>NW_022885576.1:0-1200000 GCF_011952205.1 Bombus bifarius
GAAAGATCCTTGAACATTTTTGCAAGGTTATTGCAAAATGGAGGATACTATCGAAGGCTTATTGCTGTCACTTGTACGTTCTAACTGGAGTGTCCTTTAAATAATTTGCTTCTTATTAGATCCTTTTTGCAAATAGGAAGATAATATTTTTGGGACGTGAGGATTGTTAAATAAAAATGTAATGTAATCAGATGTAAATTGTCATTGGAATAGAAGAGTTTGTTTAGAAGAAATGATCATGAAATACACAAAATGTATCGTGCGTAATGTGTAAATAATAATTAATTCTAAAGACAATTAATGAAAATTTTAAATAATAGAGCACCATACCTCCGGTTCCTGCTTATTTTGACACTGTGCAGAATGTCACACGATTGTTGCCTTTTTTTTTTTAAAGATTATTCAGTTAAGAAACAAGCACCAATAAAAAAGCAATTATAGTTAATTATTAAAAAATCCAAGTAGGTATTACATAAATAAAATTATCAAGGAAGATATTTATCGTAAAGATTGTGTGCTTATGAAAGAAGTAAACGAAATTATTGTAGCGCCATAGTAATTTGTATGAATCTTTGAATCTTGTTTAAATAAAATTTTCGATAAAAATTTGATTCTATCAGTGAACGATTACTACAGTTAATTACTGGTTAATTAAAACAAGTAAGTAAAATTATTGTTACAATAATCCCGACAAATTCGTGATATTATTCAACTAGAATCGTTAAGAAAAAATTCGACACCGTTAGCGAACGCCATTTTACTTTTACTTCACGAAGGCCAACGTTATAAACGTTGAATCAAGAGCAATCATTTTCAATATAAAATATACGCGCCAAAGCTTTTGCTTCCTTTGATAATTGAATCCTTAATTTGCCGCCAATTAAACTCTTTCCCAACCACCTTCGTCTTCTAAGAAACCTTTTATACCCCAAAGAGAAATCCCCTTTTGCACAAACTCGCTTTTTTTCAACCATCGTACAACACGATATGATATTTACACCGTGCAATTTACACGATTCAGATCTCAATCTTGCAAATCATTTCGAAAATAGATCGATGATTAAATCGATTATAAAATCGTTCCTGCAAGTTTTAAGTGATTAATTATTTCTTTATTTGATGAAATATTATTTATTATTTAAATATCGTTAATTTACTGGCGTTCAATGAAATTTCTCGTAGAATTAAGTTCGTTTAAAATATTATTAATTTAATGACATTTTTTGTAAGATAATTGCGGTTAGATTTGATCTTTCACGAAATCTACGAGATGATCGCGTTCGATTAATCACCGACGTAGCGCATATGTAAAACATTTAAAACAGTCCATACATAGATGTTTCATAAGTGTAGATGGTTATTTATTACGGTTCTGTGTAATTAATGTTCGTTGCGATTACCACGAACTTAGATAAAAAAAAGAGTATTAATGACGAGAGAACCGGAAGTGACCAGTCCGTGACATAACTGTTATTTTCTAGGGGCTTGGTAACATTTGCATAAATTATTTCGCGTATACTGTAACGCACTTTACGTTACAACGGTATGTCGATGGACACGAGAAAAGAATTTTTCTGCCACAAATTGAATGGCATTTTTGGCGATAATGATTGTGTGGAATGATGATTACTTTAATTGAGATTCTAATCGAGATTCAAGTGATATATGAAGTTTGTACTTTCCAATAGGATACATTGAGAAAAATGTCTTCGAAAGAGAATATGCTATTTTTGAATATACCATTTTTTAATAAGTCTAACAAATTCTGGATCTTTTAATTTAATTCACAAGGTTGCAAATCTCCAAATTGTTCAGTCTGAATTTTCGAATCTTCTAATCTCACGATCTTCGAATTTTCTAATCTTCGAATCATTAAAAATCCTAATTTTCATAGAATTTTCAAGGAAGCTATAAAATAAAAATATAAAATATAAAATAAGAAAATTTGAAAAAGATACATAATGCGTTCGATCCAACACCATTTGCTCATAGTAAAAAAAAAAAAAAGATAAAAGAAATTGTATGCAAAATAGGTAAACGTATTATAGTAAGTATTAGTCAATTATAGCAGATTGCTATCATTAATCAGTAATTATCCGAGTCGTAGCTGCATCTGTATATACATGAAGTATACAACACTGAAAATACATTTTCCTTAACAAAAATACTGAATAAACACATTCCTACGTAGCAACTAGTCAGCTGTGATAAATTGTTCGCTTTGAACAACGATCGACTAAGTTAGCATTGATTTCCGGATTGTGCGTAAAGCGTGCAATAAAACGAACACGTGTTTATCCCTAACGTTAAGCCAGGACCACCTAAATTAATACGAATTTTCCCATCAGGTACCGTCCTTATTCTGACAAAAAAATGCAAGCGATATTTGTGCATGTAAATAATTTGTCTGTGTGTATATATAATAACTTATATGAAACAAGTATTGCGATATTTCTCGTACATTGCTAGATATAATGATTTTAAATAATTCTGGTTCAAAAATTCGATTAAGAATTACATTGCAATTTCTAGAAAATTGTTACAACATTAAAAAAGCGAGATCCCTTAGATTATGGTATATCAAAAAAATCTTACAACCAATAATTTTACGATTAAAAAATGTAAGAAACCTCCCCAAAGTAATCGATCCGTGAAATTAATGAGAAACGTATGCTCCAGCAAAAGCTACGCGTGAATATTGAACACAGCTTCAAAACCGACCTTTTCCGATTGAAAACGCATAGCAGAGTAGCAATAACTCGTCCACCGACGCACCAATGAAAATGGAGGCTCGTAACGATCGTCATAACTCGAGTGACTTAACGATCTCAGGACGATCGTTATCGACCGATCGCTTCCGTTCCGGCCTGGACGTTTAACAACGAGGACAAGCGTGTGTCAAACGTTCTCGGTAACCGGTTACACAAAAGTGCGCACCTTGAACAACTATTACATCCCAGAACTAATTAATAAGAGCGATCATGGCTAGCATGGATACATATAGTTTGCATACGTGATTTTTCCCTGCGGGGCCAGTTTTCTCGCCTTCGAATCGATCAGGGAAAGCGATCGTGATCGCGATCGAGCCATTGAAATTCATTCGATGCACACGAGATACAGCATAGCGTTTTGATCTCGCGGAACTCGCACAAACTACAAAGTCAAACTTACAGACTCGTAACAATACAAAGTGGAACGATCGTTTGGTTTCACTTCCAACCGTAAGTCTTCCTATTGATTGGTGTTCTTCTTGGTCGTAAGGGAAAACGAAGAAAAGAAAGGAAAGAAATCTGTTATTAATATTGGAATACCATCGTTTTCGAGGAATTATCGTTCTATTTATTTATTTATAATGGCGTTATCGAGTTAATTGTTTCTTAATATGATACATTAAAACACTTATTGTAGTCGATAGAAACAGAAATTTTATTTAAGATTGCAATCCCAATTATCTGATTTTCCTGACGGACAATTTATATGGATCGATTGGAATTCATATAACAAGAGTTCACCAATTTTCTTCGCTACTCATCATTTTTCGTTCGCGTGATACGAGCTCACGTTCAAGTGAGTGCTTCAAATCGGTAAAAGTTCGATTAATTAATCGAGTTCTACCATATTTAACGCGAATAAGCTTTTAAGCGAAATAAAAATTTTGTTGTAATACACAATGAGTAAGTTAGATTAATTATCGCTTTATATGATAAAAGTCCATGGTCCAGCGACAACATTGGAATTATTTTTTTCTTATTCATCTTGGAATTTATGATTGTTTACGGCGTTCTTTTTTGCGACAAATTGAGCTTATGGAAGTAATTTCTCTTCTAGAAAAATTGAACGCTAACGCCGTGTGCCAGGATAATGTGCAAGAACTAGTGTACAAAGAGTTAATCATTTTGGCTTCTGAAAGACTATATGAGTCACGGTTGTCCTATTCTTGTTGCTTAATTGCAGTGTTTGACCACCTGTTCTAGAATAGTGAGTTTACCTCTCACTGATCGGCATCGATTGGTATTTTGTAGTACAGTGCTTTGTTAGTCGATCGTGGCATTTAAACATACCAAGTTCACAGAGAAGAAGGCAGTTTTCTAAGTTTACGTTCTTTAGAAAAACATAATTTTATCATTAAAACGTCCGACTTTTTGATACCCATCTAAATATGTTATACATAGTCACGATAAATATCACGATAATGGATAAGTATATATAGTCGCGTTTCTGTTCCAATAAAAGTGAACACTATCGATGAACACTAAGTGATGCTATCGAAAACACTTGTATATTTTTAGAAATTCCAAAAACAACAAATCCGATGTCAGTGATTTTGTCTGATTTGCTAGTTTCTAGCGTTAAGATTGAATACACAGCTGGCAAATTTTCTATTTCAAAGATCTATTTAACTTTGTGATTAAACAGCTTTCTACAAAGTTTTGCGGATTTGTTAGTTATCTTCGAAAGAATAAGCAAGCTTTAAAGGACTTTGATCTAGTAAGTTTATTCCTCTTCAACCTTATACTTAATCATCAAGTAACGCTATAATTAGAAAATCAACATAAATGGATTTATCATATTTCTTCTGTCTAACCTTCTTTAAAATAATTAGCTGTTAAATGAGCCAGAGTTCTAGGAAATCTCCGATGCTGTTGATCTTCAACGAGATACAGATATCTGACAGATACTATCAAAATTCTATAGACGTCTATCCTTCAACTCTCAGCATACCAATGTTTATGCCATCATCGACGTTTCTTCACAAAGGGTCCTTAAAGAACTTTATGATTCTGTTACTCCTAAGTTACTTTGTACTGTTATATTTTTGTCATAATAGTGCCTACTAGAAATGTTTACCTAGTATATAAGTTTCACTATTATTACCATTCTATCGTATGTTGTACTCGGAGTTAGTCACAGTTTCTCAGAAACGTCTAACTTACTCTTAGTTATTCTGGCACAGACGCTGTGTTTCACTTACTGAAAAAATAAACAAAAGAAGCAAAATGATGTACGTAATATACTAAAACATTCTAAGATACCGTGGTAATTTTTCTATTTCTTGTGTAAATCATTTCAACTTGTTTTTTTAATGTTTTTATTCCTAATTGGTACACCGAAATGGATGTAGCAAATGTATATCACGGTATTATCCAAATAGCCTAATATCCGAACGTTCTATTATCCAAACACAATATTTCTTCGTAACGAATGCCCTTTTCCGTTTCAAATATGTACATACGTATGTCGTCAGTGTTCATACACAATGTACTCTTTCCTTGATTTGATTCATTGAATTGTGATTATACGAATTTGGTATGAAACTAGGAAGCGGTCTAACTATCGCAGGAAAATACGATGTAAACGAGAAAACTGGAAAGTGATGTAAGCGCAACAAAATTAGCAAAAATACACGATATTGGAGAAGCCAGAGTCACAGACATTAAAGGAAGAAAAACATAATTGAAAATTCTTCAAAGCACGTAGATTCCTCGAATGTTGGCAACGGTAGAAAGCCGCAAGTATTCTGATGTAATGAAATGTTTCACGTAGACGATAATAATGGCGATTTTATATAAATGAAAACAGCAGACGAAAACTCTAATAAAAAGATATCTTCTCATGCCGAAGCACTCGTGGCACTCGTAGAAGAACTCCGATAATTCGAAGTACGATAAAGAACGTAACTCTGTGTAGTTATTTACGTTGAAAAAATTATCTGATTATGGATTCATAAATATTTAAAGAATCTGTCGATTACTCTTAAACTGTATTTGGATAAATGAAATTTCGTCTTCCTATTATTTCAGAAAAGAGAGGCTCTACTACATTGTCTGCAGTATGTTTCTAATAATTAGTAAAATATCTGAACTAAATAAATGTAGACGTGAAAGTCACTGCACATCAGTATATTAAGGGTCAACACAAATACACTGACTGTCACATCACGAAGACATTTTAAAGAACTAATAAGGACAAAATTGTTTATTTAACAAGTCAAAATCTCGATCAATTAACGGACCACCATTATATCGTGATATTTAACGAAACTTCCAATCTTAAGAGCCATATATTATTATATTATAGCAGTGTTATAGCAGTCATTGGCTCGGATTTTAATTAAATTGGTCGTGAAAGTGAGAAGAAGTAAAGAGACCGAGTAATCACGAAGAAAAGGTATGTATGTAACTTGATCGAAGCAAATACCAAACATTTAGTTGTTATCTTCAACGAGGGAAATTTGGTCATCTAAGTAGGTTATCGACGCAAGTGTTAATGAGAGATAAAACACGATTGGAGCAATGAAAGAACTTCATTCTTTTTCCTTCTTCGCAAAATAGCAAATATACAGTAGCTCACATGAAAATATCTGAATATTTGTGCAAACATTTTGTAAATATATCATGTGTATTATGTTCGCGATCAATGAATATCGCAGTAGCTCCTATATGAGTTTTCAGATTGACTAAAAATTTGACTGACCTACAATAGTCATGTCTCATTCCGATACTAAAGAAATTTTTAAATATTTTATGTAACGCATACAATAAAGATACGTAAGTTATTGTTACGCCGCGCGACTCTCTGCCTGGCCCAGGTCACACACCGCGGGCCAGACGGACACCAGATGTCCGCTCTTCCGTACGGCGTACCCTCAATAGCCTAAGTACCCGTCATAAACCCGAGTAATTTGCTCGTTAAGGTCCTTCAGACCCAACAAATGTCCTTTTCTAAATCAGTTTCTAAAGACTGGTGTTTACTACGGCTTGGCAAGAGAAAGTTGGGTTTTTCCACGTACGATGCTTCCTAATAACAACTTTCTATCAAGGGCAGCTAAGACCCTTCCTAATCCACCAACCTTCGTTTAACCAATTAAAAACGAAGCCTATTCCCTCACTCTCCTAAATAACATCGGCTCCAACAAATCCGATGGTCCCGTGCGCTGGAGGGACCGATCCTTAGCCTTCCACCGAGACAGCATCGTCTCCTAACGGCACTGATTCTACATCCTTCGAACGGTCAACATCCTTCGAGCGGGTATACACACCCGCAGATCAGTCACTCACTCATCTCGTACATACGCACCAGTGTAACTATCCTCGTTATAAGTTGTGGAATAAACGGTGACCTAACTTACTACTGTGCACTTCAATCAACCACCTCTATTAGCCTAAACGCAATAGGGGATCGATCATCTCGCGGCGTCGATTGAACAATCGTAACAGGAATTTACGACTCCTGTTGATGCGCTTCTACACGATCGTGTCTCCCCGCGAGTGAAAGAACATTTTGGTCCTTCGAGCCGGATACGTGTCAGTGAAAGAGTGCACCCCAGTTACCACGCAACATCAAGGTAAGCTCGCTCAAATTGTCGAAATCCCTCATGGCTCCCCCTCAGGAAGAACGCGTCCGGCAATTGCTGCGGAAACGCGAAGGATTCAGACAAGAATTAGAAGCGTTTCGCACATTGCTCAACAATCACGAGGAAGGGACACCCGTGCATGCTATTCAGCGTAATTTGCAAGACTTAGAGGGAGAGTTTGCATCGTTCAAAAAGAGCCAATGCGAATTAGACGACAGAGACGAGGGTCAAACACTGAAGGACCGGGTTGACCTACAACAGAAGTTCTACACCATCGCCGGACAGGCGTCCGCCATCCTTGAGGAGGCAAACAAGCAAGCAGAGCCAACCACCACAAATCTTGCAACAAAGCCATCGGACATGTCATGGCCGGAACCCGTCGATTTGCCTAGAATTCAGCTACCCACCTTTTCTGGAGCCTACGAAGATTGGCCGGGGTTCGCGGATCAATTTCGCTCCACGGTCCACGATAACCCCCGCATAGACGACTGCAAGCGACTGATGTATCTCCGTTCTTGCCTAAAGCATGGGGCAGCTCTAGCGATCGCGTCATTAAGCAATGCGGCAGCTAACTACGCAGTCGCCTGGGAAATATTAGAACGACGGTATAACAGACCAGCCAAAATTGTCGAGAGACACTTGCAGGAGATATTTGACGCAGCCTCCTCATCACGGATAGCACATCGCGATTTGCAGTCCTACACGACCAAGTTGGAAGCTCATTACAAAGCCTTGGCCGCCATCGGACAACCAACCGCAGATGCCCTGCTTTTGCACCTATGTACCGCCAACCTTGATCGGGAAACCGATTCAATATGGAAGGAAAAGATCAGGTCCACACCATTCCCCACGTTCCCGGACTTCTTGCAATTCTTGAACGATCGCTGTCAGGTCATAGAACCTGCAAGAACGACACGCCCACCACGAGGGCAGGCATTTGTCACGTCACGATCACCGCCACTCTGTCCAATCTGCCATGGACCACACAAAATCTGGCGCTGCAACACCTTTAGGACGAAGACGATCGACGAACGGATTCTAGCCGCCGAGGAAATCTCAGCGTGTACGAATTGCCTGCTACCAGGACACAAATTGCAACACTGCACCTCTGGCTCTTGCCGCATATGTGATCAACGCCATCACACGCTCCTACATCGATCAGACGCGCCAATGAGCAATCAGACGCCTCCCACCACGCCCCCACGCACAAGGAAAGCTCCGTCATACCATCCAAACAACCCATCAACCGGCCCCGATCTGCGCCTGCAAAAAGCGCGATTCGGGTGGGTCATCGGGGGGAGCCCACCTTCCCCAGGACCTGCCAGGGTCTTCCATGCCTCCACAACGGAACTAGAGACGGACCTCACCCGCTTTTGGGAACTCGACGAGGGACCTCAGATAAAACACTTATCGGAGGCGGATCGACGATGTGAGGAGCATTTTCAAAATCACGTCCCACGCACCAGCGATGGGCGATACATCGTCGCACTCCCCTTTAACGACAAAATCTCGTCACTCGGATCATCCATGGCAATGGCGATGAAACGACTCGCCTCTCTCCAGCAGCAAGTCAGACGAAATCAACAGTTCGAAACAGCGTATCGGGCGGTCATTCAGGAGTATCTGGACTTGGGCCACATGACCAAGGTTGCATCACGCCACGAACCGGAGAACGAGCTAATTCCAATCAAAAATCGTCTGGAAACATATGAGACGGAGCTCCGCGCCATCCAAAACGAGATTGTAAGCATAGATGAGGAAGAGATCGAGCGCGGCCTCGAGATAGCCGACGAGTACGAGAAATCAGAACTCCGAGTAATCACTCAACTGAGCAACCTACGACTAACTACGACGTCACAATCGACAAACGACGGATCAGCTGCTGGTCGCGAGTCTGCTTCGCTTAAATTACCGGAGAATCATTTTCCTGGACATAATGCGAAGACGCCACCTTCGCCATTGCCACGAGGGCCTACGGATAAGGGAAGTAACAAGGACTTAAACAAAACACGCAACGCTATTCAAACTCCGCGGACGGAGAAGATCGCATCGACTCGAACGCCGACCTCGCCGCGAGTCACGCGCAATTCATTGCACAATACTAGCAGCGTGTCACCTAAACGCGACTTGACAACAATCACGCTAGCATCGTCGCTACATGAACAATCTGATTCAACGCTGCCAAACGCCTTAAATCAGAAAACGCTTCCCATGCGGACCTCATCGCGTGACACTCACAACGTGTCATCCACCCGAGACCCAACGACAACCTCGCTCACATCATCAGCATCGCAACAATCTGATTCCACGCCATCAGACGCCTTGAATCAGACAGCCGCTCAAGAGTCTCTGGATCAACAGACGGATGAAACCTTACCAGCCGACATGCCGTCTCCTACTACATTATCGCCGAAATGGAGCACACCGACGAATGGGCTGAAACAAAACACCATACTCGTCGATGTCAGTGCAGCCTACAAGGTGGGCCACTTGCTCTCAACGCAACAACCATTAGGCCTGGCCATCCATTTTCCCTGGCAGCTACGGACGGCAACGACTCATACGGAGCCGAGCCTCTTGGACCGAGATACAAAATCTTCCCACTCCAGATCCAAACCTAACCAAACGGAAGGTAAGATGTCTCTCATTCTGTCTTTCGCAGAAAACTGGACCACGCCGGTCCAACCATCAATCATCATCAAGAAGGCGCGATACGAATGGGTCAGCGGGGGGAGCCCTGTCCCCCAATCCACCGAAGACCTACTTCACGTCTTCATTGTGCAACCACACACGCATTTCACGTGCCTTTGTGGAATCGGCGAGCTGTACAACGACACCTCCTGGGACGAGGTGTCTCACGATACTTCATGGGCCGAGCTGTTTCACGACACTTCCTGGTTCGCGAACCGCAATAGAAAATCGCCAGGCAATGCAGATGACCACGGCGATCCAGAACGCAAGGAAGACAACATCCTCAACGCACCGGACTTTCGACCGTATCTTCGAAGTCACCCTGGCGACAACGGCCTCATCCAGACTACCACAAGTCATACGGCAACGAGCATCTTGGAACGACGTGCCACGCAGCGCGTCCCACCAACGAGCCAACCCGATCACGCAGAATAAGGACAATCAGCAATCATCAAGGAGTCGGGCGGCTGCTCCAATTAACTCCACCTTTAATGAAATTTTGATCGGTACCCTCTCAACGGGGGGAAGATGTTACGCCGCGCGACTCTCTGCCTGGCCCAGGTCACACACCGCGGGCCAGACGGACACCAGATGTCCGCTCTTCCGTACGGCGTACCCTCAATAGCCTAAGTACCCGTCATAAACCCGAGTAATTTGCTCGTTAAGGTCCTTCAGACCCAACAAATGTCCTTTTCTAAATCAGTTTCTAAAGACTGGTGTTTACTACGGCTTGGCAAGAGAAAGTTGGGTTTTTCCACGTACGATGCTTCCTAATAACAACTTTCTATCAAGGGCAGCTAAGACCCTTCCTAATCCACCAACCTTCGTTTAACCAATTAAAAACGAAGCCTATTCCCTCACTCTCCTAAATAACATCGGCTCCAACAAATCCGATGGTCCCGTGCGCTGGAGGGACCGATCCTTAGCCTTCCACCGAGACAGCATCGTCTCCTAACGGCACTGATTCTACATCCTTCGAACGGTCAACATCCTTCGAGCGGGTATACACACCCGCAGATCAGTCACTCACTCATCTCGTACATACGCACCAGTGTAACTATCCTCGTTATAAGTTGTGGAATAAACGGTGACCTAACTTACTACTGTGCACTTCAATCAACCACCTCTATTAGCCTAAACGCAATAGGGGATCGATCATCTCGCGGCGTCGATTGAACAATCGTAACAGGAATTTACGACTCCTGTTGATGCGCTTCTACACGATCGTGTCTCCCCGCGAGTGAAAGAACAGTTATCTATGCTAAATGCTGAAATACTTATAGAAGTCCTTTATGGATATAGTAGATATTATAATATGTGTGTTAGGCGAAACATTTTGAAGTTTAATTATCACCGTAATGAGACACGGCTAAGATAACACAGGTACGGTTATATCGAACAAGTTTTTCCCGATATGCTTCATAATGTTTCGTGTAACAGATAACATACATTATACACCAAAGCCTTTTACGACCAGCGTTCAAATACTTTCACGACGAACCACTGTACCAAAATTCAAGTCTCACGCGACACATCGATACGAATGATCGGTGCAAACAAACGTTTACCTTTTCCACGATCGTCCGAGAGCAACGCGAAACTTCACTCGGCGTATCACAAATCTCGTCGTGGTTTTGTTTCTAAAACGAGAAACTCTCTGCAGAAGTCACAGAAATAAAATGAAATCTAGCTTCTTCACTTTTGTCCGACTCGATAAGTCGATTTCGAACAAACTTTACTCTTTTCTTCTTCTTCTTCTTCTTCCGGATGTCTTTTCACTGTTTCAACAGGATAAAACGGAAATTGGAAAAATAACAAAAAAAATCGCGGATCGCAACGACTCTCGTGATCCTGTGATCCAAGTCCAGGACACGTGCTCGATCTCGATCGTCACAATGATCTTGGGTGCACGGATCCTCGATTTTTCGGACGCCGCGCTACATCGTCGTTTAAAAGGGGGCACGCACCGACTGTTCGCCGCGTGGACAATTAGCGGGGCTTTATAGCGTGTGCAAACGAAAGCGGAGCCCCACCAGCGTCGTGTGTGCGGCTATTGGACGATGACTTTGATTCCCGTGGATCGTCCCGTCGACAGCAACGCCGAAGTCGAAGACGTCACTGGAGAACTGCGGGGATTTTACGATTCCAAAGAGCCGCTTCTCCTGTTGCACCGCGACCGTTGGGTTTTCTCGTGACTCGTTTGCACGCTTTTTGCCCTTCTCGCTCTTCTCACTACCATCGCAATCTTCTTTCTCTCTCGTCGCTTTGTCGCGACACGTATACGCGACCGGAAAGCGAGAAACATAAACTGGTGACGCGCAGGTGAGTGTACCTTCCGAGAACGTTGCGACGTTGTTGCATGGTTTGATATGTTTCCTCAAACTGTGTTTGGTTAACTAGCTTAATTCGCCTGTTGGTGACTCATGGAAATTTGAGTGATATTACGAGGTGAAGTTGCGGAGTATTTGGAGTGAGAATTTGTGAATTTCCTGTGTTTCACCATGTTACGTATGGTAATTTACAGTGTTGTTTGTATAGTATAGATTGGAAGAGATACAATAATAAGCAGACAGCTAGGCTGGTTAATTGATCAGGAATATTAATTGAGTATGAATTGTTTAGCAAGGAAAAGAAAAAAGTATAATTCTAAGTTGCTTTGCTGCGTACATTGGGATTTATGATATACGAAAGATCGATTTCTTTCAGGTAGGAAAGAATGATTATAAAATAGAAATTATTACGTAATTTTTAGTATCGCATGTTTACCGTGGTATTGAATTCGGCTAATGATATGTGAACTGGAAAAACAATGATCATGTGAATCAAACGTTGATTATCCATCCGTCGAAGCGTTAGTCAGATATCGTGTAACTGATAGTTCCTTGAGTGGTTTTCAAAGTCGAACGATGAAACAATTTGAAATAATCGTTCCATTATCGACGAAATGAACGAATTTATCTAATGGGGCTCATTAATTTATTCGACTTTTAATATTAATTACTAATTGTTATAGAAATTGATTTAACAAATTTGATATAAATTGATTTACCATTAATTAATCGATGGTAGAAAAGAAACGTTGGAAAATGAGTAATATGTAGCTTTAGTTTTACAGATTTTACAAAATAAATGTTACTATTTAAGAAAAAATAAATTTGATGGGGTAAAAGCTATATGGAAATATACTAACGACTTAACGAATTTAAATTTAAAGGACTTTAGAAACAAAGAAACAGAGACAAACTTTAGTTCTCGATGATACTTGACACGTGAATTGATTAACAGCTTGTCTTGCGTGATTAAATTTAATAGGATTAATTGAAAAGTTCGTATACCGTGTGTGAATCATGATAAAGTTGGTTTCATCGTAATTCACACGGTACTCGCAATGATCATTCAATCGGCAATTTTATTGTTCCAACATCACATCACTTACTTATCTTCGACTTGTACAATTCTCTGTGTTTTACGCAATTCTCTTTTTTATCCATCATTTTCTCGCATAGCACTCGAGTAAAAGCGAATCAACCGTTCAGTGAACCATACTTTGTTTCACTATGTTTCTTCACATGGTAAATGTTTTTTGATATCTTTTTCAAATTGAAATTCTACGGTTCTTCGGTTTGTTACATTGTGAACGAAAAAATCAACAGATATATAGAAGAATATCGAGGTTAATCGCATCGACATTTTCAAATTTTTTAACACTCAATTTTAACTTTCTAATAATAACTTTCAAATTTTCAAATTGTCGAACTTCTAAATTTCCGAATTTCCAAATATTCCAGTTTCGATGCGCTCGAAGTTCCAAATATCCTAATTTTGAAATATCTTCAAATCGTCCAAGTTCCAAATTTCCAATCTTCGATATCGCCGGAGTTCTAATTTTTTGACCTTCTATGTTTACCCGAGAGATAAAAAAATTATGATCGGATAGTGTCGATTATGCCAATCGAGGATTACAAATTTTCTATTCGTGCGATCTTCGACACCGAAAATAAATGAGCGCGATATTTTCCGTTTTTATCTTCCTCGAGCCGCAGTTAATTAAATCAATTGTCACGAAAGAACACGGTAGTTTTTCTGATTCCCGAAACAAAATAGCCCCATTGATAGCTTCAGGAAAATTCGCTGAGTAATGAAATCTACTCGCGAAACACGGAGACGCAGGGACTTAACCGTCAAAGATATTTGCTTCAGAAACCCGATACCCTTGAAAAAGAAAAAAAAGAAGAGAATTACATGTTATATACGCGAGATGCAAGATCGCTCTTACGATCTTTCTTACGCAACGGAACAGTTTGAAAACGAAGTTTGAATTTCGCGCGTATTCCAGTAAAGGGTTCCTCCTTGAAAATTCGCCAATAGAAATCGAACGTGAAAGATTTCGTGAACGCGAAAAGCTATTCGAATTATTCGTCGATTTAATTCTCGAAATTCGTTGATAAATATTAATTATATTTTATCGCAGTGGAGGATAGATTTCGTAATAGACGCGTGAAGAAAGACGTTTTATCGATATTTATGTAATATCGTGATGTTAATCAGACAGAAAAAGACGATTGTTGCTTAACTTGAACTATTCACACCAAACGTACAGAAAACAGCGCAATCCACACTCTCTAGGCAACGCCACTCGCAACCTCCGTCTCCGCTCGACTCGCACTCGGCTCCTCGACTCGCACTCTGTTTCTCGACTAACACTCTCTGGCCGTTGTCCCATTCTATTGCCTTTTTCCTAAGCCCACCACACGTGTTCTGCAGACGCTCGTAGCCAGGGTCACGTAGGTCTTTTCCACGAAACTATGCACTTGAAAAGACCGATGACACATTGATGGGCCCGACGGCGCCTCGGCTCTCGCGACATTGTTCATAGTTCGCCCGATATTTCTTAGGCCTTTCGTCCACGATACTACATTCGGCCATCCTGCAATAACATCTGCCCTCAGATGTTGCCCTCAGATGTTGCCTTTTATCTCGCTGTCATCAGATGCGTCACTTTCGGCGTTTAATCGAGGTGTGTGCGGGTCCTTCCTTCGGTACTGCTTCACACGCTTTCTTCTTTTCTTGTAATTTCGCAGGTTCCCTTCTAGCTTACCTATGTTTCGCTCGGTTAGGCTACAGTCAAGGCAGTTGGATACCACGTGTTCGACCTTTTCGCGTAACCCCTTGAACCAGAAGTCCTTCTTGACCATAGCTTCTGTTTTGGTAACCTCGAAATGCCCACGCTCGTGCGCTTGCCTGACTACCTGAGCCCGCATCGCCTTCGATACTACTATTAGCACATCGTCCTCACACTCCTTATACAAAATATTGTTTCTTACTACCTGCCCATCGGCTTGACTGCACGTTGCGGCGTCCAAAATCCTACGGACTTCAATGTCCTTGTTCTGTGCCCCTCTCAACCGTGCAATCAGCCCGTCTTCACTCTCCGTTACATACATAGTGCTCGGCAGGGGGTTCCTACTCGGAGCATCTACATGCTGCATACTTTTCCCCGGCCGATGACACACCTGATACTTAAACTCGCCTAGTAACAAGGCCCATCTAGCCACACGCACACACAAATCTTTCTTTCTAACTACACCTATCGGACTCGCATACTCCGAGTCTGACGATTTGATGACACCCTCGTTTGTCCACGCTTCCTTTCTTTCCGACGGCGCCAGTCTTCGCGGTCTTCGCGCTACCGGCTTGTCGCTTTCCAAAACTACTTTTGCGGTTATTCCGACGTCTCGCTTCTTCTCCGGCCTATACCCCCTAACGATATCTCGAATCGCTTCACGATAATGCGGTTCCTGTACGTGTGTTAGGTCTGTTTCGTCAGTCTGTTCTACTACGTTAATTCTAAACACATCCGACACGTCTTTGTTAGTCTGTTCGTCAAGCCGCAAGAAAGTCACTTCGCCCCGTTTAACCCGTAACTCTACCTGATCCAGAAAATCAGTGCCTAACAACAGGCCGTGCTTCGTCAATATTTTGTTTGAGACAATGTGCAAAGTGATTGGCAGTTTACACCCATCAACCGTCATTACCTTAGTGAATTCACCCCAGGTCTCATTGCCAGCGGAACCAAAACCGTCGAACTTAAACTTGCATTTACCTAGCGGTGGTGACCCTAACCTCGCATACTCGTCTGATCGAATGAACGTGAGATCACTACCCGTATCCACTAGTGCCACAAACCTACAATCATCTATCGCCACTTCCTTCACATACTTCCCCTTTTCGGATCTTGACACTACGCAAGTCTCTTTCGGTTGTGCCGTACACCTCGCTGCAATATGTCCAAATCCGCTGCACTTGAAACACCTAACACCTTCTCCCCTCTCCGGACACTTAACACTTAGATGATCCTCACTACCGCAAATGAAGCATCTTCTTTTCTTCATTGCATCTACAGATTGACTGGGCTTCCCGTTCTTCTGGGTTTTAGCCGGCTTCATAATCGACTTTGCTCTGCGACTCTTCTGCTCTTCGTACATCACTAACCTCTTCCTCAACTCTTTGATTGACGTAGCGCCGTACAATACAGCCTTATTGTTCTCGTCGTCTATTATTCCATCCACTATGTATTCCACCTTTGCTTCCTCCTCCATGTCCACATGGCTGGCTCTTTCGAGCATGCGGTACATGTAAGCCAAACATGCTTCATCACTCTCCTTTTTTGTTTCTTCAAGTTTCTGATGTACTTGCCTACTGTTGACTTTCCTCGAAAATTCTTTCACTAGCCCCCTCTTCAACTCATGCCAAGTCCTGGCATGACACTCGAAGCTCGCAAATATTTTCGCTGATCCCTTCAGCAGCTTCCTTGCGTAGACTGCCTTCTGCCCATCCGACCACATGCACGTATCAGCGACTTCCTCGAACGACTCAAACCATCGTTCGACATTTTCACCTCTGTTGCCACTAAACGACTCTAATGCATCTTCGACGTCTCTAAAACTCAGTGTCGAACCAACACATGCCCTTCGACAACATTCGTCACGGTCCTGATACACCCTTCGCGTATCTCTCTTGTATCCTCTTGCGTTTTTCTTGTCATCTTCATCCTCACTTTCGTCGTCGCCTTCTTCTTCCGACGATATGTCGTTACCATCCATGGCCGCTTGTAGCCGTGCGCGTAATTCTACTTTTCTTCCCGTCGTTTTTAAACCCAAACTAGCGAGGCGCTCCTTCAACTCCTTCGTATTCATTTTCTCAACATCCTCACCTTCGTTATAATCACGCTCAGCTCTCTGTACATTTTCTAAATCTCGTTGACCGGTTAGCTCTTCACCGCCCGTCGATCCCTTACGATACGATTGTCCAGCCCTACACGCCCGATTCAGCCTTGCAATCAGCACTGACCTCGCACCCGATATAGGGAGGTTCATTCGCGCGAGCTTACTCCTCAGCTCCTCCAGCGTCGAACCCTCTTCACCCGACAATCGTTCGTCCCCGACGTTTGCCATTTTTCACACTACACAAACTTAAACAGTCAACGATATCGTCTTTTACCGCACCGCGTACCGGTAAATTCACAACTAGCTCGAATAGCTCTGTTAAACCGTTTCGTTTTCTGTCTTGTCCAATCCCGGACGAGCCCCCAAAATATGTAATATCGTGATGTAATATGTTTACAAAGAGTGGACAATAGAGATGTTAATCAGACAGAAAAAGACGATTGTTGCTTAACTTGAACTATTCACACCAAACGTACAGAAAACAGCGCAATCCACACTCTCTAGGCAACGCCACTCGCAACCTCCGTCTCCGCTCGACTCGCACTCGGCTCCTCGACTCGCACTCTGTTTCTCGACTCGCACTCTGTTTCTCGACTAACACTCTCTGGCCGTTGTCCCATTCTATTGCCTTTTTCCTAAGCCCACCACACGTGTTCTGCAGACGCTCGTAGCCAGGGTCACGTAGGTCTTTTCCACGAAACTATGCACTTGAAAAGACCGATGACACATTGATGGGCCCGACGGCGCCTCGGCTTTCGCGACATTGTTCATAGTTCGCCCGATATTTCTTAGGCCTTTCGTCCACGATACTACATTTATAAGAATTATAAGTCATCGTCTTGTGTTGATCTAAGAGGAAATCTAAAACAGAGGTATCTTCCTGCGAGCGGTTTGAACAACGTTCATAAAACGTTCTTTTTCGTTGGTTACAACGATCTTCTGCAAATTCGAAGATTGTCTCGGTTGCTGCAGTATATGTTATTTCTAAGATTTGTCGATAAAAGCGCTAAATCATCGGGATTACTTATAAGTAACATACCTGTATCATTCCGTTTGATAGGTCTGTTCAACGTGTGTCGCGAGATGTTATTATTACCATAAACAGATAACGATTTTTGCTGATATTTTTTCAAAATTACATCATCTTGTAGAGCATAGAAAATTGGAACAATCGGTATATCACGCTGATTGATCTTGTCATTTTCGTTCGTCTGTATCAGAAATTAACGTTAGAAGGCATATAGTATCTTTTTTCTTTCGCCTTTTTTTTTCTTTTTTTTTTAGGAAGGAGATTTCTCTTTTCTCTTGCAGGATAGTGCATAATTAATACTTTTAATAAATCCATTTTTATGCATACAATAGCTTTTGCCTGACTTTATAAAGACGTTATGAAAGTACGCACTGTGATTCTCACAGAAGACAATAACGTTCCTTTAATTACTCGATCGACAAGGTGATTATTAGCATGTTGTTATTCAGGGTCGTCAATTCTACGTTGCGAATATATAGGTATTTCTGATATCAATTACTCGTTATACTCGTTATGATTTGTATCCAATTTTCGTTTCATTATTTCCTCGTTATGTACAGTTTGTTTATAATTACTATGCATATCTACAGATTATCGTCTGTAATTGCTTGATATTGATTTCAAATTTTTATCGAAGTACAGTCATTCTTTATTTAATTTTGTAAATATTTATTATTTTGTAAATAAATAATTATTTTGTAAATATTTTAATCCAACTCGGAAGAAAAATATTCTGTTCTGATGCTGCACGATGAATAAATTATTTCAGCAACTCTAGTGCGTTTTGTTATTTAACAAAATCCAAAAGGTGCACACGCCAAGATCATGGAAAGATACATCGTCGTTGATCGTTCTTATAAAATTTGCGTGCATGATAGCTCCGATAACGTTGCGACATGACAACGCAACATGCCCGGGGATTCGTCTACATGTCGTACGTCCACACATAGGACGACAACATTTGCATTCGTAATCGCAGCTATAAACGGTGCTTCACACATATCGCAAACTTCCTTATCAGCTCCTCTGAATAAAATCGAAGAGAAGATTTGATGATTCACGATAAATATAAAGTTTAAGTCGGAAGCTTGTCGTTGAAGAATTGAAACACGTAAAATACTGCTGTTTAATTTCGATATCATTTCTTTTTAATTATTGCTGCCTCGACTATTTGGACAAGCTACAGATCATTAAGAAATAGACTTATACCGCTTCCAAAATAATTATGATTACGCGATTATGCTATTCCATTTATTAACGATGTTTCGATTGATCCAAACGAACGAATATTCTAAGAGTGAAATTATAATTCGTTTATAAATAAAAGTTTTACGTTAAAGTACACGTAAGTCTCTCGTTTTATCAATTTTTGTCGAAAAATATACTTACATCACTTTTAAAATAAACGCTTCAGTTAAAAGTGGAAAGAATTCTGTTAAATACGAAGATACGTGTAACTGAGGAAATTTTGTCGAAGTAAAATGTGCATATCTGTTAAAATGAATAATACTTTGATATTTTTGAAGTTACAATAATATACGAAAAGATTCCTAAAATCAAATAAAACAACAACTTTGGTGTGATGTTATTAAATCGAACACCGCGGGTAGAAAGATAAGATTAGTTTTATGGATTTTATATAATATAAGCGTATTAATATTTTCAAAATATCCAAAAGTATGGCAAGAACACATATTCAATTCCAAAATCAAATAATTTCTATCGTGTATAATGAAAAAAAAAAAAAAAAACAAAAATTGTGGCTTATTACAGTCTTGCTGTACAGTATTCAATTTTAAAACTGCTCCGTAAAAAATATAAAACGTAATTTATCCTGCTTTTTCCCTATAATTTTCATAGGTAATATTCGTGGAAATCAGAAACTGGTTAGACATCGCGATGATGCATAAATTAACGATCCATGATATGAAAGATTGATTTTAGATAGAGAAGTTATTAAGAGAACATGTTGCTTGCCAGCTAGGAGGAGCACCTCGAGGAAAAGCGATAATATTTAAAATTAGATTAAATTCAATTAATGTTTAATGATCTTCGAGTAAATAAAATATAGTTCAGGCGAATTTTCCGACGTTAAAATGTATGTTTGATGTTGATTGCGGAAGATAAAGTTTTATTGTCTAATAGCTGTTTGGAAAGCAATTATGCCTGCAAAACACGAAATTACTATTTCGTGTAGACGATTGCACAATTTGCCATTCCTGCAAATTATTTCATCATGTGTATTAATTTCTATTTCGGGATCTCTTTCTTCGAAGATTTTTATAAATGCAAGAGCGAAACTCGATGATTTTTAAGAAAAAAAAACAGCTTATATCAACGTTATCAACAGTATAATCTAATATTAATAATTTTCATAATTCAATATTCAATATTTAATATTGTTCTTGTAAATTTCAAAATATCTTCAATAGTACAGATAATGTATTCGTAAAAGAAATTCGAATACTTTTTTGTAAGTCTGTTTTTGTGTGTAGGCCTATTCGTTTATAATTTAGATTAAAATTTCAAATTAATTATAATTCTCTATGTGTGATATATTTTATTGTAGTTTCGTCTTTAACGTGTTGGAGATCATTTCTCAAATATCAATATCGATCAAAGCAAAGACGAATACGAAGACGAGATTGAATTGCAAGACACAAATTTGGGATAGCAATATCATTGAGATTAATGAGAGAATAATGTGTGGTAACAGCTTAAGCGCTACACAATAAAGGACTACGATGAAGCTACAGCAGCATGCGTCTGTGGAAAAAGAGCGAAAGATAGCACGTGCACATAAGTTTTGCAATTTTGAATCGATTTCTTCTGAAACGCGGCGGCCTTCGGCCGCGTGAATTAATTTATGAATAAAGGAAGCAAGATATCTGGAAGTGCGTAAAGCGTTACTACATTCCCACGGATGAATGCAACATGCTTGTAACACGTGTTTGTATTCCGTATGTTTAAATACCATTCGGCGTTCGTTTTTAAAGAGTAGAAAATCAAACAATCGTATAATGGAAAAGGCGATACCATAAGCGAAGCTCATTCGAATTTATTTCTTCGATTGTAAAGTCGTGACGTACCTTTGCATATTGTTCTTTCATTTTGGATAATAAAAATGTCTGTTGGAAGTATGCAAATGTGTCGACGTTACATAAAAGTTACGACGTTATGAAAAGTCGAGGAATTAAATAAAAGTCAAAAATTCAAAAGATCGACAAGTCACGAATATAAAAGAAAAAGATCGAAAAATTACACGAATTTCTGGATATACGTTGATCAACTCCGTACATCGAAAAGCAGAGAAACGCGAGTGACGATATTGTAACATTTTCTGTAATCTATCTTGGAACTTGCAGCTTCTTCTTTTTACGATAAATACACGTTTCTTCTTTTTTTTTTTTTCTTTGAGAAGTTTAGCTCTAAATATTTAGCTAAGCAAGAACAAAAAATCCAGTTTAGTAGATCTGTTTTAAACAAGAAAGAAATTAAAGAAGTAAATAAGAATTGAAGAAGTAAAATAAGAATTGAAGAAGTAAATAAGAATTGAAGAAGTAAACAAAGAAATCCAAGGAATCGAGGAAATTTTAAAGCTAAATATAAATCATTCTCTCCATGTAGCTTTAAATTTTTCTATTTTCTATTTTAAACTGAGACGAATAATCAATGAATTCACGTTCTAAGCTCCGTAACAAAATTCCAGAGCTGGTGTCCTAGTTCTGGATCTAGTAGTGAGCTTGATCGAAATTCAAGAAGCTGTGAATTTTGTAATAGAAGCTCGCCCATAGTAAACTCCTATTCTTTTGTCTTGAAACTCGATACGACGTGAAAGATTCGGTTTTCCCATCCCTGTAACCGGAATTTCGTTACAGGCGAACCATCGATCGTGGTTAGACACAACGAGCCGAAACGATTTTTGCGTGCTGTCACATTCGGTTTTATTCATCGGAAAGCTGTTGACCTTGAAAGCAATGGACGCCCAGGGAAAGTCCGTGGTTCCCAGCGAATCGAAGAGCAACTCACAGGCAAGCAGCGACCGAAGAAGGTCGGCCAAGTGATTACCAGAAGCCACGAAGACGAGTTTGAAACCGGTTCATGGAAGAACGAATGAAGATGGAAGAGTGGCGAAAACATGAGACTAGATAAGCCGTGTGTACGACCGATGAAAGAAATTCAGGTAAAATTTCATTGGCAAACCGCAACTATCCTTGATACGAACTTTCCCTTGCCGAATTATCGATTTATTTGTCATTTTTACGTTCTTCCTGTTATGTCATTTCATTTTATTTTATTTTATTTGTAATTCTTAAATCAAATTCTTCAAATTTATATTCTTTACTATTTCTAGACTCTAGTAAACATCGTTTATCCTTGCATAGTCGTATTTTGGAAATTTGTATTTTATTGATATCGTTGCATTTTGAAAATTGTTGCTCTATTAGCATCGTTATATTTTATCTATAGATTAGAAGTTGTTAATTGTCCATTTTCATGAGCAATTAGAAAGATAATAACTTTGTAAAATGTTTTATATTTTTACGAATTCCTTGTGTTTGAGAACTCGATTTTACTTTGCGTGTCTCATTTTATGAGTTTAGTTTATTTACGAAAATATCTATTTTTCTCTTGTCCAATAAGTGTCAATTACAATGATCGATGTTACACGGAACTTCCTAAACCTTGCACCACTATCAAACCAATGTTTCAAAGTCCAACTTTCGTCCCAAGTTGTGGCAGAATTTTTATTTACCAAGGCCCATTAATGTCGAAATGAGTAGAAAGGTTGGATCTATTGTGGAGTTCAATTCGGAGGACCTTGAGATTTTTAAGGCACTTGCGTTTAATAAAAGCGAATCGTTTTATTTGACATCTGAGTTAGCGAATTTAGGTGTTAACGTTTTATGAGAGCAACCATATAGCGTCGAGGGTTCGATAATCAACACGGTAAATACGAAAAATGAAATTTTGACTATTAGTTGAATCAGAATTTTAAAAGGAAATAGCTATCATTTTACATATCAATTATAAAATTATTTAAATATTTAGAACTCTCAGATTAATTTTTTACAATTACCACGAATTACCGATAGCTATGAAGCTATGCTTTCTCATTGCGTGATATGAGACATAATTTTATTGGAAAAGCAGAATCGACTTGACTTTAGGTTTAAAAAGCAACATTAAATTAACATTCGTTCGTGTATAAATTAAAGGTGTTCTCAATAATTCGATGTTTCAACTTGAACACACAGAACTTACTCATTGTCAGTTTTAGGTATGTTCAGTTTTCAGCGATTTTTCTGGCAACACCATTATCTATCCATTTTCTTTATGTCTTCAGGCAACACTGTTATTTATCTATCTTTTATGTCTACAAAAATTTTCGAAATACTTCATCTCTTTTTTTATCGCATTTCCGTTATTTCTGAACATAAATCCTTCTTTTCGTCGTCGTGTTACGCGACACGCTATAATATCGCACGATAATATCGCCGACCAATTTTTGTTACAGATTAATAGTAGCATATCGTAAAGTATCTGCTATTTTCTGTTACGAGAAAGCGCGATGCAATTAGAAATTTTACAATTTTTTTAATATTCAAGAAAGTCCTAATATAAACGATATCCTGACAAATTCCTTGATTTGTTTTTTTTTGTAGATAATAATACATTCTAGATAAAGCTTACTAAAAAAAATTATTTAAAATTATTTAATTTCATAAAACATTACTCACGTGTAAAAATCTGCGACAAATTTTCGAAACATGGACATCATTCGGTAATCTTCCGTGGATAGATGTTTCCATAGATCAGAATCTTAATGCAGACATCATGCAAAGAAATAAACACACATGCGTAAACTACAAGAGAGTTCTGGCTAATGACAAGGAAAATTGAACTTTCTAGGAAAAATAAGATATTTGCTTTACGTATGTAAGCGTAAAGTATGTTATTAATAAATTATAGCCTAAGTAGCAACCATTCTTTCCCAGTTGACTTTAGAGGAAAATAATGTTATTACCTGCCATTTACACTCCTCTATAAACGGATAAATGGTATGGATAATGTTTTCTACTTAAAATTCCAATTTTTTGTTACGCCTTGGAATAACGCAACGAAAATACGTAAGACCTTTTCCGTTACATTTCTCGGCAATTAAGGAATTTTAGATAAGTCAGCTATAAGAACTGAAATGTTATTTCTGGAGTAATTTGAAACAGCGCGTAAATAGAATTGACTGTAATTTGAAAAAAACAAAATTTCAACCGGTTAACGCCTAAAAATAGAAAAATTAGTGGCTATGAACATGGCTGAAAGAACAATGTTGAGAAAGTTAAACGCGAATAACTAACTATATAGTTATACGAATAATATGACCAACTAACGAAGAATTAATAGATGCAGCATCAACGAAGAGGATGAGACTATAAAGACATCTATTAAAAAAAGGGTAATTTCATGCTTGAAGATTAACGAGAGAACAATGTTGGAGAAATTAAAAACGAACGACGTGTAAAATCAGAAGAATTAAAAGAACAATGAGAAGTAGAATGCATCGGAGAAGATCAAACGATACAGCGTTAACATTATCCTGAAGCACGAATAAAAGAACGGTATTAAAATTGTCTGGAGTTCCAATTTCAAACAAGATCTCGGATTATCTGCAGGAAATCAAGCACAATGCAATTACTTTGCTTATCGGTTGAGAAATTTCTGTATCTCGTCATTCGCCCTTCTCTTGTGACGCAAATCGTGGTATTACGCATGATTGCTAATAAAATAAAAATCAGAAAGAAAGACAGCAAGCAAAAATGTAACGATGACGGTGATTATCAGCGCGATAAATCATTCGTTCTACTTCCTGATGTCCTTCTCTACACGATGATAGGCTCGATTTCTATATTTAAAGAAACGCATAGACGTATGCAGAAGAATACCATATTAGTAAACTGGAAGCTGTAGCAGCCTTTAGAATGGCCAGAAAGAAGGAAATATACGAGGGACACCGTTCAGTTCCTATGTTGCGGTTTCGTAATCTATCGTTAATGTTAGAGATAATGTTTATGCTGGTCGTTATCGAATTGTCCGCTTTTGAAACAGACATGACCGTCACTACGAAACAGATATTCCGATTGGCTTGCATAATATGTGTCAGCTCTTACAGCTGCGCGTAATATTTGCTTCTCAGCGTGTCCTTCTTCCTTCGAGTTTCGTATCCATCTGATTTCTCCCGCCGCTTCTATATTTTCTCCTGTTTTTTGGTCATTCGTTCTTCATTTACACGTAGTATTATTCGATCGGTTCTACGACATCTTTCCATTCTTTTCAATCTTCCTTGTTTGTAGTATTTTACGATATCGAGTTTGCTTATTTGGGAAATATAAAATATCTTGACTTTCGTAAATCGATAATTTACAATTTCTCTTTGGTTCGCGAGCTCACGCTAAAAACTGTGACTTGAGAGAAATTGTAAATTAATAGAAAAATGGTAACTTTCCCTCTTTCGAAGTAACTTTATAATTTTCTTCTCTTTGTTCGTCTTTCTGAATTGTTAAATTTCAAGATATTAGCGATTTCCTTGACTCGAAAAATATTGACAAATTTTCATAGAATTATTTCAACGTCGTGTTCTCCAGGATGAAGCGAAGAAACGTGCAATCTCGAAGGTTTAGATGCGAGACGGTTAACTGTATATCAAGGTAAGAGCCGAAAAGCAATTTGTACGATCGTTTCTTTATACAAAGACGAGAGAAGTGACTCCCATGAATGGATGAAACGACCGCAAGCAAGGCCATCCTGGCTGCCTGGTTCCATTCGCTTTTTACGAATACACATTTAAGTTCAAGTTCACCGGCGTAAACGATCTTGAACGAGTTCGACGAAAAGACACGGTTAAATGTTATCTAATCGTCCTTCAATTTCGCTTCGGTCCTACTTGACAGGTATATCATTTTCTTAAGTAACTTCCTTACTTAACTCTTACTTAACTAGCTGATTAAACAATTTTTTCAACAGACTTTTTCCATTTCGAGATGTGTAATAAACCTTAGGTTGTTTTACTTATCTCGCGCTCTGTATCTTTTGCTTTTTAACGGCCACTTTCATTTAACGCCATTTTGCTAGCTATGCTTCCTTTAATTACACTTTAGTTATACTGTTTAGTAACTATACAGTATTGCGTGTATAGCTTATGGTTAAATAGTTCAATCATCTAAATAGGGAACAATCGGAATGTTTTTTTTTCTATTATTTATTTATTTATATCTTACAATTTGTCCAGTAGGACATTTGGTAAAATATTATAGTTTAGTGATATAGCAATATAGCATGTGGATGGTTACCACCAGTGGGATACCATCTTCGAATTTGATTGATTTATTTCTTTAGTGTGGTGAGTGTTTGTATGTTAGGTTACGTCCTTTGTGAAATCTGTTTGGTGTTTCCTTTTTAATCTTCTTTTTATGTTTGATGCGCCGACCGTGGAATGTTTTTAGAAAAAAGAAAAAAATCATGTAAGGCAAAAGGTCGAAACAAGTTAATTATATTGGAAGTTTTAATTTTTTAAATATAAATTACGTGTAAGTTGGTAATTATAATGGCTTTAAAGAACTTTGTTTCAATTTCTAACAATTTTAACAATTTTAATAATTATTTGACTGGAGAATACACTTGCCACTTATGTATATTTATATATTCATTATGACCTTTTCATTAATAGAATTTTTCAAAAAACTTTTTAGTTTATCCGTATCGGCTTTGTTTTCAAGGGGATTTATCGTTTCTTTGAAGCACGCTTTCATCCATTTTCTTTCCTCTCATATGCACGCGTGTCCTTTCGTTTATCGTTACATTTATTGCGATAAAAATATTCTCTCCCTTTGTTTCTAGATTCTCATTTCAATCGAATATTAATACACCGTTAAGAGCAAACAGAGCTCAGAACTCCCCTTTCAAGTCATTGCGCGTGCACGTTAAAAATTATAAATATTGTCCATTTACGAAGCAATGCGCAGAATCGTTCGACTTGGAATATTTTAATTAAGGACATCTCTCTACGTCAGAGAAATAATAGAAAGAGACAGAGTTCTTGAATCGATATATCGTTGATACTTCCGTTTTATCGTTTATAAGTTATGCACCACATTGACACAGTTTCCCTATCGATCGTTTCAATCCTGTAAAAAAATACCAACAGTTTATAAAGGAAAATATTTGAAAATTGCAATTTTCTTTTAAATATGTCTCTTGTATTTTCTAGCAAGTACATTCCTTTTTTTTTCGATCGAGTTACAGTATATTTTTCTTCGATTTCCGACAAGGAACCGAGACCTTTTTTTCTATAATTCGACCTTCCATTTAGCTCCATGGCCACGGGGAGTCTAATGGGTTCGACGAAAGGGCTAGTGCGTGACGAAAAAATGATCTTGCGAGATTGTGCTTTACCGGAAACTGCCATCATGTTTTTGCCAACTTTTCCTTTGATGTTCACCACCTTTTCGTGGAGGGAACTTTGGTTAGTGGCTTCTTAATCAAATCGCTCGGAGGTATGTTGCTTCCCTTTGGGGAAAATATATCCTACTTTGATAAAATTTTAATACACTCTTGCATTAATTTTGATACTTCTCTACCCTAATTTTATTTGTAGTACTTTTCCTGGATCCGACTCTCTATTCTTTTTATTCCTTTCTATTTTATAATTCTGTTCTCGTTTATTTGGAGAATATAAAATGCCACACAGCTTTTATTCAATTATTCTAAATCTATATTATCTAATTTACCATTATTCTTTCATTCGTCGAGTAAAATCATACTTTGAAGAATGGCATTTTAACAAAGTGAAACTTTCCTCCCTTAAAGACAAGTTTCATAATCTCCTGTTGCTTTTCATGGCCTATGTTATACAAACTACAATTCTCTTATATTGTTCTTAAATCAATCGCAATATTTCCCATAATATTGATTAGTCAGTATTACTAATTTATAAATAAAATCGACGGAAGGAACTACGTCTCTTAGAAAGATAATTCCGTTTCAGTTTCTAGGATATTATCATATAAACGATCAGTGTTTATAGCGTTATAAACATGAATTAAAGATATGAACGATAGAACACCAGAACATCGTTAGCAACCACCATGGCGTAAGAAATACTATTTTCGACCTCCATTTGCTGGATTTTTTATTCGAACGCGAACACCTGTCCGAGAAAATCAATCTTCTGGAAACTATAAAATGAAATACTCCACTCGAACAATAATTGTATTGTGTTCTCTCTTAACATATTATTCCCGGATTATTCTCGCGTTATCTGCCATTGATAAACATTTATCTTCGCGCTTTGCTAAATATTCCATATTCATAAAAATGTCCATAATTCTAGAATATACATTTGGTCTACCAGGTGACAATTTTATCACGAACGTTCTGTTTTTCCCACGCGATCATTGACATTTGTAAATAATTTGTGATATTGTTTTTCAATTATATTTATGAAGATATAAAAACAAATAAACTTCAGCAGTAAATATATATGTACTGACAAATTAACACGTTTCAGTGCGAAATCGATGCACGTATCAACATCATTTATTTACTTTTTTTTCAATACTTCTCAACAATAACGAATTAATATTTGTGAAATAAAAATCAAGCGAGAAAATTGTTTCCACCTTTTTCTTTTTTCTCCTGAGCGGAAAGCAGGAATCGTAGAAATCCTCCCGACTTGAACATGTTAAACGAGAAAAAAATTCGCCATGTCATCGCAGTACGGCATTTGGGCGAGCACTCGCGACGAAGATAAAAGACGCATATAACGTGCAGTCTCTCTGCAGCTTGACATCAGGAGATCTGTCGAGTAAAAGCCTGTTTATAAAATTTTTGTTGGTATCTCCCTGACTCGAAACATTTTGAATATTTGCTTTTTTGTTTATCACCACACATCAGTGTGAGAAGTGTTGCTTAAGTAAATAAATCCTACCACTTTATCGTG
Source organism: Bombus bifarius (assembly GCF_011952205.1). NCBI lineage: Eukaryota > Metazoa > Arthropoda > Insecta > Hymenoptera > Apidae > Bombus > Bombus bifarius. Next base: position 29,298 of record NW_022885576.1, read on the forward strand.
AGCGTCATGCAGAAATCATTTATCTTCCCTTCCATGTCTTCAGATATTGCGCTGACATTCGGCGAAGAACAGACTTTTCGTGTAACTTTAATTTTAACTAAAGATCCAACTAAAAAAATAATGAACATCGAATGTAGCAGTTTGTAACGAAAGTTACATAGCATGTAACTTTGTGATACGATACCTTCTTGACACAGAACGATCAAAATTAATGTAAGGTGGTTTGAACGATATTTTTCAAATTGCTCTTTGAAGGGGGGAAGAAATTTTCTAATTAGAAATTAAAATTGCACGTATCTTTGCTCAAATTCTTCATATTTAAGTCGTAACAAACGTTATTTAACAAGAGCTAACAAACAAGAACGTACAGTGAACGAGCTAATTTTCAAGTGATTAGACTTTGATGTTCTAACGATTTTACTAATCCTCCCTTTTTACCAATCCTCTATTGCTTCCGCGGACGATTATTGTTTACAATTATAATATTACTTACTTACGCGCTGACGATATCATATCGGCATAATGAGATCAAAATTGAACAGCGACTATTTCTATTTTTGTGCATCGCACACCGTACTGCGATGGTAACTTGATAATTGCGAAACAAATTCAGGAAACGTTTGCTACGAAGTAAGAAGTAATAACAAGCAAGAGTAGTAATAATAAGCGAAGGTATCTTCGGTCCGTAATTGAGTTGCATCGATCATCTTCAATGCCAGTCAGACGAATCTCGTCGATAAACGCAAAGAAGCTCGTGTTCATGGTGATACATTTTTCTGTCGCATGGCTGAACGTTGCGTTACTGCGACGCTACGTTGATACTACACCGGCGTTCTCGATAAAAAATCCCCTCGAGCCAGCTTGGATTTTTCAAATGATTCGATCAGTTTTATGTAGTATGCGTATGAATCGTTTTCTTTTACTTCTTGTTCCTTTTTTTCTTCTTCTTTTTTTCTCGAGAATCTCGAGAAATCGTGCAATTAACGAACAAGGTAGAATCAGTAATTAGTTACCAGGATGACGGAAACGACGTTCTTACGCGTGTCCTTCTTATCCGTAGAATCTGGAATTTCTGATGGAATAATTTTTGTCCTGGCAAAGGCACGTGTCGAAGACAATTGCCAAGTCTCCGTGACGAGTAATTAAAGGATCGTTGATTGGTCCAATTTTAGAACGTTAGAACGCAACAATTACGTGAGTCGTCGGTAAAAAAGGGAAGACGTAGAAATGTACAGCTATGGCGTGCGCGTATGACCCTCTTTTCCGTATACGAAGGAATTCTTGATTGTATCGTTTCTTGTCCCGGCAAAGAGGGGTGTCGAAAACAATCGCGACGTTTTCACGGCGAGTAATTAAAATTTCATCGACGCTAAATACGATTTTAAAATGGATGGTTTGTTTGTAAAAGTGTTAGAATTTAATCTTGGAATTAGGATTAATATTCTGTGAAAGACACAATGTTTATGTTGAAATAATATAATGTGATATTTATTAAACAATTATTTCGAGAGTTATAAATGTGCGTTCTGGAATGCAGACAGTTGGCTAGTTATTCACAGACTAACTGCCTTAGTGACCTGTGGCGCTTGTAAAGATTTTGAACCCCCACTCTCTGTAATGAGTGTGACCTGAGTAGATGTCTGTGTAACGTCACGTGCCACGGAACCTTCTAGCAGCTTCTCGATACAAAGCGCTACGCTGTCAAGGCGCTACACCGACGTGCCCAATGTTCCATCCATATCCTTACGTTTCTTCCGCCGAGTTCTCGGAAGAGCATGCACGCGCCAGCCGCCGCGGTACATCTAACGAACGTACGCTAGTGGGGATAGCGCTGGGCAACGAATGGAAGAATCTGTACGATCAAACACTCTATCCGCATGCGACTGATATCGTTGTATTCCAACAACAAAATTATCAAATTATAAAATATAAGTATACATGATGTCGAAAACTAATAGTTTAACGAATACATAAAACATACAATATCGTATTATTAGAGAAATGAAGGTTACGTTGTCAGAAATATATATATGTGTGCGAATTCTATCAAACCGATAATCTAAGATACATACTTAAAACTAGCCTACATTCCGGTAAAGGATAAATAAATAATCGACATTTCATTTCGTATGAATACTACACCGCCAAGAAAATATGCATATGAATACGTATATATATATGCATGTGTGCGCGTATGTTTTATATTATCGAATACTCTATAAAATAAACTACTCAAAACAATAAATAACGCAATCGAAGAATTACAAACACACAACATAAAATATATATATGCGTATATTCACACGAACAATACTTTAAAGCAATATTAATAAGTAAATGTTTAATTGCGGTAGAATAAGGAAAACGAGCGGCAGACAATTACTTCGATATTAAACAAAATTTAAAGACCCGTTACTATAACTTTGCTGATGACATTTATGAGCAGCCATGTTAGATTTACACGCGTCACGGCGACAGGAATATTAAGGATTAATGGAAGTCAGGCGCGAGAAATAAATCATGAAAACATATTGTTAACACTTTTCTTTAATAAAATATGTGCGCAACTACAAATGTAAAAATATATATATATGTCGGAGATGAAAAGAACACCGGAGCCTTTGAAATTTTGGATAATCCCGCAACATTGTAACCTAGAGTCTACTATAGCTGTAATTGAACAATTGTAGTTATTCAACCCGATTGTAATTATTCGAGAATTGTGATAATGAGCTTGGGCTCGAGGCGACAGTCAGTCGCCGAACGTAGCCGCGGTCACGGGATGAACGTTTTGCCTAACATAGGTATGGAGTAATTCTATAGCTCTCCTTAAAAGAAATATTCGTGGCGACACGCGACAGTAAACATTCCAACGGTTTCTGTCCCGTGGCTCGCCACGTGCAGACCCTATTCTTCGAGTAAGATGATTGCCAGATGTCGATGCGTCTCCGCAGTACATGTTCGGCTAGCCCGAGAGCCCGTTATAAATCTTAAGGTTTAGTTAACTAAAGTCCTTCAAACAGACAAACAGTCTTTGTCCCAACTACGGGAAGATAGGGGAGACATATTTTTCAACGAGTGGCGTCTCCCACTAGCAACTTTCCCTCGAGGGCGGCTAGCATCCTTTTCTAACCACCGATATGGAGATTGACCAATTAGCAGCAACGCCAATTTCCCTTACTTTCTGAACGAAGGCTTTTCTCGACGAATCCGATGATCTCGTGTCCTTAGATACACCCCATTATAGTTTTCCTCCGTGGCATCATCGGGACGGGAAAGACATTCTCGCTCGCGATCTCATTGATGAAAGGAGTAACCCTTTACGACCAGTGAATATTACGCGTCCGACTTAGATTTTATGAGTACGTTCATCTATCATCCCGCCGACCGCGGATTCGTTATTGAACCTAGGGTCATTGTCATTAGTTTCTCGAGTACCTAACTACCACGCTTACTTGTCCGGTTCTATAATAATCGTATTTGCACTAGTCAATGTCTTCTCTATTGCATAACGACAACGTGTAACCCAAACGGAGATTCGTTTCACGCCCCTAACCCTAATTCTAATGTAAACCCGACATATATGTATACATATACATATTTCTTCTGGCAATGTAGTATTCATACGAAATGAAATGTTAATTATTTATTTTATATTAACTTCATTTAATAAGATAGAACACGCACACGCACACGTATATATGTATATATTTCTGGTAATGTGATTTTCATTTAGATTCTTTAGCGATGTAATGTTGTGTATTTGAGGTTATGTGTCAATTATCTGATTTCATATATACATATATATCTTGTATTGTGACAACATAGTATTGAAGGTTTTGTTTTCAAATTATTGTGTGTTTAATGTGTTTTTACATATTTGTGTTTGGTGGTAGAATTTCAGTACGCAATTCCTCAAGTAGTTGGGGTGTTAATTATTTTGAGCGTTTGGCCTATCGACAGGTTGTCACTTAGTCCCAAGTGTTGCGTTGTGTGTTCTATTTCTTTTGTAGATTATTAGTAGTGGTTTAGTTTAGAATATAGATTATTTATATATTTATATATAGACATGCATGTTTCGTAATGTAGTTCTTATTTTATAACTCTTTACCGGAATGTAGGCTAGTTTTAAGTATGTATCTTAGATTACTAATTTGAGTAATGTAGAATGTGCACATATATATATATTTCTGACAATGTAACCTTTATTTCTTTTATAATACATGTAGTATCGGGGAGAAGGGCCCAAGAAACGTCGAGCTAACTACAGACAATGTCGCGAGAGCCGAGGCGCTGTCGGCTCCATCAATGCATTACCGGGTCCTTCAGGTAAATAGGTAAATAGCCGAAAAGACCTACGTGACCCTGGCTACGAGCGTCTGTAGAACACGTGTGCGGTGGGCCCAGCAATAGACAATAGAGTGCTACAACGGCCAGAGAGTCGAGAAGCAGAGTGCGAGTTGAGCGGACACGGAGTGTGAGTCGGCGTGCGAAGATATCGTAGTCTGTCCTTTTGTTATCGAATATCACTCATTAAAATACCTTAAACTTTAAATTCTACCAGCAATCACTTGTCCTTACTCTAAGAATCCACAAGTTACTACATACAATATTGTATGTTTATGTATTCGTTAGACTATTAGCTTTACGTTTTATATATACCTATATTTCTTAAAATTGATAATATTGTATTTGTTGCATAATGTCATTGGAAGTACTGTCTCTAAATATTTACTAGATTTATTACATGTTTGGCATATGTGTTTATACTTATATGTAACTCTCTCCAAATTTGATTGATTAAAATATATTTATATATACGCCAAATTGTTTCAATTATTTCCCCTTTTTGTAGTTATTCTTATTTCCTGGTTTTATTTGTTTGGTTCGTGACTCGTTCAATCCATTAGCTGAGATTTATATTTATTTTATTTATACTAGGTTGGATTTATATTATTTTGAACCATAGGCTTTTTCCAAATTACCCAAAGTCGGTTATTGTGGTAGGATTTTCGTTTTTGCATTCAAATCCTTATTCGCGCGTTTTGTATAGAATGGTTTTCTTGTTCTTGTTACGGCGCGTGCGGAGCGCGGGACGTGACACCCCCGCCCTTGGAGTTCAAATTTCCTTTGGAAATTTGACTGATGGTGTCTCTGAGTTCGCTCAAGGCGGACGTAGATGTCGCTGGTTGTTGAGTGACTACCGGTGTTATCGATATCCTTTGAGGTTGTGCTGTTCGATCATCGATATTTCGTCTTCCTTTGAGGTATAGTAGCAGGTGGGTGATTGAGCCGCATATTGCTCCTAATAGGGCGATTCCACATCCGTAAGTTTCACGTAACTGGTATCCGTGTATGGCCATATCTATTATCGTCTTAATTAATTTAAACATTACGAGTATTCCAAATATTGCTGCACTGACAGTTCCAAATTCCATGAAACCAGTCCATAAGCTTGATACGGTATTTTCGCTATTGTCGTTAATGTGTTTTCGCCCATCATTCCCAGGATGTTTATTGTTCCAGGGACGATTGTTTTTTCTGTCGCTCCTCTGGCCAATGTGTTCAAGACTGCAGTTTTTTCTGCCGGGAACATGACGTGTCCCGTAATGCATCCAGGTCTTTCTGGGTACATATTCCGCTTGTGGCCAACGACGATGGTGCTGAATATCGCCACGTTTGGCGCACGTCCGGGCGGAGTTCCTGTGGTGCGATTCCCTTGCCAAATGGGTAGCTCCGAGTAGCATTCTGTTGTATGTACCTTTACTTGTACCGGAATGCATTTGACTATATGGACCTCTTCTCCTGCGATCAGAGCCATGTGTCCTGGGTTTTTGGTTATGGTGTATGCAAATTCGTCGGGCAGTAAGATTGCTAAGCTTAAAGCATTCTCTATTAGTTTCTTCTGTGTGGTGCATCTTTGTGTCAGTGTATAATGTTGTCATTTGTCGTTTTACTCTCGAGTTTATCAGAAATAAGAATAACCTTTTAATATTATTAATATATGTAAAAAAGAAAATTTTATATTTATATATATTATATTTTTTTTCTTCCTTTTTTTATTATTATTAAAACTTTTGTTTTTAATTTAGGTTTTACGTACATGTTATCAGTGAAAATAAATATTATGAATGCTACTTGGGTTATAATTATATACATATATGCGTACGTATTGGTAAGTAGTATAAATGAGATTTGTTTTATTGTTATAAATATATAAGTATATATTATCAATAGGAATAAATATTACAAATGTACCTTGTCTTCGAATATATATATATATATATATATATATATATATATATATATATATATATGTCGGAGATGAAAGAACACCGGAGCCTTTGGAATTTTGGATAATCCCGCAACATTGTAACCTAGAGTCTACTATAGCTGTAATTGAACAATTGTAGTTATTCAACCCGATTGTAATTGTTCGAGAATTGTGATAATGAGCTTGGGCTCGAGGCGACAGTCAGTCGCCGAACGTAGCCGCGGTCACGGGATGAACGCTTTGCCTAATAAAGGTATGGAGTAATTCTATAGCTCTCCTTAAAAGAAATATTCGTGGCGACACGCGACAGTAAACATTCCAACGGTTTCTGTCCTGTGGCTCGCCACGCGCAGACCCTATTCTTCGAGTAAGATGATTGCCAGATGTCGATGCGTCTCCGCAGTACATGTTTGGCTAGCCCGAGGGCCCGTTATAAATCTTAAGGTTTAGTTAACTAAAGTCCTTCAAACAGACAAACAGTCTTTGTCCCAACTACGGGAAGATAGGGGAGACATATTTTTCAACGAGCGGCGTCTCCCACTAGCAACTTTCCCTCGAGGGCGGCTAGCATCTTTTTCTAACCACCGATATGGAGATTGACCAATTAGCAGCAACGTCAATTTCCCTTACTTTCTGAACGAAGGCTTTTCTCGACGAATCCGATGATCTCGTATCCTTAGACACACCCCGTTATAGTTTTCCTCTGTGGCATCATCGGGACGGGAAAGGCATTCTCGCTCGCGATCTCATCGATTAAAGAGTAACGCCTTCGCGATCAGTGATTATTTTCAGACTTAGACTTTGTGAGTACGTTCTGTTGTCATCCCGTTGGCCGCGGATTCGTTATTGAGCCCGAGAGCATCGTCACTAGTGTCGCGAGTGCCGAACTGCCGTGATCAATTGTCAAGACTGTAATAATTCTATCATTGCAATAAACTACGCCTGTGTGTACCGTATCAATGGCTAATCCTCGAGAAGATTCATTTGACGCCCACAACCCCATTCCCAGTGACGATCCGACATATATATATATATATATATATATGTGCGTGCAATGGTAAATATGACGGCTTATTTTTATGAGTCACTTGCATTATCAATGGAAGTGAGTGTTATAAATATCGCCTACTTTACAACATGCGTGTATATGTATTGTTAAACATAAGTGAAAATTATATGTATAGTTATAAATGTTGTTTGTTTACAGGTGGATAGCAAAAGTATTTGGTTTCGTGAATGGCGTACAGGTGCTTTACAGTTCTACGGTGCGGATTGCTATTCCTAGAACTAAAAAAAAAAAAAAAAATTTCTTTCGAGATGAGTCAGATTATTGTAAACGATAGTGCATGGGAGGATTTTCTGCAGAGATTCGAAATGCTCTCTGGATTCCTCGTGAAACGTCTGGACAACACCTACATGTTCTTCCATCCGTCGTTCAGAGAATGGTTGATGAATTCGCCATCAGTTCTGTACACACATACAAAAATAGTTAATATATATATATTATATTTTTTTTTATATATATATGTTTCATTCGGACCTGTTCTTTGTATGAATACTGTATCTTTGTATATAATATAATATATATAATATGTTATAATTATGTTAGTTGTTATTTATTCCTTAACTCTCTCCCCTTTTCTTGTGTGTGTTTTTTTTTTTTTTTTTTTTATTAGTACCTAACATTGCTATTATGATGCCGTATTATATTGCATTGGCTGTTATTTGTATGTGCGCGCGACAAATTTTTCAACATGGTCGCTCGCTTGTCTCTTTGGTATGGCGTTGGTTTAATGTCAACAGTGACGTGTTGTTGAAATAACTAATTAATTGTTAATCACTATAATTTTATTTGGTAGTGTTCTGTAATATTGTTTTGTGTATTGTGTTACCAGTTATTTCGTGTGGCATAACTTTATTCCTTTGCACTGAGTTCAATCATGTCTTGTCGCCAATATTCAGTTAGTCCATCTTGGTTAATTTCTAACCCATTTATGTGTTTATTGACCTTTCCTTATTTTCCCTATTAATTTATTATTGCATGTACTTGCTATTTGTTATTATTTTATGTAATGGAACAGTTCCTTATTAGTGATTAAAATTTATTTGTTAGATTAACATTGTCTGTAATTCTTCAGATTCTACTCTTTCGATGCTGCGTCACTTACCTAGATCATTCCCACAACATCATCCGATTCTTTGATATGCCTTGGATACTTACTATGGTTGCCTTCAATCGTCTTATATCTGTGGCCATAAAGATACTGTTTAATTTATTTAATTTAATATGTGTATAATGCATTGTGTGTGCGACCGCTATTGTGCATTACAAAATCCGCTTCTACATGTTAGATATAATAATATAACAATACTACGTAGATTAATACATAATAAAATATCCTTTTACTCCGGTTATATTTATTACTAACTCTCAATTAATCTATCTTAATTATTTTCTAACCACTTTCTATACTTATCAGTTATTTTATTTCTTCTTGTTAATCTGCGAAATTCATGCATGTACACTTCCTTGTATGGTGATTAATTGTTCACGAGGTAAGTTGCACTTTCACTGTTTTAGTTATTCGTTGAACTAGCTCGTTTTACATTCAAACAGTAATTGGAGCACTCGTAATAAACTTCTTTTTCTTTTTCAAGTTTCCGCTATCTGTGTTATTCGACGAACAGTGCTATGCTTCCACAGTATTGTTATAACATTTAGTACTGTTGTATTTTGCATTAAGGCAATTGAAGTTAATTTGTTCATTTATTTTTCAGCTGGCTGTTGTACATGGTGTTCTGCAAACAGGGAGCCATAACCTATTTTGCACGTAAACCTTCTTGTATGATGATTACTTGTTCACAAGGTAACTTTCACTTCCACTCCTTTAATTATTTATTGAATCGACACGTTGTATATTCAAAAAAAATAATTGGAGTACACATAATAATTTTTCCTTTTTTCTTTTAGGTTTTCGCTATCTGTATTATTCGATGAACGGTGTCACACCTCCTTTTGATTTATCCACAATATAGTTATAACATTTAGTATCCTTGTATTTTTCACCGAGACAATTGAAACTAATTTATTCACTTATTTTAGGTAGCTGTCATACATTGTGTTCCACGAACAATGATCCATAACCTATACTTGCACGTACACTTTCTCGTATGTTGATCACTTGTTCACAAGGTAACTTTTATTTTCACTAGTTAATTGTTCATTGAGTTAACACGTTTTATATTTAAACAATAATTGAAGCACATATAATAATTTTTCCTTTTTCCTTTTATGTTTTCGCTATCTGTGTCATTTGACGAACAGCACTACAACATTCACTACTGCACTACGTTGCCCACTGAAATCACTTTATTCATTGTTTATTTCGATTATGTGCTAGTTTTAACTTGTTTAAGTGCACAGTTCCCTTTTACTTCAATCTTGACGTTTTGGTTCTGCAAGATTTCTAGCACTTTGTGTGGTCCAGTATATTGATCGGAGAATTTTCCTTTACTGGGTTCTTTTAGTAGATATATCGAATCTCCTATTTTAAAATCTTGAGGGTTGATTCGTCGATCGTAATATTCTTTTGGTCTTAGTTTGAATTTTATCAAATTTTCTCTTGCCATTCGTTGTACAGTGTTAATTTTATTGAACAGATCTTCGAGATATTCTGCGCATGTTGGTTCCATGTTCTCTTCGATTGTTACTTCACCGACAGGTTCTCTGGCTAGATGTCCAAAACTAATTTGTGCGGGGAGAATTTCGTTCCTTTCCTTCATTTTAGTTTTTATTTTGCGCCAAGACGCAAGTTTACTGACATCGATCCAATTATCCAATTGCTTGCTAATAGCATTCAAAATACAAATTTTTGAAAGTGCCGCAGCCATATTAACCCAAAAATATTTTGTATATAGTATAGTTTGATACCATTTATATTTTCTTGGGGCAATTATAAGATCGACACTACCTACTATGTTACCTACGTCAAATATTAGATGTAGTAACCAATAAAGTATTTTTAATCCAATTATAATCCAATGGCTAGCGTATTTATTCAAGTTTTTATATATATCTTCGACTGGTGATTCCTTATTTTCTCCCTTTTGATTTCTTTGAGCTCGTTGAACTTGCGTTTCTTCAGCTCGAAAATGTTTAGAATCCTTTTCCTTAGTTACCCTTTTTTCTTCTTCATTTACTTTATTCACAACACCTTTATTTTTCTCTACCTTTTCAGGATGAATAGTTTCACTGGAAGTGCTTATTTTAATTAAATTATTATTTATTTGTATGGAACGTTTAAGAATATTTTCGGTAGATTTAGAATTATTCTTTGAATTTTTATTACAAACCTTTTTGCTTATAGATTCTGTTTTGGATTTAGGAATAGCTATATTTTTATTCTCTATAGTGTGATCTTCCTTGCAATTTAATGATTTGGCTTTGAGTTCGATAAAGTTACCTTCTGATGGTTTTATAGGAGCTTTTGAATGAGATACACTCGCTATCTCTTTTCCTATTATGGTTGAAACATTCACGAAATTCGTGAAGTCTTGCTTTTGTATTTTTGCCAAGTCGAACGTGGAGAGGCACTTCGCACTTCCCAGCGGGTCCAATATCTCTGTGATATTAGGCAGTGGATAAGCGTTGCCTGTCGTCTCGTCGTTCAATTTCTTAGTTTCTGCTTCATCTGAAAGTTCTTTGGCACTAGTATTATTTATCTTGTTTGGTAACTCAGAAAATTTCTCACTCATGATCCTGTCTATGGCACCGTGCGTCCTTTTATTATTTAACGTGACATTATCCCTTATCACAGCAACGGAATGGTGTTTGCATTGAAAGGTTGATTGGTTGAAATGATCAGCATCTCTCCTTTGATTTAGATCTCTATCGAGGTATTTATTTATGCATTTTTCTTCCCAAGTTATTGCTCTTGTTTCTTTCCTGGCATTTTCTTCTATTCCCGGGTTGTTTAGATGTTTCTGCGACGGCGGTACAAATCTCCAGTCCTGGCGGTTGTTTCGGTTATAATTATTCGAAGGTGTCGGACGTTGGTATCGAATTCTATTGTTCACTTGTTTTAATTCTCGTGTTGCTTTCACGGCTTGGCCGTACGCATCGTCCAAGGATTGGTATCCTGCTATCTTTACTCGTAAATACACCTCGTTTGGGAGCCCCTTAACGAAAGCTTCCCTCGTGTCTCGATCTATCCTATCTTGAAATACGGTGCCGTACTCGTACCTTTCCCCGTTCATTATCGCCAGCCTGAGATCTTTGACGCGTTCTATGTAGTCCAAAATATCTTCTCCCGGTCGTTGAAATATTGTAGCTAATTCCCCTTTATATTCGTTAACCGTTTTTCCCGAAATCGTTTAAACTTATTACTTCTGTGTCTTTTACGGCGAGAAACACGTGTCCGCGAAGCTTATTCGTTAATAATTTTACTAACTGAGATTCTTGATGCCTAGGAACCATGTTTCGTGCGCGCTCGCATGCTCTTAAAAATCGAAATACCGAGGGTCGATGTCCGTCGAACACTGGTACTGTCTCTATTGCATCTTTTAACTTAATTGGTTGGGGATTAACTTCTATCGGTATCGTCGCTTGGGAAATTATCGGCGATGATACGGGTGTTTTGATTTCTTTTTTTATTTTCAGTGAACGCACATCGTCTTGTAATTTATTCATTTTTGTACTAATGTTGCGAAAATCCGCATCCCATGCTTTAAGTCTTTCCGATAACATCAAGATCATGTCTTTGTCCAATAATTCTAATTTAGTCGCCATTATTTCTTAGGTATATATTTTATCGATAATCGTAACAACTTTAATCCTCCGTGGAACCTATCCCACCGTCTAAACCAACTTTAATTCCCCGTGGAGCGCATCCCACCGTTTAAAATAACTTTAATCCTCTGTGGAAGCGTATCCCACCGCTGCCACCAAAAAATATATCTCTCTGTTACGTATTCGTTTGTTTAATTCAAATTAAATTTAATATTTTTGTTTAATTTAATTTCTGTTTGATTTTGGATTTTATCGGAAGGGAAATATTGAAATGATATGATTGCGTATGAAATATTGATTTAGATTTCCGATTAATACGGTAGTTGCTGCCACCAGAAATAGTCCAAGGACTATTTCAAAAAAATTTTTTATTATTATTATTATTATTATTTTCTTTAAGCTAGGAGTGTTAGTGTGTGATGGGCATTGTTCGTCTGTCGTGTAGTTCGGTAACTACTAGATTGAATTCCCAGTCTGGAAGTGCCTCTGTAAGCACCTTCTTGGCTGTAGGAAAGCAAATCTTTGTACTTTCGTTTTTTGGTAACTATTAGATTGAATTCCCAGTCTGGAAGTGCCTCTGTAAGCACCTTCTTGGCTGTAGGAAAACAAATCTTTGTACTTTCGTTTTTTGGTAACTATTAGATTGAATTCCCAGTCTGGAAGTGCCTCTGTAAGCACCTTCTTGGCTGTAGGAAAACAAATCTTTGTACCTTCGTCTTTGGTAACTATTAGATTGAATTCCCAGTCTGGAAGTGCCTCTGTAAGCACCTTCTTGGCTGTAGGAAACCAATCCTTGTACCTTCGTCTGTCGGGGTTTTTGTTACTTCGTAAGTGCTTATCCAATAATTTACGTTTAATGGGTAGCGTTAACTAACGTTTAATGCAACTGGCAAACGAATTCCACTTTTCGGCTAACCTGCTATGCGCAGGAGTACTGGCACGGGAGAGGATTAAAGTTATTCGGAATAGACAATTGATATTGACAAATATATTTATTTCGTCCGATTGAGTTATATTAATGTAAATATGTTATAATTTATTCGATTTTTGTCGATTAAAGGTATTACAATGTCGGTTATAGGTATCGTCGGATACAAATATAGATGTATTATACGGTAGTATATAGTAAGTATGTATATAGATATAGTGAATGTTCGAGCTACTGGTCGGATAGGGTTTCAGAAATGTTCGATAAGATTTACTTATTGTGATAGGATTAATGGCGAAAACTAATTTCTACTCGTTCGGGTGATTAACATAATACGGTTTATGACAAACGCTATCGTAAGATGTAGGCGATGGCGATCGAGATTAGAAGGAATGCGTCTCGCAATGTTCGGAAATAAGTGAACTCGAGGGCGAAAAACTCGGTACAGAATCTTCGTGATTTAATTCTAACTCTTCTCTGTGCCTCTTTTCTTCCCTTTTAACTTCTGCAGCAATTAATCGTCTGTACCAACGTTCGGCTCGCTTCTTGCTGAGGTGACTTTTATCTTTTCGATTCTTTCTTATTTTGTCATCTGATATGATCAAGGTGAAATGAATATCACTCTCTGTGTGTGACTTGTGCGATTTCCCAAGCCTTGCCCAAAGACGGGCGATATTTGCCAACGATGAGAGGAGGAATGCGAAAATCGATAAGTGTTTTCGATAATTGAAAACACCGTTAACACAGGTTTAACACAGCGAATAATCAGTTAGATTTAACAATTTAGAAAATATAAGTCGTTCTACTAGTGGAGTCGTAAGCGAAAAATGATTATTTTAATTGGCAACTGGGTTCACTGTGGACAATCAGTGTGGCTTCGTAGGCCTCGCCCAAGGATGAGCATCTGCTAACGATGAGGAAAACGAAAAACCATAGATGTTCTCTGCGTTGAAAACACCGTAATCACTGGTTGATACAGCGAACAATTGTAAACGAAATAGATCGAAATTTGATAAAGTTGTTTTATTCCAGACAATTTATTAAATCTTGGCCAAGAACGTTTATTTCAATTTTATATCGTGAATTCAAGACATTCGGATGAAATCTACGTAAATTGTGTGCTTGATAGTTTTATCTGTCAACTATAGCTGCCGACGGGTGCTTTTGTTCAGAGACAACTTTGTTCGACTGTAAGTTAAAAGAGAAGAGGATATACAATTTCAAATTTCCTACCTTGATTAGATGTAAAGTCGATCGGCGGTATATATGGCTTGGTGATGTGTCAAATTTTGACAATTAACTTTGATTCCGCAGATGAAGTGACAATACGAATGCTTAATTCGAATGATGATTTTTTGGAACCCCTTTTAATATTCGATTTCGACGGACAGAGTGACGATGTGAACGATTTGAATTTTGGATGAAGACTCTTGAAACTATTTAACTTTTCTAATATTCGATTTCGACGGACAGAGTGACGATGTGAATGGTCTGAATTTTGAATAAGGACTCTCCTACTCTATGTTATTCCCGCTTATTTATAATATCCTAATTGTCACGTGATGGATCATCTCTATGGGAATCGCAGCATTGCTACGTGACAAATTAGGAATTTTGTGACTGTCTACTTTCGCGGATTGTGCTGAAGTTTCGTCTTCTTGATTATCTTATTTACGCTATTCCTAATTTCTCGTATCCTAGAGACACATAGATGCTGCTGAAGTTTCGTCTTCTTAATTTCTCGTATTTCGTTGAGTATTAGGGACATGCAAGGTGCGTGATAAAATGTAGGTATCGTAGTAGCTCGTATTTTGCTAATGTTGCGTCTGCGATGTTTCCCAGAACTTCCTTACTGATGCCAGTGGAACGTGGCAGGCGCGTGCCAACTTGTCCTTGTTGAAGTTGCATCTGCGATGTATCTGGTAACTTCTTTGCTTTTGCCAGTGAATCGTTCAAGGCGCGTGGCAACTTAGTATTTGCCGAGTCTTCTTATGTGTTATTTCCTGTTTCTTTCAATAAAATATCATTTTTTTTTATAATAGTAAGCTTAATATATTATTTCATGGTTTGTTTCTCACGGCTGGTTTCTATCAATTTCCAGTATTCTTGCGTTACGTTGTATTGATCATTATTTGTTCTTTCTTTGTTACGATCTTCCATTTTTATAATCATTTATTTAAAATATGATTTATTTTGTAACGCATAAAGGTTACTATATGCACGTGTTGATTATCCAAAATGGCCGCCTGTGAATGTTCGTAGTATATAGTGACATTTTATTAATGTGAAATCTATTATTTATCCGTTAATTATTTATGACTTTATTTTAATAGTTGACGTATAATTGCAGTGGGAATAATATTATTTTGCATTTATTTAATGTGCGTAATTATTGCATGTATGCCGATGCGCACGTGTAAGAGCTATCATAACAGTCCAAGATGGCCGCTCGTGAGTGTCTCTAGTAAAAGTGACGCGTCCTTAATTTGTTTAATACTGAAACAATTATTCGTCCGTCGCTTATTTTCCTTTATTTTAGCGCAGTTAGAATTTTTAAATGACAATAGTATTGTTTGTGTAATCATTATAATACTAATATGTGCATAGTGTGTTATTTTAATATAATAGCATGTGGCTTATGTTATTGTTAAATTTTATAATTTATCAATAGCACTGTTTTATTGTTGTGTTACGAGTGGTTTATTTTTATAGAGTGTTCGCTTAATTAATTTGATAGTAATATGTGCATAGTTTGTTATTACCAGTTCTACTGCGTAAAATAACCTTATTTCTCTACGCTAGACTTAATACAATTATGCTATATTAACTTAGTACAATATAATAATTTTTTATCTTAATCGCGTTTGTCGTTGATACTCAGTTAATCAGTTTTAATTAATTCATAACCTATTCCTATATTATTGGCTATTTTCTGTTTCTTTGTTATGAAGTTGTCGTTACCTTGTGCGTGTAATTTGCCGCCTTTACATAGAATTTAGGAGCTAATCTTATACATTGCTAGTTAAAATCTTTATTGTTTATAGGTTCTACAATTCTAATCCTTCATCGCTGTGTCCTTTACTTGGAACGGTTACATGGTGTGCGTTTGGTATCTTCTGATTCTTCGTTACATGTCTAACACTTGTCAAGACTACTTTTACTTATCCTGGAATTGTAAGTATATATATAAATATATATAAAACACTGTATTTTGTAAATATCTGTATAGTAAAATAGTCCGTCCACTATCTTGTTTGCTAAGACCGCTTCGCTAACATTGAATTGTTTTGTTATAATGTCAGAATATTTCCTTGGTTTTCCAGTTTCTTGTTGCTGCCTTGAATGTTTCGGTAGTATCTAGTTCAGTATTCCGTAAGTATTCACTTAAGTTTGGTAGTAGGCTTCTTGTAACTGCGTCGATTTTAATGTATATGTTCCGATGTGAGTAACGGAGCTTCTTATTATTATCAATTTCTATTCCAAGATGGTTTACAACATTCTTCCCCTTTTTAGGTTATGATTGGTTACCTCGGTATTTATTACCTTCGATATCTTCATACTGTCGTGTATTATGTTTTGCAAAGTTGGATCCATAGCCCATTCTCGTGGAGTTCCTGCGTGCACACTTCCTTCTACGATGATTGGTTGCAACAAACCTCGTTAACTTATAAAGTACCTTTTCTTGTTTGCTAAGACCATTCTGTCGATGTTGAATCGTTTATTATGTCACTAATTTTTGATTTTCCAATTTTCTCACGTCTTCTTGATCATTCCAGTAATATCAACTTCGATTCTTCGTACACATTTACTCCAATTTGGTTGTTATCATCACTGCGTTGACCCTTGTATAAACTTCTTCGGTGTGAGTAGTAAATTATCGTTGTCACTCACTTAACCTATCTTAGTTATTTCTTAACTCTTCCTGCACTTATTAACTGATTTTATTTCTTCTTATTAAGGACCGCTATGTCAACGCTGAGTTATTTCGTTATAACGTCACTAACTTTCTTGATTTTTTCCATTAGCGAACTGTAAGTTTGTTGTCGAGCATCAATTATTGATTGTTGTGCTTCATCTAGTTTAATTGAAATATAATTGTAAATTTTTAATAGTATTATTTTCTTCCATATATATTAAGGCAATTGTGGTTAGATTATTTATTCGTTTCTGCTGACAGTCGTATACTATGTTCTATGGAGTGGATCCACAACTTGTTTCTGCGAAATTCCTGCATGTACGCTTCCTTCTACGATGATTAATTGTGCACCATGTGCTTTTAACTTTCACTGCTTTTAATTATTTTATTGAATTAACACGTTGTGTATTTAAGTGATGGTTAGAACACACACATAATAATTTTCCTTTTTCTTTTAGGTTTCTACTATCTGCATGATTCGATAAGCACTGTCACACTTCCTTAGGCACAATATTGTTATAAACATTTAGTAATATTATGTTTTACATTGAAACAATTACAGTTAGTTCTTCCATTTGTTTCAGTTGGCTGTCATACCTTGTGTTTTACGGATATGGACACATAACTTGTCTTCGCATATACACTTCCTTCTACGATGAGTAATTGTTCACGAGGTATTTTCCACTTCCACTGTTTTGTAATTATTTTATTGAATTACACATTTTATATTTAAGTAATAGTCAGAGCACACATAGTAATTTTCCTTTTTCCTTTTAGGTTACCACTATCTGCAGTATTCGACAAGCAGTGTTGTTCCATATACTGCCGTACTCTGTTGTCTCTTGAAATCGTTCTTGTGGTCTGTTTCGATTGTGTTAGTTTTAACTTGTTCGAGTGTATTGTTCGAGGAATCCCTTTTACTTTAATCTTGACGTTTCGTGTGTGGATACTGACAATAGTGCCTGGTTTATTGAAGTGTGTTACTATGCCTAGGTGTTTTATATATCATATGTAGTTGTATATAAGATATATTTTGTTTATTGTGGTTTTGTATGTCCATATTTGCTGTATATTAAATTGCTTGATATTTCCTGTTTGTTATAAAGGTGTGTATTCCTATCTTTCCATTTCTTTTTCCTTTCCTTTGAATTATTCATGAAGTTATTACGAGATTTGATTAAATTGTCGAATTGTACGTTATCCTGATTGAATATAGTATTATGTCGTGATTTATTAATTAATTTGCGAGTCACTTTTGGTTAATTGGTTCTTCATAGTTTATCCTTAGTCGAATTATGAAATTATAGGTTATGTTGTACTCTTTATATTTACTATTTCGTTAGAGTACCTATTTTTACTTTATTATCTCTTATGTGCCCTCGTATACTAATTCTCTATATATGACTACATTTAATTAAACTTTTATTTAAACAATTTCCATTTTCGTTGTATTGTGTGTTCGTTTTGGATATTCGAATTGTCGCTCGCGTTATTTGTATATTGCGGTTTTCCGTTTTTCGGTACGGCACGTGCGTAGCGCGGGACGTGACAATTGTGATAACTAAGAGAAAAGACAATAGCCAGACCCCTACCCATAAGATATGAGTCATAATAAGGAAATAAAAACCCCAGTCCTTTAGACAGTAAGTTCAGTTTGTAACCTGCAGTTAATAAAGCATACGAATGAGTTTTTGCTCATTCTCCTACTTATAAAACTTCTTTCTTTTATTACGTGACATTTTTGGCGATCCTGCCAGGATCCATTCGGTTCCGTGAAAACGAAATTACGATTTCGGCGTACGCGCATCACTGAAGATTGAAGGATCAAGCGGACCTCTGCATAGATCTGCTCACTTTGCGTGAAAACGACTTCCACGGAAGACCGACTACGGTCATCACCAAAACTGAAACTGGTCAGGGCAACATTCACGAAAAGAAGAATATCCAGGTAAAAAGAGAAAAAAACTGGATTCTGTTAAACACTATCGTACTCGTCGCGACAGTTTCAATAGTACAGACTCCGACGACAGTATAAAAACCACTATGAGCAAAAAATCAGAAGACACATCTGTTGTTAGCTCTATGGCTACAGGTATAGATCTTCGGACCATACTAGACGCTATACATGACTTGCGTAGACAACTATACAATGAAAGTCAACAACGCTGTTTTGACCATTCGCTGGGAAACGCGATCGCGAGGAAGCACGTCAACGAAGTCGTAAATTCTCATTACGATTGGATAATCGACGCCACGAAGTGATCGATACCCTGATTTCGTTTGCGATAATAGGGGTGGTTAAATTGATTTTACACTGAATTAACGAATACAATTAATGTTTATTCCAACAACTTCTTGACTAGAAATGTACAATTAATTCGATTGATAGCTAGAGTAACAAGGTGTTGTGCGCGACGCACGCTTAAATGTTGAAGGTTCAAAAAACGTATAAAGACTGACTTTCTGTAACGATGATGCAGCGGAGGACACTTGCGATGGGTGGGTCTAATGATGCGAGAAAAGCTGATTTGTTAAGACCAAGTTCTTGTTGGGAGAGTGAGGGAAGGACTTCTCTGATAATAGTTTAATTTTCTGGATTGGTGTGGAAGAGTGGAGGAAGGGTGTTAAGCGCCCCGAGAGAAAGTTGCTAGTGTAAAACATCGTACATGAGTAAGACGAACTTCTCCTATCTTTCCGTAGTAAACAATAACCTTTAGACAGTGACTTAGTGCAGATGTTTGGTTCGGTCTGAAGGACCTTAGAAATTCCTCTAAGATTTATGATCGGCTCTTAAGACTATTGAAGGTACGCAGTGAAGGCGTGCGGACATCTGGTTGCCATCCTGTCCGCGGTGTGTGATCTGGCCTAGATAGAAGGTCGCACGACGTAACAAACGCGTTAAAGAAGTCGAACTCTTAGGTAAGAATATCGCTGAACTACAATTAAGAGTTCAGTCAGTTACCACGTCTGAGTTCAATTCCATTTTTACCGAAGACGCTAGTACCAGCACCGTTCAGAAAAAGCGGCCACCCGTTCAAAAAAAGACCGAAATAAAACCCAATGAAACAGACAATGTAGACAGTGAAGAAGACGCGGTAAGTTATGACAATCCCGTGTACAATGCAAAAACCTGTCTAGACTTCATTCCTACACTCAACGGACAAGATGATATTGGAGTAGAAGGGTTTATTAAACGGGTAACAGAAGCTCGAGCCGAGTGTCGTGAAAAACACGCATTATTACGCTTAATTTTGACACAAAGAATTATCGGAGAAGCGGAACGCAGTATTCGCCATATGGAAATCGAGAGCTATGAAGATCTGTTCGAAAGCTTTAGAAAATTTGTGTCCGTAAGCATTACATCTAATGGAGCCCGCGATAAATTGCAACGTACACGACAGAACTTTAACGAATCAGTACACAGTTATGTGAAGAGGTTTCGACACAACCTCAATGAACTAATATATGCATTGCAACATGAAATTCGTGATCCAATACGACGAGCAGTTGCCATAGATCTTGAAACCGAACGAGCCACCAAAATCTTTGTCCTAAACCTGAAACCCGAAATAGAAATACGCACATCAGCTACAAGACCAAAGAATCTCCAGGAAGCACAAGACACAGCTTTTGAGGAGTTACTTATAGGAGAAATTGAACGTAACAAAAATATAGTAAGAGGAAAAGCAACGAATCAACCGATTGCAAGATCCAATCCCCGATTTCAAGAAACGCCCAATGCAAGAAGAAACATCACACCGCAGTACTATCAAAGCCAATAAATCTACCTACGGAAAGAAATATGATAATGGAACGACCACCGCCCAGATGTTTCAAATGTAATCAAACGGGACATCTATCCAAAGGTTCTACCCAACAGCGAAATTTTCCGCCAGCCAGCCAGAGAAATTTACCACCACCAAGAAATTACCATATAATGACAGACGAAAAAGAAATGAATCTCGAGGAAGTAGTGGAAGAGGACTAACGATACGAATTAACACCATCACTGGAAGACTCCTCACAATAACCATCGGATCAAAACTTGGACTAGAACGATATTTAATAGATACTGGTGCCGGAATAAACATAGTCAAACGTTCAAGAATCATTTCTACCCCATTAAAAGACGACAAGAAAACATTTTTTATGGGCAATGACAAATACGAGACAGACGAATACGTTTATCTTAGAATCTGTGAAAAAAAAAAAACAAATTCTACATAGTACCTGACGACTTCCCACTAATCGAAGACGGAATCATAGGGTTGCCAATGCTAGAAAACTATCAATACAAAATTACAAATGACCAAATTCAACTCAACGATCATGTATTCTCATATCAGCCACCACAGGTAATTTCTCCAGGCCAAACCAAAATCGAAACAATTTATCTGGACAAGAAACCGACGCAAGTATGCTTCTGCGATACTGGTGAGCAACCAATGTCAATTTCTAACGACCTCTCCAATGAAGTTGATCTCGAACAAATTCAAAAATTCAAAAACATAATTAGAACGAGCCATATTGAAAACAATTTTCGCATTCCTATCGAAAAAATCCTCCTACACTACATTGACGTATTCAATTTGGACACAGACACTTTACCATGCACCAATTTAGCAAAGCACATCATCACGTTGAAAGAAAACAAAATCATAAATACAAAATCTTACAGACCACCCGAGGTACACAAATTAAAAATTGAAAAACAAATCAAAGAAATGTTAAACAAAGACATAATCGAAGAATCAGACTCACCGTACAATAGTCCAGTACGGGTAGTCCCTCAGAAATTGGACGCCTCCGGAAAACAAAAATGGCCCATAGTGATAGATTTCCGTAAATTAAATGAATTAACTGACCAAGACGCGTACCCTTTGCCAAATATTGATGATATACTCTCGCAGTTAGGAAACGCAAAATTCTTCTCCGCACTAGACCTCTCCTCCGGGTTTCATCAGATACCAATGGACGTAGCATCAAAAAAATATACAGCTTTTAGTACTCCTCAGGGACACTTTCAATATAATCGAATGCCGTTCGGATTAAAAAAGGCCCCAGCTACATTCCAACGCATGATGGACACAGCACTACGCGGTTTATTAAACAAATATTGCTTCGTTTATTTAGATGACATCATAATATTCGGAAATACGATTCAACGACATAACGATAGCCTTGCAATTGTATTACAAAGATTAAGAGAATTAGGACTAAAGATTCAACCACACAAATGTGAATTCTTAAAACCAGAATTAGAATACCTCGGACACATTATCACACACGAAGGAATAAAACCAAACCCAAAGAAAATAGAAGCAGTCAAAGAATTCAAAATTCATACGTAACTTTTCAAACATAGCCAAACCTTTAACCGACCTGACAAAAAAGACACACCCTTTCATTGGACAGACAAACAACAAAATAGCTTTCAAACTCTGAAAGACGCATTATGCAAAGCCCCAGTATTGACATATCCCAACTTTAATGAAACATTTACATTAACAACTGACGCCTCTAACGAAGGAATAGGCGCTGTTCTTTCGCAAAATGACCATCCTTGTTGCTACATCTCCAGAACACTAAATCCTCCAGAAAGAAATTATTCAACCACTGAAAAAGAACTCCTTGCAATCGTATGGGCAGTAAAACGTTTGAGACAATATTTGTTAGGAAGACATTTTCTTATAAGAACCGACTGTTTATTCGACCATTCGCGGGGAGACGTAGTCGCTAGGAGAGACGTCAACGGGAGTCGTAAATTCCCGTTACGATTATAACAATCGACACCACGAATTGATCGATCCCTTGATTTCCGTTGAGATAATAGGGGTGATTGAGTTTGTATAACACTGTGATTCACAGAATTATAAATTATATATTTCCAACACTTAGATTACACTGATGAGCATAGATAGATAGATAATCACTTATCGCACGAAGATAAGATATATATGTACGTTAGAGCAGGGCTCTTATAATTGGATTTAATATATTAGTGGACGTAGCACTATAAGATATTTAGGAGAGGAAATGTATGCTCGACAATACCGAGACAGACTCTCGCGTTATGCTTAGACTGCCCCGATAGGCATTAGCGTTAGATTTAGTAGTTGACTTTTCCAACGATGTAGAAGAAGTGATGTTGAGTGACGATGCTTTGTCGGAGGAAAGCTAAGGATGGGTGTGTCTAGCGCACGGGACCATCGGATTTGTTGGTGACGATTTTAGTTAGGAGAGTGAGGGAATAGGCTTCGTTGTTAACTGGTTAAACGGAGGGTCTTAACCGCCCTCGAGAGAAAGTGGTTAGTGGGAGGAAAGTTGCAGCATACGTGAGAAAAACTAACTTTCCCTTGTCAAGCCGTGGTAGACAAGAGTCTTTAGAAATTCTTCGGAAACAGACGTTTGTTTGGTTTGAAGGACCTCTACTAGGAAATTCCTGAGATTTATGGAAGATACTTAAGGCAATTGAGGGTACGCCGTACGGAAGAGCGGACATCTGGTGTCCGTCTGGCCCGCGGTGTGTGACCTGGGCCAGGCAGAGGGTCGCCCGGCGTAACACCGACCATCAAGCTTTAACTTGGCTTAAAAACTGCAAAGACCCCTCATCACGACTAATCAGATGGAGATTAAAGTTAGAAGAATACGATTATGAAATACAATACCATAAAGGAAAAGACAATACGGCCGCTGACGCACTTTCCAGACAAACTATTAACAATCTAACGACTGAAGACCATCTCTTTGACGAATATGATAAATAGTCCCCAATGAAAAATCCTTCTTTCAAATAACAAAAGAAACTCTAGGGCCCTACGACAAAAAGAAATGGTTAAAGAAAATCATAGAAATAGCTACCGCATATAAAAAGTTAGGTATAGGAGACAACAGCTTCGATGAAATCGAAAAGGCGCGAATAAAAACATTTTTGATGTATGTTAACGACAAGATAGAAGAAATAATTTTTGCATACGACCCTATTCAAATTCTAACAGACGAACAAATTGACGCGATTATAAAAGAAAACCATAACGACGTTTCAGGACACTTAGGTATACAGAAAACCTACGCAAAAATCAAAGAACGATTTAAAATCCCACATTTGTTCTCAAAAGTAGAGGAATTTATAAAAAAATTGTGTAGCATGCCAAAAACAGAAACTTGTCAGAATCCGCGCTAAAGAAATTCCCGTAATACCCCAAACCCCCACTGAACCAAACGAAAAGATAGCAATGGACATAATTGGTCTCATGCCAAAACCTAAACGAGGAAATCAATATACTCTCCATTCATGATGATTTGACCAAATACCTGATATTAACAACCCTCAAGACAAAAAGAACCGAACCCATAATAGATGCTCTATTGAATCATTATATCTACATTTTCTCAGCACCAAAAACTATACTAACAGACCAAGGACAGAACTTCATTAGCGAACTCATGACGAAATTCGAAGAAGCATTTAAAATCAAACATATAAGAACAACCAGCTTTCACCCACAATCTAACGGATCTCTAGAAAGAACACACGCAACGGTAAAAGACACGATAAGAACAAGTCTAAACGATTCAGACAAAAAATGGGACGAAGTATTAAACTTCGTATGCTTAGGATACAACACAGCAATACACGATGCAACCGGTTTTTCACCTTTTGAACTAACCTTTGGACGAAAAGCTAACCTCCCATCCTCAATATCCAGAACCCCCAACTATACATACGAAGAAATGTTTACACTATGGCAAAAACAATTAGACAAATATAAAGCACTAGCTAAACGGACACTTGAACAAAGTAGAAAACGCTACATGAGAAATCAACAAAGAAAAATCATTAAGACACAAACGGTATTTAAAGAGGGAGATGCAATTCTTGTACATAATGATCATAAAACGGATAAATTGGACGATAAATGGTTAGGCCCTTACTACATCGAAAAGGCTATGACTCCTTATTACGAAATTCTAATCAATAACCAAATTAAAAAGATACATGGTAACAAAATTAAACCATAATTTTCAGGGCGCTCATCTCATGCACAACCCTCGTGCTAGGATTGGAATTAATACCGATCGAAAATAACGCAATTTTTCACGAGAAAATATCTAAAGGCTACTTGTATAACGAAAAAGTTAACGTATACATAGGAATAGATATAAACGACATATTTGACCACATCGATACATTAGGAGAACATATAACAGAGATCCAAAAACATTGTACCCCCTCATGTCAAATAGAACCAGAGATACTTTCCTTAACTAACAAACTTAATAATGTCAAAACATTAGGAACACATTTGAAATTATTAACTCGTTCCAGAGTTAGGAGAGGATTAATAAACGCTATAGGCTCAATTAGCAAAACACTTTTCGGAACTTTAGATTCTGACGATTTACAATTAATAAACTAGAATATTGACAAACTATTTAGTGAAGGAAATGAATTAAAAACCATTGTAGCTAACCAAACTGCTCTAATTAGGAAAATCTTAAACATTGACAGTCTAAAACAACTTGAAAAAGTAAACGCAGTAAAGAAGCAGGAGCTTCTAGTAATTAAGATTATTTCTATGGAAAGTGCTTTGTTAGATCTACATTTTCAACTCGATGAAATACTCAATTTGGTTTTACTAGGAAAACAAGGAATTATTAGCCCCCAGATCATGGATCATCACACTTTCTTAGAACAATACGCTAAAGCTTTAGGAAATCACATTATGAATAAAGAATTTTTACCAGAAGAAAATAATTTCCAAAATATTTTAGACGTCTCTACACTCACACTGTTTGCCCAAAATGAAAAGATCTTTAAAATTTCAATTCCAACGATAATTGACTCAGAACATCCAATATTTTTTACTTTAGGATTAACTTATATGAATATAGATCAGATGTATTTGGACAGGCAATGTCGAATCAAACACGAATTTTATATTTGTAAACAAACTCAACCTATAAATGATAGACGTTCAAAACACGATTGCGCATCTGAAATAATTAGTGTAGACAATACTATGAGATTCTGTAAATTCACAGTCTATACGATCGTAGAAATAACTTTTATACCACTCAAGAGCGGAAATCACAACAAAGCTATACCAGAAAAACCAATAGAACTCAATATATTCTCTAAAGAAGGACATCAAATTGTTAAACTGAAGCAACCCTCTCTGTTAAAAACTAAAGTAACTGTAGACATATTGTATGGAGACAACCATATGAGAATCAGTGGTAACCCCAAGAGCGTTTTTTATAATATTGAGATCAAAATTATAAATATAACTAGTAATGTAGACTTATCTTTAATGCTTGACACTTTAGACAAAACTCCTAAAGTAATGAGCAATCTAAACGGTTATACTAATACCCTGAATCAAATAGAAGATAAAGCCAATCAATTAACTTTTTCACACAGAATGACACGAATTAAAACTTGGAGCCTCACTACGTTGCAGATAATAGGATATATATCCATTGGACTCATATGCTTGTATCTGCTCAATAAGATAGGACTGCCAAAATTATGCATTCACATGTTCTGTTGTAAAATTAAGAAAAACATCGTTAATAATACACCTAATACTACAACACCCGCCGTCGCTATAAACATTTACACACCTATGCAACCTGGAACAGAAAAGAAATCAAGAGTAAGTTTTGAATTATCAACACCGCCCAAGGCTAAATTCCATCCATCGATTCTAAAGAAACGCAAGAACTTAGAGGACTAAGTTCACTCTACGAAGGGGGGAGTGTAACGACCACCCAGAAAACAGGTGTAATGACCACCCAAGACGCAAGCATTCCACTGACATCGGATATATCGATAACACCTAGCATTGTGATAACTAAGAGAAAAGACAATAGCCAGACCCCTACCCATAAGATATGAGTCATAATAAGGAAATAAAAACCCCAGTCCTTTAGACAGTAAGTTCAGTTTGTAACCTGCAGTTAATAAAGCATACGAATGAGTTTTTGCTCATTCTCCTACTTATAAAACTTTTTTCTTTTATTGCGTGACAATTTCGTCGATTTTGAAGGGAACCGTCATTTCTTTCCCGTTGGAGGTATTTAGACGTTTAAGCGCTCATTTCACTCCATTTTACACGGTAAATGTAATGCACGCCCGTTTCAGCTTCGAAACAAGCCCAACAGCTCGCAAATCGCGATGATTTTGACGATTTTCACGAAAACTAGTCGTCATTTCCTTCCCCCCAGTTCGCTGTGGAGTGCCGAAGCGTGCAGACGTGTCTCTAGTGCCCAGCGTAGTCCGATA
This sequence comes from Bombus bifarius, assembly GCF_011952205.1. Taxonomy (NCBI): domain Eukaryota; kingdom Metazoa; phylum Arthropoda; class Insecta; order Hymenoptera; family Apidae; genus Bombus; species Bombus bifarius. The sequence continues at coordinate 56,492 of NW_022885576.1, forward strand.
ACAACACGTGTCGCCCAACCGTCGAAAGAGAACACAGCCAAGTGTCCCTTACCCTTTAGGGAGAAGAAAATCCCACGCACCTAACCCCAACCCGAATACTAGCCTCATAGCCTCACGACTAGTTGTTCATTCCGAATTAACTAGCTCGATGATGGCCCAGCAATCGCGACCAGGCTCTCCGGAGCAGACTCGCAGCTACCCCGCGCTACCTCCCCCGTCGCAGAAGTGTAGCAGAACTCTCCGCACTAACGACGCTAATACTACAAAGAAAAGGAAAATAGAAACAACAACGCAAATAAACACTCACAACAGGTTCGCCGTATTGGAATCCTCAAACGACGCCATGGAAATCGTAGAACCGCCACCAAACCAACACTCACAGAGAATCCCCCCTCCCCCACCAATATTTGTGGACGACGTCATCGACATACAGACAATGATCAAGTCCCCAGAGAGAGATATCTGCAAGGAGGAATATAACCTTAAGATAAGTAACAATAAAGTAAAAATACTGCCGACGAACCCAGAAGCTTACAGAAAGCTCACCAAGACACTCAGGACCCTGAACGCCAACTTCCACACCTACCAACTCAAACAGGAAAGGCCTTTCCGGGTGGTCCTACGAAACATACACCACTCAGCAGACATAGACGAACTCAAATACGAACTCTCAAAACTCGGCCACGAAGTCATCAACGTAAGTAATATAAGGCATAGAGTCTCGAAAGACCCGTTATCCTTATTCTTCCTAGACATTAAACAAAAGCCGAACAATAAGGAAATCTACAACATCAGTCGCCTAATGAACGCGATAGTAAAGATCGAACCACCGCTCGTGAAAAAAGAAATAGTGCAATGCAAAAGGTGCCAAAGGTACGGTCATACGCAGAAATACTGCAACCATACTTTCCGCTGCGTTAAATGCGCAGGCACTCACTCCACTGACCAGTGCGCCAAATCACCGGAAACCCCAGCGAAATGCATCCACTGCCAAGGGGACCATCCTGCCAACTACAAAGGCTGCCCAGTACCCTAAGCTCAGAGCAAAAGAGGTATCCAACCAAACACCCAGCCCGCCGAAATTCACGACTACCCCAACCCCCTCAACCAACCTAACACCCAGTCCTACCAAATTCATCTCCACCTCAACCTCCTATGCCCAAGCAGTACAAGGCATCCAAAATAACCGAAAACAGTGTCCCCAACCCACCTAACACAGACAACTCCTCAAGGCTTGAAAAGCTAATAGAGAAACAATCAGAGCAAATAAATCACTTGCTATCGCTACTAACACTCATCGTGGAAAAATTAGCACGCCCCGACTCAAAATAAAACCAAGGCGCATAGCACTGTGGAACGCCAACGGTCTAGCGCAACACAAACTTGAACTAGAACTCTTCTTAAAACACCAGCGAATCGACGTAATGCTCGTATCGGAAACCCACTTCACCGACAAGAGCTACCTGAAAATAAATGGTTACAAATTCTACCATACCCAACACCCCAGCGGAAAGGCCCACGGTGGCACCGGAATAACAATCAAAGCAAGTATTAAGCACTACGAACTTCCATCATTCCAGAAAGACTACCTCCAAGCAACAAACGTAGCAATAGAAGACTGTCATGGCTCAATCACCACCTCAGCAGTATACTGCCCTCCCAGACACTCCATCGCCAAAGAAGACTTTGATAACTTCCTGGACACCCTGGGCAATAGATTCATAGTTGGAGGAGACTATAACGCCAAGCACATCCAATGGGGCAGCAGACTGGTTACAGCAAGAGGCAGAAACCTCTTAAACAGTATAATAAACAACAACCTCAACTACCTCACCACATACGAACCCACATACTGGCCCACTGACACCAACAAAATACCCGACCTTCTTGACTTCTTCATAACTAAAAATATCCCATCAAGACACGTCCAGATCAACTCCTCGGCTGATCTCTCCTCTGATCATTCTCCCGTGATAGCAACAGTCAGTTCAACAATCATCGAGAATACACCTAATGGCTCCATTCACAACCAACACACCAACTGGCAGCTCTTCAGAGAAGTCTTTACACACTCAACCTCAGCCTTCACCCCACTAAAAACAAAGGAAGAAATCGAAGCAGCCACGGAATACTTAAACACGAGCATAATAAACGCAATCCGCCTCTCCACACCGACAAAGCCATCTAACAGCAAACAAGAATATCCCCAATACATACTAAAAAAAATAGCAGAAAAACGTAGACTAAGAAGAGTATGGCAGACCCATAGAACACCGGATGACAAACGCAAACTAAACAACGCAACTAGAAAGCTATCCAGAACCTTAAAAAACTATAAAAACGACTGTTTCCATAAATACCTCGCTAGCTTATCCCCCACAGCCGACTCACTATGGAAGGCCTCCAGGAAACTCACACGCCCCCCACAAATAATCCCACCTATCCGCCGTCCGCAAGGTGGATGGGCGCGAAGCCCTATAGAAAAAGCCGACCTGTTTGCTAAACACTTGTCAAAAGTATTCAAACCCCATTCCCCCAAAGCCGCCGCGGACGTTACTGAATACCTGCACACCCCCTTCCAAATGTCCCCTCCTATCGAACCCTTCTCCTCTGCAGAGACTATAGAAACAATCAGTCGCCTAAACCCCAAGAAAGCAGCAGGACACGACCTAATAGGCAATAAAGCAATCAAGGAACTTCCCACAAAAGGGATAGCACTCATCACATCGATTTTTAATGCTATCCTTCGCCTGAAACACTATCCTAAGGCCTGGAAAATCTCATTGATTACTCTCATCCCTAAACCCGGTAAACCGATATACGAAACCAGCTCCTATCGCCCAATCAGTCTTTTACCTACCCTGTCCAAACTGTTCGAGAAGATGCTCACGAACCGACTCCTTCCAATCCTAGAGAACTTGAAAACACTCCCAGATCACCAATTCGGCTTCCGAAAACATCATTCTACAGTAGAGCAAATCCACCGCTTAACCCATACGATCAGCCAAACACTCGAAAAGAAAAAATATTGCTCAGCGGTTTTCCTAGACATCCAACAGGCATTCGACAAAGTATGGCATGAAGGGCTACTATACAAGCTTAAAAAGATTCTACCTCACCCCTACTACTCCATCCTAAAATCTTACCTAACCAATAGACAATTCATGGTTAAATGCCTAGACGCCACTTCTGCAACATTCCCAATAGAAGCCGGCATACCCCAAGGTAGTGTCCTCGGACCCCTACTGTACTCCATCTACACTGCCGACCTACCTATATCAAACGATATAACAATAGCGACATTTGCAGACGACACAGCGCTATTAGCTACCCACGCAGACCCGGTAATAGCCTCATCCACTCTCCAGCGAAGTCTCGACTCCATGGAAAAGTGGTTTCACAAATGGGGCTTCAAAGTCAACGAAAAGAAATCCTCATATGTAACCTTCACGCTCCGAAAACAAACCTGCCCCCAGGTCACCATCAACAATGCAACAGTTCCTAGCAGGGACACAGTCCGATACCTGGGCATGACCCTGGACAGGAGACTAACGTGGAAGACACACATCTCAGATAAAACGAAGCAACTAAAGGACAAACTAAAAAAACTCTATTGGCTCACGGGCCGACGCTCCAAACTAAACATACAGAATAAAATTACCCTCTACAAGACCGTAATAAAACCTGTCTGGACCTACGGAATCCAACTATGGGGAACAGCAAGTAACTCCAACATCGAAATACTACAACGATTCCAATCGAAAACGCTAAGAGCCTTAATAGACGCACCTTGGTATGTTACCAACGAAACCATCCATCGCGACCTCAAGATACCTACAGTCAAAGAGGAAATAGCAAAATATAGCGACAGATATAGCAAAAGAGTCAAGAAACACCGAAACCCCCTAATCACGGGACTACTCGATACGACGGACCAGATTCGCAGGCTGAAGAGGCACTACCCGCTAGACCTAAACGTTAGATTCATTTAATTATCCAAATTAAGCATATGCACTTACTTATAATACTTATAAATTATACCTATCTATAATAAGTATTGACTTATTGTAAATAAACAGCCATGTCACTGCGCCACGCCAGAAAAATTACTGAAAATTCTCAACGCGAGAATTGATTGTAATTTCAATAAATAAATAAAAAAAAAAAAAAAAGAAAAATTTCCTTCCCTGTGGAGACACTTCGACGTTTAAGCGCTCGTTGCATGCACTCCATTTTACATGCCAAATGTAATGCACGCCCGTTTCAGCGTCGAAACAGACCCAATAGTTCACAAATCGCGATGATTTCGACGATTTTAACGAACACTAATCGTCATTTCCTTCCCGTTGGAGATATTTCGAAGTTTAAGCGCTCATTTCACACCATTTTACACGGCAAATGTAATGCACGTCCGTTTCAACGTCGGAACAAGCCCAACCGCTCGCAAATCGCGATGATTTCGTCGAATTTGACGAAAACTAGTCGTCATTTCCTTCCTGTTGGAGATATTTCGACGTTTAAGCGCTCGTTTCACTCCGTTTTACACGGCAAATGTAATGTGCTACGTTCTTAATGTGTAAGCTTTGTCTAATTCAATCAAATTAAATTTAAAATTTTTGTTTAATTTATTTTCTGTTTAGTTTGAATTTAGTCGGAAGAGACAGTTGAAGTGATATGATTGTATATGAAATATTGATTTAGATTTCCGATTAATACGGTAGTTGCTGCCACCAGAAATAGTCTAAGGACTATTTCGGAAATTTTTTTTTTATTATTATTATTATTTTCTTTAAGCTAGGAGTGTTAGTGTGTGCTGGGTATTGTTCGTCTATCGTGTGTTTTGGTAACTAGTAGATTGAATTCCTAGTCTGGAAGTGACTCTGTAAGCACCTTCTTGGCTGTAGGAAAACAAATCTTTGTAGCTTCGTCTGTCGTGGTTTTTTGGTACTTCGTAAGAGTTTATCCACTAATTTTCGTTTAATGGGTAGCGTTAACTAACGTTTAATGCAACTGGTAAATGAATTCCACTTTTCGGCTAACCTGCTATGTGCAGGGATACTAGCACTGGAGAGGATTAAAGTTGGTTAAAATAAATATTCGATTTCGTTGCACAGGATTTATTTAGTTTGAATATTGAATTATTTAAATTGAGTTTAAATAAAATTATTTAAATATTAAATTATTATCTATATGTCGGAGATGAAAGGAAAACCGGAGCCTTCCCTTTGCAATTTTGGGAAAGTCCTCTAATGCTTTAGCCTAGATTTTATCATAGCTGTAATTAAGCAATTGTTGTCATTTGTAATTGTTTGATATTTGTGATCGCGAAAGTGGGTTCGAGGTGACAACTGGTCGCCGAACGTAACCACGGTCACGGGATAAACGTTTTGCCTGACGAAGGTGTGGATCGGTTGTATTGTTCTCCCTAGAAATCACATAGAATTGTACTTTGGAGATGTCGATATAATGGGACACACGTTGTATTAGGAATCAAACTCCTGCCTAGCAACGGCGTTTGGATCTTTCTTGATGCTTCCAAAGAGTATACAACAAACTTTTGGCAGAAACTGCCTAGCAACGGGGATTGGATCCTTCTCGATGCCTCCAGCGAGCATATAACAAACAAATGCAGTCGTATAGCGAAAAAAGATTTTTATCAGATATTCATTCGTGTGATTGCCTTGGAAAGTAATACATCGAGCAGTATACCGAGTGTCTCAGCAATCGTATTTTTTTGTGTTTAAAATTATTCTACGCATAGAAAAGAGTTATCCCGTTGACCGTGGATTCGTTTGAACCCAAGATCATTGTTAATAGCGTTAATTAAATTCATTATTCGTTAAATTTATTATTCGTAAAGCATATTATTCATTACTCTTATTATTCGTTAAACTTATTATTCTTTAATCTAATCATTAGTTAAACTTATCGTTTGTTAATCTTATCATTCATTAAACTCAATATTCATAATATTTTGTAAAATCCTGTATATTCGCGTAAATATAATCTCTGTTTCGTAAAACGATGGCTAATTCAAACGAAGAATCGTTACGCGCCTTAAATTCTAATGTTAACCCGACATATATATATATGTCGGAGATGAAAGAACACCGGAGTCTTTGGAATTTTGATTAATCCCGCAACATTGTAACCTAGAGTCTACTATAGCTGTAATTAAACAATTGTAGTTATTCAATCCGATTGTAATTGTTCGAGAGTTGTGATAATGAGCTTGGGCTCGAGGCGACAGCCAGTCGCCGAACGTAGCCGCGATCACGGGATGAACGCTTTGTCTAACAAAGGCATGGAACAATTCTATAGCTCTCCTTGAAAAGGAAATAGTTGTAACACTCGACAGTAAACATTCCAACGGTCTCTGTCCCGTAGCTCGCCACACGCAGACCCTATTCTTCGAGTAAGATGATTGCCAGATGTCGATGCGTCTCCGCAATACATGTTCAGCTAGATCGAGGACCCGTTATAAATCTTAAGATTTAGTCAACTAAAGTCCTTCAAACGGACAAACAGTCTTTGTCCCAACTACGGGAAAATAGGGGAGACCTATTTTTCAACGAGCGGCGTCTCCCACTTTCCCTCGAGGGCGGCTAGCATCTTTTTCTAACCACCGATATGGAGATTGACCAATTAGCAGCAACGTCAATTTCCCTTACTTTCTGAACGAAGGCTTTTCTCGACGAATCCGATGATCTCGTATCCTTAGACACACCCCGTTATAGTTTTCCTCTGTGGCATCATCGGGACGGGAAAGGCATTCTCGCTCGCGATCTCATTGATGAAAGGAGTAACTCTTTACGATCAGTGAATATTACGCGTCCGACTTAGATTTTGTGAGTACGTTCATCTATCATCCCGTCGACCGCGGATTCGTTATTGAACCTAGGATCATTGTCATTAGCTTCTCGAGTACCTAACTACCGCGGTTACTTGTCCGGTTCTATAATAATCGTATTTGCACTAGTCAATGTCTTCTCTATTGCATAACGACAACGTATAACCCAAACGAAGATTCGTTTCACGCCCCTAACCCTAATTCTAATGTAAACCCGACATATATATATAGATATATATAAAACTATATTTTATAAATATCTATATAGTAAAATAGTCCGTCCATTATCTTGTTTGCTAAGACCGCTTCGTCAGCATCAAATTGTCTGTTATAGTGTAAGAATATTTCCGTGGTTTTCCAGTTTCCTGTTACCGTCTTGACTGTTTCGGTAGTATCTGGTTCAGTATTCCATAAGTATTCACTTCAGTTTAGTAGTAGGCTTCTTGTAACTGCGTCGGCTTTAATGTATATCTTCCGATGTGAGTAACGGAGCTTCTTATTATTATCAATTTCTATTCCAAAATGGTTTACAACATTCTTCCCCTTTTTAGGTTATGATTGGTTACCTCGGTATTTATTACTTTCGATATCTTCATACCGTCGTATATTGTGTTTTACAAAGTTGGATCCGTAGCCATTTCTCGTGGAGTTCCTGCATGCACACTTCCTTCTACGATGATTGGTTGCAACAAACCTCGTTAACTTATAAAGTACCTTTTCTTGTTTGCTAAGACCATTCTGTCGATGTTGAATCGTTTATTATGTCACTAATTTTTGATTTTCCAATTTTCTCACGTTCTCTTGATCATTCCAGTAGTATCAACTTCGATTCTTCATACACGTTTACTCCAATTCGATAGTTGTATTCTCATAGCTGCGTTGACCCTTGTATAAACTTCTTCGATGTGAGTAGTAAATTATCGTTGTCATTCACTTAACCTATCTTAGTTATTTCTTGACTCTTCCTACACTTATTAATTGATTTTATATCTTCTTATTAAAGACCGCTATGTTAATGCTGAGTTATTTCGTTATAATGTCATTAATTTTCTTGATTTTAGCGGTTTTATTTTCCATTGGCCAACTGTAAGTCTGTTGTCGAGCATCAATTATTGATTGTTATCGTGCTTCCTTTAGTTTAATTGAAATACAATTTTAAATCTTTAATAGTATTATTTTCTTCCATATATATTAAGGCAATTGAGGTTAGTTTATTTATTCGTTTCTGCTGACAGTCCTATACTATGTTCTACGGAGTGGGTCCACAACTTGGTTCTGCGAAATTCCAGCATGTACGCTTCCTCCTACGATGATTAATTATGCACTAGGTGCTTTTAACTTTCACTGCTTTTAATTATTTTATTGAATTAACATGTTGTGTATTTAAATGATGGTTAGAACACACATATAGTAATTTTCCCTTTTCTTTTATGTTTTTACTATCTGCATGATTCGATAAGCACTGTCACACTTCTTTTGGTTCAGGCACAATATTTTTATAAACATTTAGTAGTATTATGTTTTATATCGAAACAATTAAAGTTAATTCCTACATTTGTTTCAGCTGGCTGTTATAGATTATGTTCTACGGATATGAACACATAACCTGTCTTCACACATACACTTCCTTCTACGATGAGTAATTGATCACGAGGTACTTTTCACTTCCACTGTTTTGTAATTATTTTATTGAATTACACATTTTATAATTAATGGTTAGAACGCACATAATAATTTTCCTTTTCCTTTTAGGTTTCTACTATCTGCAGTATTCGACAAGCAGTGTTGTTCCGTATACCACCGTACTACGTTGTCTCTTGAAATCGTTCTTGTGGTCTGTTTCGATTACGTGTTAGTTTTAACTTGTTCAAGTGTATTCTTCGTGGAATCCCTTTGACGTTTCGTGTGTGAATTCTGACAATAGTGCCCAGTTTAGTGAAGTGTGTTAATATGCCTAGGTGTTTTATATATTTTATATCTAGTTGTATATAAGATATATTTTGTTTATTGTGGTTTTGTATGTCCATATTCGTTATATATTAAATTGTTTGATATTTCATATTTGTTATAAAAGTGTGTATTCCCATCGTTCCATTCCTTTTTCCTTTCCTTTGAATTATTCATGATGTTATCGCGAGATTTAAATTATCGAATTGTAGGTGATTGCTGATTGAGTATAGTATGATGTCGTGATTTATTAATTAATTTGCGAGTCACTTTTGGTTAATTGGTTCTTCATAGTTTATCCTTAGTCGAATTATGAAATTATAGGTTATGTTGTACTCTTTATATTTACTATTTCGTTAGAGTACCTACTTTTACTTTATTATCTGTTATTTGCCCTCGTATACTAATTTTCTATATATGACTACATTTAATTACTCTTTTATTAAAAAATTTCCATTTTCGTTGTATCGTACGTTTGTTTTGAGTTTTCGAATTGTCACACGCGTTATTTGCATATTGCGGTTTTCTGTCTTTTCGTTACGGCACGTGCGTAGCGCAGGACGTGACACAATGCGCAGCAAATTGTCCAAATATCGCCAATAGAAATGGAGATTCGTTCAATTGAATATTTAGGGCAGAATCTGTAAATCTGCAATTCCGCTGTATTAGACAGAGCCCAGAGTTCTCATAGCGCAAACCGGCTGGTATGTGCTATATTTGGCAGCAACTGCAGGGTATAACGCGCATCGAATTGTCGACATATCAGCAATAGCAGCGTTGACACCTCCAATTGAACAATTAAGCCTAAATGAGCATAACCGCAATTACAATGAATTTGGCAGGGTTCTGAGTTGACATGGCGAAAACCGGCTAATATGCGCTGTATTTGGCATCAATTGTGGAGTAGAACGCGAATCGAGTTGTCGACATACCTGCAATAGAAACCGTGATACTTTCAATTGAATATTTAATGCAGAATCTGCTAAGCTGCAAATACGCTGCATGTGCAGGGCCAGGAGTTCTCTTAGCGCAAATCGGCCGATTTGTGCTGTATTTGGCAGAAAATGTGGATTATAACGCGCATCTAATTGTAGACGTATTACGATTAGCAGCGGAGATACCTTCAATTGGATATAGATAACCGTATATGCAGAACTAATATATTGTTGTATTTGACATCGAACAGAGTTGACATACCGCAAACCGGCTGATGTGTGCTGTATTTGGCAGCTAATGTGGACTTTAACGCGCATCGAATTGTTGAGATATCTGGAATAGAAACCGAGACACGTTCAATTGGATGTTTAAGACAGAATCTGCTAAACTGCAATTTCGCTGGATTTGACAGGGTCCAGAGTTGACATAGGGAAATCCCGAAGAATTGCGCGGCATTTGGCAGTAAATGTGTAGTATGACGCGCATAGAATTGTCGACATATCACCAATAGCAGCGTAGATACCTTCAATTGAATATTGAAGCCTGAATATGCAGTACTGCAATAGCACTGGATTGGACCTCGGCCCGCGTTGACATAATGTAAACAGGAGCACGTGCGCTGTATTGGGCAGCAAATTTGCAATGGAACGCGCTTCGAATTCTCCACATATCTCCAATAGGATCGGAGATACGTTCAATTGAATATTTATGACAGTATCTGCAAAACTGCAAATACACTGGATTTGTTAGGGCTCAGAGTTGGTATAGCGCAAACAGGCAGGTCTGCGCTTTATTTGGCAGCAAATGAGGAATAGAGTGCGCATCGAACTGCAGACATATGTGCAATAGAAACGGAGATACCTTCCATTGAATATTTAAGACAGAATCTGTAGAACTGCAATTTCGCAGGATTTGGCATCGACGAGAGTTGACACGGCATCAACAGGATGATGTGCGCTGAATTTGGCAGCAATTGTAGAATACAACGTGCATCGAATTGTCGACATATCAACAATGGCAGCGTAGATACGTTGAAATGGATGTAGAAACCGGAATATGCAGAACTGCAATTACGATGTATTTGGCAGGGACCAGAGTTGACTTTGCGTAAACAGGATGATATGTGCTGTATTTGGCAGCAAATGTGGAGTATAACGCCCATTGAGTTGTCGAAATATCATCAATAGCAGCTGTGACACGTCTAATTGAATCTTTGATCCTAAATATGTAAAACTGTAATTACAATGGATTTGATAGGGCCCATAGTTGACAAAACGCAAACCGGCTGATGTGCTCTGTATTTGGCTGCAGATGTGTAATATACCGCGCATCAAATTGTCGACATATAGCCCATAGCAGCCGAGATACGTTTAATGGAATACTTAAATGTGCGGTAACGCAATTACAATGAATTTGGCAGGGGCCTGGGTTGACATATCACAAACCGGCTGATGTGCGCTATGTTTGGCAGCAAATGCGAGATACAATGCACAGCAAATAGACCACATAACGCCAATAGAGACGGAAATTCGTTCAATTGAATATTAATTATAATATTGATTATAAAATTAAAATATTTATTATATAAATATAATAAATATTTAAGGCGGAATCTGCAAAACTGTAATTCCAATGGATTTGGCAGGGAACAAAATTGACGTAGCGTCAACCGGATGATGTGCGCTGTATTTGTCTGTAAATGTAGAGTTGAACGCGCATCGAAATGTTGCCATATCTGCTATAGAAACGGAGATACGTTCAATTGAATATTTAAGACAGAATCTGCAGAGCTGCAGAATTTCGGTGGATTTCACTGGACCCAGTTCCGAGTAGCACAAAGCGGCTGATGTGTGCTGTATTTGGCAGCAAATATGTAATATATCGCGCATCGTATTGTCATATCATATCATATACCACATGTCAGCAATAGCAGCGGAGATACATTCAATTGAATAATTAAAACAGAATCTGCTCTACTGCAAATACGCTGGATTTGATAGGGCCCAGAGTAGACATACCGCAAACCGGCTGATGTCCGCTGTATTTGGCAGCGAATACGGAGTTGAACGGGCATCGAACTGCTGGAAAATCTACTATAGAAATGGAGATACGATCTAGTGGATATTGTAGTCTGAATATGCAGAATTGCTATAACATTGGATTTGTCCTAGACCCGACTTGACATAATGAAAACAGGAGCACGTGCGCCGTCTTTGGCAGGAAGTGTGGAGTAGAACGCGCATCCAATTGTCAGCATATCTCCAATAGAAGCGGAGATACGTTCAATTGAACATTTAAGACAGAATCTGCAAAATTGCAATTACGCTGTATTTGACAGGGCCCAGAGTTCCATAGCGCGATATTTTGCAGCAAATGTGGAATACAGCGCGCATCAAATAGCCGACATGTCACGAATAAAAACAGAGAAACGTCTAATTGAATACTTAAGCCTAAATATGCAAAAATGCAATTACACAGTATTTTCAGGGACATAGGCAGAGTTGACATAGCGCAAACCGGCTGATGTGCGCTGTATTTTGCAGCCAATGTGGAGTTTAATGCGTATCGAAATTGTGAGATATCTGGAATTGAAATCGAGATATGTTCAATTGAATATCTCAGACAGAATCTCCAAAACTGCTGGATTCAACGGGACACAAATTTGACATTGCGCAAACTGGTTGATGTCCGCTGCATTTGACAGAAATTGAGGAGTATAACGTGCACCGAATTGTCGACATGTCACCAATAGCAGCCGAGATACGTCTATTTGAATGTTTGAGACAGAATCTGCAAATCTGCAATTACGCTTTATTTGACAGGGCCCAGAGTTGACATATCCCGAACCGGCTGATTTGTGCTGTATTTGGCAGCATATTGGGAGTGTAACGCGCATAGAATTGTAACCATATCACCAATAGCAGAGGAGATATATTCAAAGGGATATTGAAACCTGAATGTGGAGAACTGCAATAACATTGGATTTGACCTCGACCCGAGTTGACATAATGTCAACACGAGGAAGTGCGCTGTATTTGGCAGCAAATGTGGAGTAGCATGCGATTCGAATTGTTGATATATCTGGAATAGAATCTGAGATACGTTCAATTGAATATTTCAGGCAGTATCTCCATAACTGCAATAGCGCTGTATTTGGCAGCAAATGTGGTGTAGAACGCACATCGAAGTGTCGAGATATCTGTAATGGAAACCGAGATACGTTCAATTGAATATTTTATGCATAATCTCCAAAACGGCACATACGCTGGATTCGACTGGACACAGAGTTGACATAGCGTTATCTGGCTGAAGTGCACTGCATTTGGCAGCAATTGCGGAGTATAATCGTGCATCGAATTGTCGACATATCAGAAATAGCAGCGGAGATACCAGGTATGTAAATATGAAACCGGAATTTTTGTATAGAAAATACACATTTATTGTATGAAAATGATTAAAAATATTTTATTCGAAGTATTGCCCATCGCTAGCTATACATTTTTCCCACCTGTCTGGCAATTGGTGGATGCCACGCCAAACAACTGTCGCTCTTTTGAGGCAAACCAGTCATCGAGCCATTTTCGTATATTTTCGTAAGAAGCGAAGTGCTGGTCAGAAAGTGCGTGTCCCATCGATGCAAATAAATAGTAATCGGACGGAGCCAAGTTTGGTGAGTAAGCCGCGTGCGAAAGTATTTCCCAACTGAACGCTTCGATCGTTTCCTTGACCGGTTTTGCTGTATGTGATGGTGCATTATCATGAAGCAAAATTACTTTGTGTTACCTTTTTTGATATTCTGGTCGTTTTTCACGCAAAGCTTGATTCAAATCGATCATTTGTTGTCGGTAGCGCTCATTATTAACGGTTTCGCCAGGTTTTAACAGCTCATAATAGATCACTCCCTTCTGATCCCACCAAACACAGAACATTGTCTTCCGTCCATAGAGATTTGGTCTTGTAATCGATGTCGGTGGTTCGCCTGGAGCTACCCATGATCTTTTACGCTTAGGACTCTCAAAATATATCCACTTTTCATCACCAGTCACAATTCGGTGGAGAAATGACTTTCTTTTGTATCTGGCGAGCAGCATTTCACAAGTGGTTTTTCGGTTTTCTTGCTGTCTTTCATTCAGTTCATGTGGAACCCATTTTCCCACCTTCTGGATCTTTCCCATGGCTTTCAAACGTATGGGGACGGCTTCTCGTGTCACGTTTAATTGATCAGTGAGTTGTTGTTGCGTTTGAGCGTCATCCTCATCCAACAATGCTTGGAATTCGCTGTCTTGAAACTTTTTCGGTGGTCTTCCACGTTTTTCATTCCTCACGTCAAAATTGCCACTTCTGAATTGTTTAAACCACTCAAAGCAATGTGATTTACCAAGAGCATGCTCATCGTAAGCTTCGACAAGCATTCGATGCGATTCTGCAGCAGTTTTCTTCAAATGGTAACAGAAAATCAATGCTGTCCGCAAATCGTAGTTTCCAGGTACAAAATTTGACATGTTCAACGCTATTACAAACTATGCAGTTGTATGAAACTTGTATTGTTCTGAGTCGAAAAATCTATGTCAACAAAGACTTTTGGCATCAATGACGCAGCTTAGTAATAACTACATTATCAGCTAAGGCCATCTATAGGCAAATTCCGATTTTATACTTCCAGCCCTGATACGTTCAATTGAATATTGAAGCCTGAATATGGAGAACTGCAATTATAATGTATTCGACAGGGCCCAGAGTTGACATAGCGCGAACGAGCTGATGTGCGCTGTTTTTGGTAGCAAATACGGAGTAGAACGCGACCCGTGTTGTCGACACATCTCCAATAGAAACGGAGAAACGATCAATTGAATATTTAAGACAGAATTTGCAAAACAGCAATTACCCTGGATTTGACAGGGCCCAGATTTGGCATAGCGCAGATAGGCAAATGTGCGCTTTATTTGGCGGAAATTATAGAGTATAACGCGCTTCGAACCATCGACACGACTGCAATAGAAACCGAGATACGTTCAAATGTATATTTTAGGCAGAATCTCTAAAACTATAGTTACGCTGGATTTGACAGCACACAGAGTTGACATAGCGCATATCGGCTGGTAGGGGCTGTATTTGGCAGCGAATGTGGGGTTTATCGCGCATCGAATTGTTGTGATATCTGGAACAGATACCGAGACACATTCAATTGAATATCTCAGACGGAATATGCAAAACTGTAATTACGCTAAATTCGACAGGACACAGAGTTAACATAGCGTCAACCGGATGATATGCGCTGCATTTGACAGCAATTGTGGAGTATAACGTGCATGGAATTGCCAACATATCACCAATAGCAGCGGAGATACGATCAATTGAATATTGAAACCTGAATATGCAGAGGTGTAATATCATTGTATTTGACATCGAACAGATTTGACATAAACAGCATCACGTGCGCTGTATTCGGCAGCAAATGTGGAATAGGACGCGAGTTGATATGTCGGCACATCTGTTATAGAAACGTAGATACGTTTAATTGAATACTTAAGACAAAATATGCAAAATTGCAATTACATTATATATGACAGGACACGCAGTTGGTATAGCGCAAACCAGCTGATACTGTATTTGGAATTGCAATTATGGAATACAACGTGCATCCAGTTTTCGACATATCACCAATAGCAGCGTAGATACGTTCAAATGGAAATTGAAGCCGGAATATTCAGAACTGCTATAACCTTGACACTTCGGTACGCGTTCTACCCGCTTGTGCTGCCAAACACAGCGCACATTAACAGGTTTGCGTAATGTCAACTCTGTGTCCTGTCAAATCCAGCGTAGCTGCCGTTTTGGAGATTCTGCCCGAAATATTCAATTGAACGTATCTCGGTTTCTATTTCAGATATCTCGACAATTTGATGCGCGTTATACTACACATTGGCTGCCGAATACAGCGCACGTGCTGCTGTTTACGCTATGTCAACTCTGGTTAAGGTCAAATCGAATGTTATTACAGTTGTGCATACTCAGGTTTCAATATTCACTTGAACGTATCTCCGCTGCTATTTACGATATGTCCACAATTCGATGCGCGCTATAGTCCACATATGCTGCCAAATACAGCGCACATCATTCGGTTTGCGCTGTGTCAACTGTGTGCCCTGTAAAATCCAGCGTAATTGCAATTGTGCAGAATCTGTTTTATATATTCAATTGAACGTATCTCCGTTACCAGTGGAGATATATCGACAATTCGACGCGCGTTCTTCTCCACATTTGTTGCCAAATATAGCACATGTACTCCTGTTTACATGAACTCTCGACCCTGCCAAAACGACCAAAGTTGCAGTTCTGCAGATTTTGTGTTAAATATTCAATTGAACGTATCTCCGTTTCTATTGCAGATGTGTCAACAATTCGATGCGCGTTCTAGTCCACATTTTCTGCCAAATAAAGCGCGTATAAGCCGGTTCGCGCTATGTACAAGACTGAGCCCTGTCAAATACATTGTAATTGCAGTTCTGCATATTACGGCTTCAATATTCAATTGAACGAATCTCCGCTGCTGTTGGTGACATGTCGACAATTCGATGCGCGTTATGCCTCACATTTGCTGCCAAATACAGCGCACATCAACTGGTTTGCGCAATGGCAACTCTGTGTGATGTCAAGTCCAGCTTAATTGCCGTTTTAGAAAATTCTGCCTGAAATATTCAATTGAACGTATCCCAGTTTCTATTCCAGATATCTCGAAAATTCGATACGCGTTATACACCACATTTGCTGCCTAATACAGCGCACATCAGCCGGATTGCGCTATATATATTCTGTGTCCTATCTAATCCATAAATCCACAAATCCATCGTAATTGCTGTTTTGGAGATTCTGCCTGAAATATTCTCTTACATTTCGCCTATGAGACGATTTACTTTTGTTCCGGTTTGCGATATTGCGATGTGTAAACGCTCTTTTCACTCCATTTTACACGCCGAATGTAGTGCACTAATCTTTCAGCGTCTAAACAATGTCAGCAACTCGCAAAGCGCAATCTTTCGATGATTTTGACGAAAACTAAGTATTATTTAGTTCCTATTTCAGATATTTCGACGTATATGTTATGTTTTCAATTATGTGTTTTCAATTTGATTGTCGTAAATTTTATTTGAAAGGAACAGGAAGGAATTGTATTTGATATTTAAATTTCGAGTTCCCGATTAATTCGGTAGTTGCTGCTACCAGAAATATTTTAAAGACTATTTCGAAAATTTCTTTTCCTTTTGTCTTTATATTAAGACCGCTAATGTATTATAAGTGCTGTTACGTCTGTCAACTGGTCAGAATTGTGTGAATCGGTTCGCCACCAGCTCAGCGCGATCTCGAATTACCCAAAATGTCGTGTTTTAGTAACAGCGTTATTAAATGGAGTTACTAAATGGCGTTAGTGGAGTTCCAGACTTGCGTCGCTCTTTCGGTGCGCACTTGCGTCTGGAGAACTCCAAAGCGCCTTGAGTTCTTTACCTGCGCCAATGACCGTTCCGCAGCTCAGGCAATTCATAGGTTTAGCCTCTTATTTTCGACAGTTCGTCCCTAAATTCTCACAGATAATGAAACCCCTGTACGCACTTACTTCCGGTAATAAAAGCGTAGCTTGGACGGATAGACATGAAAAAATAAGGCAAAAAGTAATCTCCATCTTGACCGAATGTGTTAATGATGATGTGATAATGAGCTTTGCTCGACAGATGGCGCGCCGGCCTCGACACGAGAGCGGGTGCATCGGGGATAAGGGTCCTCGGTGCCGTCCTTCCAAACTGGGACGTTTGGTTGGACGGCGGCGGATCTCCCCTGACATACAGGGTGACACAGGTGCTCACCGGACACGGCTGCTTCGGTGAGTATCTGTACCGAATCGGGTAGGATGTGGCGCAGCACACGCTGGAATACTGCCCGGCGTGGGCGCGGCCGCGCCACGACCTCATCGCGAAAATCGGATGGGACCTCTCGCCGCCGACGATCCTCGAGGCATTGTTGGTAAGCGAAAGAAGGAGGAAGGCCGTGACCTCCTTCTGTGAGCAAGTTATGCTTCGAAGAGAGGCCGCGGAGAGGGTGAGGGTGCGGTACTCTCACCCTGAGAGGATTGGCCCGCGAGGGCGCGGGAGAGGCCATGAACGCGCTTCAGTGAGGCGTGCTAGGTCCGCCGCGCCCCCCGGTGGGGTGCAAACTTAGGCGCTGGCAGCTCAGCGCCCCGGGGCCGCAAAGCAGCCCCGTAGGGGAACCGGGCTGCCTGGCATGGCGGCTCCGGCGACGAGCCGCGGCGTGACAATGGCCACACACCGCACCATCAAGCGGCGGTATTAGGCGCGCGGGGGAGGAGTGTATCGCTCACACCGGTTCCCGGGCCCCTATCGATCGCAGCCGGGACGGTCATCGTGGAGGTTTTAGTCGGTTGGAGTCCGGCACTACCAAGCCGCTTTTCCCCAGAAGCGACCTGGTGTCCGTGCGGATTTCCTCCACGTTAATAAAAAAAAAAGACGTAGCCACGGTCACGGGAGGGCCGCGTACCTGTCAGATGTACGGAATGATTTTATGACTCTCCTTAAAAACAGGGATTGACCCGAGAAGCGGAGACAGTATATAAGGGCGGTTTCATCTGGATTGAAAGAGTTTTTAGTTAGTGAGTCGTTACACGAATTGCCGAGTGAGTTACGCTGATACTGGTCATTCCGTGGGCCGTGGATTCGTCAAATAACCTGAAGTCATCGTCACTGCCTACCTGCCGTGATCAACCGTCAAGTTTGTAAGTACCCCTTTTGCTGGAATAAAATACATCTGTGCTGTACCACCGCAATGGCTAATAACCGTGAAGACACATCCGACTCCCCCAACCTTATTCCTACTGTGAATCCGACATATATATAGGAGGTTACATTGGACATATTTTGAAGGCGCAGGGCACCATACTGGGTGGACGACCACAACGTGGTGTTAATGATCCTCTGAGGTCCGTGTACTTGCATCGTTATTATCATCGTCGTTGTCATCACCGCAGATGTCCAACCCGGCAGGGACGCAACTTTCTGGCATTTTTCTCAGTCTGTCATGTCTGTTCTCATATGATCGTTTGCCGTCTAAAGTTTTCAAAGTATATCTATCTCCTTCCAAAATCTCTGCTATCACGAATGGACCCCTGAATTTCGGATCTAACTTCGTTTAGTTTCCTTCCTCGTTTTTGCGTAATACAAAATCACCGAGATTAAACCTAACCACTTAGCTTTAGTTTTGTCAAATCCACGTCTATCGTACCTAGCACTAATTTCTATATTCTCTATTGCCTGTTGCCTTACATTGGAGATATCTACTTTTCTTTCTTCGATATTGTTGGGTAGGGAAAAGCCGTAGGGTCTTGCTGCTTTTCCGATTAGCGGTTCCAATGGACTCGACTTAGTCGCGCGGTTGGTAGTGCAAATTAAAGCCAGTTGTATTTCCCCAATCGCGTCTTACCGAGACCGCCCGGTCGTTTCTATTGCTGTGAACATATGATTTTAGCGCACCCATAATACGCTCTACCTGTCCATTGGCCCTCCTAGCATTGGTTGCTATTAAGTGGAGTCTAATATGTTTATCTTGACAAAAATCTTGAAATTCTTTACCCGTAAGACACCTCTCTTGATCCGCTATTATCCGGCAAGGACTGCCGAATAAAAATATAGCGTACTTAAGTGCTTTAACGGTACTAAGGGAATCTATTTTTCGAATATGATGCAGATATGCGAATTTAGTGAAGTCGTCGACCAAAACAGTGGCATATTCTTTCGAATCACTATGAATGATACTTATATTCCGCAGGACTAGTTCTTATACTGTAATATTCTACTACTCTATTTTTTCCCTTCCGTCTTGTGCATTAAAATAGCCCCCTATCCATCCGAACTAGCGTCTGTCTGTAAGTTCTATCAGATAGTTGGGGTCAAATACCATTAACACCGGCGCGTTTTTTTTTTCATGCCTATCCGTCCGAGTTATGTTTTTATTACCGGAAGTGAGTGCATACAAGGGTTTCGTTACCTGTGAAGATTTAGGGACGAATTTTCAGAAATAAAAGGTTAAACCTATGAACTGCCTGAGCTGTGTGACGGTCGTTGACGCAGGTAAAGAACTCAAAGCGTGTATTTTACCCGGACTGGGACGAACTTCTCCGTCGTGAATTAGATATCCCGAATAGAGTACCGATGTCTTTAGAAAAGAATATTTTGAAAAGTTAAAGGAGAATCCGGCTTTTACAAGGGTATCTGATACGGTGTGCAATCCTTTTAGAGCTTGATCTATCGAGTCGGCAATAATGAGGACGTCATCCAAGTAAACAACAACGTATGCATACGCGAGGTCACCTAAGGCAGAAAGAATAGCCCTATGAAAAAAGGAGGGTGCATTTTTCCAATCCAAACGGCATCGTTATGTATTCGCATTGCCCGTCGGGGGTAACGAACGCTGTATATTCTGTCGAATTAGCATGAATAGGGATTTGGAGAAACCCACCGGCCATGCTCAGACTAATAAAATATCTCACTTTTGCAATCTCGCGACTTGGTCCGCAATGAGGGGGAAAAGTTACCCATCCGCGACCGTATTATTATTTAATTCTCGAAAATCTACCAATCATCTATCTGAACCATCGTTCGTCTTCACGAATAATATAGGGCTCGCGAACGGTGAATTACTAAGCCTTATAATATTTGACTCTAATTAATTCGCTTATTCTCCCATGTACTATTCTGCGCTCTTCCTCGCGAAGTATATCAGG
Organism: Bombus bifarius; assembly: GCF_011952205.1. NCBI lineage: Eukaryota > Metazoa > Arthropoda > Insecta > Hymenoptera > Apidae > Bombus > Bombus bifarius. The sequence goes on from NW_022885576.1 coordinate 77,011, forward strand.
TCCTCTTTGTATGGTGATGTTAGGATCAATTAATTGTATTTCTAACTGACCTGTATTTACGCGAGTACGTAGGAAACCCGTAACGAATGAATCTCTGAATTTTCGAAAAAAAAAAGATTAATCGACTTTTATCACTACCACGTACCTCGTTGTCAACTTCATTAACATCGATCTCGTTTTCAGCGGTTTTATTACAGGCATGAATTATTTTTGTTTTGTACATAGCGACGCTATTTTATATAATATTACGTCAAAACCTTGATTTAAAATTTCACGATCAATCGCGATATCATATTTTAAATAACTATCAGCGAGGACATGAAAAATTTATCTCTAACCATCAACACCTGCAACGGACAAAATTTGAAATGTACATTTAGTTCAAATATTTCTTGTTCCTCGCATTATTACTATATCAATCGTCCTTTGTCAGAAAATCTTAAGACTACGAATTCTTTAATTAGTGAACGCTCGGTCCAAAATCAGGGTAAAATGAAAACGACTCACCCGAATGACTTAATCTACAAGTTGGTGGCTCCACTACGTAGAAGTCGATTCAACACTCGTTATTGGAATTATATTCAGGGCACTGCCGTGTAAGGATTTTCCTCCATAATCAGATTGATAACTGCGCACCATTCAGCGGAGTCGAAGCCAGCGGTTTCAGGGTTAAAACGCGGTGGCGAAAAATTGTTAGGTTCCACACTCGATTTTTGCACTAGCGACTGAATTAACTCGCGCACGATGGTCGTAAGCTCTTGCACTGTTATAACCGGCACTGATCCTACTTCTGATGTCAGGTTTACATTAGAATTAGGGTTAGGGGCGTGAAACGAATCTTCGTTTGGATTACACCTTGTCGTCATGCAATAGAGAAGACATTGACTAGTGCAAATACGATTATCATAGATAAGTAGCCGTAGTAATTAGATACTCGAGAAACTAATGATAATGATCCTAGGTTCAATAACGAGTCCGCGATCGACGGGATGATAGATGAACATGCTCAGAAAATCTAAGTCGGACGCGTAATAATCACTGATCGTAAGGGGTTACTGTTTTCATCGACGAGATCGCAAGAGAATGAATTTCCGTCCCGATGATGCCACAGAGGAAAACTATGATGGGGTGTGTTTAAGGACACGAGATCATCGGATTCGTCGGGGATAGCCTTCGTTCGGAAAGTAAGGGAAATTGGCGTTGCTGCTAATTGGTCGATCTCCCTATCGGTGGTTAGAAACAGATGCTAGCCGCCCTCGAGGGAAAGATGCTAGTGGGAGACGTCGTTCGTTGAAAAATAGGTCTCCCCTATTTTCCCGTAGTTGGGACAAAGACTGTTTGTCCGTTTGAAGGACTTTAGTTGACTAAATCTTAAGATTTATAACGGGCGCTCGGGCTAGCTGAACATGTACTGCGGAGACGCATCGACATCTGGCAATCATCTTACTCGCAGAATAGAGTCTGCATGTGGCGAGCTACGGGACAGAGACCGTTGGAATGTTTACTGTCGACTGTTGCAGCTATTCCCTTTTTAAGGAGAGCTATAGAATTACTCCATGCCTTTGTTAGACAAAGCGTTCATCCCTTGACCGCGGCTACGTTGGGCGACGGACTGTCGTCTCGAGCCAAAGCTCACTGTCACTAATCTCGAACAATTACAATTGGATTGAATAACTACGATTGTTTAATTACAGCTATAGTAGACTCTAGATTACAATGTTAGGGGATTATCCCGAAGTTCCAAAGGGAAGGCTTCGATGTCATTTCATCTCCAACATATATATAACACACTAACTTGAAATATTAACGAACAGCGCTCTATTCTCTTGTACTTCTCAAACAGAAATGAATTTGTTTTATTGCACATTCATTCATTCAACACATACGCGATGCGCTCATCTCATGGCGTTTTCCTTCTGTATTCCTCTCTTTCATTCCTCGCTCATACAATACAGATGTACATACATCTATTTTCTAACAGCTCCTAAAGATTGGGGTTAGGTTAAATATTATTGACGATCCGAAATGAGGGTGTTTAGACATCTGGTGGCCATCTTGCCCGAGGGATAGAGTCTGGCTTATGTAGAGGATCACGGGATGTAACATCCTGTTCTTTTCGAAGGAAGTGAAACAAAACGAAGGAATCAGCTGGTTTCTTAAGTAATTAGGCTCAAGTGCATTTATCTCATGACAATCCTTTTGCATATTGTAAATAATTGTACTGTACTAATCGTAGAAAATTATACTTAAATACGTACATATATAATTTATGGTGGCACTCGATAACAAATACCGCCATTCGACACTAACTTCTACCGGGCGATGGTAGCGCAGTGGTTAGCGCCTTAGGTTACGAACGTTCGGAACCCGGGTTCGAATCCCGGCGCTCCGTAGTCCTATTTTTCTTCCACGCATTTAAATTAGAAGAAAAATAGCAGTACCCCAGCAGCGACATCTATAGCCAGCATCTACAATCATCACGGACAACACTACACCTTAAATTGGTGACCCCGACGTCACCTCAAATTAACTCGAATTGTATCGTATTATAGACATTGCAAATTGCCCGTTAAAATAATTAAACGTTAATTCTAAATTGCTGTAACTTTGGAAAATATTTCGTTCAGCTTGATTAAATGAATATTAAAAATGTTTTCAATCCAGTAGAGGCAGAGAAAAAGAGTTGTTTTAAAACGTATGGGAAATAGAAGACGAATTTTTCTCTGATACAATATTCACAGCAAAGTAATTTTCCACTCAAACTTTTAAACTCGAGCATTTGAAAGATGCCAATATTGAATAAATTCTGTTGTTCGGTTCCACCATGTTTCCATTTTTATTTCCCTTACATTTGTATGGTGCACTATTAACTGTTTACCGTGACGTTGTTACTAAATGTAGATATTTAAACAGGAAGCTTTTTTTATTGAACTGTTGTTCTGAGACTTGGAAGAAGTAAAGTGCTTTTCATCTCCACAAAAGATATACATACACGTTATATAATATATGTCGGAGATGAAAGGACACCAGAGCCTCCCCTTTGGAACTTTAGGAAAAACGCTTAAAATTATAATCTAGATTCTTTAATCCGATTGCATTTGTTCAATATTTGTAATAGTGATAATAATTTGTAATAGTGTAATAGTAAACATATTTTTCAGCGTACCCATAACGCGCTTTACCTACCCATTAGCTCTACTAACACTGGTTGCTATCAAGTGGAGTATAATCCGTTTGCTTTGGCAGAACTCCTGGAACTCTTTACCCGTAAAACACCTACCGTGATCCGCTATTATCCGGCGAGGACTACCGAATAAAAATATGCCAGACTTAAGTGCTTTGACGGTACTAAGGGAATCTATTTTACGGGTGTGATGTACGTATACAAATTTAGTGAAAGCGTCGACCAAAACAATAACATATTCTTTCAAATCACTTTTACCACTTAACTTGACTGTTACGTCTATGTGAACTGTATGCCAAGATATGCTGATCTTATGTATAGGATGTAATTCGTCTTGTATTTTACCTGAACTTGACTTAGAAACTTGACAGTTCTCTACAAATTTGCGAACATATTTCGTCATTCCTTCGAACCAGTAATACGCATACAACCTCTCGAGTGTTTTATCATTTTGCAATTTAGTGACGCTTTCTGAAATTTGAGGATCCCGACGTTATTCTGCTAACAGCCAATCTTTTGAAATTTCGGCCAGATTAATTTCTTTTTCTTTGACTTTGTTAATTATACTATGATCAATGTCTACGAGATTCCGCGGAAAAAAATCTACGTGAGTCATTCGTTTACCTCCTCGATACACAATGTCAAAATTAAAAGTTTGTAAGTAGGCCCATCACAGGTAAACCCTGTCATTCAAATTCACCTTATTACTCGATGCCTTCAAGGAATTACAATCAATAACAACAAGAAATTCTCGTCCATGTAAATAGTGGCGAAAGTGTTTAACAGCGTGTACGACTACTAACGTCTCTGGTTCCTATGAATGATATCTAGATTTCGCAGGGCTAGTTCTTTTACTGTAGTATTCTACTACTCTATTTTTTTACCTTCACCTTATGCATTAAAATGGCCCCATATCTATCCGAACTAGCATCAGTATGTAATTCTATAGGATAATTAGGGTCAAGTATCGGTAACACCGGCGCATCAGTCAGGACGGAAATTACCTAAGTGTGTATAGAGGGTGTATAGAGTGTATTACCTGTGAAAATTTAGAGACGAATTTTCGGATGTAAGAAACTAAACCTATGAACTGCCTATGCTGTGTGACGGTCGTTGGTTCAGATAAAGAACTCAAGGCTTGTATTTTACCCGGGTTGGGGCGAACCACTCCGTTATGAATTACGTATCCAAGATAAAGTACTGATGTCTTTAGAAAAGAGCATTTAGAGAAATTAAAAGAAAATCCGGCATTTACGAGGGTATTTAGTACGATGTATAATCTTTCTAGAGCTTGATCTATCGAGTTGGCAATAATTAGAACACCATCCAAATAGATAACAACGTACGAATAAGCGAGGTCGTCTAAGGCCTTGAGAATGTCTCTCTGAAAGATGGACGATGCATTTTTCAATCCAAACGGCATCGCTATATACTCGTCTTGTCCGTCGGAAGCAACGAATGCTGCGTACTCCGTAGAATTAGGATGAACAGAGATTTGGTGAAACACGCTGGTCATGTCCAGACCAATAAAGTATCTCGCCCTTTGCAATCTCTCAATTTTGTCCCGCAATAAGAGGTAAAAAATTATTTTTATCGATCTACGAACAAATGGCAGTTTTGTCCCAATATACAATTTTTATAAGTGTCATGAATTAACAATATTTAGCAACAAGTCGTGATGAATAGAAAGAAACATATATATTTTAATATGTGACATGTAACATAATTTATATTGTGGTGGTGTTTGATGTAAGGTGTCCAAGAAATACTCTCGGTGTTCAACAATATAATTGATTTAACAATCAACAATCAATAATCCTCGCTTCTCAACTATGTTTGCTCCACTGTTAAACTTGACTCTTCGCACTTCGCTGTTCAAAACGGAATGAATTTTTGAACAGATTCTTTTCTTTTATTGCCTCTCGATATCCCCTATACGTACGCGTTCGTTAGACGTCCGCTACCGTTGCCGCGTACGCTTCCTTCCGAATATTCGGCGGAAGGACCGTAGGGATATCGATGGCTCATTAAGCATGTCGGCCTTACGCTTCCAAGATATTATGCTTTGTGTCGCGAAGCCGTCGAAAAGTTCCGTCGTCTAGTGCCGCCACAATATCAAGAAACATTTACCTATATATCTTCAATAATTGTCAAGATTTTATCAGATAAACAAACTAGCCAACACAGAATATGTCATAACTTTAGTAAGCACATGTGATCGAGTTCTATTGACCGATGCAAATAACGATGATATGCTGAAAAAAGCTGTAAAGATAATGTTTTCATTACTAGTTCTCATTTTACTCATTACCAGACGTAGGCCTAGTTCGATTGATGTTTCCTTTAGATTTCTACACCGTAAACTTATTAATTTTGGAACAGACCATTTTCGCTTTCCCATTTCCTGTTTACATACATTTTCAAATCCCAACATCTTGTCAAACATTTTGCACCTTTTCAGATTAATTAAATTCTTCATTATCTATTCTCGAGTTAACGTGAAAATCTGAAACCGTTCACGGAATTCAAATTACCGTGGCAGCCTATTTCGTATTCACCGAACGCAGTATACCATATTGCATTTGATATGCATTGATATTCGAAAACATACACTGCTTTTACGCGCTGTCGCGTTACACATCAATGTATACCTACTGCTACTACATGGAAATTTTTAGCAGTGCTGCTAACATCACTTAATATATCAATCCACAACAACGCGTTCCTCAAACCAAGACGCTGGTCAACAAGTTGCGCGAAACAAACGTTCGAAAGTAGCAGTCGCCATTTCATTGTAATGCAATATGATGTGCTCTCTGATATACCATGAATAAGTGATTGTCGATGTGAAAATTTCTCTTTTCTTTTTCACGACGCAGGCGATCAAATAGGAACTTGATTCCCGTAGTTCCTTATTTTACGCGAAGAAGCTTACTACCGAACATTTTCGTTAAATTTATTGTTTCTCGCGTGACAACAGCTCTATATATGCAGATATAATACCTTACAGGAGGATAAAAATGCGTAGTTCATCACCGAAATACTTTAAAGGAGAATTAATTGCAACCTATTACGCCCCGAGGCTTACTATCAATGCTGTATTTCTAACCATTTCTCTTAGTACTACAGTGTCGCAGACAGATCGTCTTATATGACCGTCGAGATATACACAAAGTAACGATAAACGTGTCACATAAACTTGAAACTTCGATTATAAAAGAAAAGAAGGTTGAACCGTAACCCAATTATTAACTTTCTTTTATCGAACTTTATTATAAATACTACGATTACAATGCTTTTACAGAGGTAGAATGATACTGAATTAGAGAAAGGCTGAACAAGAACTGGCTGACGTCTCGGCTTATATGCGTTTTGGTTTGGGGATGTTGAGGGGCTCGGTGTATGTTATGATGTGCAAAAGGGTTCGAAGGTCGTGGGTCGATGTTTTATCTATGATGTAGATTAAGATGTGTCATAGGCTCGGTATAGGCTATGATGATAAGGTGGTGACGTGTGCAAAAGAGTCGGAAGCTCGGGGGTCGATGTCTTATCTCTGGTGCAGATTAAGATGTGGTTGATGTCACAAACGCATAGTTGTCGTCAAGCAGCGAGTTCTAGAAACATTGATTCGCCTTCTATCCGTTATTTTATCTACACAAAGAAGATGGCATACGTAATCATAGGCGCGAACAGTTGCGAGATCCGAACATGGTGGGTTCTCCCAGAGAAGACAAAGGAAGAAATCATAGGGCAGTCAGTACTATTTAAGGATTCATACCGAATGCATCGAGAGGTTCAGAGGAATAAAATCTAGGTCACTTAATCAAATGAATACCTCGAGAAATATCATAAAGCCGGGCCGAATTACAATAACAAACTAATCAAACGTTAAATCATTTGTGTCGTGTTCATTATAATTTTAAATATTGTTAAAATACAAGCTTATATAACTTATATATAACTTATATAACTTATATAAGTTAACCCTGTTAATTCAGTGTTACAATCATTTGAACTATTTCTGTAATCCTAACCAAAACAGGAGAACGACTGATTCGCGGTGTCGATTATCAGAATCGTAGCGAGAACTTACACCTCTCGCTGACGCGTTTTCTTCGCGATCGCGTTTCTCCGCGACTGGTCGAATAAACAGATAGCGTACAAGTTTATGAACCTTTTGTGCGATGTATTTCATTATTGGCATGCAGTCTAGCATGAACAAACAAAAAACAAAAAATTGTTGAAATTCCCTATGAATCCATTATTGCAACGCTCAACTAACTAGCGACCAGTCAGGTACAACTGATCGGTTAGTATCGCCAGCCTTGAACGTTATTCGCGTCCAAGGTGGAGGATTATAAGAAATGTAAAGAGCAAGGTTTAGTTCACCTTATTTATTCCTCTCAATAACTCTAAATACAGATGTCTTTGAGTTCACTGGCTATCCTGTTAAATATAATTGTCACTGACTGAATACTGTTACAAGATGTTGACTCTTAGAATACTGGTGCAAGAGTGAGTCTTGGTGGTGTTGCTGTCGTAGAGGAAAGTTCGTGGTGGGTGTGTCTCAAGTCTGTTTCTAACTGATCATTGGGTAAAGACGTATGTTTAAGGATGAGCTGATCGTCCTAATAATGGTTCGTGTGCGGGTGACCTTGCACTTGGGGAAAAGCCGCGTTTCCGGTCTTCCTGAGATGTACCATAAAATAAAGAAATTACGTGCTTTATGGGTTCTTCAAGTGTGGTCCTAAAGCACCTTGACTGTACAATAGGCCCACTGTTTATGATGGGTCCGCACTAGGGTCGCGTAAACCTTTGACGGTCGTCCAGCCCGAGAATCGCATCTGGTTCATACAAGGCGTCGCGGTAATTACCAGGTGGCCACTCCAAAGCCCGAACTTCCATCTAAGTATCTTTTTGAAGGATACTTTCCGGATATGAGTGTTTAAATTGGTTACGAATAATCTTGAATATGTGTGAGAAAATTAGGTTGATGATCAAACTTGTCGAGTTTTTCACTCATTTCTTACTTTTTAAGCTAGAAAATTGTACCGTATGTTCAGCTGGATAAATTGTAAAGTACAAATTAAATAACAATAATAAAAAGAACTTCTTACTGTTTCGATCTCTGACGTGCCTCATTAAATGGACTTTTTTTTTATTAACGTGGAGGAAATGGGAAAAGCGGCGTGGTACTGCCGGATTCCCGGACTCCAACCGACTAAAGCCTCCACGATGACCGCCCCGGCTGCGATCGAGAGGGGCCCGGGAACCGGTGTGAACGACACACCGGACCCCTCCCCGCGCACAATACGACTCCTAATGGAGCGATGTGTGGCCACGTCACACCGCGCCTCGTCGCCGGAGTCGCCGTGCCAGGCAGTCCGGTTCCCCTACCGGACTGCTTTGCGGCCCCGAAGCGCTGAACTGCCAGCGCCTAAGTTTGAACCCCACCGGGAGGCTCGACGGACCCAGCGTGTCTCACCGAAGCGTGTCCACGGCCTCTCGGAGTAAGAGTACCGCACCTTCACCCTCTCCGCCCCCTCTTTCCGAAGTATAACCTGCTCACAGAAGGAGGTCACGGCCCTCCTTCTTCTCTCGCTTACCAACAATGCCTCGAGGATCGTCGGCAGCGAAAGGTCCCATCTGACTTCACGATAAGGACGCGGCGCGGCCGCGCCCACGCCGGGCAGTATTCCAGCGTGTGCTGCGCTTAATCCACGCTCGTGTCACAATTAGTTTGAGCGTATAAGGGGCTCGGCTTGGGGCCGACCGCGCCATTCCTGGAGTATAAAACTCATACTGGCTTCGCTCTATAGATGTTCGGTAATTTATTATCCACTTCCTGACGGCCACTACCCGGGAAACGGCACGCAGGTGGTCGGCGCGCGACTTGGAAAAACCCTGCCCTCCCCTTTCGGATCTTTGGACAAGTTGAACCTGCCCTTTCGGGCGGCAGCTGGCTTAGCCGGCGCGGCGCGATGCGCGCATCTCGCCGCGCCGTTACCAGCGGGGGCCACGAGGAGGCGGAGCTGCCAGCGTGTTGCTCGATCCCAGCAGGTTGGCTTTCCAGCCGATTATTCCCTGCACCGTCACAGTATTCATTTGCATGAGTACCGCCTGCGTCGACGGTCGCAGGGTGTCCTTCCTAGATCTTCCTTGCCTTTTTCCTTTTCCGTGTTCTTTTTTGTGCTGTTTCTTGCTCTTTTATGTTCGTTCGTTTTTTGTTTCCCTGTTTAGAGTCCGGTGTCGTTGGTCTCTGTGCCTCTCAGCGTCGCAGGTTCTTCTTCCTCTTCCTCTTCCTCTTCTTCCCCTCTGCGCTGTTCGGGCGGTCTCCGTGCCAGCCTTGTACTCCGTCTTGGAGGCCAGTCTGTCGTTTCACCTAGCTGTGATGCTCTTCTCCCTGAGTATCGTCCATGTGGCGGGGGTCCCTCTGTCTCTCTCAGAATTCTCCTTTTCTTCTCCTCCTTTGTCCGCAGGACACTCCTTGTGAACTGGAGGAAGTGGGGGTATACGTCCTTCGTTTTAAACTCCCACTTTTCTTCAGGCCAGTCTAACTCTAGATCGCGTATCGCGTTCCGCAGTGTTTGACGGTCTTCTTCGAAGAGAGGACATTCCTCGAGGATGTGGTGGGGGGTTTCCTCATCGCCGCAGTCGCACGTGTCCACTTCGCTTAAGCCGAACGTCTTGAGTTTGCTGTTAAAGTCCTCATGGCCGTTGATGAACTGCGTCATATAGTGGTCGGGTCTTACCCAGCGATTCTCAAGCCTGTCCTTAATGCTGTCAAAGTACGCATAGGTCGTTCTTCCCTTGCTCGTGGTCTGCCAGCGTTCCTGCCACTTCTCTATTGTTTGCCTGGCGATTTCCTTTTCGCTGCTCGCGTCGTCTTGGCCTTTTTTCCATCGGTATTTCCTTGCTCGGGCTTCGATGAGGAGGTCGATCGGGATGGCTCCGGCGATGACCTGGAGGGCCTCTGTTGATGTTGTCTTGTAGGCCTTTGTCACTCGGAGGAGTGCCATCCTCTGCGATCTTATGAGTCTGCTCTTTGCTTTGCCTTTCAGCAGGTCGCTCCAGCCGGCTGCGGCGTATGTGGTTATCGGTTCGAACAGCCCTTTGTACAGGGTACGCATGGCTGCGTGTCCGAGTCCCCACTTTGCCTTGGCCACTCTCGCGAGGCTGTTGTATAATTTCTGGCACTTTTCCGTGGTCTCGTGTATATGCCTGTTTATTTTCAGGCCGCTTTCTAGATACACTCCCAGGTACTTGATCGCCTGTTTCATTTTGATGCTTCTGCCATCGATCTTGATGATCGGTGGTCTCTCCGCATCCAGCTTGCCCTTGACGAGTATCATCTCAGTTTTCTCCGCCGACAGCGAGAGTTTCTTCTTGGCGCACCAAGTAGCAACGCGTGTGACTATATTTTGTCCCTTCTCTTGCAGTTCGGTCCTCGCGTTTCCTGCGACCAGGATCACTATATCATCCGCGTACGCGACCGGTTCACACTCTGTCGCGCTTGTCGTAAGTTCGGCTAGCAGGTCGTCGAATATTAGGTTCCAAAAGCTTGGACCCAGTACCGACCCCTGCGGGCATCCCTTCGTAACAGGCTTGCTGACGATGTCATTTTTCCCAGCGATTCGCACGGCTCTGTCCGAAAAGTAGCTCCTCGTCAATCGATATAGATTGGCGGGGCAGTCTCTTCTCTTCAGCTCGTGCATCACGTTGGGCCACCACACGTTATCGAATGCTCCTGATATGTCGAGTGCGATTGCGAGTACGTACTTTTCCGCGCTCATTCGCTGGACTATCTCGCGGAATTTTGTGATCGCGTCCACTGTAGATCTTCCGGGACGAAAGCCGTACTGCCTGTCCGAGGTTAAGGCGTGGTCGTGGAATATAGTTGCCATCCTGGTAGCCATCAGCCTTTCCAGTAATTTTCCCACCATTGATAGTAGGCAAATCGGCCTGTAGGACTTCGGGCTACTCTTATCCCGTTCTGGTCCCTTCGGGATAGTGATGACATTCCCCAGTTTCCAAACCTTTGGGAAGACTCCCCAGGTGAGGCAGCTGTTCATGAGCCTGAGGAGTTCCTGATGGATTCCACCCCAGGCGCGTTGAATTACTTCGGCCTCGACTAGGTCGGGTCCAGGACATTTCCCCTTCGTTAGTCGCTTTACGGCGCCGCTGAGTTCCTCGTAGCGGAACTCTGGAGTGTCCTCGACATTCGGAGGGTTTGTACTTTCGCGTCTGATCTCTGTCTGCTCCGGCGTGTCCGTTTCTTCCTCGTCGTCGGGTAGTAGGGCGGACAGCATCGCCGCCGCGGTCGTTCGCCAGTTGGAGGTTTCCCCTTGTGGCGTCTGCAGAGTCGACACTGTTTCTTCCCTTCTTAGCTTGCCCGTAGCCGTTCGGTAGGCTATGCCTCAGGGTTCTGCGTTGCCCTCCTTTGTTACGAAGTCTCTCCAGCTGCGTATCTTGGCCTTGGTGATTGCCTTTACGTACTCCTTTCTAATTTCTCTATACCGCAGCTTCTCCTGCTCCCTCGTTGCGGGGTCCCTGGTCCCCTGGTATTTCCTCCTTGCCCGGTAGACTCCCCTCTTTGCTCGTGTGAGCTCAGGCGTCCACCACGGCACCGATCTGTGGTACCATTTCTTCCTCGGAATGGCAGCGTTGCAGGCTCTTATGAGGACTTCCTGCATCTGCTCGGCCATTCGTTCAGCCTCGTTCGGCTGCCGGGGGGTTGTCTCTCGGAGTGTCTCCTTCTCCTCTATGATCACTCTTTGAAAAACCTCCCAGTTGGCGTGCCGAGTGTTATATCTTCTCTCCTGAAACTGCGGCGGAGTACTCCCTTCGTTAAAATCAAGACGCGTCTCCAGTATTCTGTGATCGCTGGAGGTTCCGTCCTCGTGTACTCTCCATTCCTTCACGAGCGGTATTGCTTCCGGAGTCGCCATAGTCACGTCTATGTTCGATCGCCCTCGCATTGTTTCGAATGTGTGAGCCTGTCCCGGTTGGTTGAGGATGTGGAGGTTATATTGTGCGATGATAGCCTCCAAGGCCTCACCTCTGTCGTCGATGACCTTACTGCAGCACAGCGGAGATTTGGCGTTGGAGTCTAGGCCAATGATGGCCTTCTTCCCTCTAAGCCTGTTCAGTACCTTGTCTAATTGCTCGAGGCCGACTTAGATATTCTCGGTCGGCGGGAAGTACTGGCTGACGAAGTATATCTCCGTCTCTCCATCGCCCACTTGTACACAAACGCAGTGCGTTGTGCATAGTCCGGCGATTTCGAGCGGCGTTAGCTCCTTCGATTTGACTCCTACTGCTGCCATTGGTGGGTCGCACTTCGATCCTCGACAGGCGATCGAAATTCCTGTTCCGAGTCCGGGTATTTTCCCGTCGATGCTGTATGGCTCTTGCATTAGCAAGATTTCATCGCCATCAGCTTCCATCTGCGTCCTGATTTCGTGGGGGACGGTTTTGGACCGCTGCATATTATGCTGCAGGATCCTTATACCCCTTCTACTCCCATGTCCTCTTCCATTCTTGCTCGGAATTTTATTCATACGTGGTACGAGAAATGCTTATTTCCAACGCCTTCTTGTACATAGGACAGTCTAGATTAGAGGCCGCATGATCGCCTTTTTTCCCTGCCTTCTTGCAGTTGACGCAGCCGGCGTTCTTGTTTTTGTTCGTGCACTATTTAGTGCTATGTCCGCTTTCTGCGCAGTGTGCGCAGATTTCGTAGCCCAAGCGGCAGTGTTTTGCCACGTGCCCATAGCCTTGGCACTTGTAACAGCGGCTGACGACTATGTAATCCCGAACCCGGCAAGCATTCCACGAGATGAATATCTTGCCGGTTAGTAATTTATCTCTCGCCTGGGGGGGGGGGTACTCCCAGTACTCAGTTAGTTTCCTGGGAGTCCTTGCGGCCTGTTCTGAAGCAGAATTTAATGGCTCCGACGTCTTCCTCTGTCAGTCTCTCCTGGTTCTGCTTCTTGATGCAGCCCGTTATTTCCTTCTCCGGCATTTCCCGCGGAACATCGTATAATATTACCCGGGGCAACCTCCTCTGCGGCGTGCTGGTTTTTAGGCCAGCCTCCTTTAACTTGGCTTTCTCCGTGAACGCTTTTAGGCCTTCGGGGTTCGCCGTTTCCACGACTAGTCCGTTTCCGCTGATCTTCTTCACTGCGGTGATCTGGATACCCCTCTTACGTGGGTTCACCAGCGTGAAGACTGCCTCCCGTGCTTCCTCGCTCGTTTTTATCTCAGATTCTGCCGACTCCGGTCGGATTATCACCGCATTTGTAGGTGGTTTGACCGCGATTTGTCCCACCATACTGTTTTTCATCTTTACCTTTTCCGCATAGGAGGGCTGCTTTGGCTCCATCCTTGTTTTGACTGCCATTTCAAGCCGCTTGCTAGTTTGTAGCGTCTTGTTGACGGCACTCAGTATCGCCGTTTCTTTCTTCTCCGCTCCGGTGCTCTGGTCCAACTTCCCGGTGAGGTAGCTATTGTGAAGTAGGAGTTCTTCCACTATTCCTCTCATATCTCGGAAATACCGCATGATAGTTGCGGTTTGCTCCTTGTTAACCTTCTTGTTTGGGTCCAAACAGAAGGCTAATACGCCCTTCTCTATTTCCCCTGCCTGTGCTCTTAAATCGGGCACAGTGCGGGGTTCGTCTGCTGCTGCAGGCGATTGCTGCTGCTTCGCCTCTTCCCCTTTTTCTTTCTCCTCTGTTCTCTTTCTTTTCTCCTGCACCAGGCTTTTCCCCTCCACCTTTTGAGTTTTCAGTGGTTGAAGAACCACTCTTGCTTTTGTAGCAGTTGGGCATTGACCCTTCGTAGCCATTCTGATCCTTTTCTTTTCCTTTTCCCTCTTTTAACCTTTTTTTCCCCCGGAATGTCGGCGCTTTCGCTACCGCCGTCGTCGGTAAGTCCCACCGTCGGTAAGTCCCACCGTCGGTAAGTCCCACCGTCGGTAAGTCCCACCGTCGGTAAGTCCCACCGTCGGTAAGTCCCACCGTCGGTGAGTTATCCCACCGTTGGTTACCTGTCTCACCGTCGGTAACTTGTCCCGGCGTCGGTAACTTGTCCCACCGTCGGTAACTTATTCCACCGTCGGTAACGTAGATATACGCGGCTAAGTCCAGCGGCGTATTGCTTTTTTTTTGCTCAGGCACTGAGTCCGAAGGCGTAGAGGCGGCACTAGTCAGCACTTTAACTTGCACTGCAGAATTGTTTTTTTTCCCTCGCGCACAGGCACTAAGTCCAGCGGCGTATTGCTTTTTGCACGCACCCGACTAAGTCCAGCGGCGTATTGCTTTTTACTCGCACGAGACAAAGTCCCAGCGGCGTATTGCTTTACGCTCGCACTCGGCTAAGTCCCAGCGGCGTATTGTTTAACGCGCACAGACACTAAGTCCGGTGGCGTAACGGCGGCACTAGTTACGCACTTGTACTTGCACTGCACTATTATTTTCCTTCACGCGCGGGCACTAAGTCCAGCGGCGTATTGCTTTCTACTCGCACGAGACAAAGTCCCAGCGGCGTATTGCTTTTTTACTCGCACGAGACAAAGTCCCAGCGGCGTATTGCTTTACGCTCGCAGACTAAGTCCCAGCGGCGTTTTGCTTTACGCTCGCAGACTAAGTCCCAGCGGCGTATTGTTTTACGCGCACAGACACTAAGTCCGACGGCGTAACGGCGGCACTAGTCAAGCACTTGTACTTGCACTGCACTATTATTTTCCTCACGCGCGGGCACTAAGTCCGGCGGCGTATTGTTTTCTCCTTTTCCGCACGCGGCTAAGTCCAGCGGCGTATTGCTTTTTTTCGCCCAGGCACTAAGTCCGAAGGCGTAATGGCGGCACTAGTCAAGCACTTGAACTAGCACTTCTCTGTGTTTTCGAAAAATGGCTGCTTTTTGCTGTGCCTTGATGTGTCACTTTACGAACGTGGCACTTAGACCGCAGCGTGTTGCTTTGCGGACGCGGATACACTAAGTACCGCTGCGAGCGGCTTCACGAACACCTGCACTGAGTCCCCCGGCGTATCGCTTTACGAACGCGGACGCTAGGCCCGCGGCGTATTGCTTTACGAACGTTGGCGCGCAGTTACCAAGTAGCCCGTGCGGCGGCGCTGCAGTCGCGCGTCCCAAGATGTCTTCCTCTCTGCCCTAACCTCAGCCACGTTTTTCTACGTCCACTCAAGCTTCTATAAAAGCGATCTCCACTGTTCTTTATTATCACTTTTCTTTCCGAGCACTTTCACTCCACTTTCGCGTTATTTTCTCGCCCGATTTCTTTACTTTTCCGCAAGAACTCGAACACTGAGAACGGAGCGACGTGAACGCGTGCTCTCAGTATGCCGCCATCTTGTGGACTACGCTCGTGTCACAGGTGAAATTCGAGCAGCCATATGACAAACGAAAATTCCGAGCGCCTTATCACGTGTGACCGTCCGGTCAGCACCCGTTCTCAGCCGCCTGGGTGGCATTCGGTCACTCCAGCCGTTCTCCGAAATATATGATAAGTACGAGCAAAGCCTTCTCCCACTCCAACGAATAAAAGAATATAAATGCTCCCTTCAAAATCACCCAGTCAGTCTAAAAAATTCTTAACTAACCCAAGTATCGAAAGTGTATCATCGCGAACCGAAAATAATATTGTATAAATTAAGTAAAAATAAAAAGAACTCGATCTCCTGTTCGGAAATTGACAAGTTTTTATTTTTATCTTAATTTTACGCGACATTTTTGGCGATCCTGTCAGGATCTATTCGCTTCAGTGTAAACGAAATCACGATTTCGGCGTACGCGCATCATTGAAGATCGAAGGATCAGCGAACCACTACGAATCTTTGCTACTACGAAGCCCTGCAGCAACTTTCAACGTTCCACTGCGGTGAAACTAGACGAGAGGACTACGGTCAGCGCAAAGCAAGCCTACGAATAAGATTCGGAATCTAGAACCAACCAGAGAGGAAACATCCCAGAGACTCCTCAACGGTCATAGCTACTACGGTAAGCTGAAAAATCTGGATTTATTTTTACGTTACCGTGTGAGAAAACCAAGTTTCTCAAGCGTTTCGAGTCCAAATAGCAACAATAGTTCAGAATCAATAAGATCAATTAGAATCATGTCCACATCACGAAAAGACAAAGTCGAAACTATTGATACCGTTTCTACAAACGGAGCTACGGATAATTCGATTCGTGCCATACTCGACGCAATACAAAAACAAATTGAACTTCTTGCGCAACGTATAGAAGAGACACAACGG
Organism: Bombus bifarius; assembly: GCF_011952205.1. Taxonomy (NCBI): domain Eukaryota; kingdom Metazoa; phylum Arthropoda; class Insecta; order Hymenoptera; family Apidae; genus Bombus; species Bombus bifarius. Next base: position 93,472 of record NW_022885576.1, read on the forward strand.
ACGGCCGACAGTGAAAATAAGAAGCGTGCAGCGGAAATAGAACTATTAGGCAAAAATATCTCCAAAATAAAAATAGGACGCGACGCTACTACAGAACTAGGCTCCCTTATTACTATGGACGAATCTGTTGCCGCGAGAGATAGAACTTCCCTACCATACGTTTCAATTCGAACAGAAGACGCGATAGCATGTACATGTATTCCGCAATTAAACGGCGAAGACGATATCGGAATAGAAGAATTCAGACGCGAAGTACGTGAATTACGAGCCATGTGTAGCGAACCCACGCTACTACTAAAAATGATCAAAATCGGGAAAATCACGGGTATAGCCGCAATGGCCATCCGCAATATACTGATATACGAATACGGACACCTGTACGATGCCCTACGACGAAACGTAGCCACTCAAGATTCCGTTAGAGAACAACAAGACCAGCTACGCGAAACGATACAGCGTCACGACGAAAGTGTGCAAAGTTATGTCATCAGGTTCCGCAGGGCACTCAATAAGCTACAATACAGTATAACGAACGAATACTGTGACGAAATTACTAGACGAGCTATGAACGGCAGGATTTTAAGAGACTCCGTAATCGATTTTATTCGAGGCCTGAAAAGCGAAATAGGACAATTACTACTCGCCAATCCACCATACAATATCCTTGAAGCCGAAAAGAAAGCCACCGACATCGAGCGATTCTTCAGGGAAGATCGAAATCGACGACCACAACCAATGGAACGATTACGACTCCCTGGGCAGCGACGACTAACAACCAATAATCCCAATCCGATCATTAGAAAACCAACTCCAACACCCAATCCAATGCCAAGAAGCTTCCGACATACCGAATAAATATCACTTGCCCAAAGGACACAATTAAAATGCTTCAAATGCAACCAGATCGGACATGTCTCCAGTCAATGTAGAAATTTTCGAACACCCAGCCAATTTCCGAGACCACCAGCAGTCCACAATCTCGAGACACACAAGGAAGAAATAGAGAAACCAATAGACCAGACTTACGAATTAACGCCACAACAGGAAGACTACCCACAGTACTTTTACGATCCGACGGACAGCGACATAAATTCCTCATTGACAGCGGAGCAGGAATTAATATACTCAAGCGAAGATGCGTATTACGACCAAGAATAACAAAAGAACGAAAATTGTCGATAGGACACTCTAAATTTAAAACTAACGAACAAGCTTTGATAAAACTAATTGGCAAAACTCTAGAATTCTTTGTGGTAGAAGACAACTTTCCAATTATAGAAGACGGCATACTCGGTTTACCAGCCCTATCTAACTTCAAATTTGAACTCTCGAATCAACAATTAAAACTTGACAATAATATACTTTTATTGCAACAGGAAAACGACGTACCTCCAAAACAAGCAGTGTCAAAAACGGTCTACCTGGAAGGAAAACCGACAACGATATGCTTTATCAATGGTGGTGAGTGCCCAGCCAAAATAACTAATTTTATCGAAAATTCAAACACGTACGATCAAGTCTCCACGTTTAAAGATTTAGTCAGACTTTCGCATATAGAGAAAACTCTCCGTGAACAAATCGAAAAGATATTGCTGTTTTACCTCGACGTATTCAATCTAGAGACCGACTTATTACCATGCACTAACCTTCCTAAACACACAATAACGTTAAAAGAAAATAAAATCATTAACACAAAATCTTACCGACCGCCTGAATGCCATAAAGGAGAAATCAAACGATAAATGGACGAAATGCTACAAAAGAACATCATAGAACCATCTGATTCTCCTTACAATTCACCAGTCTGGGTAGTACCAAAAAAGGTAGACGCATCAGGGAAACAGGAATGGCGAATTGTAATAGACTTCAGAAAAATAAACGAACTAACTGACCAGGACGCATATCCATTACCTGACATAGACGACATACTATCCCAACTAGGCAACGCAAAATTTTTCTCAGCCCTCGATTTATCCTCCGGATTCCACCAAATCCCAATGGACACAGACTCTAAGAAATACACAGCATTCTGCACACCACAAGGACACTACCATTACAATAGAATGCCATTCGGTTTAAAGAATGCACCTGCAACATTTCAACGCATGATGGATACCGCGCTAAGAGGACTCATAAATAAACATTGCTTCGTATATTTAGACGACATTATAATATTCGGACAGTCGATTGAAGAGCACAATACCAACCTCGCGATAGTATTGCAACGCCTACGCGAACTCGGACTCAACCGGGCAAATGCGAATTTCTCAAACCAGAATTAGAATATCTCGGACATATAGTAACCGCCGAAGGTGTAAAGCCAAATCCCAAAAAATTAGAAGCCGTTAGCAATTTCAAACAGCCACGTAATCCCACAGACAACAAATCGTTCTCTGGACTAGCAGGTTATTACCGCAAGTTCATCAGAAACTTTTCTAAAATCGCGAAACCATTGACCGAACTTACAAAAAAGGAGACACCATTTCATTGGACAGATAAAACCCAGGAAGCATTCCAGACATTAAAAGACAAACTCTGTTCATCACCCGTACTAAAATTCCCAGACTTTGCAAAACAATTCACATTAATGACTGACGCCAGTAACGAAGGTATAGGTGCGATCTTATCATAGGACGGACATCCATGTTGTTATATCTCGCGAACTTTAAACCCACCGGAACGAAATTATTCCACTACAGAAAAAGAACTTTTAGTAATAGTATGGGCCGTAAAACGCCTTCGACAATATCTGTTAGAGCCGAAATTCCTCATCCGAACCGATCACCAAGCACTAAAATGGCTACAGAATTGCAAAGACCCCTCATCACGCTTGATGAGATGGCGATTAAAACTTGAAGAATACGAATACGACATAGAATATACGAAAGGAAAAGATAACACTGCAGCCGACGCACTATCTAGAATACATGTTCTGACCAGACGACGCGAAAATTTGAACATAGAACTCGACAAAAAGTATCACGATTAGGAAAAATCTACCGACGCGTTATCCAAAATTCTCAAAATGACTCCGAACCGTAAATCTTTCTATCAATTATCCAAAACAGAGCTAGGAAATTACGACAGAATCGAATGGTTAACTAAATTAAACGAAATTATTCATATAAACGAGAAGATAGGTATAGGCGACGACAGTTCACAGAGACTGAGAAGAACGCGATCAAACGAATTTTATTATTCGTGAACGACACCGTAAAAGAATTAAATTTTGCATGAGAACCAATCCAAACATATAGCGGCGAAGAAATAAACGAATTATTAAAAGAAAATCACGATTTAGTAGGACACCCCGGTATACAAAAGATATACGACCGCATTCGTGAACGGCACAGAGTACCAGATTTGATGAAACGCATACAACAACATATAGAATCACGCGACACCTGCCAAACATCTAAAACTACACGTATCAGACAGCGCAAAGAACCTTGTATCACCGACACACCCCTCGAACCAAACGATAAAATTGCTATAGACTTATTAGGCCCACTAAAAAAGACGAAGAAAGGCAATCAGAACATTCTATCCATACATGACGAACTGACAAAATACGCACTCTTGAATCATTACATTACACCTTTTCCGCTCCAAAAAGGATATTAACTGACCGCGGACAGAATTTTATATCTAGTTTAATGCAACAGTACGGAGATGCGTTCAAAATCAAACATATCAAAACGACATCCTTCCACCCACAAAGTAACGGATCTTTAGAACGGACACACGCAGTGGTAACAGACATGTTAAAATCGATACAGTGAAATTCGGATGAAGAATGGGACGATCAACTTAACTTTGTATGCCTTGTATATAACACAATGATACACGACTCCATTGGTCACACGCCATTCGAACTCACATTCGGATACTAAGCCAATCTTCCCTCCACAATATCCAAGAATCGCCAACGCACATACGCAGACGAAGTCACGTTCCGCAAAAAGGAATGGGATTCTAGATTCCGACACGCTCGCGAAACATTGATCAAAAGTAAACAGCGATATCAGCGCGATCAAAAACGTAAAATTATAAAACCTCGATCAGTTTTCAAAGAAGGAGACTCCGTTTTAATACATAACGATCATAAAAGGCATAAACTTGATGTGGAGTGGTTAGGACCACACACGATTGATAATGTACTCCATACTATCTGATTCAAGAGAAAAAGATACAAAAAGTAATCGTTTAAAACCTTACTTTCCAGGTCGACGCTCCTCTTTGCCGGAATAGTATCCGCGCAAATAAATATTACACCATTATAAGGAAACTCTGTATTCGTAGAAAACATAGGAAAAGGATATTTGTACAGCGATACTGCCAATATAATGGTAGGATTAGACACTAGCGACATATACGAGCAGATAAGCGCAATAGAATCATATAAATTAACAATAGACTCACGTGCAATCAGCGAACAATATGTTGAAGAGTTAGGCGGATTACAAAATCGTATCCTAACCGATACCTAAACAATTCGCAAAACACTTGAAAGTGTTAACACATACTCGAAGCATACGAAGTTTACTCAACATCATAGGTTCCGTATCGAAAAGTCTGTTCGGAACTCTCAACGATGACGATCTTACGCTCATAAACAAGAATATGGACAAACTATTCGATGACAATAATAAAATCAAAACCATAATAGCTAATCAAACAGCACTTATTGGAAAAATTGTAAACTCAGAAAACCTAAACCACTTAGAGAAATCATATAGTGATATATTAAAACTACAACAGCAGGCAAATATCGATAGATTTATGCTTAAGATGATCATGAAAGTCAACATCGCGATGCAAACTTTACACTTCCAATTAGATGAAATACTTAACGTCATGATATTAGGCAAACAAGGAATAATTAGTCCACAAATGCTTGACCCCGATGAATTCATAGAAAATTACGCCAAGGCAATAGGTAGCCAGATGTACAACACCGCGATTTCTGCCAAAACCGAACATTTTCAATTCATACTCGACATCAGTTCACGGGCCCCAGATATTTCATGCTGGTTCCGACACCGATCTCAGCTCCCTCCAACTTCAGGCGATAACCCGCTGGAGGCGTGTCGTGATCGGCCCTGCGGCAAAGCCACATTGCCTCGGACAGCTCAGGGGGCACCTTCAGTCCCAATCTCTTGATCTCGGCGACCAGGCAGGCCACCGCCAGCTCCGCCAGGCGGACGGTTCTACCCCATGCCGTGCCACTGACCAGCACCAACGTCCCAAGCACCGCATCGTACGCGATGTACCAGAGCAACGGACCCAACACTGAACCATGCGAGACCCCGCGGTGTACAGCCCTCTCGGTCACCCCTCCGCCCCGGACGGTACAGACGATACTCCGGTCCCGGAGGTACGCCCGTATCACACTCAGCAAGTACGCGGGCCCCGATGAAATTCGAGGGCCCGGCATATCCTGTCCCAGAGGATGCTGTTGAAGGCGTTGGCCACGTCCAGCGACAAGGCCAGCGCCACGTAACCACGCCGTACGGCCCCCTCGACAAGAGAGCGGACGCGGGCGACAACGTCGGTCGTAGACTGGCCTCTCCGGAAACCGAACTAGCCGTCGTGCAGTCCGGGCACATCCCTGGAGAGATGCGTCTCCAGGCGGGCAGCCACCATTCTCTCCAGCAGCTTACCCGCCTCGTCCAAAAGGCACACCGGCCTGAAGGCGGAAGGCGAGTCGGGGGAGCCCCTCGGCTTCGGCAGCAGGATCGTCCGCCCCTCCTTCCACGAAGCGGGAGAATCACCCCGAGACAGGCATCCGTCGAACAGACGCATTGGTCTCGGGGCCATGGACCCGGCAACGTCCTTCAACAGGTGGGCCGGGATTCCGTCGGGACCCGGAGCTTTCCGAGCTCCGATCCTCCCGACGGCCCCGGCCAGTTTTTCCTCGGTGACCCTTGATTCCGCGCTCCAACTTCCCGCGATGACACGTGGTTCTTCTTCCGGCGGTTGAGGCTCCTGCTCCTCCTCTTCGGTAAACCTGCCACCTTCCCCGTTCGTCGCTCCCGGGAACAGGGTGTCGACGACCTCCTCCAGAACTCCTCTCTCCGTTACGGAGGCGCCCAAGGTTGTTCAACACCATATTGTAAGGGCGCCCCCAGAGATCGGAGTCGAGGCTGGCCAAGCGCTCGTCCCAGGCCCGCCTCTTCGCCTCCTTAATGGCTCATTGCAGGGGCCTCCTGTGCTTCGCGGTAGGCCTTGTACGGACGAGCCACCGTGGCTTCGCCCACCCGCCGCCGGCGGGATCTGGTGTACCGGCGCCGAGTGCGGATGCACGTGTCACAGACTAAATTTGACTCCGATAAGATAGTTAATCCTAACTGCCTTGTCATGAGTCACCGCCAGGGTAATAACATCCAGTCACTCCAAACATGACCAAAGTCCAGAGTAACGTCCAAACATAATACGACCAAAGTCTTTCTCCCACTGCAACCACTAAACTCATATAAATACTCCTCCCGAAATCACCCGAGTAGTTCCTGTTCTTGTTCTAGTCGCTGTTCTGCTACCTCTTTTCTCCGGTTCAGTGTTATTCTTGTAAGTGCTAAAATTTATAATAAAGTTTGATAAAAGATAATCAATAGTTGGGTTACGACTCAGCCTTTTTTTCTTTTACCCACCAAGCATGTCGCGCCTCAGCCGTGTCTCTCCCGCTTTCGCGTCTCCGTCGGCCGGTGATGCCTCCAACCAAGCGACGGCTATAGCGGCGGCCGCCATGACGTCTTCGTCGCGGAGGGTCACCGCACACCGCGGGGATCTAATTCTCCTTCACGGTCGGCCGATGGGCCCGTGCGCGCCCTAGGAACGGTCGCCCATCGCGCCGCCAACCGCCATCTCCATGTAGAGATGGTCCAAGCGCGTCTCCTCCGGGGACACCTCCCAACCGGAAACACGGCGGGATGCGGCAGGGTTTGCCCATGTGAGGTCCACTATGGACTCGACCCGCCACGCCACGCACGTGTTGGACGACGTTCATAAGCCGGAAATCGAGTGCGGCCGCCCACTGCATGTCGCGCTCCCTTCCGTTGGTCCTGCGGGAGCCCCATGCCGTTGAGTGAGCGTTGAAGTCCGGGAGGACCAGTGACGGGCAGGCGCCCAAACGCCTCGTGCAAGCCGCGGTCCGTCCAGGAAGGAGGCGTATTCTGTCCGGCTGACGTTGGGCGACACGTAGACGGTCACCACAGCCAGGTCGCCTCATTTCACGGCCACGAAGCCCCGTCTCCGCTCGATCACCGAGCAAAAGGGGATTCCCGCGATCCGGATGCAGAATATGGCGACCGAGCCAATCAGATCCCCAGCGCCCCGTGTCGCGTCGGGAATGCTGTGCGGCTCGGCCACCGCTAGCAGACCGATCCAGCGCTCCGCCAAGCTCTGGACCATTAAGTCCTGAGCCCGGTGGGAGCGGTTAAGATTGCACTGCAGGAGCAGTTGCCCTCCTCCTCTTCTTCCGCTCACGTCGGGGAAGGCTCCGTCTCCATAGCCTCCTCCGGGCCGTTCCCCTCGCAGTCGGTGTGTCCCAGTTCTCTGTCCTCTCTTCTGGCCTTCGTGGGGGCATCGTTTCCTTCCTCGTCACCGCGTGCCCCCATACGGTGGCCCCATACGGTGACCCCATACGGTGTGACCCAGTCTCCTGGGACTCCGCTCCACGGAGGATTAAAGTTGGTTTAACGGCGAGACTAGCTCCACTGAGGATTAAGTTTTTTTTGGTTATTGACAAGAATAAATAGAAACATGGCGACTTCATCAGAATTATCGGACAAGGGCATGCTTTTGTCATTAGAAAAATTAAAAGCATGGGACGTAAACTTTCGTACGATGAGCGACATGGACGAAAGACTCCGCGAATTACAAGACGACATGAGCATGCGAGAGCGCTCGAAACATGGTCCCTAGGCGTCAAGAACCTCACTTAGTAAAATTATTAGTAAACAAGCTTCGTGGACACGCGGTCCTCGCCATAGAGGACAGTCAAGTAAATAATTTAAACGATTTCGGGAATAAATTAAAAGATCTGTTCGGTCCAGGGAAAACAGTTAACGAGTATAAAGGCCAATTAGCAACAGTGTTTCAACGACCAAGAGAAGATATTTTGGATTACATAGATCGCGTCAGAGATCTTAGGATGGTCATAATGGATGGAGAAAAGTGCGATTACGGCCTCATCTCTCCGGATGTTCAAGACGTAATAGACTGGGATACGATGGAAGCCTTCGTAAAAGGACTTCCACACGAGATATATTTACGAGTAAAGATAGCAGGATACCAATCCTTGGACGATGCGTACCGCCAAGCCGTGAAAGCAACACGAGAATTGAAACCAGCAAACAATAGAATACGATACCAACATCGGACACCTCTGAAAAATTATAACCGAAACAACGCTCATCCACCATACAATAGTAACTACTTCGGAAACAACCGCTAGAACTGGAGATTTGTACCGCCGTCGCGGAAACATCTAAACAACCCCGGAATAGAAGAAGATGCCAGAAAAAGAGCAAGGGTAATAACCTGGGAAGAATACTGCATAAGTAAATACCTTGATAGAGATTTAAATCAAAAAAGGGATGCTGATCATTTGAACCAATCAACTTTTCAATGCAAACACCATTCCGTTGCTGTGATAAGGGATAATGTCACTTTAAATAGTAAGAGGACGCACGGCACCACAAACAGGATCATGAGTGAGAAATTTTTCGAGTTCCCAAACAAGATAAATAATACTAGTGCCAAAGAACTTTCAGATGAAGCAGAAACTAAGAAATTGAACGACGAGACGACAGGCAACGCTTATCCACTGCCTAATATCACAGAGATATTGGACCCGCTGGGAAGTGCGAAGTGCCTCTCCACGTTCGACTTGGCAAAAATACAAAAGCAAGACTTCACGAATTTCGTGAATGTTTCAACCATAATAGGAAAAGAGATAGCGAGTGTATCTCATTCAAAAGCTCCTATAAAACCATCAGAAGGTAACTTTATCGAACTCAAAGCCAAATCATTAAATTGCAAGGAAGATCACACTATAGAGAATAAAAATATAGCTATTCCTAAATCCAAAACAGAATCTATAAGCAAAAAGGTTTGTAATAAAAACTCAAAGAATAATTCTAAATCTACCGAAAATATTCCTAAACGTTCCATACAAATAAATAATAATTTAATTAAAATAAGCACTTCCAGTGAAACTATTCATCCTGAAAAGGTAGAGGAAAATAAAGGTGTTGTGAATAAAGTAAATAAAGAAGAAAAAAGGGTAACTAAGGAAAAGGATTCTAAACATTTTCAAGCTGAAGAAACGCAAGTTCAACGAGCTCAAAGAAATCAAAAGGGAGAAAATAGGGAATCACCAGTCGAAGATATATATAAAAACTTGAATAAATACGCTAGCCATTGGATTATAATTGGATTAAAAATACTTTATTGGTTACTACATCTAATATTTGACGTAGGTAACATAGTAGGTAGTGCTGATCTTATGATTCCCCCAGGAAAATATAGATGGTATCACACTATACTATATACAAAATATTTTTGGGTTAATATGGCTGCGGCATTTTCAAAAATTTGTATTTTGAATACTATTGGCAAGCAATTGGATAATTGGATCGATGTCAGTAAACTTGCGCCTTGGAGCAAAATAAAAACTAAAATGAAGGAAAGGAACGAAATTCTCCCCGCACAAATTAATTTCGGACATCTAGCCAGAGAACCTATTGGTGAAGTAACAATCGAAGAGAACATGGAACCAACATACGCAGAATATCTCGAAGATCTGTTCAATAAAATTAACACTGTACAATGAATGGCAAGAGAAAATTTGATAAAATCCAAACTAAGACCAAAAGAATATTACGATCGACAAATCAACCCTCAAGATTTTAAAACAGGAGATTTGATATATCTACTAAAAGAACCTAGTAAAGGAAAATTCTCCGATCAATATACTGGACCACGCAAAGTGCTAGAAATCTTGCAGAACCAAAACGTCAAGATTGAAGTAAAAGGGAACTGTGCACTTAAACAAGTTAAAACTAGCACATAATCGAAATAAACAATGAATAAAGTGATTTCAGTGGGCAACGTAGTGCAGTAGTGAATGTTGTAGTGCTGTTCGTCGAATGACACAGATAGCGAAAACATAAAAGGGAAAGGAAAAATTATTATATGTGCTTCAATTATTGCTTAAATATAAAACGTGTTAACTCAATGAACAATTAACTAGTGAAAATAAAAGTTACCTTGTGAACAAGTGATCAACATACGAGAAAGTGTACGTGCAAGTATAGGTTATGGATCATTGTTCGTGGAACACAATGTATGACAGCTACCTAAAATAAGTGAATAAATTAGTTTCAATTGTCTCGGTGAAAAATACAAGGATACTAAATGTTATAACTATATTGTGGATAAATCAAAAGGAGGTGTGACACCGTTCATCGAATAATACAGATAGCGAAAACCTAAAAGAAAAAAGGAAAAATTATTATGTGTACTCCAATTATTTTTTTTGAATATACAACGTGTCGATTCAATAAATAATTAAAGGAGTGGAAGTGAAAGTTACCTTGTGAACAAGTAATCATCATACAAGAAGGTTTATGTGCAAAATAGGTTATGGCTCCCTGTTTGCGGAACACCATGTACAACAGCCAGCTGAAAAATAAATGAACAAATTAACTTCAATTGCCTTAATGCAAAATACAACAGTACTAAATGTTATAACAATACTGTGGAAGCATGGCACTGTTCGTCGAATAACACAGATAGCGGAAACCTGAAAAAGAAAAAGAAGTTTATTACGAGTGCTCCAATTACTGTTTGAATGTAAAACGTGTTAGTTCAACGAATAACTAAAACAGTGAAAGTGCAACTTACCTCGTGAACAATTAATCACCATACAAGAAAGTGTACATGCATGAATTTCGCAGATTAACAAGAAGAAATAAAATAGCTGATAAGTATAGAAAGTGGTTAGAAATTAATTAAGATAGATTAATTGAGAGTTAGTAATAAATATAACCGGAGTAAAAGGATATTTTATTATGTATTAATCTACGTAGTATTGTTATATTATTATATCTAATATGTAGAAGCGGACTTTGTAATGCACAATAGCGGTCGCACACACAATGCATTAAACACATATTAAATTAAATAAATTAAACAGTATCTTTATGGCCACAGATATAAGACGATTGAAGGCAACCATAGTAAGTATCCAAGGCATATCAAAGAATCGGATGATGTTGTGGGAATGATCTAGGTAAGTGACGCAGCATCGAAAGAGTAGAATCTGAAGAATTACAGACAATGTTAATCTAACAAATAAATTTTAATCACTAATAAGGAACTGTTCCATTACATAAAATAATAACAAATAAATAACAAAATAATAAATTAATAGGGAAAATAAGGAAAGGTCAATAACCACATAAATGGGTTAGAAATTAACCAAGATGGACTAACTGAATATTGGCGACAAGACATGATTGAACTCAGTGCAAAGGAATAAAGTTATGCCACACGAAATAACTGGTAACACAATACACAAAACAATATTACAGAACACTACCAAATAAAATTATATTGATTAACAATTAATTAGCTATTTCAACAACACGTTACTGTTGACATTAAGCCAAAGCCATACCAAAGAGACACGCGAGCGACCATGTTGAAAAATTCGTCGCGCGCACATACAAATAACAGCCAATGCAATGTAATACAGCATCATAATAGCAATGTTAGGTACTAATAAAAAAAAAACACACAAGAAAAAGGGGGAGAGAGTTAAGGAAAATATATATAATAAATAACAACTAACATAATTATAACATATTATATATATTATATTATATACAGAGATACAGTATTCATACAAAGAACAGGTCCGAATGAAACATATATATATAAAAAAAAATATAATATATATATATTAACTATTTTTGTATGTGTGTACAGAACTGATGGCGAATTCATCAACCATTCTCTGAACGACGGATGGAAGAACATGTAGGTGTTGTCCAGACGTTTCACGAGGAATCCAGAGAGCATTTCGAATCTCTGCAGAAAATCCTCCCATGCACTATCGTTTACAATAATCTGACTCATCTCGAAAGAAATTTTTTTTTTTTTTTTTAGTTCTAGGAATAGCAATCCGCACCGTAGAACTGTAAAGCACCTGTACGCCATTCACGAAACCAAATACTTTTGCTATCCACCTGTAAACAAACAACATTTATAACTATACATATAATTTTCACTTATGTTTAACAATACATATACACGCATGTTGTAAAGTAGGCGATATTTATAACACTCACTTCCATTGATAATGCAAGTGACTCATAAAAATAAGCCGTCATATTTACCATTGCACGCACATATATATATATATATATATATATGTCGGATCGTCACTGGGAATGGGGTTGTGGGCGTCAAATGAATCTTCTCGAGGATTAGCCATTGATACGGTACACACAGGCGTAGTTTATTGCAATGATAGAATTATTACAGTCTTGACAATTGATCACGGCGGTTCGGCACTCGCGACACTAGTGACGATGCTCTCGGGCTCAATAACGAATCCGCGGCCAACGGGATGACAACAGAACGTACTCACAAAATCTAAGTCTGAAAATAATCACTGATCGCGAAGGCGTCACTCTTTAATCGATGAGATCGCGAGCGAGAATGCCTTTCCCGTCCCGATGATGCCACAGAGGAAAACTATAACGGGGTGTGTCTAAGGATACGAGATCATCGGATTCGTCGAGAAAAGCCTTCGTTCAGAAAGTAAGGGAAATTGACGTTGCTGCTAATTGGTCAATCTCCATATCGGTGGTTAGAAAAAGATGCTAGTCGCCCTCGAGGGAAAGTTGCTAGTGGGAGACGCCGCTCGTTGAAAAATATGTCTCCCCTATCTTCCCGTAGTTGGGACAAAGACTGTTTGTCTGTTTGAAGGACTTTAGTCAACTAAACCTTAAGATTTATAACGGGCCCTCGGGCTAGCCGAACATGTACTGCGGAGACGCATCGACATCTGGCAATCATCTTACTCGAAGAATAGGGTCTGCGCGTGGCGAGCCACAGGACAGAAACCGTTGGAATGTTTACTGTCGCGTGTCGCCACGAATATTTCTTTTAAGGAGAGCTATAGAATTACTCCATACCTTTATTAGGCAAAGCGTTCATCCCGTGACCGCGGCTACGTTCGGCGACTGACTGTCGCCTCGAGCCCAAGCTCATTATCACAATTCTCGAACAATTACAATCGGGTTGAATAACTACAATTGTTCAATTACAGCTATAGTAGACTCTAGGTTACAATGTTGCGGGATTATCCAAAATTCCAAAGGCTCCGGTGTTCTTTCATCTCCGACATATATATATATATATATATATATATATATATATATATATATATATACTCGAAGACAAGCTACATCTGTAATATATATATTCCTATTGATAATATATACTTATATATATATTTATAGCAGTAAAACAGATCTTATTTATATTACTTACCAATAGCTACGCATATATGTATATAATTATAACTCAAGTAGTATTCATAATATTTGCTTTCACTGATAACAAATGCGTAAAACCTAAAATAAAACAAAAGTTTTAACAATAATAAAAAAAGGAAGAAAAAAAATATAATATATATAAATATAAAATTTTCTTTTTTACATATATTAATAATATTAAAAGGTTATTCTTATTTCTGATAAACTCGAGAGTAAAACGACAAATGACAACATTATACACTGACACAAAGATGCACCACACAGAAGAAACTAATAGAGAATGCTTTAAGCTTAGCAATCTTACTGCCCGACGAATTTGCATACACCATAACCAAAAACCCAGGACACATGGCTCTGATCGCAGGAGAAGAGGTCCATATAGTCAAATGCATTCCGGTACAAGTAAAGGTACATACAACAGAATGCTACTCGGAGCTACCCATTTGGCAAGGGAATCGCACCACAGGAACTCCGCCCGGACGTGCGCCAAACGTGGCGATATTCAGCACCATCGTCGTTGGCCACAAGCGGAATATGTACCCAGAAAGACCTGGATGCATTACGGGACACGTCATGTTCCCGGCAGAAAAAACTGCAGTCTTGAACACATTGGCCAGAGGAGCGACAGAAAAAACAATCGTCCCTGGAACAATAAACATCCTGGGAATGATGGGCGAAAACACATTAACGACAATAGCGAAAATACCGTATCAAGCTTATGAACTGGTTTCATGGAATTTGGAACTGTCAGTGCAGCAATATTTGGAATACTCGTAATGTTTAAATTAATTAAGACGATAATAGATATGGCCATACACGGATACCAGTTACGTGAATCTTACGGATGTGGAATCGCCCTATTAGGAGCAATATGCGGCTCAATCACCCACCTGCTACTATACCTCAAAGGAAGACGAAATATCGATGATCGAACAGCACAACCTCAAAGGATATCGATAACACCGGTAGTCACTCAACAACCAGCGACATCTACGTCCGCCTTGAGCGAACTCAGAGACACCATCAGTCAAATTTCCAAAGGAAATTTGAACTCCAAGGGCGGGGGTGTCACGTCCCGCGCTCCGCACGCGCCGTAACAAGAACAAGAAAACCACTCTATACAAAACGCGCGAATAAGGATTTGAATGCAAAAACGAACACACGGCATTACGAAACTAAAGGAAGGATTAACAAAACGAGGGCGACTAATAGATCCAACCAATAAACAAAATACATATACACACAACTCTAAATAAACCTACCAATAACCGACTTGCAATTTGGAAAAAGCCTATGGTTCAAAATAATATAAATCCAACCAGTATAAAATAAAATAAATATAACCAGCTAATGGATTGAACGAGTCACGAACCAAACAAATAAACCAGGAAATAAGAATAACTACAAAAAGGGGAAATAATTGAAACACCAGGAATATATGTATATATAAATATATTTTAATCAATCAACTTGGAGAGTTACATATAAGTATAAACACATATGCCAAACATGTAATAACCTAGTAAATATTAGAGACAGTACTTCCAATACTATGCAACAAATACAATATTATCAATTTATGAAATATAGGTATATATAAAATCAAAAGCTAATAGTCTAACGAATACATAAAACATACAATATTGTATGTAGTAACTTGTGGATTCTTAGAGTAAGGACAAGTGATTGCTGGTAGAGTTTAAAGTTTAAGGTATTTTAATGAGTGATATTCGATAACAAAAGGACAGACTACGATATCTTCGCACGCCGACTCACACTCCGTGTCCGCTCAACTCGCACTCTGCTTCTCGACTGACTCTCTGGCCGTTGTAGCACTCTATTGTCTATTGCTGGGCCCACCGCACACGTGTTCTACAGACGCTCGTAGCCAGGGTCACGTAGGTCTTTTCGGCTATTTACCTATTTACCTGAAGGACCCGGTAATGCATTGATGGAGCCGACAGCGCCTCGGCTCTCGCGACATTGTCTGTAGTTAGCTCGACGTTTCTTGGGCCCTTCTCCCCGATACTACATGTATTATAAAAGAAATAAAGGTTACATTGTCAGAAATATATATATATGTGCACATTCTACATTACTCAAATTAGTAATCTAAGATACATACTTAAAACTAGCCTACATTCCGGTAAAGAGTTATAAAATAAGAACTACATTACGAAACATGCATGTCTATATATAAATATATAAATAATCTATATTCTAAACTAAACCACTACTAATAATCTACAAAAGAAATAGAACACACAACGCAACACTTGGGACTAAGTGACAACCTGTCGATAGGCCAAACGCTCAAAATAATTAACACCCCAACTACTTGAGGAATTGCGTACTGAAATTCTACCACCAAACACAAATATGTAAAAACACATTAAACACACAATAATTTGAAAACAAAACCTTCAATACTATGTTGTCACAATACAAGATATATATGTATATATGAAATCAGATAATTGACACATAACCTCAAATACACAACATTACATCGCTAAAGAATCTAAATGAAAATCACATTACCAGAAATATATACATATATACGTGTGCGTGTGCGTGTTCTATCTTATTAAATGAAGTTAATATAAAATAAATAATTAACATTTCATTTCGTATGAATACTACATTGCCAGAAGAAATATGTATATGTATACATATATGTCGGGTTTACATTAGAATTAGGGTTAGGGGCGTGAAACGAATCTCCGTTTGGGTTACACGTTGTCGTTATGCAATAGAGAAGACATTGACTAGTGCAAATACGATTATTATAGAACCGGACAAGTAAGCGTGGTAGTTAGGTACTCGAGAAACTAATGACAATGACCCTAGGTTCAATAACGAATCCGCGGTCGGCGGGATGATAGATGAACGTACTCATAAAATCTAAGTCGGACGCGTAATATTCACTGGTCGTAAAGGGTTACTCCTTTCATCAATGAGATCGCGAGCGAGAATGTCTTTCCCGTCCCGATGATGCCACGGAGGAAAACTATAATGGGGTGTATCTAAGGACACGAGATCATCGGATTCGTCGAGAAAAGCCTTCGTTCAGAAAGTAAGGGAAATTGGCGTTGCTGCTAATTGGTCAATCTCCATATCGGTGGTTAGAAAAGGATGCTAGCCGCCCTCAAGGGAAAGTTGCTAGTGGGAGACGCCGCTCGTTGAAAAATATGTCTCCCCTATCTTCCCGTAGTTGGGACAAAGACTGTTTGTCTGTTTGAAGGACTTTAGTTAACTAAACCTTAAGATTTATAACGGGCCCTCGGGCTAGCCAAACATGTACTGCGGAGACGCATCGACATCTGGCAATCATCTTACTCGAAGAATAGGGTCTGCACGTGGCGAGCCACGGGACAGAAACCGTTGGAATGTTTACTGTCGCGTGTCGCCGCGAATATTTCTTTTAAGGAGAGCTATAGAATTACTCCATACCTTTGTTAGGCAAAGCGTTCATCCCGTGACCGCGGCTACGTTCGGCGACTGACTGTCGCCTCGAGCCCAAGTTCATTATCACAATTCTCGAACAATTACAATCGGGTTGAATAACTACAATTGTTCAATTACAGCTATAGTAGACTCTAGGTTACAATGTTGCGGGATTATCCAAAATTCCAAAGGCTCCGGTGTTCTTTCATCTCCGACATATATATATATTTTTACATTTGTAGTTGCGCACATATTTTATTAAAGAAAAGTGTTAACAATATGTTTTCAAGATTTATTTCTCGCACCTGACTTCCATTAATCCTTAATATTCCTGTCGCCGTGACGCGTGTAAATCTAACGTGGCTGCTCATAAATGTCATCAGCAAAGTTATAGTAACGGGTCTTTAAATTTTGTTTAATATCGAAGTAATTGTCTGTCGCTCGTTTTCCTTATTCTACCGCAATTAAACATTTACTTATTAATATTGCTTTAAAGTATTGTTCGTGTGAATATACGCATATATATATTTTATGTTGTGTGTTTGTAATTCTTCGATTGCGTTATTTATTGTTTTGAGTAGTTTATTTTATAGAGTATTCGATAATATAAAACATACGCGCACACATGCATATATATATATACGTATTCATATGCATATTTTCTTGGCGGTGTAGTATTCATACGAAATGAAATGTCGATTATTTATTTATCCTTTACCGGAATGTAGGCTAGTTTTAAGTATGTATCTTAGATTATCGGTTTGATAGAATTCGCACACATATATATATTTCTGACAACGTAACCTTCATTTCTCTAATAATACGATATTGTATGTTTTATGTATTCGTTAAACTATTAGTTTTCGACATCATGTATACTTATATTTTATAATTTGATAATTTTGTTGTTGGAATACAACGATATCAGTCGCATGCGGATAGAGTGTTTGATCGTACAGATTCTTCCATTCGTTGCCCAGCGCCATCCCCACTAGCGTACGTTCGTTAGATGTACCGCGGCGGCTGGCGCGTGCATGCTCTTCCGAGAACTCGGCGGAAGAAACGTAAGGATATGGATGGAACATTGGGCACGTCGGTGTAGCGCCTTGACAGCGTAGCGCTTTGTATCGAGAAGCTGCTAGAAGGTTCCGTGGCACGTGACGTTACACAGACATCTACTCAGGTCACACTCATTACAGAGAGTGGGGGTTCAAAATCTTTACAAGCGCCACAGGTCACTAAGGCAGTTAGTCTGTGAATAACTAGCCAACTGTCTGCATTCCAGAACGCACATTTATAACTCTCGAAATAATTGTTTAATAAATATCACATTATATTATTTCAACATAAACATTGTGTCTTTCACAGAATATTAATCCTAATTCCAAGATTAAATTCTAACACTTTTACAAACAAACCATCCATTTTAAAATCGTATTTAGCGTTGATGAAATTTTAATTACTCGCCGTGAAAACGTCGCGATTGTTCTCGACACCCCTCTTTGACGGGACAAGAAACGATACAATCAAGAATTCCTTCGTATACGGAAAAGAGGGTCATACGCGCACGCCATAGCTGTACATTTCTACGTCTTCCCTTTTTTACCGACGACTCACGTAATTGTTGCGTTCTAACGTTCTAAAATTGGACCAATCAACGATCCTTTAATTACTCGTCACGGAGACTTGGCAATTGTCTTCGACACGTGCCTTTGCCAGGACAAAAATTATTCCATCAGAAATTCCAGATTCTACGGATAAGAAGGACACGCGTAAGAACGTCGTTTCCGTCATCCTGGTAACTAATTATTGATTCTACCTTGTTCGTTAATTGCACGATTTCTCGAGATTCTCGAGAAAAAAAGAAGAAGAAAAAAAGGAACAAGAAGTAAAGGAAAACGATTCATACGCATACTACATAAAACTGATCGAATCATTTGAAAAATCCAAGCTGGCTCGAGGGGATTTTTTATCGAGAACGCCGGTGTAGTATCAACGTAGCGTCGCAGTAACGCAACGTTCAGCCATGCGACAGAAAAATGTATCACCATGAACACGAGCTTCTTTGCGTTTATCGACGAGATTCGTCTGACTTCGTAAAAATATCCGCAGTGTTTTCTTCTGTACTTACTTTTATTATGTTTATCTTATTTTCCTTTACGTACTCGTGAACGTAGTGGTAATGAACTTCGATGTGTTTAGAATTTTTTGTAAAAGTTCCGTATTTTGCTATACTCATTACTCCAGAGTTATCCTCATAGATTTTTACAGGGTTATCGTCTACATTTACATCGAAGATTTTCATTAGTTCTCTGATAGTCATTACTTCGCTCACCGCTTCCGATAGAGCTACATACTCTGCATACGTCGAGGCTTTTGTCACACACCTTTGTTTTTTAGACTTCCATCCAATTACATTTCCATACAATCTAATTACATACCCAGAAGTCGATTTCCTATCTATATGATCTCCTGCCCAATCAGCGTCCACATAACAATCTATCGTTTCGCATTTTTCATTTCTTTTATAATGTAGCCCTAAATCTCTAGTCCGGTACAAATATTTCAATATTCGCAAGGCATATTTAAAATGTGTCTCGTTACAACAATCTTGAAATCTACTCAGATAATTCACACTATAACTTATATCGGGTCTGGTATTTACACTAATATACAGCAATGCGCCAATTAAATTCTTGTATCCAATGTCCTCTCTATTTATCTCAGCTTTTTCAATTTTTAAGTTGGTCTCCATAGGTGTACAGTACAATTTGCCGTTATGTAATTTATATTTGTTTGCTAATGATTCTATGTATTTCTTTTGGCTTAATCTCATTTCATTTTTTAAATAATCATACTCTATATTTATTCCAAGATATTCTTTTACTTCACCTAAATCTTTCATTTCAAATTTATCAGTTAATAATTTTTTTACACTTTGTATCTTCCCTTTGTTTTTACTACAAATCAACAAATCGTCTACGTATATTAACAAATAAACAACATTTTCTCCCTCTCCATAAGTATATAGGCACAGCTCTATATTGTTCTTTTTAAAACCTAATCTCGTCACATACTTATCAAAACACTCATACCAGTCCCTCGGACTTTCTTTTAACCCATAAAGCGCTTTCGATAATTTACAAACTCTATTCGTTCCGTCCGCATATCCCTTTGGTTGATTTACATATACCTCCGAGGTTACTTCACCATTTAAAAAGGCAGTTTCTACATCCATTTGCTCAATTATTAATCCATTTTGACAACAATATGATAGCAATATCTTAAAGGTCTGATTACTCGCCACTGGAGAATATATGTCATCGGCTACGTTTCTTTGTTGAAATCCCCTTACCACTAATCTAGCCTTATACCTGTCCTCTGATTTTTTCGTGTAAACCCATTTTACATCTAATACTTCTTTGCCTTTTACCCTTTCTACCAATTTCCAAGTTTTATTCTTATAGAGACATTCTATTTCCTTATCCATAGCCTGTTTCCAAACTTCATTATTTTCGCAACAAATCGCCTCCTCAAATGTACGAGGGATATCTACTTTACAATAATTTGCATGAATCTCGCAAATATTTTCCTTTTCTGGATACCTTACTGGAGTTTTCTTAATACGTGTAGATCTCCTAGGAGTGTTTGAGCTTTCAATACTACTATTATTTTCATCTTTCCTACCTTCTAACTCTTCCTTATCCATACCATCCAATGAATAGTTATCTTCGCTATCATTTCTATCTGCCTCTAATGAATTTTCCTCAAAACCGATACATTTAGTGTCTGTCTCAATGACCTCTACATGTCTAGCTATTGTTATTTTCCCACCTAATAAGACTCTGTATCCTACTTCACTATATCCTAATAGAATTCCCATATCTGCCTTCTTGTCCCATTTGGAAACTCTTTTTTGTTCTGGCCTTCTTACAAAAACTTTACTACCATATAGATGTAGATTTTTAACATTTGGTTTTTTCCCGAAGAATATTTCAAAAGGTGTCTTTCTTTCTATAGTATTCGCTAATATTCGATTTTTCAAGTATGCCGCTGTACAAACTATTTCCGGCCAGTACCTTTTATGTACTTTCGCTTCCGCTAACAAGCAACGCGCCATGTCCATCACTGTTCTATTATACCTTTCCGCTGTCCCGTTTAATTCATGTACGTATGTTGGGCAATTATTTATTCTTATACCTTTATCCCTAGCAAATTTATAAATTCGATTATTTAAATATTCTTTACCATTATCGCATCTTAATATTTTTAACCTCTTGCCCGTTAAATTTTCGGCTTCATTTACGAACTGTACGAAAGAATCAAAGACCTCATCTTTTGATTTTATACAATAGATCCTAGCTATTTTACTATAATCATCGATAAATGAAATGAAATATTTTTCTCCATTGAATCCGGTGGTCTTAAAGGGACCACATACGTCCGTATGAATAATTTCCATTATTTCCCTAGCCTTAGTTCGATTATTTTTGAAAGGTAAGTTATGCATTTTGCTTTCTATACACACCCTACATTTCAAAAGTTCCTTTTCAAATTCATTCGGTATGCCAGTCACTAGCTGCTCTTTACCCAAAATCTCTAAATATTTAAAATTTACGTGTCCTAGCATCCTATGCCATCTTTCCTTTTTACTCATACCACTACGTTCGGCGCTGTTTACTAAGTGCTTCTTCCCTTTCAATATACTTTTTATTCTATATGTCCCATTTTCTTTGAACGCTACAGCTGTAAGTTTATTATCCTCATCTATTATTTTCGCAATATTTCCTTTGGAAATAACCGTATTCTTATTGTCTGTTAGTTTACCTAAACTAATCAAATTTGCGGACATTTCTTTCGCGTAAAATACTTTACTCATATTTATTTTATTTTGTTTTCCGAATGCTTCAAAATAACTTATAACATTCCCAACTTTTGTCGCTTTTATCGGTCTATTATCGCCTAAATATATATTTACCGGTTCTTTTAGGTCGATAGATTTATCGAAATAATTTATATCATTAATTATGTGATCAGTACAACCGCTATCTAATAGCCACACTATTTCGTTCTTACTTATCTCATTCGTCTCACTGCTGTTTGCTGCGTGCGCCGTTGCTATCCATATGCCTGCTCTTGAGTTTCCATGCTCGCCCGTGCCGGTTGTTGATTGACGATGAAAGTTTCCACGTCCTCTGCTCGTATTGCCTTTGTTCCCTCTTCCTCTGTTTCGACCACGTGTTGGCCCATGCCAATAGCCGTTACTGCTTTCCGCTTGGACGCCATTTTGACACTCTCTCGCAAAGTGTCCTAATCTTCCACATCTGAAGCATCCTTCCTTTTTTGCAGAAAAGGCGTTGGTTTGCCTTTCTCCTCGATTGGATTTATTTTTCTTCTCTGCTACCTCTATTTTATTTTTTACATACGCTACCGTTTGATCCTCTTCTTTCAATGCGTCTATTATGTCCGCTATGTAGCTGTATTCTTCGGGTAACGTATTCAGCATGTAATTCAGCTTTTCCCTCTCACTTACTTGTGCGCCCGCACTTTTTAATTCATTGATTAATTTTTCGAAATCGTTAAAGAATGATGCTGAATCACTGTAGTTCTCCAGTCTTATGTTTTCCAATCTCCTTCTGCATACGATCTGCAGTGCCGTCGACTCTTTCAAGTACATTTCATCGAACCTTTTTATTATATCATACGCCGTTTTTCCTTCCCTAACATACTCCAATTGTCTGTTCGATATTGCACTATAAATTATATTAATCGCCTTCAAATCCTTTTTGTCCCAGTCTTCATCGTCTCTTTCGTTCTTCATTCTAGTTGTAACAACCTCGCATTCCTTATATTTGAGAAACATCGTGATTCTTTGCTTCCACATTCCATAATCCTCACCATCGAATATAGGTACCATGATTTCCGATCTCTCCATTTTAATTGATTCTTCTTTTTTTTCTTTTCTTACTCAAGCGTTCCTACGTGCTCGAAGTATATTTTTTTCTGAAAGTTTTTTTTCTTTACTGAAAACTCACTCGCAAGATAGTAACCACGCACTAAATATCTTGCAAAACTAGTAACCACGCTCTGCTACCATGTTAAGGAAATTCGAGGATTTGGGAATACAAATTATTGGCTATATTTCCATACAACAGTTATACACCTATATTCCTCTCTAAGAACGTCTTGCACGCACGCTGGTTGCCAACCGAGTAGCCTAGATTCTTCTAACATCTGGCAACAGTCTTTTGTCTCCACTGAGTCCTTGACGCCCTCTAACCCTTACACACACACTCTCATGTACAGTGTAAATGTATCACTTCCCTAACAAATATATTTTGTTACTTACTGTTTTTCTTATTGTTTTAGTGTCATAGATCTTTAGTGCGAAGAAGAAACTTTTCTCGCTGTATGTTTAATTTAAGTTTCTTACGTCTGTTAACACTAAAAAGGACTTGAAGTTGTAAAATTTTTATGTCAAACCTCTTGTGAGAAACGATTTCTTCATATTATGTTTGTATCATAATTCAGAATTGTTGAGAATTGTGGATCTTTGAAGCCGAAATAATATTATAGGAGCACTAAATTTATACTGAGGATTAATATTAAAATAGTAATATATTTATTTCATGGACGATTTCTTATATATTCATCGATACACACTTGCGCGCGTCTCAGCACTTTCTTCTATACCCGACTGTTAACCGACTGAACAGTTTACATTCCTTTGTTTTCGAGACGCTGCGACACACATACTTCCACACACTGATATTCACATACAAGTATTTCAACTACGCATTTAACCCAGTTCAACACAGAAAATTATACATATTTCAACAAGAATAAATATTTTACACTCTAAATACTTCAATTATTTTGAAATTTTACCTTATTAATCTCTGCAAAAAGCTTGCTATGGTATTTAGATATGTGTGAGAAATTAACAAATATAGGAAGTTTAAAACATCAACTTTTTTTCGATGAATAAAAAGTATGTCAAAAATGTACTTCAAATAGTTTAACGAAGAGTTTGCAGAAATAGCAAAGTTGCAGTCCATTTAATGAGGGGGGCACCAGGCGGCTACGGATTCTCAGGACGTAGGACCACGCCCTGGGAAACCCCGATGAATCTGATATTCTCCTATACCGGGATAGTGGCTGGTCGGCGCCTTTGGCCTCCGCCAGTTTGCCGATCCGGTGCGGAGAACCTCGGAGAATTTGGTGGGCTCGTATCTGCCAAGACCACACACCTCATCTTCTTGTGGGGCTCCCCGTCGCCCTGCGCCAGCCTTGACCGGGGTAGGGTGCGAAAGAGTGGCACCAGGATGGAAACCTTTGTTGACAACCTAGGCGATCCTTTACGAAGTATTATGGATAGAAAAACGAACCAAAAAATCGTTTACGGTGTAGGGGAGGCATATCCCAGTATCGACGCAGCCATGGGTTGTGCAGCGGGCCCCGCTGCGTCGTCATTGAGCAACCATCCGGGGATGAGCCGCTAGGCCTCCGGACACGTTCATGCGTCTGACGAAGGGGACACGCGAATCGGGAGGTCTCGAAGAGGGTCGGAGGAACCCGACGTTTATGACCATCGGCCCGTGATCTTCGTGGGGTGACGGGTACCGTCGTCTTTTCCGTCGTCGACGTTGCGAACAAGGGGCTTGGCCCCCGGGACGGTGACCGGCAGTGACGGAACAAGGACAAGGACTTTCGCGAAGGTGGCCGCTCGGCCGCCGGTGCGTCCCCGCACGGAAAGGAATCCATGCGAGGAGCGGGCAGCGGCGATGGATCCGGAGCTATCGGGGCAGGAAAGAGATGTAACGCTTGTGGACGAGACGCACGCGGTAAGAAAGTGCCGGGCCTTCCCCGACCCCCACGGTGTGCCGCGGTATCGCTCACCGAGAGGGACGGCTCGGGCTTCACGTACAGGGATACGGTATCGGTGGTGAAGAGGGAAGTCAAGTTCTCCGAACTCGACATTACGGAGTTAAGACCAATGGGGGGATCACGGGGGCGCTGCTGTTCGAAATCTCAGGACAGGATGCTGGGAATGATGATGGAGATACGGTGTAGTGGAGCAGACACAGAGAGGACGGAGCCGTGAGCTTACCCGAAACCTCCTGAAAACTGAAGAATTTAGGCAAGGAAAGTAATCACAGTGAAGGACTAGCGCCCGTGAATGCAAAGCGGGTGTAGGAACCCACGAAATCTGGTGTAGAAAGGCGCTAAAGGCGGAGGTAAACCGAGTGCGAGGTTATGACGGAGGGGTAGCCATATTGGGACGCGTGACGACAGAACCGCCACACGGGCTACCCGAGGAACTACACAGACGCAGCCATATTGGCACGTGCGTCAAAGCGCGCCGCGCGGGCCATTTGAAAGCGGCAGCGACTAGCGGAGCAGCAAGTGCGAAGGAAGCGGCCACATTTGCGCCCACTGGCGAAAGAAGACGCAACGGTGGCGAAAGATAAGGAGGTAGGGGAAACCGTCGGAGGCGGGGGCGAAGCGGAGCTGGTTGCCGAGCCGTCACACGTCAGCACCAGGAGCATGAAGAGAGCGGCCCTGACAAAAGAGAGGCCGTCCCACCCCACACTGGACACAGAGAACCCTCAGACCGAAGAAACGACGGAGGAAGAGGACCTAGCCCAAAAGATGAGAACCGCTACTACGGCAGACATAGGAGCGGAACTGATCCGTCGGGCCGCAGAGATGAGCAAGATTGTCGAGACATCTCGCAACCTCAAGAGTACGCAGGAGGAAACGTTGAAGGAAGTGGCGAGGACTATCACCGCGGGCACAACAGAGCTGGTGAGGAGAATAGACCCCGCCATCGTCGCCCTCGCTATACGAACGAGGCGCTCAAAAAAGAGCTGGCCACGCCCCCCCCCCCCAGAGAAGAGCAGCGACACGGCGCGCCTCGCCGCAATCGAACATGAGCTAGGGGAGATAAGACCCTCGCTGCACCGGCTGGAGGAACGCCTCCAGAACATGGAAAGGAGGGAAGAAAAGGAGGTCGCCCCGGACGAGAGCGCAAGGAGGGTTGAGACCGGAGCCCCAAACGCTCCATCGACCAAGGGAGGACAAGCGGCTGCCACGGAATGGCAGACCGTCGGAAAGAAACGGAAGAAGAATAACAGAAAGAAAAAGGGGGCAGAGAAGAAACAATCGGCCAAACCAACCCCCGGGACAGAGGCGAAGAGCCCGAGGAAATCCCCAGAGAGCGGATCGGAGAACGCTCGAAGAGAGGGAGGCAAGATGCTCCTCCCACATACACCACGATCGTCAGCGGTAACGATCACCCTGACAGACAAATCGGGAAGATCCTACGAGGAGGTTCTGGCTGCGGCCAGGAACAGCGTCTCCCTGGCCGAGATAGGCATCAGCACGATGAGGATGCGAAAGAGAGTCACTGGAGGCGTCATTCTGGAAGTCCCTGAGGATCAGGAGCGGAAGAAGGCCGCAGCGCTCGCAGCAAGCCTGACGCGGGCTCTGGATCCGAACAAGGTCCGTGTGGCGACACCCTTCCGAGCCGCCGAAGTAAGGGTGTCAATGATAGACGTATCAGCCACCAAGGAGGAAATCCGGAACACCCTGGCGAAGGAGAGCGGCTGCAAGCCGGAGGACGTCCGACTGGGAAAAATCCACCCCGCCCGAAACGGTCTTGGATTTGTGTGGATACGAGGCCCGGCCAGCGCAGTGAGGAAACTGGCCCAGGCTGGCAAGGTCGCCATAGGGTGGTCAACGGCGAGGGCCGAAGCCATCGCGCGAAGACCTCTACAGTGCTGCAGGTGCCTGGAGATCGGGCACGTAAGGAAGTTCTGCACCGCCAAGGAAGGCAAGGGGCACCTATGTTTCAGATGCAGCAAACCAGGGCACCAAGCGAAAGCATGCACTGCCGCGAGCCCGAAATGCCTACCCTGCGAGACGCTTGGAGCACCATCCGGGCACAGGATGGGTGGACCGGCCTGCGCCCCCCCTCCGAAGAAAGGAACAAAAGGAGCCCCGCGGATCCACAGCTGCAAGCGGCAACGGGGAAGGCTCCCCACCGCAAGGCGACCCTAAACCCGCGGACAAAGAAGCTGGCATGGAGGAAGCCAGAGAAGCGATGACGCAAGGGGACGAAAATGCGCATCCTCCAGACGAACCTAGGAAGATCAAGACGAGCGCAAGACCTGCTCTACCAAACCATTCGGAAGAGCACGGTCGCCCTAGCGGTGGTGGCGGAACCATACAGAGGCCCGGACGCTCCGGAATGGGCCGGAGATACAGACGGAATGGTTGCCGTCACCTGGACATCAACGCCCGGGGCGTCCGCCCACGGAACCCTGCTGAAACGCGGCAACGGATACGTCGCGATTGAGTGGACAGGAATGGTGGTGGTGGGTGTGTACGTGTCACCCAACAGCGGAAAGGCAGCATTCGAGGAATTCCTGGACGGAGTCGGCGACTGCGTCAGGCGACGACTCCCCCGGCAAGTGCTCGTCCTGGGAGACTTCAACGCGCACTCCATGGTATGGGGAAACGCCAGGACCAACGCGCGCGGCTGCACGCTGTCAAACCGCGCCGCGGGACTTCGACTCCTGTTGGTGAACAGGTGCTCGACCAGTACCTGCGTGGCGTGGAGAGGGAGCTCCATCGTCGACATCACATGGGCCTCCCCCGATACATTCACGCGGATCTCAGGCTGGAGAGTAGCCGAAAGGGTCGAGACACTTTCGGACCACCTCTACATATTCATGGAGGCGGACACATCTGGACCCCGAACGTGGACTACAGGCGATGATCGCGGTCCGCCTAGGAAAGGACACGCGCGCCCACCGCCAAGATGGAAGGTTAATGAGATGAACGGGGATCTACTCCGGGCGACTGCCATAGCAACAGCTTGGAGCTGGGAGGCCCCGACGACGACGACCGAGACAGACGTGGAAGAGGAGGTCGAGAAACTACGCCGAGCCATGACAGCAATCTGCGACGCATCCATGCCACGTGCCACACCAGGCACGGTGCGAAGCAGGGCAGTCTACTGGTGGAACCCTGACATCGCGGAGCTGAGTACGAGCTGCGTCCGGGCCCGAAGACAGTACCTAAGAGCCCGCCGCTGGCGACGACGCGACGAAGAAGAAGTCTCCTCGCGCTACCGGGCGTACCGCGTGCTACGGCGCTCGCTGCAAAAGGAGATTAAAAACGCGAAGGACCGTGCCTGGTCCGAACTGATCGGAACAGTCGAGGCCGACCCATGGGGAAGGCCGTATAGGACGGTGACGCGGAAACGGCGCGCGAAGGGCCCCCTGGCAACGACGGAAATCTAACCTGCCCTGCTGCTGCGGATCATCGCGACACTATTCCCCTCGCAAGAAGACAGGGCGACAGAACGGGCGACCAGAAGAATGGCCTCCCGCAACGTGGCGCCGGGCCCAGACGGAATCTCGGGTCGGATCTGGGGGAAAGTGATGGGAGTCATGGCCCCCAGACTTCGGCGCCTCTACACAAGATGCCTGAAAAAGGGAGCCTACCCCCGGGCATGGCGGACGGCGAGGCTGGTCTTGCTCCGTAAAGAGGGCCGACCGACGACCTCGCCGTCAACATACCGGCCGATATGTCTGCTAGACGAGGTCGGCAAACTGCTCGAGAGGGTAGTTGCCACTCGCTTGGAGCGACACATAGCGGGCCAGGTGCCAGGTTGGCACGAAAGCCAGTACGGCTTCCGGAAGGGACACTCGACGATCGACGCGGTCAGACGCGTGCGGACACTGGCAGAGGACAGAGTTTCCCGGAACGACGTGGCGCTGGCGGTTTCCCTGGACATCGTCAACGCGTTTAACTCCATGCCGTGGGACAGGATACCGACGGCCCTGGAGCACTTCGAGGTTCCCAGCTACCTCGTCCGGCTGATCCGGGCCTACCTCGGCGACAGGTGGATTTGCTACAGCAGCAAGGAGGGAGAGGAAAGGCGTCCTGTTGAGCGCGGAGACCCGCAGGGCTCGGTGCTGGGACCGATCCTATGGAACATTGCGCACGACGAGTTACTGCGATGCCCGCTGCCCCCAGGCGCGGCCATGGTGTGCTACGCGGACGACACCCTGGTCCTGGTCGGGGGTCGTGGCTGGCACGAGACACTGCGCATCGGCGAAATCGCAACGGCCTGCGCAATCCGTGTCGTGCGCGGACTGGGCCTGAGGGTCTCCCCTGCGAAGTCAGAGGCCATCTGGTTCTACGACAAGAAGCGGCGAGGGACCCCACCGCCCGGCCTATGCATAAACATGGCAGGCGAAACCGTCCAGGTGGGAGCGCAGATGAAATATCTGGATCTCGTCATCGACAGCCAGTGGACATTCGAGCCACACTTCGACTGCCTGATTCCGAAAGTGTCGGCAGCTGCTAATGCCCTGTGCGGCCTGCTACCGAACATCGGCGGGGCGGCAGACGCAGTGCGCCGACTTTATGAGGACGTCATTCTGTCCCGAGTGATGGTATCCCGCAGGGAGGATTCGCTTTTTCGAGTCTATGGGGGCTGGCAAACCCACGTTCCCGCAGCCAGGGAGGACCGTCGGGACAAGCGTCCCGCTTACGTGAGTCCTCTATGTACACCGCAAGGAAGGTTGCTGTGGTGTAAGACTAAGTCTTCCCCACGGAGCCTTGGGTAGTAGCGCACCCACGATCCTGAAGCCAAGGGTGAGACCGTCGGGAGAGCCGCCGAGGTGCATTTCCTCAACTCCCGCTTACGTGAGTCTCATCTGGGTCTGACTGCACGGCGAGCAGCAGAGACGTGGTGGTACATCCACATGCGCGGTCCCACCGTTGACAATGAACGGTACCACGGGCGGTCGAGTGTTAGCCCAGAGGGCGTAGCGAACCCTCGGCTCGGCCAATTATGGGTATGGACTCGTGGTGGCAGTGGTTGTGGCCAAGTGCTGGCAAGAGGGCCGAGTTAAGGGGGACAAAGTCCTCCGAATGGCCTTCGGCGGGTGAGCAGCGTCCCACCTGCTCCGGATACCGTCCCGAGAAGACGGAAGGGCTTGGAAAGGGCCCCGTTCGACCTGAGGCGATTATTTGAGGTAACCCGGTACTCGGTACCGTGTGCGCTGGTTGGGCGTATCCCAACTCCGATGGCTTCTAGGGTTGCCCGGGGTTTGTTTAGATAATAAATCTCAGGAAAGTACCCGACACCAGAAACCAGACTACATGTCCCGAGTGATGTACGGGGCCCCGGTATGGGCGGACGACCTGATGACGAGCCGCCGCAGCATCCTGCTCCTGAGAAGGCTACACAGGGTAACCGCCATCAGAATCATTAGGAGATGCCGGAAGTGTCTCACGCGTCGGCGACCGCCCTAGCCGCCCCTCCCCCGTAGGAGCTCCGGACGCTAGCGCTCAAAAAGAGATACACCCACCGGAGAGTATGGCATCCGGGAGAAGATCCGACCGAGCAGGCGGCTCCGAACGACATAGGAGGACACGTGGGACCGGTAGCGATCCCAGCTCATCAACGAGGGAGGTGAACATCGGGGCGCGAACTGGGAGGCATGGAGAAGCCGCCACGGCCTCCCGCTCACATTCAGAATGACCCAGATGCCAGAATGACCGGACACGGCGTGTTCGGCGAGTTCCTGAAGAGAATTGGACGGGAGACGACATCTGCCACCACTGCGGAGAGGACAGGGACACGGCGCAGCACACCCTGGAGCTCTGCCCGGCGTGGGAGCTGCCCCGACACTCCCTGCGGCACGCCACAGGAGGAACATTGACCACCACTCCAGCGATTACAGAGCCGATGCTGAGAGGGCCACAGGAATACGAGGCCGTCCGCCACTTCTACGAGCGAGTTATGCTCGCAAAGGAGCGAGCGGAAAGGGAGAGGAAGAAAAACTGTCACCCCTGCAGGATAAGACGATGGAGAAGGATGGCAGTCAGACGACCTAGAGCCGCTCCACCGCCGTCCCAACGGACCACGTCTGAAGGAGCGCAGCGCTAGGGGCAAGGAACCCCCTAACGCCAACTCAATAAACGGGAGATACTAGGACTGGCTCGAACAAGAGGACGCGAGAAGAGGGTGCAACAGAAGTTAATTCGTTGAGATTCCTGGAGCACCCCCGTCGCACGCGTAAGATAGTCATCGTGGAGTGTTAGTCGGTAGGAGTCCGACACTACTCTGCTGCTACGCGTCTACCGCAGCAGCGTAGTGTCCATGAGGATTTCTCCACGTACAAAAAAAAGGAAAAAAAGGCCAGGACGCTGGGAGCAAAGCATCGCGACTGGCCAAGCGGATGCCGGCCACGCTGAAGGAATTGCCCGCCAAGGTAACCGTGCCGCGAAGGACGGCCGAGCTAAGAGTGACCGAACTGGAGGACTCGGTCACCCCGGACGAGGGGACAGCCGCCGTTGCTGTGGCCGGGGGTCAACGTGGAAGGTATACGCTCCGCTCCTCGGAACCTCGTGTCGGTGTGGCTACGCTGCCCGTTGACAGCGGCGAGGAAAATGGGCAAAGGAGGAAACGCGCGATCAAGAGGTAGGATTAACATAGATTGGTCAGCAGCGAGGGTTTTTCCCTCTCCCTGCGCGCCGACATCAATGCTTCAGGTGCATGGAGTAGGGTCACGTGCGCCGGGACTGCACATCGACGGTCGACCGGTCGGATTGCGGCTACCGGTGCGGGGCGGAAGGACGTCGCGCGAAGGACTGCTCGGAACGAGTACCTAAGTGTCCGGTGTGCGCGGACCTGGGACCAAAATATTTGCCCTGTTACGTTTTGTCTGGCTCGTTTTGGTTGCGTTGCCGTTAATTTTTGAATTTAGATTAAATTGTAGTATTGTCTGTTATTTAATGCGATTTGAAATTAAACTCCACGTTTCGGCTAACCTGCTATGCGCAGGAGTACTGGCACGGGAGAGGATTAAAGTTGGTGAAAATAAATGTTCGCTTAATCCTATTATATTATTAGATAAATCTTCTTCACAAAATAATGTTTATTCGTATTCTAATTGGATATTGACAGAATGGTCGTTGAAATTTCAAATGCTCGGAGTTACAATCGTTCGCAATACGTTTTCGCTCTTATTAATTACAAGATTTTAATTTCGGTAGATTTTCGATAGTTTACAAATTGATAAATACAAACACGTCGATTAACAAGACTAACAAGAATTGGGAAATAATAAAACAAAGAACTAAAAGCTAAAGAACTAAAGGACTAAAGAACCTAAAAGCTGAGAGCAAAACTAAGAGCTAAAGGAGTTACGAGCTGAAAAACTAAGGAACTAAAGAATAAAAAAAGCAAAGGAATTGAGAAATGAAGAGCTAGAGGAATTAAGAATTAATCGCTATGAACAAGAAATTACTTGCCAAGAAATGGGAACTGATCGCCAAGAACCAAGGAGTTAATCACCAAAAACTGAGAAAACTAATCACACAAAACTGAGGAATTAACTACTCTAAAACTAAGGAATTATTTTCGCTTCTTCCATGTCGCTACGCTTATTTATATTTAGGTCTACAGTGGAGGGGTCGTCATGTGACGGGTTATTCCGTGGGGCTTGTGAGGTTCGAATTTGGTTTCTATACAAATTGTTAAAATTTATTTAAATTTCAAATTGGAATGCTCACTCGCGCTATTGGTAGTTTTAATCTACGTTACGGCGCGTGTGCAGCGCGGAATGTGACACCTCCGCCCTTGGTGTTCAAATTTCTGGAGAAAATTTGATATTGTTCGTCTATTGTCTATTTCGGTTATGCGCTAGTTTCAACTTATTTAAATACACTGTTCGTGGAATCCCCTTAACTTCAATCTTGACGTTTTGATTTTCTAAGATTTCTAGGACTTTATGCGGTCCTGAATATTGATCGGAAAATTTTCCTCTGTGGGGTTCCTTTAATAGATATACTAGGTCTCCTATTTTGAAGTTTTGAGGGTTAATCCTTCGGTCGTAGTATTCCTTCGATTTCAACCAGGATTTTACCAGATTTTCTATTGCTATTTGCTGCACGGTGTTGATTTTATAGAACAAATCTCTGAGGTAATCTGCGTATGTTGGTTCCACGTCCTCTTCGATTATTGTTTCACTTGCAAGCTACTAAACTTTGCAATATTGGCTTCAAGACTACCATGTATCCAATTACTATTTTCTTCCTTTAGTTCATTTTAGTTTTTATTTTGCGCCAAAACGCAAGGTTACTGACATCGATCCAACTATCCAATTGCTTGCCAATAGCATTCAAAATACAAATTTTTGAAAATGCCGTAGCCATATTAACCCAAAAATATTTTGGATATAGTATAGTATATTTTCTTCCTTTCCTTCATTTTAGTTTTTATTTTGCGCCAAAACGCAAGGTTACTGACACCGATTCAATTATCCAATTGCTTGCCAATAGCATTCAACATACAAATTTTTGAAAATGCCGTAGCCATATTAACCCAAAAATATTTTGTATATAGTATAGTGTGATACCATCTATATTTTCCTGGGGGAATCATAAGATCAGCACTACCTACTATGTTACCTACGTGTTAGGGAAGTGATACATTTACACTGTACATGAGAGTGTGTGTGTAAGGGTTAGAGGGCGTCAAGGACTCAGTGGAGACAAAAGACTGTTGCCAGATGTTAGAAGAATCTAGGCTACTCGGTTGGCAACCAGCGTGCGTGCAAGACGTTCTTAGAGAGGAATATAGGTGTATAACTGTTGTATGGAAATATAGCCAATAATTTGTATTCCCAAATCCTCGAATTTCCTTAACATGGTAGCAGAGCGTGGTTACTAGTTTTGCAAGATATTTAGTGCGTGGTTACTATCTTGCGAGTGAGTTTTCAGTAAAGAAAAAAAACTTTCAGAAAAAAATATACTTCGAGCACGTAGGAACGCTTGAGTAAGAAAAGAAAAAAAAGAAGAATCAATTAAAATGGAGAGATCGGAAATCATGGTACCTATATTCGATGGTGAGGATTATGGAATGTGGAAGCAAAGAATCACGATGTTTCTCAAATATAAGGAATGCGAGGTTGTTACAACTAGAATGAAGAACGAAAGAGACGATGAAGACTGGGACAAAAAGGATTTGAAGGCGATTAATATAATTTATAGTGCAATATCGAACAGACAATTGGAGTATGTTAGGGAAGGAAAAACGGCGTATGATATAATAAAAAGGTTCGATGAAATGTACTTGAAAGAGTCGACGGCACTGCAGATCGTATGCAGAAGGAGATTGGAAAACATAAGACTGGAGAACTACAGTGATTCAGCATCATTCTTTAACGATTTCGAAAAATTAATCAATGAATTAAAAAGTGCGGGCGCACAAGTAAGTGAGAGGGAAAAGCTGAATTACATGCTGAATACGTTACCCGAAGAATACAGCTACATAGCGGACATAATAGACGCATTGAAAGAAGAGGATCAAACGGTAGCGTATGTAAAAAATAAAATAGAGGTAGCAGAGAAGAAAAATAAATCCAATCGAGGAGAAAGGCAAACCAACGCCTTTTCTGCAAAAAAGGAAGGATGCTTCAGATGTGGAAGATTAGGACACTTTGCGAGAGAGTGTCAAAATGGCGTCCAAGCGGAAAGCAGTAACGGCTATTGGCATGGGCCAACACGTGGTCGAAACAGAGGAAGAGGGAACAAAGGCAATACGAGCAGAGGACGTGGAAACTTTCATCGTCAATCAACAACCGGCACGGGCGAGCATGGAAACTCAAGAGCAGGCATATGGATAGCAACGGCGCACGCAGCAAACAGCAGTGAGACGAATGAGATAAGTAAGAACGAAATAGTGTGGCTATTAGATAGCGGTTGTACTGATCACATAATTAATGATATAAATTATTTCGATAAATCTATCGACCTAAAAGAACCGGTAAATATATATTTAGGCGATAATAGACCGATAAAAGCGACAAAAGTTGGGAATGTTATAAGTTATTTTGAAGCATTCGGAAAACAAAATAAAATAAATATGAGTAAAGTATTTTACGCGAAAGAAATGTCCGCAAATTTGATTAGTTTAGGTAAACTAACAGACAATAAGAATACGGTTATTTCCAAAGGAAATATTGCGAAAATAATAGATGAGGATAATAAACTTACAGCTGTAGCGTTCAAAGAAAATGGGACATATAGAATAAAAAGTATATTGAAAGGGAAGAAGCACTTAGTAAACAGCGCCGAACGTAGTGGTATGAGTAAAAAGGAAAGATGGCATAGGATGCTAGGACACGTAAATTTTAAATATTTAGAGATTTTGGGTAAAGAGCAGCTAGTGACTGGCATACCGAATGAATTTGAAAAGGAACTTTTGAAATGTAGGGTGTGTATAGAAAGCAAAATGCATAACTTACCTTTCAAAAATAATCGAACTAAGGCTAGGGAAATAATGGAAATTATTCATACGGACGTATGTGGTCCCTTTAAGACCACCGGATTCAATGGAGAAAAATATTTCATTTCATTTATCGATGATTATAGTAAAATAGCTAGGATCTATTGTATAAAATCAAAAGATGAGGTCTTTGATTCTTTCGTACAGTTCGTAAATGAAGCCGAAAATTTAACGGGCAAGAGGTTAAAAATATTAAGATGCGATAATGGTAAAGAATATTTAAATAATCGAATTTATAAATTTGCTAGGGATAAAGGTATAAGAATAAATAATTGCCCAACATACGTACATGAATTAAACGGGACAGCGGAAAGGTATAATAGAACAGTGATGGACATGGCGCGTTGCTTGTTAGCGGAAGCGAAAGTACATAAAAGGTACTGGCCGGAAATAGTTTGTACAGCGGCATACTTGAAAAATCGAATATTAGCGAATACTATAGAAAGAAAGACACCTTTTGAAATATTCTTCGGAAAAAAACCAAATGTTAAAAATCTACATCTATATGGTAGTAAAGTTTTTGTAAGAAGGCCAGAACAAAAAAGAGTTTCCAAATGGGACAAGAAGGCAGATATGGGAATTCTATTAGGATATAGTGAAGTAGGATACAGAGTCTTATTAGGTGGGAAAATAACAATAGCTAGACATGTAGAGGTCATTGAGACAGACACTAAATGTATCGGTTTTGAGGAAAATTCATTAGAGGCAGATAGAAATGATAGCGAAGATAACTATTCATTGGATGGTATGGATAAGGAAGAGTTAGAAGGTAGGAAAGATGAAAATAATAGTAGTATTGAAAGCTCAAACACTCCTAGGAGATCTACACGTATTAAGAAAACTCCAGTAAGGTATCCAGAAAAGGAAAATATTTGCGAGATTCATGCAAATTATTGTAAAGTAGATATCCCTCGTACATTTGAGGAGGCGATTTGTTGCGAAAATAATGAAGTTTGGAAACAGGCTATGGATAAGGAAATAGAATGTCTCTATAAGAATAAAACTTGGAAATTGGTAGAAAGGGTAAAAGGCAAAGAAGTATTAGATGTAAAATGGGTTTACACGAAAAAATCAGAGGACAGGTATAAGGCTAGATTAGTGGTAAGGGGATTTCAACAAAGAAACGTAGCCGATGACATATATTCTCCAGTGGCGAGTAATCAGACCTTTAAGATATTGCTATCATATTGTTGTCAAAATGGATTAATAATTGAGCAAATGGATGTAGAAACTGCCTTTTTAAATGGTGAAGTAACCTCGGAGGTATATGTAAATCAACCAAAGGGATATGCGGACGGAACGAATAGAGTTTGTAAATTATCGAAAGCGCTTTATGGGTTAAAAGAAAGTCCGAGGGACTGGTATGAGTGTTTTGATAAGTATGTGACGAGATTAGGTTTTAAAAAGAACAATATAGAGCTGTGCCTATATACTTATGGAGAGGGAGAAAATGTTGTTTATTTGTTAATATACGTAGACGATTTGTTGATTTGTAGTAAAAACAAAGGGAAGATACAAAGTGTAAAAAAAATTATTAACTGATAAATTTGAAATGAAAGATTTAGGTGAAGTAAAAGAATATCTTGGAATAAATATAGAGTATGATTATTTAAAAAATGAAATGAGATTAAGCCAAAAGAAATACATAGAATCATTAGCAAACAAATATAAATTACATAACGGCAAATTGTACTGTACACCTATGGAGACCAACTTAAAAATTGAAAAAGCTGAGATAAATAGAGAGGACATTGGATACAAGAATTTAATTGGCGCATTGCTGTATATTAGTGTAAATACCAGACCCGATATAAGTTATAGTGTGAATTATCTGAGTAGATTTCAAGATTGTTGTAACGAGACACATTTTAAATATGCCTTGCGAATATTGAAATATTTGTACCGGACTAGAGATTTAGGGCTACATTATAAAAGAAATGAAAAATGCGAAACGATAGATTGTTATGTGGACGCTGATTGGGCAGGAGATCATATAGATAGGAAATCGACTTCTGGGTATGTAATTAGATTGTATGGAAATGTAATTGGATGGAAGTCTAAAAAACAAAGGTGTGTGACAAAAGCCTCGACGTATGCAGAGTATGTAGCTCTATCGGAAGCGGTGAGCGAAGTAATGACTATCAGAGAACTAATGAAAATCTTCGATGTAAATGTAGACGATAACCCTGTAAAAATCTATGAGGATAACTCTGGAGTAATGAGTATAGCAAAATACGGAACTTTTACAAAAAATTCTAAACACATCGAAGTTCATTACCACTACGTTCAAAATAAGATAAACATAATAAAAGTAAGTACAGAAGAAAACACTGCGGATATTTTTACGAAGGCACTGTGTAGAGAGAAATTTGAAAGGTTTAGGTCATGGATGAATGTAAAATAAGAGAAATGTAAAGAAAGCGATAAATGTCAAATATTTTGTTAATTCGACAAGTATGTAAATAAAATTAAGTGTACAGTATAAATGTAAGGAGGCGTGTTAGGGAAGTGATACATTTACATTGTACATGAGAGTGTGTGTGTAAGGGTTAGAGGGCGTCAAGGACTCAGTGGAGACAAAAGACTGTTGCCAGATGTTAGAAGAATCTAGGCTAGTCGGTTGGCAACCAGCGTGCGTGCAAGACGTCCTTAGAGAGGAATATAGGTGTATAACTATTATATGGAAATATAGTAAATAATTTGTATTCCCAAATCCTCGAATTTCCTTAACAATATTCATTGATAAGATAACCACAAGAATTACTCATTATTCGTAGAAGTATTAATCGATTACTCGAAGAGTTGGGGTCACGTCGGCCATGTCATAAATAAACTTTCTTCCTCAGGACGAAAAATATTATAGTAAAAATAAATCGGGAAGAAAGGAGATTTTCCTTTGCGTGGGTTGTAACAAAAAAAATAATTCCAATTTAAATATATCTAGATGTGTTGGGAAAAATAATATGCTGCGATCGCCATTGGAACTCGCGGAAAGAGGAAACTAATTCCCAGAGGTAGCTCGGTTGAATGATCTCGTGAAACATCGAAGGCAATCGATAAAAGATATTCGCAATGGTTCCTTATTAGTTGAATTGCGATTAGTTTCCAAAAGAGACAGCCAACGCCCTGGCCGCGCTGAATGCACTCGTTCCCGTCAGATCACGCAAATTAAGCAGCGCCGGGCACGGATAGTACTTGGATGGGTGAACGCCTGGTACTCCGTGCGGCGTTGGTGAAGCGCGCTGGGCCCGCCGTGCCCCCCCCCCCCGTTGGGGTTCGGGTTTGGGCGCTTGACGGCTCAGCGCCTCGGGGCCGCCAAGCAGTCCGGTAGGAGAACCGGGCTGCCTGGCACGGCGGCTCCAGCGACGAGGCGGTGTGATGACAATGGTCACACACCGCTCCATCTGCGGTGGTATTAGGCGCGCGGGGGACGCCCCGTTGCGACGCTCACAGCGGTTCCCGGGCCTCTCTCGATCGCAGCCGGGACGGTTATCGTGGAGGTTTTAGTCGGTTGAAGTCCGACACTACCACGCCGCTTTCCCCAGAAGCGGCCTGGCGTCCGTGCGGATTTCCTCCACGTAAAATATAAAAAAGTTTCCAAAAGAGACAAACGTTGAAATATTATCAATTGGAACAAATTTTCGCTCTTCGCGTATCTTGCAAGATAAAATTTAAAAATGAAGGTCGGAGAATCTTTTTGACCTGGAATATGTCTTCATTATACCACATTCAATTATTAAATAAAATAATAGTTTTATATTTATAGCTTTATAAATTATACAGTTTCCGATATTTAAAAACCAAGCAAGATACCGAAGACTATAAAAACGCAAAAGCTATTAACGTCTATTTCTCAACATATAGTATCGTGGACAGATTGCCTAAGAAATATCGGGTGAACTATAAACAATGTTGCGAGAGTGCCTAAATGCCAACAGGCCGAAAGGGTCGCGAAATTTCAATGGGCTTCAACTGACAATGTGTCGTCGGTCCTTCAGTCGAATAGTTACGCAGAAGAAGACGTACGTGATCTTGATCGCGGACGGTTACGAAATACGTACATGGTGGGGGTATGAAAAAAGACAGAGGGATACTTAAGGGAGAAAGACGAATTAATCAGAGGTCTGAGAGTCGAGTTGTGAGGAGTCGAGGATTGAGTCGAGTTGTGAGGAGTCGAGGGTTGAGTCGAGATAGAGTCACCGAGTTGTTATGAGTTGTAAACTATTAGTTGTGACTTGTGAATTATCCATTTAGTTGTCTTGGTTACAGCACATTGCTGTATTTAGTTCACGTTAAATAACCTTCGTTTCCTGTTTAACCCATTGCAAATAAATCCATCTATCGATAAACTTATCATATAGGATAGAAATCATTGAAAATCCTAATTTCTAATATTTCTGAATAAATAAATCCTATAAATGTAGTTGAACGAATTTACCATTTAATTTCGACTACCGTTATCAAAATCGTAATGTTTGCTTTTATTTTTTATAGAAGTGCACTCTTCATGGGATGTTCTAGACAAACTTCTAAGGTCCTAACTCAATGACACATATATAACAGGTCTGACTGCGTGTTCCATACAAAAATTCAAATGCGCCACCGGGATTTTCCTCGCATGAAACGGAATATAACACGGGCAAAGAGCACGGGAATCGTGTGTTTTCTTTCTATTCTCCCAGTGCATCTGGGATTTTTGTTGGTAAACCGGTAAGAAAATTTGAGCAGACACGCAAATATCAGGTCGTTGTTATTATTTTCTCGTGGCGAAACGTTATTCCATTCGCTTTAATATTCGGAGAATTTGTTTATAACTAACTAGTAACGTTTAAAAACGCTCGTACCCTTCATTAACTCATCCGAACCGTTTCATGATGTTTCTAGAAAATTTGCCAGGCGAATTCCGTGCTTTACAATAAACATTTGTAGTCGAACGATAGTAATTTGCCTATTACAATACAACGATACTTTTTTCTATGTTACGTGGTAAGAATATAAGGCTATATAAGAAAAAGAATCTCGCATGGCTCTGAAATATGCAAATATATCGCAAGATTTTTCAACTGGCTCATTAGTCGGTTATTAGAATGATACACTGCCTGATTTTATTTCAAGCTATGCAATTCCATGTGAGAAAATCAATAGGCACTTAGTTGAAAATAATGGAGGAAAACATTTTATTTTCTACTATATTCTATTGCTTTTCCTAGTGTGTTTGAAATAGCTTTCCGAGTACATTGATAAACGAAAAGTTTATCCAGATAATACTTAGTTTCAATGCGTGTTTCGCGTATAAATCTTTTATTGAGATCAACAGTGTATCAAGCAAGACGGCCCCAAATGACATTAGCAATATTAATTTTGTACAAATAACCATAGTTACGTCTTTCGACATAAGACATTTGTAACACGGAGTTAGATTATGACAAAGATGAACTAGAAAATCTTATAGCTATTATATCGTAGGAAAAGGAGAATAATCGATTACACAGAGATAATTATTTTATTAAAACAAAGAAAAACAAAGAAAGCGAAGAGATAATTAAATTAAATTAACATGGTAATAACAAAGAACAATTGTTTAAACATATTTATCAGTTCCCCTATAATTTGCTAAGATATTCAAAGATTACCTGCCGCAAACTTTGAGTCTCTCGAATAACTAGGGAGAATGTTCACCCTTGCTCCATTCAAAAAAAGGAGAGTAAAGGTTGGTGGATTGGGGAAAGGCGTTAAAAGGCTTGAAAAAGGAAATTACATAGATAACATTTGCCATCGTAAGGAGACAGATCTAGTCACGTGCTGCCGCATGAGACAATTTCATCCGTTTTTAACGGGCTACGATATATTTAAAGTTTACTCGCAGACACCAGAGGCCAAAACCCGGCTAAAAGGGGACGATGTAGATACATCATGATATCCCGACTTTCCTTTCGCTTGTTCCTACGTAGATGCATGCGCAATTTCATTTTACAGAGAAAATTAGTAGTCTGAGGACCATTTCATACTATTGCTTAACACTATACATAAAGTTGACGGGACAATTTTTCAGGAACTTTTGAAGATGGTTAGAATAATTGTTAACCATCGGGCAGGGACTGGCCGTTAGAAATTACGTTCAATTAATATCTGCCGCTTAAACATCCTCTTTTTAGACCTATCGGTTTGCTTGGTAAACCGGCAAAAGTTTATTTAATTAATAATCTGCGAGCGGGTGACCGCAATTTCCAGTTTTAATTATCATTCGTTTTCTGGGTTCAAAGCAAGAGAACGCTCTTTAATCCAACGACGATTTTTTCAAATATTTCATCTTTGCTAGTTGCGCTCACTGCTACAGGATTTTCACGGGAATACCTTGCACACAAACACCCATGACCGCATAAATGCGTCCGAATAGATGGACATGTGCAACATCAAAAAAACTTTACAAAAGGTCGGCAAATCGGTTTAAGTCGTAGTGTCTTTGTGTATTTCGCATCAAAGCCGTCGAAGGACTAAAACTGTTCGCGTACGTTAAGCCAAGCAACGCGGCGGACTAAAGAGTTAATCGAATTGAAATACTCAATTCTAATGAGGAGAAAATTTCGAATAGTACCTTTGAGATAGTATTGTAATAGTAGTATAATATATAGTATAGCAATATATAATAATATAATATAACAATATAATAAGTAGTATACTGTATACAATCTTGAAAATAGGGAAAAAGGCGGGCAATGAAAATTACTTTATCGATGAAAAATTAATTGGTAACTCGACGAAAGTTAGCAGCTTAGATGTGGAAATAATACTTATAAAATATTTAGTATCATTATGAATTTCTTATTGTACAATCGGTGATTGTCGTTAGCAAACCGCGTAACATTTGATTGTGCGTGCGACATTAAAGAAAATTTCGAGATCTGCTTAATTCGTCGCAGCTGTCTGGCCGAGCAGTTTATCACATAATAATTACTACAGTCACTAAATGGCAATAATGCAATTTTCCAACAACAAAGAAACTTTATGGAGTTCAATGTCCTTTAATGCATTTCGTCGATACCCCAGAAAATGAAGAGCAAATGGAGTTTCGTCTCCGTATCTATCGCTAATTCTACGAATCGCGTGTGCCTGCTTCTAGTTATCTTTTTTCCTATGTCTATGCTCGCCTCCTCTTTTTCTCCCTCTTGCTTTTATTCTCTTCCTTTCCATCTTTTTCACCTAATTTGGTCATATTGTGATAATTTTATTCCAATTTTTTTAAATCGAGTAATTATCGTTAATTGTGAATGTAATTTCGAAATAATTTCGTCTGTATGTTGCGACTAAAATTTCAATGGCCAGGAGAATTGCAAAATTGCAAGATTCTGTTAGGTAATTGTGACAACTTTTAAATGGTTGGCTATTTCCATTTAAGCCTCTGACGTTTAATAATTTAATTAATTTCTCATTACATGAAATTTGTACGCCAAGAATCGAAGCAAGCCATATGAGAGAATTTACGTTTCAAAGTTAGAATTAGCAGGTGCCAATTGCAATCAATTTAATTATCCTGAGTTGAATAATAAAAAATCACGTCTCGTCATTCTTAACTTGTAATAACATGTAATTTAACCATTGATTAATTTTTTCTGTAACATCAAAACTGAATTAATACAAATTGACTGATAGAACGAAAACAGTTTTTTGCATATTACGTGCGCATTTTGTTGACCAAAGCAAGGAATTTTCACGCGTAATGTTCTTCCTATTGTTTTAGAATGAGTTCTATTTGATTCCCTATTCCCGGGAATCGAGCTGATTGAGCTTGGCGAATTTATCCAACAGCTTCCCCTAGACGATAAATATTTTTATATAACGGGATTTTCTATGTCCATTTTGTGGACCGAATTGATCATGATAATTGGCGAAACCGTCATATTTAAAAACTTGTTCCGCTTTAAAGTTAGAGTGACATTGTTAATTATGACAAGTTTTCTCAAACTGGGTTTGCCAATTTCATA
Source organism: Bombus bifarius (assembly GCF_011952205.1). NCBI lineage: Eukaryota > Metazoa > Arthropoda > Insecta > Hymenoptera > Apidae > Bombus > Bombus bifarius. The sequence goes on from NW_022885576.1 coordinate 136,848, forward strand.
GGAAAATGCTAAAAAAAAAAAAAAAGAAAAAAGAAACAGGAAAGTATCAAAATATTTCTACGAACAGTTTATTTGTCACGTAGTGGAATTGTCATTTGTTTCGAATGAAGCATGTCTTAATTATCAAGTTATTTTCAAAACAATGGCTGAAAGGGAGAAGATTTGTCACGTAGTAGAATTGTCATTTGTTTCGAATGAAGCATGTCTTAATTATCGAGTTATTTTCAAGACAATGGCTGAAAGGGAGAAGATATTCACGATACGAAACTTGTGCCTGCTAACCGTAAAACAAATATCGTTCGAATAATTCATTAAAGATTCTAGCTGCGCAACTTAACCTTCATCAATGATCGTTATCTATCATTTGTTAAATATTTAACTACTCTGACATAATCATCCTATCGCGATGTATCTTTATATCCATATAAGAATAGAATAAGTAAACAAAGTAACTCGAACATGGTAGATCTTCTATGACCCGACGATACCAACCGAAGGTTAAGGACGAACAGAGAACATTTAGGATAAATTTCTTGTCTTACGATGCTATGAAATTATTCATTTCGCTAAAATGGCGAATGACCCAGCAAAATATATAAAATTAATAATTGAAATAATTATTTTAGTCTCACAGCATGATCAATACAAAATCAGTAATCCCAACTTACTGTTTGACCGAACACATATTATCTGTTGTATTTTTACAATTCGTCCTAAATTTGTTAACCTCATTTTGAAGAACAATTGACTTTTAAAATCAAGTTTAATCGAAATTTTCCTAGACATGACGCAAGACTTTTTGTCGAATTTCGTTCAAATTCACGCTAAGCTTTCATTAAACTTTGAACAACATTCTATTTCTAGGAGACATTCGGGTTCTTTATGAAATCAAGAGTGCCTAGAGAGCTCTATGCATTTTTGACGGAGCATCTATTAATTTTCGGCCAACAATGACATAGTCTTTCTTTTTTTTCTTTTTTTTTTTTATTAACGTGGAGGAAATCCGCACGGACACCAGGTCGCTTCTGGGGAAAAGCGGCGTGGTAGTGCCGGACGCCAACCGACTAAAACCTCCACGATGACCGTCCTGGCTGCGATCGAAAGGAGCCCGAGAATCGGTAACAATGACACAGTCTAACGTGATTACAACTTTCTGGATAACCAGAGTCGCGTGGGGCAAATACACCGAGAGGATAGCATGAAACGTTCTGTCTACTTGGATGAAATTTATCCCAAATATTGTTTAACAATTTTATGAAAACATCGTCTATCTGATTCGTTGGTGAATCCATAAAAGAGGAAGAACGTTTCTATTTCTCCTACTTTAACTGCCTGTTACTTTTCTATAATATGATAAATCATATGTTACTTTAAATTGCCTTAAATGATTATTTTTAGGAATATGAACTTGATTTATCCATGTAAAAGATAACATTACACATTGGTAAGTATCTTTTTCTATTTCAAATTTCCTTCCTCCACCTTCCCTAAGTTTTCCAAAAGATTTAAACCATATTTCCATCTCTACTATCTACTATTCTAACCTATATATTTTATCCCTATTATCTTATCTTAATTCGTTCTGATTATTAATATGCGTGAAATGAGTTCTGACTTTTTTCTTTACATTTATGTCTATCTTTAACCCCGTGAATATCTCCAATAAATCTCTAACCGAATTAATTTGTAAACGAAAAATATAAAATCTATACGTAGGTACTTTGAACAACACAAATACGTAACAGAAGGAGAGAAAATTTTTTAAAAGTATGATATGGTCGTAATTCGAGTAATATATATGTCGGAGATGAAAGGACACCGGGGCATCCCATTTGGAATTCTTGGAAAAATCCCAATATTTTAGTCTTTACGATTTAACCCGATTATAATTGTCCGAGATTTGTGACAGTAAGCTTGGGCTCGAAGCGACAACTAGTCGCTGAACGTAGCCGCGGTCACGGGATGAGCGTTTTCACCTAATAAAGGTATGGCGTAATTGAATAGCTCTCCTTAAAAAGAAATAGTTGTAGTGGCACGCGACAGTAAACATTCTAACGAGTTCTGTTCCGTGGCTCGCCACACACAGACCTTACTTTTCGGACAAGAAGATTACCAGGTGTCGATGCATCTCCACAGTACACGTTCAGCTAGCCTGAGGGCCCGCCATAAATCTTAAGATTTCGTTAACTAAGGTCCCTCAAACGAACAAACAGTCTTTATCCTAACAGTCCAAAAATCTGTCACCTACTACGGGAAGATACAGGAAATCTGCTTTTCTCACGAACAACGCTTCCTGCCAGTAACTTTCTCTCGGAGGGCGGTTAGCATCCTTCTTCAACCACCAACATAGAAATTAACCAATTAACAAGAACGTTTATTTCCCTCATTTTCCGAACGAAGGCGATGAATCCGATGATCTCGTGCCTTTAGACATACCCCATCATAGTTTTCCTCTGCAGCATCATCGTGACAGAAGGTCATTCTCTCGTGAGGTCTCATTAGTGAGTTACATAGGGTCTTTACGCTCGGCCAATATTCTACGTTTTAACAAAGAGTAAGTGTGTAATACTTGTACCGTAGCCAAGGGAGTTGAGTACAACTTGGGCTTTGAAAGAAAGCGCATTTTGTTATCCCGTTGACCGCGGATTCGTTATGGAACCTAAGATCATTGCCATTAGTATCTCGAGTATCTAATTACCACGGTTACTTGTCAAATTCTGTAATAATGATATTTGTACTAGTAAATATCTTCTTTATTCCATAATAACAATGTCTAATCCAAATGAAAATTCATTACACGCCCCTATGTGGAACCGACATATATTTAATGAGAAAACCTCTTATGGGAAATTATTGAATAAAAGGGAACGTGTCACATGACGCTTGATATTGCTGTCACGCTCCCTCGTCAGCCGATCATATTCGGTAATCAGTTCTGCCCGAGCAGCCGAGCTAAGCGGAGGTGTAAAACGGTGCTTTAGAAAAAGTGCGGTAAGTGGGGAAGAGAAAGTTAAGAACGGCAACGCCCATAGCTAAATGGTGGAAACCCGTGTCTTCTACTAAGAAAACTATAAGCAAATCTAAAATGAAAAAGCACATCTCACCGATAAAAATAATTAGCAAAGACGAACAATACTACATAAATCAAACATCAAACATATCAAAACCAAGCCAACCAATAAACCAAGAACAGGAATGCTTAGTTACAAACGAAGTTGATATGGAAACCAATAAAGAAATAACCCAACGGGATGAAAGCTGGAAGGTGGCGAGCTACAACAAAAAAAGGAAAAATAACAGCAAATCCAGATACAGAAAAGCAGCGATGGCTGCAAGAATTACCACTAAGAAACTCCTTCAGCTCACTTACGGAAGAAATAGATGACGACCCAGCAACCAAAAACACAACTAAATCAACGCACATTACAAAACCACCACCAATATTTGTCGAGGCCCAGATAATAGACCCGCTTATAGATCGACTAAACGATATAGTTGGGAAGGAAAACTACATAATAAAACAAACAAAACTAGAACATATAAAGATACAAACAGACACCCCAGAAAGTTATAGGAAAGTGATAAAAGAATTAAAAGAAAAAAATGCTATATACCACACGTACCAGCTCAAAACGGAAAGGAGCTACAAAGTAGTTATAAGAGGTCTACATCCAAAAACTAACACAAAAAAACTAAGTGACGAATTAGGAAAAATTGGCCATTAAACAAGAGCAATAAACAACATGACAAGATACGATACGAAGCAACCACTACCATTATTCATAATAGAGCTAGAACCTAGCACCAGCAACAAGGAAATTTACGAAATCAAACGAATTCTAAATACGATAGTAACAGTGGAACCACCACGCCACAAAAAAAATATACCACAATGCATGCGGTGTCAACACTACGGACACACTAAAAATTATTGTAACAGAAGTCCGGCATGTGTTAAATGTGCTAAAAACCATCTAACAACACACTGTCCCTACATAGGGAAAATAAACGAAGTTAAATGTTACAACTGTAATGGAAACCACCCAGCCAGCTATAAAGGATGTAAAATCAGAAAACAACTACAACGTAAACTGTTTCCACCACTTCGCAATAGATCAGTCAATAACTACAACCACAACAAAGTATAAGGGATAATGAAGCAACATTGAAAGCACAAAATGAACCAAAAGCTATAAACAGAAACACAGATCCCCAAGAAAACAGAAGCTACGAGCGAATAACCGAAAACATTAGACAACCAACGCACGCAAACAATCAGAATCAAAACAACAATACCGAAGACACTACAGAAATCAAAGAACTACTAAACCAATCCATCAAAAACACAGAAATGCTAACAAAAATGATAAGCGAACAAACGCAGTCCTCAGACAGCAAACGGAACAAATCACAATCATGCTACAACTACTTACAAACATGCTGAGCAAAAAATAAAAAATAAAAATGGACATGCTTAAAATAGCAGCCTGGAACTCTAACGGCCTACAACAAAGGGCCCCAGAAACTAAAACATTCCTGTACAACAATAATATCGACATACTACTCGTATTAGAAACACACTTCACTACAAAAAGTTACATAAAAATACCGTAGTACACCACATATGATACCAAGCATCCCTCAGGAAAAGCACACGGAGGGACGGCAGTAGTAATAAAAAACGACATTAAACATCACCTACACAGCCAAGTTAATAAGGAACATATACAAGCAATCACCGTTATTGTACAAACTAGCAGCAACCATTTACAGTTGTCAGCAGTATATGTACCGCCGCGACACAAAATTACATCAGAAATGTTGGATGAGTACTTTCAACACTTAGGTGACGAGTCAGGAATAAGGTTGTAGGCGTTTGATGAATCTTCATTGGAATCGGCCATCGTCGTGTTATAACGAAGGTACGGTCTGCTAATACGAGTACGGATGCTACCGACTCGACAATCAACCGCGGCGGTTGGACACTCGCCATACTAGTGCCGTTGGTCTTAGGTTCAATAACGAATCCGCGGTAAACGGGATGATAAATGTACGTGCTCACAAAAATCTAAGTCGGACTCTTTGCGAAAACGTGGAATATCCACCGAGCGTACAGACTCCAAGTAACTCGCTAATATGACCTCACGAGAGAATGACTCTCCGTAGCGATGATGCTGCAGAGGAAAACTATGATGGGGTGTGTCTGAGGACACGAGATCTTCGGATTCGTCGAGAATAATCTTCGTTCAGAAGGTGAGGGAATTTGGCGTTGCTGCTAATTGGTCAATCTCCATATCGGTGGTTAGAAAAGGGATGCTAGCCACCCTCGAGGGAAAGTTGCTAGTGGGAGATGTCGTTCGTTGAAAAATAGGTTTCTCCTATCTTCCCGCAGCTGCGACAAAGACTGTTTGTTTGAAGGACTTTAGTCAACTAAATCCTCAGATTTATGACATTCTCGCAAAATTGAATATAATGTCGCACTTCACGAATTCGCTTAACACTATTTCTACGTCACAGCAACACGATGAACTTCTCTCGATCACGATTAATTCAACTCTCACAGCATTACCATTACTGTAACAAACCCTGGCAACGCTCACAACACTCCTTGACAACATTAACATATCTTAACAACGTTTATAAACAATCAGCCACGTCTTTCGCTAACGTCACACCATCCCACATTACCACTACGTTCACGAATGCTTAAAGGAAAATAAGATAAATATAATTAAAGTAAGTGCAGACGAAAATACTGCGAATATTTTTACGAAGTCACTGTGTAGGGAGAAATTCGACAGGTTTAGGTCATGGTTGAATGTACAATAAGAGAAATGTAAATAAAGCAATAAGTGCTAAATTTTCTGTTAATTAATTCGAGAAGCATGTAAATACAATTAAGTGTACAGTATAAATGTAAGGAGACGTGTTGGGTAGATGATACATTTACACTGTACATGTGAATGTGTGTGTAAGCGTTAGGGGGTGTCCAGGTCTTAGTTGAGACAAAAGACTGTTGCCAGATGTTAGAAGAATCCAGAAGAGTCGGTTGAGAACAAGCGTGCGTGCAAGAAGGTTATCGAGGTCTTCAAAGTGTAATATATATGTATAGCTGTTGTGTGTGAAATAAAGTAAACTATTTGTATTTCCGAATCCTTTCTATACCTTAACAATAATCATTGGTAGCGTAATTCCAATCTTTTTTAATTGACGTATCGTCAAAGCCACGGTTCTTTCGTTCTTGTTTGTTTAAGAATAAGCGAATTAAGTTTTTTTGAGAATTGAATGATAACCCAGTACCACTTACTTCCACTTTTCTTTGCCTTCATCCTTCTTCAATCAATACATTCCAACTTCTTCACACATTACTCTTTCATTTTCTGTTTTTCTTTATTTTCGTCTAACTTCCAGCGAAGCACACAGCGCACTTATTTTTTCATTTCTTTTTATCTTCATTTTTCACTAATCATCTTTTCCGATCATCTTCGACAGTCGCTTCTCTAGTCTGTCACTTGGTCCCTTTCTCTTTGTCTATTGCATATTCTCCTCTCACACACCGCTTTTCTTCATTTCTCACTTCGCTATTCTAGACCTTTCTCCGTTCTCCATTTTCTTTACTCTTTTTTCCAAATTTGTTGCTAAGTTTAATTTCTCTCGTTGTTCTGTCATCTCCGTTATTTTTTTATGCTCTCTCCTTGAATATTCTCCCCTTCTACGAACCTTACCGTATCCATCATTCTACTGGTATTTTACTCTAAATATGCTATACCTTTTCTCTCTTTTCTATTATATAGCTGCAACTGTTTCTTTAATTTTTTCGAAGAATTCTTTGCATTTTCTTTCCCTTCTCTTTCGATTAACTCTATTTAATTCTTTTTTCTTCGGATATCTACTATTTTATTAAATCCTCTTCGACATACATATCTTCATTGTGTAACGGCACATGGTCAATGGAAGAGTCAATGAGTCAATGTGAATCGGGAGAGACTCATATTAGTGTGCCTTTGAATACCAACGTTGTTTTGATTTGCTAGGTCTAAAGGTAAACGAACTCCGGACAAAATATTACTGCCGTTATTTGTAATCATCAACTGGAGTTACATTTGAACTTTTTATAATAACCCCTGTTCATACAAATAGACGAATATGCTTTCTAGGACAGATATATAGCCGAATAGTTAGTCGAATAATTGAGTAGTTAACGAATAGAAGAGTTGAATTGTGATACAAGTTTCGAGCGAGCGACGATTACGATCAGCATACACTATCTCTATACTTGTACTTGTAGTGATTTCAATATAATTGACTATTACAATTTTATCACTCGTCTCTTTATTAAAACAAACCAACACGTTTAATAAACTACCTCAATTGTTACTCCCTTATTTAGTCCCTCTGTATTTATACCTTCCTTCCTCAAAATCATTTGTTTTATGATCCTTGACGCGACTTAGTCGTATCTCTATCTCTGTGGTTATTTATTACACTCCTCCACTTTCATCGTATCATGCCATTACCTCTCAGAACCAAAACTTGATCATTTCTTCTTTCTCTACTGTGAACCTCTTCTCAATCCTTTTCTTATCTGTCTTTTCCTGTTGATCATTTCGATCATTCCATGATTCTTCGCTATTATTTCTATCCTCTTCCTTTTCTCTCGCCGTTCTTTCTTACGACGTACAATTAGAGATTTTGGCAAATATTACTATTTATTTGGATTCAAACAGAAACGAAAGATGTCAATTTGAAATAATTAATCGTTTCGATTACTTTATTCTTGCTACTTTAATAATAATGTAGGAAGAAATTAACATAATTTTGCGTTGCGCGAGATAATAGAATCAGGAAATATATGAGAGATTATTTTGAGAAATATGTATTCGTATACGAAATAACAAGTAAGATAAATAAACACTGAAATAATTCTAAAAATAATACTTTGCTCACTGAGATAGTGGACGTGTAATTTCAATAAGTAATAATATTTCAACGGATTTATTGAAGATAGACATCAAATTTTGCAATATGAACGGCGTGCATCTTGCATCTCATTTCTATCTTTTATACCCTTCGTTAGTTCTATTCTCACCAATGTGACGTCCCTTCCTCTCCCGTGGCCGCGTGTTGCTCTCTGTCACTCCTGCGCTTCAGCGGGCTTGCGCACCTTACCCTGTACGGAAGAGGTTTTCTCGACGAAGGAAGATCACCGTCAGGATCACGATCAGTTTACCGGCATCTCTCAATCCGTGAGTGCGTATTCGGTATCAGTAATCCATGTGCTGTTGAACACGTGCATCCACGCGAGACGTCGACTCTCCCCACTCGGGCGATCACCGTGCGATCGCGCGACCACATAGAGAAAGAGAAAATAGAGAATCAAATTGGTTAGTTTTCACACAGGATGTCGGAAAAGTTTCTACATACGAGGTTAACTGACTTGTGGTTCTCTGGAAGATTTTAAGATATGAGGAACTTCCACGAGGGTATCGGAGCAGATTTGAAATAAATTCATTTAGTCGGATAAATCTGATTCCCTTTATTTCACACGTGCAATCGAAAGAGGGATGAGTTTCGCGAATTGAAAGAAGATCTCCGCGTGTTCTTCATATGTACATACATATTTTGTGACAAGTCGTTGACAATGAGAACGGGACGAATTTCTTAGTTACACTAGGAGGATGTTTTTCTATTCGGGATAACTCAAAAATTCAGTGAATCTTTGTGTATCGATGAAGATCGATGGAGTTGAGGATCTATGTAAGTTCCATCGAGTCTCGAGTAGCACTCCGTCTCGATGCTGATAACTCGATTGTGGTTATGTTAATGGAAGACTGATCGCGAATGAGGAAACCATCCAACGTTTCACCGTGAGTATATTAACGCGTACAGAGAAAGAGAGAGAGAGTCTGCCCGACCCTGTTTAAACATAAGAAAAATAGTTTCTTCTTTCTTTACTTCGAGGCAAAAATTAGTTTATGGTATTCTTTCGCTATCCTTGTTTCAGTAGAAAACATCATCTTTGTTCTGAAAACTACGTTTATTCCTCAATTATTTCATTTGAACACAGTTAGCTTTTCGTGTCAGCCGTTCCATGATGCGTTTGGAACGAAAAGGATTAAATCCCTTAACCTATAATGTCGTGTGAGAGACATGGTACGTCAATCGGGCCAAACATAAACAACACGTGTGAGAGACGCGGTATGTGGATGTTATTGATTTATTATTTACTTCAAGATAATAAATCCTTCATGTTCAATGATCATGGTAGTAACAATTTACCAAACATCTTGCAAAATAAAATTAGTTGTACCTTACACATGCATTTACATATCAAAACATATCAATTACATATCAATTTGCACAACTCGAACGCTCAGCCAAATTGTGAAAAGGTTCGATGTGTGACCAACCTTGTTGTTTATGGCACGCCCCGAATTTTCCGAAGTTTCTACAGCAATTTTTCCATAATATGTTGAGTATAGGAGACATCGTTGTTCTGAAAGGTCTCCGATATGGGTAGGTAGGTCTCGGAAAGGGTCGGATATTGTCGGGCAATATTTGACTTGAATTTCTAGAAAGTTTTCTTCGGGTAGCTATATAATGTTTACGATTCTAAAGAATCTAATAACACTGACGTACTTAATCGCTTTTTACGATTATTTATAATTTGCAAAATACAGGAACAAGCGAATGTATTACAGTGTTATAATGTGCAACGAAACTAATTTCTATCAAGGGGCTTCTTTTCGTGATTTTCGTGATTTTGAGTCCTTAAGCAGGGACATAAATGGTGAAAACGCCACGGGAATGACTGGATAACTGTTTCTGCTCGGTTTCTTCGTTATCTTTTTTAATTGAGACATATTGTACATGGAGGCACGTGCTTGGTAAGCGTGTCTGTATTTGCATGCTGACCCCGGAATATACACTAGACTATAAACTATAAAACGGTGCAACGGCTGTGGTTGATATTACCGCATCGGGACCGGTTGTCGAATTCTTATGAAAAATAAAATTCCACGGGCGGCGTAGCTGCCGCTTCGCTATGGGGCCTTGCGATCGTCTTTGTAATTTAAGATAATTGAGCAATTAGCAGGAGCTTCCTAATCACGGGGGATCGCGTGAAACAATACGAAAATTGATTTACACCATACGCGCCACTCCCAGTTTTTCATGAGCTGATCTCTTATCAAATTCTCTTGCTCTCGAGTCCGTATGCGCGATTATTCGTGTAATGCATATGTGCGACAGAGGGAATTTGTCAGACATAAGAATGCAGAGTGAAACTTTGTAGTTGCTCGCATCTCGCATTTATGCTTCGATGATTCTTAAATGTAATTTACGACACGTTATCGTAGGGCTGTGGCTCTAAGTTAACAATGGGTTCTTAATTATATTACTTTGCAAGTTCATTCGCTTTTTAGATGCGTTCCTTCGTATTCTCGATAGTTTTATTCTTAAAAACCTATTTGACGGTACAAGTTTGTAAATATCGATGATTCAACTGTTTTTTCCTTTTCTATATGGACCTAATTAACCTTGGATTGAGGAGGTCATAATATATCGTAAATATAGGGAAATGGGACGAGTTCATTTAGAACGCCAAGTTACTGTAGATGTACGTACAATTTACAAGGTAACCCGTCTATTATGCATATTTATAATTGTTGATACGTAACAAGCTCCATTACCATTTAAATAAAATAGAGTAGGATTATGTTCGTTCCCGAATTCAATTGTGAAACATTACTATTTATTTTACGCGAAAAACTGAGCTTCTTTAACGCGAGCTATATTCAAAACAGGAGGGAGAAGAATATTTTTTTTTATTGCAAAATCACGTGAATCGGCATATAACAAGTTGTGGTTTTAATAGAACGTCCGATTAATAATTCGAATGTGTACATTTCCAAGTAAATAATTCAGTTCCCTCATCGTCAAATTATCTTTCAACATGTTTTATCTTTCAAGATATTTATTATACATATTGTATAATATTTGTAACTGGTAAATTGAAGCTAATTATAAAATCGATATGTACTTGTTACACGCTCAAAATATGAGGTATTTATATTACTTTCATTGTAATATGAATGTAAACGATTAAGTAATCAAGCTACTCGTTAAAATTACTACCCGCTACTGCCCGCTACTATGATAGGAATACTTCCTACCTACTTCCTAGTATTGGCACCTGGTTATTTATTGATCAACATTCTACATGGCTAAATTAATTTTTTCACCGTCTTTTTTACAGTCTTCTTAAACTTTTTACATTGCTACTATTATCTAATATCAAAGCAACAAATTTTTACGAAAATTAATTTACAACAAAATTGAATAAATGAAACGATCATCGATAATCGTATTTTCGTTTGTAGTCTTTGGAATAATCGTTATCCATAACGAACCCTAATTACATTAACGATATCGGAAAATCGAGAAGGACGTAACTGATTTCAATAAAATGATAACAGTTAATTAGTACAACCTATACGAATTCTATTCGTTTGTATTTGTTCGAATTAGGCTAAATAAATCCCAATAAAAAAAATCCAGTTCCCAGGAAAGTAGGTCGCGAATGCTTGACTATCTTTCCTTGTAACCGCTAATCCCGTTAATCGTTAAGAAAGTTACAACATGCCGTTAGTTCAGCGAAAAGATCATAATTTTGCATTTGTATAAAATATTTTCTTAATTTTTTCAATTAACCGCATGTTACTGTTCTTTCAAAATGTAAACATATATAAATATATGTCGGAGATGAAAGAACACCGGTGCCTTGGAATTTTGGACAATCCCGCAACATTGTAATCTAGAGTCTACTATAGCTGTAATTAAACAATTGTAGTTATTCAATCCGATTGTAATTGTTCGAGAGTTGTGATAATGAGCTTGGGCTCGAGGCGACAGCCAGTCGCCGGACGAGGCTGCGGTCATGGGATGAAAGCTTTATCTAACAAAGGTATGGAGTAATTCTATAGCTCTCCTTAAAAGAAATATTTGTAGCGGCACGCGACAGTAAACATTCCAACGGTTTCTCTTCTGTGGCTCGCCACACGCAGATCCTATTCTTCGGGTATGATGGATACCAGGTGCCGAAGCGCCTCCACAGTACGTGATCAGCTAGCCCGGGGGCCGTTATAAGCACTAAGATCTAGTTACCTAAAGTCCTTCAAACAGACAAACAGTCTTTGCCCCAACTACGGAAAGATAGGGAAGATCTATTTTTTTCAACGAACGACATCTCCCACTAGCAACTTTCTCTCGAGGGCGGCTAGCATCTTTTTCTAACCACCGATATGGAGATTGACCAATTAGCAGAAATTTCCCTTACTTTCTGAACGAAGGCTATCCTCGACGAATCCGATGATCTCGTGTCCTTAGACACACTCCATCATAGCTTTCCTCTGTGGCATCATCGGGACGGAAAGTCATTCTCTCTTGCGATCTCATCGACGGAAAGAGTAACGCCTTACGATCAGTGAATATTAACAAAGAATTCAGCATAGATTTCGTAAGCATGTACATCTATCATCCCGCTGACCGCGGATTCGTTATCGAACCTAAGACCATTGTCACTAGTGTCGCCTAATCGCTGTGGTTGATTGTCAAGTCTGTAGTATCCATACTTGTGTTAATAAACCGTACCTTTGTTATACCATAACGATGGCTAATTTCAATGAAGATTTATCAAACGCCCACAACTCTATTCCCGACGTTACCCCGACATATATATAAACATGAAGACTATGTCAAAGATTAGAACGATGCCGTAAACTGCGATGCGGTGACTATCTTTTCCGGTTTTGGTAAGTTTGGACAGTTAAATCTGATATTAATATAATATTTAATGTGCCCTTAATTAACGTACAAAAAGTCACGCAAGTACTCTTTAATCTTTTTTTCTAAAATCAATTAAAAGTTGATGAACATTCAATATAAAACATTAGTACTAATAGACACTCTTGTAAGAAAAAGCTACTTACCAGTATGGAAGACAGTATACTATCAAACTGCTTAAACAAGCCAAACTAGACATATAAACAATCGTCAAGTGAATGCAAAAAGTGATTGAGAAATGTGTCGAAAATAGCAGTAAAATTCTAGCATCATTTTCGGGAACCAATTGATAAATTTAGGAAATCTGTGTCTTCTACTAAGAAGACTATTATTAAATCTAAAATGCAAAATCACATCCCACCGATAAAAATAATTAGTAAAGACGAAACATTGTACATAAATAAAACAACAAATATTTCAAAACCAAGCCAATTAATAAACGAAGAGCAGGAATGCTCAGCTACAAACGAAGTCGAAATGGAACCAATACAAAACAATGAAGAAAACCAGTAACGAACTAACCCACCAGGATGAAAGCTGGAAGGTGGCAAGTTATAACAAAAAACAAAAAATATCACCAAACACAAACGTTAGGAAAGCTATAGAAGCAGAAAAACAACAATGGCTATAAGAAATCACACTCCGAAACTCCTTCAGCGCACTGCCAGAAGAGAAAGAAACTGACCCGGCCGAAAAACCAATAATCCACATCGCCAAACCACCGCCAATTTACGTCGAAGCCCAAATAATAAATCCTCTAATGGAACTGCTAAACATCACGGCAGGTAAAGAAAATTACAGCATTAAGCAACTAAAACTGGACCAGGTAAAAGTGCAAACTAACACCCCGGAAACTTATAGAAAAGTGGTAAAAGTGCTAAAAGAGAAAAACGCCGAGTATCACATTTACCAGCTCAAAGCTGATAAAAGTTATAAAGCAGTAATTAGAAGATTGCATCCAAAAACAAATACAAATAACATAATGGAAGAACGAGCTAAAATCGGGCATCAGGTAAGAGCAATAAACAACATAACCAGGTACGATACTAAACAACCATTACCGCTATTCCTAATAGAACTCGAACCTAAAAACAATAACAAAGAAATTTTTGAAATAAAAAAGGTTCTAAACACAATAGTAACAGTGGAGCAATCTAGATATAAAAAAAGACATACCGCAATGCACACAGCGTCAGCAATATGAACACACAAAAAATTACTGCAACAGAATCCCGGCGTGTGTCAAATGTGCAGAAAAGCATCTAATAACAAACTGTCCATACATAGGAAAAATAAATGAAGTAAAATGCTACAACTGCAATGGAAACCACCCAGCTAGCTACACAGGCTGTGTAGTCAGAAAGCAACTGCAACGTAAACTGTTTCCGCCGTTTCGAAACAGGACACGCAACAACTATCACGCGCAACAGGATAGCACAGAAACTCTGACAACACAAATTCTACAGCACGTAATGAACAATAACCACAGTAACACCAACACCGTTGGTAGCCGAAGCTAGGCGCAAGTAGTCAACCAATCGTCATCCTAAGACAACTAAAATCAGAACAACAACAGCAATGACACTACAGAAATCAAGGAACTGCTCAAACAATCCATCAAAAACACCGAAATGCTAAAAAAAATGATAAGCGCCAAAACGCAGTTCTCAGACAGCAAACGCAACAAATCACAGTCATGCTACAACTACTTACAAACATGCTAAGCAAAAAATAAAAACGGACACGCTGAAAATAGCAGCCTGGAACTCAAACGGCCTGCAACGACGGGCCCTAGAAACTAAAACATTCCTGTATAACAACAATATAGACATATTACTAGTTTCAGAAACGCACTTCACTCCAAAAAGCAAAGCTACATAAAAATACCGCACTACACCATATATGATGCCAAGCATCCCTCAGGAAAAGCACACGGAGCTACCGCAGTGATAACAAGAAACGATATCAAACATCACTTACACAGCCAAGTAGGAGAGGAATATACCCAAGCAACCACCGTTACAGTACAAACTAGCAGCAACCACTTCCAGTTGTCAGCAGTATATGTACCACCGCGACATAAAATGACAACACAAATGTAGGAAGAGTACTTTCAACACTTAGGTAACAAGCATATCGCAACGGGAGACTATAACTCAAAGCACACACTATGGGGATCAGGAATCACCACACCTCGAGGCAGAACCTTGGAAAAATACATTAGGAACCACAACCTCAATATATTATCCACAGGAAGGCCGACATATTGGCCGACAGACCTGAGCAAAATTCCTGACATACTCGATTTTGCAGTTACAAGGAGACTAAACGCAAATAAACTAACAATAACACCCAGCCTCGAGCTTAGCTCCGATCATACGCCCATAATAATTACATACAGAAACAAACCAATACTTTACAGCAACTCAGAGACACTATACAATAAAACCACCAAATGGCAAACATTTAAAGAAATAATCGAGAGCAAAATCAACTGCAACATCCCATTGAAAACACCCGAACACATCGAACATGCAGCAACAGCATTGACAGAAACGATCCAAGAAGCAGCATGCACGACCACTATACCTGAACCAACCAACAGATAAACAAAAATAATTCCACCAGACATACTTGACAAAATCAGCGAAAAAAGGAAAGCGAAAGCAAAATGGCAAAAACATAGAACACGAGAAAAGAGAAAACACAAACAAATTTGCAAAGGAAATAAAAAACAAAATAAAAGAGCACAACAATAACGAATTCACAATATTCATAGAGTCACTCTCTGCACACGAGAACTCCAACTACTCCCTATGGAAAGCCACGAAAAAAATAAAGAAACCAATAAAACTAGTCCCAGCCATCAGAAAACCAGACAACACATGGACAAAAAGTAACGAAGAGCAAGCTAAAGAATTTTCCAACCACATTTACAACACATTTGCACCACATAATATCAACAACAGCAACTCCAAATGACATACCCCAAACCACTAGTACCTCAACTGACAAACACTACACCATACCTAAAATAACAGCACAAGAAATTAGAAACACAATCGAGAAGTCAAAAAATAATAAAGCACCAGGAATCGACCTAATCAATGGTAAAATCTTGAAAAACCTTCAGCCAAAAGCGATAAGATTAACTACAATAATATTCAATGAAACACTAAGAATTCAATACTTTCCTAAGTTATGGAAACTGGCACAGATCATAACGTTACCTGAACCAGGCAAAGACCCACACCAAACTACATCATATAGTCCAATATCCTGTTTTCTCTAAAATACTAGAGAAAGTAATTTACGACCGCATAAAACCCATAATAGAGAAGGAAAAATTAATACCGGATCACCAATTCGGATTCAGAAACAAACACTCAACTATAGAGCAAATGCACAGACTGGTCAACGAAATAATACTAGCACTAGAAAACAAACAATACTGTACAACCCTCTTTATGGACATAGAGAAAGAATTTGACAAAGTAAACCACGAATGCCAGCTACAAACAATTAGGAAACAATTCCCGGAGCAAATATACCAATTAGTAAAATCTTACTTAAGCAGCAGAGCCTTCGTAGTAAAAATTAAAGACACATACTCTGAAGTTAAAGACATCAAGGCAGAGGTATCGCAAGGAAGCGTCTTAGGACCAATACTATACACACTATACACGTTCAACATACCAACAACTACCAATAGCAAATACTGACATTTGCGGATGACACAGCTGTACTAGTCAGGCACACTGACCCTGCAACAGCAGTCACATTACTACAAGAACATATCACAAAAATAGAAAAGTGGCTTCAAGTTAAACAAATTAAAGCAACCCCCGATAAATGCAACCACATTACATTCACACTGCGAAAACAGATACCACCAAACATTATATTGAATGGCACGGATATAATACAAACAAGGCAAGTCAAATACCTAGGACCCCACTTAGATACACGATTCACATGAAAACAGCATATTAAATCAATAATAGACAAAATACAGATAGCAAGGAGACAAATGCATTGGTTAACAAGTCGAAAATCCAAACTTAGTATAGAAAATAAATTAAAAATATACAAAACGATCATGAAACCAATCTGGACGGATTACCACTATGTGGGACAGCAGCAATGGTACATATAAACAAAATAGAGACAATAGAAGCTAGAATTCTTAGAACAATAGTAAACGCCCCATGGTGCGTTAGAAACGAGGATATTCGGAAAGACCTGGGAATACCAACGGTCAAAGAGGAAATTAGCAGATACGCAGGAAAATACAAAGAAAGAATAGGAACACACCCAAACCGGCTAGCTGCGGAAACGATCAGCACCTCAAAAATGGAAAGAAGACTGAAAAGGAAACACCCAGCAAACCTCACAAAGGAAACAACCTAACAAACACGAAGATGGTACGCCGCTGGGGGTAGCCACCCACATGATAATCAAACAGCTCAAAAATTCTATCAAATGTCCAAACTGGACAAATTGTGAATGTAAAGAATTAAATAAAAAAGAAAAAAAGCGCTGGATCGGTTGTACGCATCGTTGTTGTAGGTAAGAAATTTCTAAAAAGATTTATGAATAGGAGGCGAGAGCCTGGCTTTCTGACTTCGACGTGAGTCATATCTATAGACGGCGGTGTGTAGCGGGACGATGCGACGCCGCGCCGTAATATCTTTTTCTTTTTTATTTGGAAGAATTTTAAAATCAATTCTCATTGAGAATTATAAGTAAACTATTCTGGCGCGGTACTGCAACTTGAATAATTTATCGTATGTTTGATTCTAGTTGAATCTAATGCTTAAATTTAAAAGGTAATGTAATATCGTAAATATAATATGATGATTTATTTACAATGAATGGATTGTACAGATGTTGATTAAACAGAAGAACGATGGTTGTTTAAAGTGAACTAATCACAATAACGTACTATATTCTAGACAACTGAATAGTTAATTCGCAACTCTCGTCACAACGGATCCAACGCTCTCTCTCTCTCTCTCTCTTTCTCTCACGCGGACCACACTCTCTGGACAACGCTGGCAACACTATCTCGACAACACAACTCGCACTTTCTGGCTTCACCACTGACACTGCTTGTTCTAGCATCCCTTTGTCTTTTCTTAGGCCCACCACGCACGTGTTCCGCAACCGCTCGTGGCCAGGGTCACGTAGGCTTTTTCTACGAAACTATTCAATTGAAGGACCGACGACACATTGATGGGTCCGACAGCGCCTCAGCTTTCGCGACATTGTTTATGGTTTACACGATATCTGTTAGGCCTTTTGTCCACGATACTACACTAATGTTTTTTTAGCCTGCGGATCTGATCCGTCGTGTCAAGTAATTGAGTAACTAGTGGGTTTTGGTTGTTAATTCTTATGTCATATCTATTACTGAATTTGGATATCTCTTCTTTAATTGTAGGTATCTTAAGGATCTTAGAGTTTTTGAATAGAATTGTTGAAGAATTTCCATGTTGGAATTACTCGCCGTTTAATATGGCTTTATATAGCATTCTTTTATTCTGCATGTTCGTGTTGGAGCGTCTGCCAATGAGCCAGAGTAATTTTTTTAGCTTTGCTTTCAGTTCTTTGGATTTATCTACGATGTGCCGTCTCCATGTCATTCTTTTGTCTAGAATCATGCCCAGATATCTGATTGTATTTTTGTCTAGAATTGGAATATTATTTATAGTCACCTGTGGGCAGGATTATTTTTGCAGCGTGAAAGTTATGTGACTAGATTTATTTTCGTTTATTTTAAAGCGCCACTTGTGGAACCACTTTTCCATAGAGTCGAGACCTCGCTGGAGAGTTGAGGAGGCAATTAACGAGTCTGAGTGGGATGCTAATAAAGCTGTGTCGTCAGCAAATGTCGCTGTCGTTATCTCTGTTAAGGTTGGTAAATCGGCAATGTAGATGGTGAACAGCAGAGGTCTGAGGACACTGCTATGGGCTATGCCAGCTTTTATTGGGAATGTTGCGGTTACAGCGTCTAAGTATTTAATCATGAACAGCCTATTGGTTAGATATGATTTTAAGATGGAGTAGTAGGTGTGTGGTAGGATTTTCTTTAGTTTGAACAAAAGTCCTTCATGCCACACTTTGTCGAACGCCTGCTGAATGTCCAGGAATACCGCAGAGCAATATTTTTTCTTTTCTAAATCTTGACTGATTTTGTGATTTAGACGATGAATTTGCTCTATCGTAGAATGTTGCTTCCGAATGTTGCTTTCCACTGGGACGTTGGGTATTTTAAAAGTTATATTTATTTTCAGGTAATTTTTATCGGCGAGGTGAGTTTCAGATATAAGCATTATGTCAATTTTTTGTTGTTTTAGGAAGAGTTCTAGTTTGTATTTATACTGAGCTAGACCGTTAGTATTCCAAAGAGCTATGCGTATTGGTTTTATTTTACGTCGGAACGTGTTAGTTTGTCCACGATGATTGTAAGTAATAATAGCAAGTTATTAATTTGCTCTGTTTCTTTCGCGATTAATTTTTTAAGCCTATTGAAGTTATCCGTGTTTTGTGAACTGGGACCACTAATTTGTGATTGATCATTATAGATTTACGGTCTGCTTTGATTTCCTTGAACCACCCGTGCATAAGAGATTGAAGAAGTAGTGAATTTTTGTGGATTAAGTGCTTGGTTGGTTAGGTCCTTAACTCTGGGTTTGGGGTACTTATTTTTATCCAAGGTCTTGTAGGCTGTGCAACATTTATAGTTCGCAGGATGCTCTCTTTGACAGAGGATGCACTTCGCAGGAGTTTCTGAAGATTTAGTGCACTGATCTGTAGGGTTACCTGCACATTTAACGCAGCGGTGATTGTGGTTGCAATATTTCTGCGCGTGACCGCACCTTTGGCACCTTTTACATTGAACTATCTCTTTTTTTTATAAAAGCTGGTTCAATTTTTACTACCGAATTCATTAAACGATTGATATTATAAGCTTCTTTGTTATTTGGTATTGATATTTTGGTTTTTTTAAGTCAATAAAGAATAAGGATAGCGGTTTTTTTTTGTGATTCTACGCCTTATATTGCTAATGCTGGTTACTTCATGGCCATGATTTAAGAGTTCAAGTTTCAGTTCATCTAAGTTAGCTGAGTGGTGGATTGCATTACCACACGAAAAGGACTTTTTTGCGTTCGAGGCTTTTAGTAACTTTGTTAGTTTTCTATAGGAATCTGGATTAGCCGACAGAACTTTAACCTGATTATTTTTAATTTTTAGTTTGTAATCCTCTTTGTTAATAGACTTTATCTTTCTTGATAGACTTTATCATTGCTTGAATATCGATGACATCATCAATGAAGATCGGTGGGGGAGGTGGATCTTTCTGCGTATGTTGGTTTGTTAATGTTTAAACTACATCCATAGAATCGTCTGTAGATTCTAATATTGCGAATCTGTTATAAGTGGTAACATGGCTTGTTGGCGGTTCGTTCTGACTAGTGTTTACATTTTTTTTAACTGTATCGAGCTTACGTTTTTTGCTGTTGTTTATGTGGTTTGAAAGATGGGACAGATCCCATCCCTTTGCCACGGAGGAGGTAGTACAGTGCGGTTATAGTTTTGTTCATGAGATCTTGATCGAATTACTAGGGCCATCTTCGAGCTAGTTAATTCAAATTGAAGTAACTAGTCGACAGGCTATGATTAGTGATTAGAAGTGTTGGATTTTCCACGAGTCAGTTTAGAAAACACTTGGTTTATTTCTGTTCCAACTCTCTTCCAACGGAGCGTCGTCACTTATTGTATTGTGAACTTCACTGAGCGCTAGACACACGTCTACGCGCTTCGGCCGTCGATGGCAGAATGCGCCGTAATATCGGCGTCAGTTTCTTCTACGAAGTCCACAAGACGCAACCAGTTGTGATCTTAATGTTATCTTTATTAAGATCGACTATGCGATACACTTATCGTGATGTTATTTTATTTACTGAAACAATTTTATACCTATTTGAGTAAAATTGCACCAGTTTGATGGTTAGTGAATCGAAATAACCAAGAGGTAATTGTTATGTATTTTAAAGAGCGTAAAGTAAAAAGTAAAATTACGGTAAACTTTCGTTCTGCTTGACTATTGCAAGTCAATATGCGTATAAATAAAACTATAAATTCAAAGTAACATGTACCAAAAAGATTTCCATTTGAAACGTTTTGCGCGTGTAAAAAGTAAAAACCTGCAATTTTAATGCACATCGCGAAAAGGAGCTCCTTTCAACGACCGAAAATATGATAGAACATCGCACACAAATATTTCATTCTATAACTATTGTAACATTAACTATAATATCTTTGTTATTTTAAGAAACAAAGGAAGATACGAATATATTATTCTGTCAGTGGTAAGATTTTCTTTCAGTTTTTAATTGGAAGATTTTACGTCTTTTATTATATTTGATTATTATTATAAGTTTAACGTTAGCAGTTTTTCAACGACAAGCTCGTCATATCATTCCCGAAATAAAAATTTCACTTATTAACCGTGACAAACAACAACACTCTTTCTTAGTGATTCGCAAACAAATAAGTGTGAAATTCCCTACAAAACAAATATTAAGTTGTCCAAAAGCTTCTTTCATTTTGTAAGGAAGTAATAGATGCACAACATTTTTTGTTTTATATTATTTTATTGAATTACGTATGATCCATTTTGTTCCAATACAACATGTTGTGTATCTATTATTTTCTTATAAAACGAAAGAAACTTTTGGACAAACTAATATTTTCAAGCAAAGATATTTACGGCGGTGGGCACGCACAAAGCTTGCGCGTTTCAACTTTTAAAGCTTTTAATAATCAGTTTGATAAAACAGCGTATAACACAGTGTTTCAATGGCGAAGAATAAAACAACAATATAATAATAATAAAAAAAAAGAAAACTGAGAGAAGTATTCCTAATGAAAATTAATTTTCATTAATTACCGCAGCAATTTTCCTGCTACGTTCCGAAGAGCTCCTCATGTGATTCGGGAACATTCCACCTGTGGTTAGGGAAAATAAAAAAAAGGAGACGTATGATACGCGACAAGCTAAAAATGAAAGAAGAAAAGCGCTACAAAGATCCCGTTTCCTCCAAAGCCATAGGATAAACACGTATTATAATACTTCCGGGTTAAAGTAAATTCCGGGTAAAGGCATGCCTTTAATCTCTCGAATTGCAAACTACAGAATTTACATATAAAAAGATAAATTTTTTAAGATCGCCAAGGAAGAAAGGGCATTTCCTATCCATGCTTTTGCTACCCCTGAAACCAACATCAAATTCGTTACTCAACTCCCACGTTTCGGCATGATCTAAATTCTACATTTTACGGGGACCCCTGCTACGAGAAAATGCCAACACACGGCTACGAGTTATCTAAAACTACACGAAAATCGTAAAACACATAAGCTGTAAGGTACGAGTGGGGGAGCTCTCGCAATCTGACGGTGCTGACTTCCCGGCCAAAAAACGGGAAACGAAGAGAAGGAGACGGGGCCACTGAGAAATGACATTGAAAGAAATGAGAAAGACAAAGACAAGAGAATCAACGAATGGGAGAAATAGACAAACTCGGGAAAAGTTTTCGGGATCGAACACGACTTCTTATAGTTCCTTTGAAAGCGAGTCTGCCCCATTGTGAGAATGCGCACCCTGCCACGTTTGTTTTCACGATCCTCTCTAATTGCTTCAAGATACTGCTAATTTTTCTAATTTCGCATTGATCAATCGACCATTGGCTACGGAGTACAACGCTCGGTTTGGCCATTAGTAAACAAACCTCAGAGTCAACGGGTGTCTGAACCTCTATGACGACTTTTTCCTTGATGACTTATGTTTTCCAACATAGCACATCGTCTTTCTTGGAGAACAGCAACACGGTTTCCTCGCTTTACGATCCCTTCTCTATGACTTCACACCGCTTTACATGTCTGCTATTTATATCCTCCGTTCGGTTTGTCCAGGAGTAGGCTCCGCCGATGCAAATAAGAAAGTGAAAGAAACCTCGTCTTACTGGTAGTTTGGTAATTTTATTATCGATAAAATTTATCGATAATATTCATTTATTTTTACTTTATGTAACACATCCAACACGAAAAGCTCACGAACTAAAATACAAAATTAACATATTTCGGTAGTCTTCCTATTTACGAAAGGTAAGAAGCTAGGAACATCAACTAGTAGTATATTCAACTGAAATTTTATTTAGTTTTGATTGATTAAAAAGAAAGCATTACATCTGCGATCGAATGATATCGATTAAACAGGGAAAACCAGAATGAGTATCAGGAAACATTTTTGGACGGGCGCAATATTACCTCACAAACATGTAAACATGAGAACATTCGAGCCAAGCGCTACCTACCAGATACCAAGATATTGGCCTTTTGTAATACTATAGATTATTGTTGTTTTTTACCGTTGACTCATGGTGAGGAGATCAAAATTATCCGACGAGGATGGAAAAGTCGCTAACAATAGCAAAGGGAAATATAATAGCAACACATTTTCAAGTATCACATACGCTATTGAATTTTTGTTTGAGCTTCCCCGTCGCTTCGCAAAAACCATTAACCACATGACGATCGCTAGGAAACAAACAACAGAGGAAAGTAAGGGGAATGAACTCTCACCACAAATTTCTTACTTTCATGCGATACGTTCCAAAGTAAGTGAGCAAGGAATGATTTGTTCATTTCTAAACGTAAATTACGCGTAAACCTGTGCATCGTCCCGCGAGTATATGTATACTTGAGAAAATTGCAAAAATAAAAGGAATTTGTCCTCAAAAATATGTATTATATTATAAAAAGTTGACAAATTATATTCTATCAATCTACAATCTAGCCCGAAGTAAAATATCGAACAAAATCTTCTTTTCATAATTATTGTAAGAAATATTTTTTAATTTGTTTAATTCAACATTTTAGTGTATGTAGAAGTTGAAGAAAGTGAAAAAAAGCTGTATGTGCATAAATTGACTATCAATCATAAGAAAGTAAATATTTCTGTATTACATTTACTACGTGGGAATGTATTATGTACATGTACATTAAAAGTGGAAATGAGAGAAATTAGTCCCTGTATTTATATATGAAATATTATTACTAGGAAGAAAATTAACGTTCAGCCATATAATTTATAATGTGTAGTAATTTTTAAGCAAGCGGTAATCTTTCTTTTACACGTAATTGTAAGAATTCTGTAAAAATACGATACCAATATTACAATATTATTTCGCATATAATTCTTATATATCCATATTATATTACGTATTAAAATTGTAGTGGTACCCGACAACGGAACTTTTCGACGGTTTCGTCAATACAAAATATATCACCGATGCGTAAAGCCTACATGCCTAATGGGCTATCGATATCCCTACGGTCCTCCCGCCGAATATTTTGAAGAAGGTAACAACGGTGGCAACGGTTGCGAACGCCTAACGAACACGTGCGTAGTGAGGATATCGAGGGGCAACGAAAGAAACGAATTGGATCAAAAAAACATTCGAGTTTTAAACTTCGAGGTTTAAACCGCGAGGTGAGAATAGCGGAGTTGTAATCGAGAAGCGAAAAGTGAGTTGGAACTGTACGAAATGAGTTGAAGGTGAGGATTGTTAAATAAATATATTGTTGAACACCGCCGAGTATTTTGTTGGCACCCTACACCAAACATCACCTCAAAATTAATGATTATTGCTACTATTTATTTATTGAAATAAATTAAAAGGAATTAAGACTATACATTCTATTAGGTTGTCTTACATAGCCTATGCAGAATTAAAAAGAATATAAATGGAAACACCAAGTTTTTTCTCCAAGTGTTTGTTGACAAATTTCAGGCTTCGATTATTTTTCAGAGATATAAAACACAAAAGCTAAATAAAACGAATAATGTTGGCATAATCCATAATAAGTATTCTGAACGAGTAGTACTTACTTTTCGAAATATAATAAAAACTTTGCGAAGCGTTATTTTGCAAAAATAACGCGTAATTCGAACGAAAAGTCACGAAGAAGCAGTGCCGATTCAATCTTAATTTTCACGATGATAATTCAAATTAAGCCAGTCGTCGGAGAATATCCTCGGATGGAGTTGAGATCGACAGCCTCTAGACCTTACGCCGTGCTCTATCGCTCGAAACGTATAAAATGCATCCGGTTAGAATGGAAACCGAAATTTAAACTGAAGCCGAGACCGAGGCAAAGACTGAAAACGAAACGAAACAAATGTACTTGGACTGGAAATTTATTCCCTGGAACATTGTGACATTAATTTTCCCACGGGCACATAAACGGGCTTGAGCCTTTAAAACATTTTTAAATTAGCCGGATTGTTCGCTGCGAGCGTTCTCCGTCTTTTTCCCTCCTTTACCGTATAATGGCTAATTTCACCACCATTTTTTTTTTTTATACCTCCGCCACATTCAGCACGAAAATTCAAACGTCGAGAATAACGACGATGTGGACGAAGACCGACTTGATCGTAATTTGTTTGCAAGCGCTTCTCGCCGATCTGCTTAATGTCATAAAAGAGAGAAAGAGATGGGACAAAAACCGAGTCTAATAAAGTTGAGAGAAAACAGAGGAAAATCAGCGAATGGTAGATCAGACACAGACGGAACAAGAAAACACGCATAAACATCGATAGCCGGGGAAATTCTTCATCAAAGTTTTTGCTCGTAATAAGAGAAGGAATATGTGGACTGGTGACCCATGGTAAGGCTATATGTCATCTGCTTTAACATGCTTCCATTTTCAAACTTTAATTCAACCGACGCGTTCTGTCCTCGAACGAGATCAGAAATCATTAAAACCATATATTCGAGTGGTATTCGAACAATAATCGCATTCGAGCATAATAAGCTAATATGGCGAATTAAAAATTTCCTGTAAAGTAAAACAAAGCAAAGTAGAGCTTTCGACTTTGCCAGTCATACGGCAAATTAATACTGTACGACTGGTTTAATGACGAACATCAAAGGAGTCTGGTGCAACAATGGTTGGTCGTAAAGTGATGCATATTCGAAATGGGGATCGGCGCTGCATATCAACAACCACGTGCTCTTTTGATAAGGTTTCTCTCAGAAACGTGGCTGAGATGTTTATCCAAATGAAAATATCACGAACTGCGTTAGTTGAAGATCGTTCGTTAAGGAATAAACGCATAAACTAATAAAATATAATACCAACGAAATACGCGTGGATATTTTACACCTTCGTTGCCACGCAAATATTTATAAGTATAATAATTAATGGCAAGGAAAGAACAAATGAAATATGTTTGAGGAAAGATTACGTTATTCCATTTATCTACTTATCGTTTCTATTCCTACTTATCTATATTTTACATCTTACTTTACATATTTTACATTTTAATTATTTAAATATTAAAAACAATTATGCATTCGTTTATTACTATACATGTTTGTATACATATCGTATATAAATATTAATATATGTATAATATTTAAAGATTAATGTTATGAGAAAGCAGCGCTTTCTATTATCCAATTATGTCCTACGATTTTATTTTAAAAATGATCTATCTATCTACCTTAACTTGAAAAGAAGACTATAAACAAATCTGAAATGAAAAGCACAATCTCATCGATAAAAATAATTAGCAAAGACGAACAATACTACATAAATAAAACAACAAACATATCAAAACCAAACCAACCAATAAACGAACAACAGGAATGCTCAGTTACAAACGAAGTTGATATGGAAACAATACCAAACAATGAAGAGAATAATACGAATAACGAATTAACCCAACAGGATGAAAGCTGGAAGGTGGCAAGTTATAACAAGAAACGAAAAATAACAGGAAATCCAGATACACAATAAAAGATACAAAATAAACTAAATATAACACCCAGCCTGGAGCTTACCTCCGATCATACACCCATAATAATTACATACAGAAACAAACCAATACTTTACAATTCATACTAGCAATTCAGAGACACTATGCAATAAAACCACCAAATGGCAAATATGGAAAGAAATAATTGAGAGCAAAATCAACTGCAACATCCCATTGAAAACACCTGAACACATCGATCAACACTTACAGAAACTATTTAAGAAGCAGCATGGGCAACCACTATACCTGAATCAACCAACAGACAAACAAAAATAATTCCATTAGACATCCTCGAAAAAATTAGAGAGAAAAGAAAAGCGGAAGAAAATGACAAAATCATAGAACAAAAGAAAACAACAAACACGTAAACAAACTTGCAAGGGAAATAAAAAACAAAGTAAAAGAACACAACAACAACGAGTTCACAAAGATCACTGAGTCACTATCTGCACACCACATAATATCAACAACAGCAACCACAACAGTCATACGGAAGAGGATGCGCTAACTACACAATACAAAAAATAACAGCACAAGAAATTAGAAACACAATCGAGAAGTCAAAAAATAATAAAGCACCAGGAATCGACCTAATCAATGGTAAAATCTTGAAAAACCTTCAGCCAAAAGCGATAAGATTAACTACAATAATATTCAATGAAACACTAAGAATTCAATACTTTCCTAAGTTATGGAAACTGGCACAGATCATAACGTTACCTGAACCAGGCAAAGACCCACACCAAACTACATCATATAGTCCAATATCCTGTTTTCTCTAAAATACTAGAGAAAGTAATTTACGACCGCATAAAACCCATAATAGAGAAGGAAAAATTAATACCGGATCACCAATTCGGATTCAGAAACAAACACTCAACTATAGAGCAAATGCACAGACTGGTCAACGAAATAATACTAGCACTAGAAAACAAACAATACTGTACAACCCTCTTTATGGACATAGAGAAAGAATTTGACAAAGTAAACCACGAATGCCAGCTACAAACAATTAGGAAACAATTCCCGGAGCAAATATACCAATTAATAAAATCTTACTTAAGCAGCAGAACCTTCGTAATAAAAATCAAGGACACATACTCCAAAGTCAAAGACATCAAGGCAGAGGTTCCGCAAGGAAGCGTCTTAGGATGAATATTATACACACTATACACGGCCAACATACCAACAACTACCAATAGGAAAATACTGACCTTCGCGGGCGACACAGCGGTACTAGTCAGGCACACTAACCCTGTGACAGCAGTCACATTACTACAAGAACATATGAAAAATATAGAAAAGTGGCTACAAGTTAAACAAATTAAAGCAAACCCCAGTAAATTCGACCATATTACATTCACACTGCGAAAACAGATACCACCAAACATCTTTCGTAACGGCACGCACGTAACACAAACAAGGCGAGTCAAATACCTAGAACTCCACATAGATACACATCTCACATGGAAGCAGCATATCAAATCGATAACAGACAAAATACAAACAGCAAGGAGACAAATGTATTGGCTAACAAGTCGAAAATCCAAACTTAGTATAGAAAATAAATTAAAAATATACAAAACGATCATGAAACCAATCTGGACGGATTACCACTATGTGGGACAGCAGCAATGGTCCATATAAACAAAATAGAGACAATAGAAGCTAGAATTCTTAGAACAATAGTAAACGCCCCATGGTACGTTAGACACGAGGACATACGGAAGGACCTGGGAATACCAACGGTCAAAGAGGAAATTAGCAGATACGCAGGAAAATACAAAGAAAGAATAGAAACACACCCAAACCGGCTAGCTGCGGAGATGATCAACACCTCAAACATGGATAGAAGACTGACAAGGTAACACCGAGCAGACCTCACAAAGGACACAACCTAACAAATACGAAGATGGTACCCCGCTGGGGGTAGTTACCTATATGATAATCAAGTAGCCAATAAATTCTACCAAATGTCCAAATCGGACAAATTGTGAATGTTAGCAACTAAATAAAAAAAAACGAATCGTTGGATCCCTTATTTCTTGCGGGATAATAATGTGGGAATATAACTCTTTTATTAACTGGTTATTATATATTTTGACTTATCCAACAACTTCAGTATGATACAAGGCTGAATATTTGATATGACAACTACGAACGAGTGCGACCTGAGACTCCTTTCGTGTTGACGATGATGATGACTTTTCGACTTGTTGGTTCTTGCTGGACTTCCGACTCCTGCCGTTCCTTGCACTGGCCTCTGACTCGAGTTGATTTAGACTCCCTGATGAGATTTGACTGTTACTTGACTGTTCTGTTGACGTAGGCTCGAAATAGACTGACTGGTCACTCTTATGTTGTTACGGAGGAAAGTTTGGTGTGGGCGTGACCTTTGAACGAAGAACGCGGATTCGTTGTTCACACTTTCCGTCAGGAAAGTGAGGGTAACGATCTGCGATGCCAATTGGTTATGACACACGTTAATGCATGAAGATATGAGGGGGAAGCCTCCTACCAACGTGGCTCGTGGGTGATCTTGTTCATGGGAAAAATCAGCTTTTTCGTTAGACAAACGTTCATTTTTCCCATTAGGTGACTACCCCATTAGGTGATATTTTAGAGCGCCTAATAAACCCAAGGACTTTTCTAAGAACCAGCTATAAACCGAAAACTCTTATAGGATTAGAAAATCCTTCCTGATAAGCACATTAATTTGAAAACATGTGTTAACAATTAAGTTAAAAAGGTTTATGGTGGGTCCTTAGGTTTATTGAGGTTCGGAGTGACGGTACGTGGACCGTAGGCTGCCAGGCAATGAAGGACGTCGCACGAACCATCTCATGCTACGTAACAGTTACTATTATGTATTAGTATGTTACTGGTATTTAATTCCGTATAGGTAAGTTCGGAAACGCTGAGTCACGCAAACGATTGCTAGTAACTTCTTTTCCATTGTATTATAATTAATTTCGGCTTTTTTAACCACTGTACTTGCAAAATCTTGTCGCTAAAACAAACCGGTAAAACACTGGATGTTGTAAAAATGATGCAGATGTAAACTTTTCTTTAAATATGTCAAAAGCCTTTTGCTTCTGATCAGTCCATAAGAATTCTTTATCTTTTTTTTTTTTTTTTTTTTTGTAACTGTGGCAGTGCACCCGTGATATTTGAAATATATACTATAAATTTTTGGTTATAACCTACCAAACCTATCTAAAAAAATTTATGCCACTTCAGTAATTACATGTCTTAGATAAATTGTGTTTTTATGCAGAAATTGGCATTTATTAGATTACAACTATAATCTACTGTCTGTCACTTATTTTTTAAGAAATTTACTATAATCTTCTTCAATGTGCTTTACATGAACGTTACATATACAGTATACACGAAACATTTTATTCCGCATAACCTTTCTAGCCAGCTCCATTGCTCGTTGGAAAGTTGGAAGAGCACCCTTAAGCTCGGACAGCATATGATTAAATTCAAAATACCCATGCTGTGTTAAAAATGCCATTTTCTCATGATCCTCAGAGTCCATGTCAATCTGATAAAAACCTGTTGATAAATCTAACGTGGAGAAATATATCTGTTGGAGATGAAAAGAACACCGGAGCCTTTGGAATTTTGGACAATCCCGCAATATTGTAATCTAGAGTCTACTATAGCTGTAATTAAACAATTGTAGTTATTCAATCAGATTGTAATTGTTCGCGAGTTGTGATAATGAGCTTGGGCTTAGGGCGACGGCCAGTCGCC
The DNA here is from genome assembly GCF_011952205.1 of Bombus bifarius. NCBI lineage: Eukaryota > Metazoa > Arthropoda > Insecta > Hymenoptera > Apidae > Bombus > Bombus bifarius. The sequence continues at coordinate 167,342 of NW_022885576.1, forward strand.
GAACGTAGCCGCGGTCACGGGATGAACGCTTTGTCTAACAAGGGTATGGAGTAATTCTATAGCTCTTCTTAAAAGAAATATTTGTGGCGGCACGCGACAGTAAACATTCCAACGGTTTCTGTCCCGTGGCTCGCTACACGCAGACCCTATTCTTCGAGCAAGATGATTGCCAGATGTCGATGCGTCTTCGGAGTACATGTTCAGCTAGCCTGAGGGCCCGTCATAAATCTTAGAATTTAGTTGACTAAAGTCCTTCAAACAAACCGTCTTTGTCCCAGCTACGGGAAGATAGGAGAGACCTATTTTTCAACGAACGGCGTCTCCCACTAGCAACTTTCCCTCGAGGGCGGCTAGCATCTTTTTCTAACCACCGATATGGAGATTGACCAATTAGCAACATCGCCAAATTCCCTCACCTTCTGAACGAAGGCTTTTCTCGACGAATCCGATGATCTCGTGTCCTTAGATACACCCCATTATAGTTTTCCTCCGTGGCATCATCGGGACGGAGAGTCATTCTCTCGTGAGGTCGTATTAGCGAGTTACTTAGAGTCTGTACGCTCGGTGGATATTCCCCGTTTTCGCAAAGAGTCCGACTTAGATTTTTGTAAGCACGTACATCTATCATCCCGTTGACCGCGGATTCGTTATTGAACCTAAGACCAACATCACTAGTATCGCGAGTGTCCAACCGCCGCGGTTGATTGTCGAGTCGGTATCATCCATACTCGTATTAACAGACCTTCGTTATAACAGTACCTTCGTTATAACACGACGATGGCCGATTCCAATGAAGATTCATCAAACGCCCACAACCTTATTCCTGACCCTTCTCCGACATATCTAAATGATCGAATATTTCAGATATATTTGGTAGAGAAAATGAGTCTTTAACCTCTGAAAATCTCGATCTCATACAATTCCATCAAGGTTTCTCTTCGTCATTCAAATTGCCTTTAAAATCTATCTTTATATTATGACGTAATTTCTTCACTCTGTCTTTCCTAGTCAACGCTTGGGTATCGTGTGCTCGCATAATGTTGCGGTCTTCAGCGGCGATTTCGTCAGATAGATCAGTGTCCTGTACTGTTGGTAGTGTTTCCAGTTACATTATCGGAAGCTCTAACCGTATCGTATAAATAGTCGTGTTAATTATTGATATGGGGCACGTGGCATTCCTAGCCGTAGTCAAATAATTTCCTGCATATACGCCTATTTCTATCATTCATTTCTCTACTAATCCTTGTCCATTATTGTCTGTAAGCGCTCGTATTATGGTCTCTATACGTGATTGTATACTAACCTGTTCCTTTTATACCAGTGGTCAATATTTGCTCGAAGTTTCTACGCGTGTTCTCGGTTTAATTATTGCCTTGCATTTACTTATGTAATTCTAATATTCTATCAACTTCTAACAGGAAATTTCCTTCTTTTTTGTCCTTCACTACATCACGACAATATATAACGAACCTGTTGCCTATTCTCACGTTAATGTCAATTCTGCAAATCGTAGGAATTTCTGTGAGTCTTATACCCTTCATGGTTATTATTTCGCGTGTAGTATTTACTAACCCTATTTGCTACTATCAGAGTAAAGTTATATCTGCTCCCGTGTCGATTAACACATGCTCTGTCGCATCTTTTATTTCTTTTCCTTCTATTTCTACTATATTCTTTTATCTAAATCTTTCAAAAATACAATTTACCTGATAAGAACTAATACTTCGTCTCTCGTTCGAACCTGATCCTCGAGGTCTATTACTTGCTTCACTTGTATACGATCTAATTACTCTATTTCTGCTTACTGCTGTCATGTCGGTTTCTGAACGTTTCTCTGCTATTTCTACTTTTCGTTTCTCCGTCGTTGACTGGTCAACGTTCTATGTGCAATCACTCAGGACATATCTGGAACTCTTGCAGTAGATATAAACTATTGCAGCGCGATGTACCTCCCGTTGCATTCTAAAGTTTTAGCGATTAGACGGAGGGCGATCAGGTGGTGAAACTAATCGTAGAATGCTTAAACGTGCATAAAAATTCTTTGCAAGTTCCCCTTATCTATGGCATTGCCTGCATTCTGGAACATTAAATCTGTGGCTTCTGCTTCCTCTAAAATTCTGGACCTTCCTGAATTTTCACAGCTACGCGTGGAATTTCACCCTAATGCCTGCCCTTTCTTCATCACAGTAGTCACGGCTCCTTTAAGCGCACCAAATTGTCATGATCTTAATATTACTCCCAATTTATCTTTTAACTCTAAGCTAAGAACGTTTGATACCTGCTCGTTCACCAATTTTCTTAGAGACATGTTTACCACGAACTGCTTTCGGCTTTTGTCATCAATTGTGACAATTCACAGTTAGTTTCTCTAACGTGATCGCGAATGATATGACAGTCCCGTCGTCTCTTTGCCGAAATACATTAAATTCAGTTTCTACCGCGCATAATAAACATTTCTTCGTAAATAATGATAACAAGGATATGTTTAGTGTGTTGAAGCTGTATGTATTTCAGTATTCTAGTTGTATTCCTCTATCTTCTAGTTTCCTTCTATCCTCTAGTTTCATCCTTAAAACTGCTCGCAATAATAAAAATTACTCTTCAGTGCAAACTAACAAATAAGAAAGTCCACAAATAAAGCCGCAGTGAACGTATTATAAACGTATTATAAAATGGAATTTAATATCGTGCTAATTAATATTCTTTATAATATTAATGACGAATCATTATTTAGATTATTTTTTCTTATGTATTGTAAACTATACTACCTTAAATATTTTTTAAATTAAATTAATTGAAGAAATATCGCTCTAGATTAAGATTTCATCCACACCCAATTTGCTCTATAAAATCATTTGTCTTTCAACATTTTTTAATAATTATTTACAAAGCGGTTGGCCTCACTGATTTCAATGGCCTTGAAATATGTTGTCAAGACCAACATTCTGAACAGTTTTTTCTCATACATATTATTGTCGCCGGAAATTAATTTTCGAAATATTTGCAAAAAAAAACCGTTCAATTTACGTTACGATTACAGTTCATTCTGCGATCCGTGCTTTTGTATAACATAACACAACTCATTTTTGATAATTATTTTCAACTCACTTAAAAACGAAAAAGTAATGGGGTATTTTGGGTAACTATTCGACTACATTAAGGCCGCCGATAACGCTATTGTGTGAAATAAGGTAAGGTATTAAATAATAAGACAGATACAATACATATTAAGGCTAATATTATATCATCGTTATTCGAAATTAGAAACACTTCCGATACGATATTGAAAGAAGCGAATAATGTTTACATGATTCCGCGCTAGACACGTTCGATATGTTATGTCTTACTGTCTGGATCAACAAAATTTGGTTTATGAACAATTAAATGCTTACATCCTTCTTTATCCAAATCCCAGTAGAATTTCCAGCAATCTGAGATAATGATGGTTCCAGGTCTAATAAGGAATTACTTCGATAAATAAAACCTTTAGAAACTCACTGGCTAATAATGAGTCGACCGTCGTTGAATTTTCTCTTTACAATTTTCGTCTCATCAACTTCTACAATCTCACTCTCACCACCAATTTGAGTCGAATGTTTTTCCATCCATAAGATGCACACTTCTTGACAAAAGCTTGCCCAATCAACGACTGTTTTCAATAATAGTCCCAATTCATTCTTTCGAAATTGCTGCTGTCATGCTCCTAACATCAAACGGTAAATATCTTGTATAGGAACATGTATGCTACTGAATTAAGACTGATAGTATGCACTTATTTTCGTATTACATTTGGTCTGGTGGTACTTTATGACATCTATACATCAAGCTGTCGCGATGAAATTTCATTGCATTTCCACATTTAATGCAATTCATGTTATCATGAATTACACTCTGCTCAATTAAAAAATTAATTAATTCATTGCAGCTACTACACATAAATATGTGTAATATTCATTTGATACTATTCGTATAATTTTATTTTATTTAAATATATTCATTTAGTAGTGAATCTTAATACGATATTTCTGTGAAGAATTAAATTACTACATCGGTACTGAAGCAAACTTCTGAAGGTACTACAATCTTGCGATACATCATTTACATGCAAAAAAGTCTAGAGCTGCGTGGCTTGTAATGTAGAATATCACAGACCAGCGATATACATATTGTAACAGTAAAATATGAATCGGACATATTTGTGCGAATATCTCGGAAACTAAAACCGAGCAACGATAACATATATGGGGAAAGATTGTTTAGAGTGTCGACTTAAACAACATATTTCATATTGAAATCAATGAGTCCAGCCGCTTTGTAAATAATTATTGAACAGTTTAAGTTTTCTTTTTTAATAAAACCGTTTCGATCATAATATATTTGTCGGAGAAGGAAAGACAGCGGGATTTCCCGTCCGGAATGTTGGGACAAACCCCAATACACTAGTCCAAACTTTCACTATAGCCGCCCTAAGTAATAAAAATAAGAAATAGTTTTAATGTTCCAATCTGACTTTATGACGATGGGTTTGGGCTCGAAGTGACATGACAGGTCACCGGTCGTAGCTACGGTCATGGGAGGGACATGTACCTGACAGAGGTATGAAATGATTATATGGCTCTCCTTAAAACAAAGATTAACCCGAGAAGCGGGGACAGGAGTATATAAGGGCAGCCTCTTTTGGATTGACGGAGTTAGTTAGTGAGTCGTTGGACGATTGAGTTATCGGGAAGTTACCCGAATCGAGTAGCACGTTGATACGAGTCCTCCCGTGGACCGTGGATTCGTTGTCGAACCTGAATTCGCTGCCACCATCATCTCGACTATCCTATTACCATTACTCCTAGCCCCTGGTAGCGTCCACATTCGTACTGATAGAGATTGGCTACATTCGCGACGGTAAAGTAAGTAAAGGTTCATCGAACGCCCAAGTGCCAATCTGCCTCCGACATATTATTAATTTCCTAATAAGGCAGACTATTTAATATGATTTAATATCCGCCCAATCATAGTGACAGAATGCTTTTTCCCTTTCTCTTTTCCACATTTCAGCCATTTCAACACATTATAACACTTTCATGAAAAATATCGGCAGAAGGAAGTATAGCGAAAATAAACTGCTGGGAAAGAAACTTTGAGTCTCCAATAATTTGGAGAATCCATAACTATTAAGCGATTGAAGCTAATAAATTGCTTCAGGAATCTTTGCACTTTCTGCTATTAAACATCAAGAAATACATCACGTTAGGCTTCGAAAGAACTCTGTTGAGTTTCCGATTGAGAAATTTATCTTAGCGTCTAAAACAGTATTTCGGAGTAAATATATTTGTCAGATTTGTGTAGAATGTACAGAGTATATACATACATAGATATATATATGTTAATATAACGAATATGTTAATATAGTAAGGTAAACAGTAATAAGGATGGGCTCCAAATAGTACCGAAAAGTGCCGAAAGGTGAGTAATAATAAAGGTCTTGAAATGCAAGTATCATCTCCCATTATATTTTCGATCTAATACTACAGCAGAGATCTGCATTTATCGCACAGAATAAAAACAAGCATTTTTATTAATAATTCGTATCATTTTCAAAGATTTCATTTTTGCCAGTCATTTTTTCATTATCGTCCAAAAATAATACATTTTTTATTGTATTTATAATTCAATTTTTATAATAAAAGGTATAATAAGGTGGCGAGATATTTACACCTATTTCCGCGGTGAGAGCAAACGCCGGGCAATTTTCCAGCGTGGACTGCGCCGAGTCCAGCTTCTCATTGTAATAGTGGCACCTTGCGGTCGCCTCCTTCCCTATCCGATGCAGGTACTCACCGAAACACCCGTGCTCGGTAAGCGTATCTCAGTACATCATGGGAACCCGGAGGGGTTCACCCCCCCCCCCCACCGACCCCGGAAGGAGCCAACCGAATGTTCCACTTTGGCAGAACGACATCGACGACCCTAAGTGCGGACACGCCCACTCTCTCATGAAAGTTGGTCCGCTAATTCTTCGGTTCTATCGCACCTGGTCTCTAACGTCGGCACCCGCAGGGTCAACCCCATCCACCAGATTTCCCGACCAACAGGAGGCGGTAACGGTTGGCCCTCAAGTCCGCCGCTCAGACCGGAGCATTAACCGCACCACCCCGGCGTGCAGTCGGCGTAAAGCAGTAAACGTCATAAGGCATTCGTCGTGTCCTCAACCAACGGTGCTACAAGTGGACACCAAAGGTCCAGTGGCTGTCGAGAATGTGACCCATATATTTCATCCGCGTTCCCACCTCGACCTCCATTCCTCCCAGTCTCAGACGATACCCCGCTGGAGGCGTCCCGCGATCTGCCCGACTACAAAACCGCAGGGCTTCGGTCTTTTCAACGGACACCTCAAATCTCAATCCCTTGATGGAACCGACATCATGGACAGATGGTCCCCAGATCAACACCAACGTGTCATCTGCGTAACACGTCAGTGCCAATTCCCGGCATATTGTTTATCATCTTTCCTCCCCCGCCGATATAGATGATACTTCGGTCCCGGACATACGCACGAATTATGCCGTGCAGATAGGGAGGCTCCCGATAGAACTCCAGGGCTTCCTCTATTTTCTCCCAGGGCAAATTGTTGGAGACAATGATAATATCCAATGACACCGCCAATGCCACATCTCCTTGTCGCTCGGCCTGAAGAACTAGGGAGCGAACGATAGCATCGGTTGTAGAACGCTCCCTCGCCAGCCGTATTAGCCCGGACTCTGGATAAGTGCTCCTCTGGGCGGACAGCTATCACTATCTCAAGCAACTTGCCTGCCTTATTCGGCAAACACAGCGAGAGGCCGAGAGAGAATACAGAGATCTCCCCGGCTTCAGAAGAAAGACCATCCGTCCCCCCCCCCCCCCACCACTGGTCGGAGAATTCACCCCAAGCCAATTCGCCTCAGCCTCGAGGCCAATTCCTCGGTAACCCCCCTACACAGGCGGCCTGGGACTCCGTTGGGACCCGGAGATTTGCGCGTTCGTCCCTACGGTCCCTGCCCACTCTCCTGCTGACACCGGCAGGTACAGGTTCCAGTCCTCCGTAACGTGCTGGGAACGTAATGGTTGCGCCTTCTCTCCCCCTGCTCTTGACAAACAGAGTATCGACGACCCATTTCAGGGACTGAGGGTCCATCGCTTCCGTCGCGTGAGGCGTCCAAGGGCGGAGTATTTTCAACACCACCTTGCAAGGACGTCCTCACGGGTCGGAATCAAGAGTGGCCAGGAATTCGTCCCAGGCCCGCTTCTTCGCCTCCCCGACAGCTCGCTGCTTAGATCCTCGCGCTTCGCGGTAGGCCACAAGCGTACTACGGTGGCCTCTTCTCTTCTCCGCCTGCAGCGGGCTCGGGTATACCGGCGTCACGAGCAGATACACGCCTCTCGAAGACACGCAATCTCCTCGAACCACCAACACACGGAACCGGCACAGCGCTGACCTCCGACCCGCGGCACGTATGAGTAGCACTTCCGTCCATCCCCTCAAGCGACGACTATAGCAGCCGCCGCCATAAAATCCTCATCGCGGTGCGTCGAACATCACCGCGGCAATTTCATCCGCCCTTCCCGGCGGACGCCCGGGCCCCTTTAGCCTGGACGGGTCCATTCCGCTTCCATTCTGAAACAAGGTCGATGGCTGCGTGGTTCGTCCAAATGAGGTCCACCATGGACTTGCCTATCCGCGTGTTAGACGACCCCTCAATATAAAAGTCGGAGGTCCAGCGCAGCGGCCCACTCTAACACCATACGCCCGCTCCCATTGGAACTACTGAAACCCCACGCAGTTGCATGAGCGTTAAAGACTCCTAGGACCCGTGATGGACGGGCTTGTAGACGCCATGTGCAAGCCGCAAGTCTACACAGCAAGAAGGCGTACTCCGTGATTCTAATACTGGGTGACACATATACGGTCACAACGGCCAGGTCCCCCCAATATACCGCTACAAAGTTCGAGCAGGTGGGGCTACCCCTAATCCCAGTCCAAAAAATGGCGACTAAGTTGTCCGAGTCCCCAGCGCCTTGGGTCTCTTCGAAACTGTGGTTCAGTCGTCACCGTCAAACCGATCACCCGCTCCACCATGCTCTGTGTCAGCGATTGAAGTTAGTCTGTAGAAGTTTATTTAGTTTGGTGAAGGTGTTATCTCCATGGTTTCTTCCAAGCGTTTTCACACAGTCAGCTCGGCCGACTCTACCTTCTCTCGTTTTTCCAACCGACCATTCCCTCTCTATATTCCACCACCGATGATACTGGTGACGGTGACAACGCTTCTCCTCCTTTTTGCCGGAGCCGTCGCGGTCACGTTCACACTGGTACCCTCTTTCTACCCCGCGTCGATATATCATCGTAGAACTTCCCGCCTCCACGTCACAAAGAAAGCTTATCGTAGGAATCCCGAGTCGCTCCCCCCAAACCCGACGCCTCCGATATATCGGAGTTTCTCCGGCTAATCTCTTTCTTTGCTTCTTCACCAGACGCAGAAACACGTCTGGAGGCCTAGCTGTCCACCCTGAGCGGCCGTGGTCGTATGATGACGACATGGTGGGGTCCACTTTACTACCACCACCTACGACGGTACTAGGGCATCACTCCCCTGCACCGTACACGTTGCTGTTTTGTTTGCCCATATCCATGATTTATTTTCTGTCGTCCAGTCGTAACGAGGAATTCACGTCTCACTCACTCCTTCGCAACCTACCCCGGTCAGGGCCGGTGTACGGTGACAGGGAGCCCCACAAGAGGGTGCGGTGAGCGGTTTTGACCGGTATAGGCTCATCAGCTTCTACGAAATTCTCCACACCGGACTGGCGTTAGGACAAGTGTCCTAAGGCACCGATCGGTAACTACCCAACTATAAGAAGATATCAGATCCATTGGGGTTCCCTGCGGCGTGGTCTTACTCCATGAGAATCCATACCCGCCCCTTGCTCCCCACAACTCGACAGCTCAAACCTCGATAACTCACGAGTAACGATTAACACGCACCTACTCGCAATTTACTCGTAAGAGCAACTAGTCGCAACTCAATCTTATCTACAATTATAATTATTAATCACTAAGCATTCTCTCCACCAAGATGTCCCCTTTTATACCAAAGTCTTCAGTACTCGTACAACGTACATATGTTCCACAGTTGTGGATAACCTAAGATGGTCACCGACACCTTTTTTAATTGCCCAATGTCCTAAACTTCCACGGACATATGGCCAATTGGGATTTTCCATCCTTCCCGGCCTGTCAGCACTATCACTGTCTTCTACCTGTAGTTCTTCAGGATTTTGCCAAGAGTTTTCCACGATAGTGCAATAATGTGAAGTAAAGTTTATTACTAATGCTATATAATTGGAAATATTTCTGTCATTATATTGAAAAACAGAATTATTTAGTTGTCGACATTATGCGTTCCGCGAATCTAACTATACAGTTTCACTGAAAACCTCGTTCATATTTAAATTATGCGAGGCTATAAGAAACGTTCTTCGAAAATTTTATTTGCACAAAATCTGCTTCAACCCAATACCAATCACATACGCAAGGCAAAAATTGTTAACAAAAATATTTTTTGGCCGAAAATCAAGCCGCCTTTGTTTTGTGTGAGATTGGTATTGAGTTGGACTAGATTTTCACAAGCGAGCAGAGCAAGCGAACGGAATTGAAGTAAAATTTTCGAAGATACTTCTTATAGCCTCAGATACGCAGTTACGAACGAGGTTTTTGATGAAGCTGTATATTCAGAGTTATAAAATATGATAAGAAGATAAGGAGTTCAACGACTGGATAGTTCGATGGATGCAAATGGGACATTCCGCGGCGCACGGAGCGATGAACATGTCAGTTATGCGTGTGACTGTGTCACAAATCGCACATGTAGGCATAATGCATTATAGTGATACCGATAATTTTTTGCAAATACTTCAGAAAGTAGGACTGCGCAGCAGTTACATGTGTACGAGTAATTTGTCCCGAATGATGATTTTGACAGTATATTTTAAGTTCATTGAAATAAAAAAGGACCAGTTTTCCCCACATTGACCTCCCTTTACTATTAGCAAAATGATTGCCAAGGTCGGTTTCCGCCAATCGAAGATTTTTATATCCCTAACCCTATAACGATTCTTTGTTTCAACAGGAATGTCTCTATGATGACTAAATTAGGAAGAAGTTAAAGTTAGTGTTGCGCTACTCATATTGATTGATTATTATCCAAAATGAGATATGAAATTAAACGGAAATTTCACACGTAAAGTTAAGAGTTCTACTTGTTCTAAATGGTTAATTACTGCCGTTTAATTATTTCGAATATTGTGTTAATCCTTTCTTTTTCATGCGTTTAATTACCTTTTTCTATTGTTCCAGCTAGATCGATAACCGTAACAAAATGGTGAATCGGCAAAAAGCACTACTGATGACGTTAATAGCTCTCTTAATTTATCCGAACGACATTTTTGGTAAGTCTTTCGCAAAAGAAAATTTTAATGAAGCATTTTCATTTCACAATACACTTGAACACACACAATGTTATAAATATTTCAAATAAGTAACTTAGTTGGCACATTTTTCGACAAGTGTTAAAAATAACACGTATGACATCTGTCAAAATATTACTTGAAATTTCGTCAACGAACATAAACGAACAACACGCCACAATAATTATCGTCTTATATGAAAGAGCCACATTTATATCGGCAAATATGAAACATAAATATTTCAAATAATATTAGTAATTATATTAGTATTAATATAAGTAATTCGACTAGTACTCAACAAATAATACAGAAACAATAATCGATACCACTTTAACATGCCTTGAAGTTGTTTTCTTAATCCTGCATTTTCTGAAGTATTCTCGATAAGAAGCTATCTAGCTTATAAGAAAAGAGCCAAGACTGATTAATTAATCTTGTTTCTATGTAAGTGTAGCGGCACGCGAGCAGGATAAATTCAAATCTTATTGTTGTTTTGTTTCGGAGTATGATGACCGTTAGGTCACGGGTATTGCAAGGAGTAATGAACTCCGAGCAAAACAATGTCGCCGCTACTTTCAACCGTCAAACGCAGTCGAGTTCAAACTTTCCGACTGTCCCCCGACCAGTATAAATAAACAAACGAAATGACGAGCGAGAGTTCAGCGTAAGCATATCGACGCATCATAGTGTATACGGAGTCTCTTGACACGCGCGTATTTATTTCGATAGATTATTATACCTGGACTTGCGCTTCGTATCAAAGTATATCTTTAATAAAGTGCTCACGACATATAGACCGTTAATAGTGATATTTGAATAGATCCATCCTCTACATAAGAATTGCTACTATTGAGGCGAATGAAAAGAGAGAGAGAGTGCGTTTCGTCCCGGGACTACCGGTGGACTCGTCAGTAAGGCTATGCCCGGTAGTCCCTGCCTTAGACGTAGAGGGAGTCTCGCTAGGTGCGGTATTTGTATCAATCGCTTGTATATTCGACCGCTAGCGAGTTAGACAGATAGACTCGTTGTCGTCGTAGCCCTCTAGTGTTGGCGGTTGGTACCCGCGGATCGCCCGGGAGGTGTTGCGCCGCGTTGATGCCTCGACCTGTCGGCGTCCTGTTGATACCGATCCGCCACACTATTTTATCGGATTTGCTAATATTTCCAAATAGAATCCGCAAATTGATTGTATTTGAGATTGCAATCTCGACTTGGTGAAAATTTTTAGCGCACAATCACAATATCACATAGCGTTTAATCTTAAACAAAACATAAATGACGAATGTTTTGGCACACGATCAATCTTGTTTTTAACGAAAGTAATTAAGTTTAAGTGGAAACAATTGAAGTAAGGAACTATATATATAGTTATTTATATACGATACGATGTACGTGCGAGCAACTTCTCATCTATTCCTCGAGACAGGAAAACAAAATTATCTTAACTAACAATATTCAGCAACCAGTTTCTGAGATCGTTAATTACCGTGGAAAATTATTTCCATATGAATTTGAAAAAACGAACAAAATACAACGAATGCCGCGAGTTATTATAATGCATCCACAGATTGCATGATCAATTTTACTTCTAAGCTGTTCTTTTCACGACCACTTGTAAATACAATACCGAAACTAATCCGCCTTTGAAATGCGCGCTATCACCGACAATATGCGTTGATATTGACTTTACGTCATTCCCTCCCAGTGAAATATTAGTAATACTTTTTGCGAACCGAGCCAGCTATGCTGTTCTCTTTTCACAGACAAATCGAATAAAGCGGCAACTTCCCAAAAATACTTGTATGAACCACATAAAAAGAACGTGAAACCCACCGTGGTTGCAAATGTACACGTTTTTCCTTCCTTCCACTGCTCTCCTCTTTTTTCACACTTGTTGCGATTTTTCTTAGGAGAAGTTTTCGATATTTTCGTGTGTATGAGATAACTTTTAGTAACGATAGTAGGCTACTATAAAAGGAAGTAATTACAAAAATGTGCAACATTTTCTTTGTATCTTTAGAACAAATACAAAAAGATATTCTATTATATTTATAAGTAATATGTTACAATTTGCTCTACACTTAGGCAGATTCGTATTTTTCATTCGTACAATTTTTGATCACTTGGTCTGCGAATTTTAATTTCGTCAAAAGAGGTATAATGCAACTAAAATGCGACAATTTATTGTCAAATATCAAATGTATTTTACCAAATGTCCAAATCGGACAAATTATGAATGTAAACAACTAAATAAAAAAAAATATCAAATGCTGCAATAGGTCGTTTTTAACAAAAGAATACGGAGATATTCACCTGTAATGCGAGATAGCATTTAATTACAAGCATCCTTTAATTTCTGCCGATTTCCGTAAAAAAATGAACTTATTCAGTGAAAAATACTCACATTTCTACGTACAGGGTGTATAAAAAGGAAGTGTAAAAATCATATTAACACGATTCTACGCCCCTGGCTCGGAAGAGATTTGTAAAAAAAAGTTCATGCAAACTTAATCTTCAAGGTCAATAATTTTTATGATTTGCAACGAATTCTACTCGTCACGAGGAACAAAAGTCTCAAAGGTACCATGAGTCGCAAATCATCCCTTCTCCCGAAAATAAATGTTAAAGTATTAATAGTTCTTAAACTAGCTTTGTTCGCAATATGTTTACATTTATATGTCGGGGATGAAAGGACATCGGAGCCTTCCCTTCGGAACTTCGGGAAAATCCCTTAACACCGTAATCTAGATTCTATCATAAGCGTAATTAAACAATTATCGTCAATCGATCCGATTGTATTTGTTCGAGATTTGTGATAATGAGCTTGGGCTCGATGCGACAACCAGTCGCCGAACGTAGTCGCTGTCACGGGATGAACGCTTTGTCTAACAAAGGTATGGAGTAACTCTATAGCTCTCCTTAAAAGAAATATTTGTAGCAGCACGCGACAGTAAACATTCCAGCGGTTTCTGTCCCGTGGCTCGCCATACGCAGACCCTATTCTTCGAGTATGATGGTTACCAGATGCTGACGCATCTCCGTAGTACATGTTCAGCTTGCCGGAGGACCGTTATAAACATTAAGATCTAGTTACCTAATGTCCTTCGAACAGACAAACAGTCTTTGTCCCAACTTCGAGAAGATAGGGAGATCTATTTTTCAACGAACGATGCTTCCCGCTAGCAACCTTCTCCCAAGGGCGGCTAGCATCCTCTTCTAGCCGACATGGAAATTGACCAATTAACAGCAACGTCAATTTCCCTCACTTCCTGAGCGAAGGCTATCCTCGACGAATCCGATGATCTCGTGTCATCGTCGTGTCATCATCGTGTCGAGAAAGTCATTCTCTCGTGAGGTCGTATTAGCGAGTTACTTAGCGTCTGTACGATCGGTGAATACTCCACGTTTTAACGAAGAGAGTTAGTTTAGTTAAACTTCCATCGTAGCCAAGCAAGTCGAGTACGATTTGGGCTTTGGAAGAAAGCACATCCTGTTATCCCGCTGATCGCGGATTCGTTATCGAACCTAAGGCCATTGTCATTAGTGTCTAATCACCGCGGTTACTTGTCGATTCTAGAATATCCACACTTGTACTAATAATCATATTTGCACTAGTCAATGTCTTCTCTATTGCATAACAACAATGTGTAATCCTAACGAAGATTCGTTTCACGCCCCTAATCCTAATTCTAATGTAAACCCGACATATATTTATATGTAATGAAAAAGTAGCATATTATTTTCGAAGCGACGGGAAGTTACAGACCATCTCGTGAAATGTATCAGAATATAGAAATAATGGAAGATATGTAGGGGACATTCCGTAATATTGCGATTTTTAGCGGCTATGTTAATAATGTAGTAATCAAGAATAAATTACGATATCTGATGATCGATCCTTCATTAATTGGTGTAAAAATGAACCGGTTAATTATCGCTTTTCCTCGTGCTTATCTGCTATTAGACTTACATAAACTGGTTCGGCAATCACATGAATAATTCGAGAAAAAGGCTTACAACCTTACAAAATTCGTCGAGTTCAAGCACTTCAAACGAATGACTATACTACTTGATGAAGCTTTTGTCGTTGAATGCTAGATAAGTTACAATTCGTCCTACACTTTTTGGAGCATATATTATTTACGGATGAAGGAAGTTTTTTAAGTTGTAGTATCCTCAATCGACAGAGTGTCAAAATTTAGGCATATAGATATCCACATGTAGTGGTTGAATGATTTAACTAAGGATGATTCACCACGAAAGTATGGACAGGAATTATTGGAAATCATATTATGGACCCTATTTTCTTACTTGCATCGATGAAGAGTGCAACATAATTGCAAATTCCATGCTAACATCTCCTAAGCGAATTACGTGTAATTATACCACAATAGAGTCATCACTTCACTCATTTTATGCACAATGGTAATATACCTCACCATAATCGACTGATACAGAAATTTTTAAACGAATTGTTTGGGATAAGATTGATAGGGCGTAGACCTGTTCCTCATATGTGACCTCCCTGTTCATGGGATTTTATGGCACTGCACTTTTTTCCTTGACAAAAGAAATTGTTTATAGTTCAAATGAATAGATTACACTCGTTAACCTCTTAGGTACGGCTGAATTTTGCGCGGGGCTGTTTCTCTGTACGGCAGAGTTTGACGCGAATTATGCGTGAACGATACACCACTGCAGAGTGTGACATTTTACACAAACATGTCGGAATGAAGTTTTTGATATCTAAATTATAATTTTTCTTAAAAATATGATGCATATATTTTAACTTTAATAATTTACTTTAATAATTAATAATACAATTGAGTGTGATATACTTTAAAGCATGTGTCACGTAAAATAACAAAATAAAAAAAGAAATTTGAGGTGAAAAATAAAAAAAAGAAACTTTATTTTTTTCTAACAACAATCCACTTTACAATCCACTTCCGAACTCTAGGTGTGACTTTCCAAGACTGAAGCTCTTACAATTTGACTTTCGATCGGATCCGATTACTTTCTTTTGTCATCCCTCAACATCCCCACCGTCCATGCATTTGCTCGGCGTCCGCGACCGTTGCCACGTGCTCTTTCTTCTAGAACCTTCGGTGGAAGCACCGTTCGGATGTTGATGGTTCATTAGGCACTTCAGCGATATACATTGTCGCTGAGTGCCGCCACATCTTTATCTCCATCGTCAGTCCATCGGATTTGAAGTGCGCAGGTCGTGACACTCTAACCGTCGCTCGTGGTGATACAATGTCGCAGACAGATCGTCTTATATGACCGGCGAAATATATACAATCTAGCGACAAGCGCGTAGTTCTCATCAAGCAGCGAGTTCTAGAAACGTCGATTCGCCTTCGGTCCGTTATTTCATATACAATAAGAAGGTGGCACACGTGATCATAGGCGCTAACGGTGGCGCGACCCGAGCATAGTGAGGGTCGTGTCCGAGAGAAGACAAAGAAAAGGATCGAAGGGCAATCAGTATCATTTGAGGATTCAAACGGAACGCAACGAGAGGTACTGACGAATAAAATCGCTTAGTCTAACGAATACATCAAGAAATATTATAAAGTCGGGTCGAATTACTAACAAACTAATTGTCCCTATCATTAAATAATTTGTGGCGTATTCATTACGTTATTTTTAAATATTGTCAAATGTACAAGTTTATGTTAACCCTGTTAATTCAGTGTTAAACTCATTCTAACCACCTCTGTTATCTTAATCGAAACAAGGGAACGACTAATTCGCGGCGTCTATTATCCGAACCGTAGCGAGAATTTACGCCTCTCGCTGATGCGTTTTCCTCGTGACCGCGTCTCTCCGCGATCAGTCGTAACATAATTAACAGGTCTATTTTATTTCTCTATTGTTATCGATACCATAGATTGATAATATTTATCAAACGCATTACAGAATATCAATTCTCAGAAACAGTATGAAATTCGTAAAGATCGTCATTTATTATGGACAACAAAACAAGAGAATAACAGCAGAGAAGATCATATTCCTCGAATTCGTGACACACACAGATTTTAATTATTCTTTGACGATTTCACACGCTGCGTTACGCATAATTCACAAGCAGGTATCGTAATCGCATTTAAGATGTTCTGAGAAATGCGTAACGCTTCCAAAGTCGCATTTCGATCACCAAATACATCGAATAGTTGGCGATGTTGGAACTCGTTCGAAACAAGCATCGGGTCTTTTTAGTGTAAGGACGGAACTACCATTCCGCAATCGTGGTTATTTCAAGTACATACTTCTATTTTCACAGAAGCATCCGCCTCATAATAAGTGCAGATAGCATTTCCTTGAAGAGGAAGTAGAAAAGGGACATGCTGAAATGAAAGCATGTGGCTTAGCAATTCGTAATGACGCCGCTTTCTAGCATCAATTCTTATCGATTAACCGAGGAGTTCGGTGAGTTCGGTTTTATACTAAAAAAAAATATAATTTTGTAGTTTTTCTTTGGTCAAAATGTCTGTTCTATTGCGTACTACGGCAAGATTTTCTTCTACATGTTTAATGTCTGAAAAATGTAAGCAAAAAGTGATGTATTTTCACTTATTATTTAAACAATTGTCATTTAAACATATGTAAATGTCTATGACGTACTAACAATCCATATTATTTTATCTGGAAGAGTCCAGAAAATTTTTCGTATTGAGAGCAACTCAATAACTGCTACTGTAAAAGCGCTAAAAATCTCCATAGTAGAAAGTTTATAGTGACAAACAATTGATTTGTTTCAAAACTGTATATGGGTATTTGTCGTTTGTGAATTGGTATTTAGCCCTCAAAAGTCTACAAGAATCGCCTATTGAAAGTTACAAAATTAGAAGAGTGTTATTCAAAGCAATAGTTAAGTGCGCGTCCATTCAATAAAAATTTCAAACTCGATTTTCTCGAAAACGGAGTCTCAAACGAAAAAATGTTATTCTTCTTTTCCTACTTAATCTTATATGTATCCTGTACCACCCGTCCGACCTGACTCTGTACATATACACATACATATACAGGCGCACGCATATAAAAGAAATAATTTTTCAATAAAACTAAGATCTTCTGTGAATTATCAATTACTTGAATAATTCTATAAGCTCAAAGTGCTTTCGTAAGTTCGACAAAGGTATCCAAACAGACGTTCAGAAGAAGATATAAGAAAGACTCGAGTAAATCATGCTTATAAAACGATTTTCGATGGGAACAGATTTACGAGAAATAATAATTCTGACCTAGCTAAGGATGGTGAACTTGTAAAAAGGGCAACGGGCGCGAAGAGTTCAACATGTTCGTTATATCGAATATTGAACAACAATGGCCAACAGTGAATGGGATAAATAAGATTCTGAAGGAAGGTGTGAATTCATGAAGGGAGCCTTTTAGTTAATTGGGAACTTGTGCTTATCGCCTGCTTAATTAGCAGCAAAGCGAAAAGGGAGGGGCTATTCAACTCAAGAATAAGCAGCTATACTCAAAAACAAATTGAATTGAATCAGTTCTGGCTGCTATTTATGGCCTTGTTCGAGCCGCGAACGTTTTAACGGCCGCGATGAAATTTTTTACGTTTTAAAGAGCAATCGAGATGAAGTGAAAACAAACAGAAGAAAAATGAAGAAATGAAAAGTTATCAATAGGATTTTAGGAAACCGGTACATTCTTTCGTTCCTTTTTTCTTTTTTCATCGAAGCAATAACAAATAATTAACTGCGGATGCACATTTCACTTGCCCCTTCCTCCTCTGCTACGCTCTAATTTTTCACGAATAAAATTATGATAATTTATGTTTCTTCAACAATCTTTGATCGTTTATTACACACCCAAACCACATAACTTTTCATTTTGTCGTTCACAGATGGTGATTTTACTATTAGAACTTTCAAAAGTTAATGTACAACTGAATCAGGTATACTGTCGTTTAATTCTCATTTTAATTCTGTAACTGTTTAGATGCAGCTTTTATAAGCATAAGGTTAGACCAACACATTTTTGCCTTACCTTACCTTACAAGATTACCTTACAAGATTACCTTACAAGATTAACAATAGCTATACATGTAGTATCGTGGACGAAAGGCCTGGGAAATATCGGACGAACTATGAACAGTGTCGCGAGAGCCGAGGCGCCGTCGGGCCCATCAATGTGTCATCGGTCTTTTCAAGTGCATAGTTTCGTGGAAAAGACCTACGTGACCCTGGCCACGAGCGTCTGCAGAACACGTGTGCGGTGGGCCTAGGAAAAGGGCAATAGAATGCGACAACAGTGAGTCGAGAACCAGAGGGCGAGTCGAGAAACAGTGTGCGAGTCGAGAAACAGAGTGCGAGTCGAGAAGCAGAGTGCGAGTCGAGCGGAGACGGAGGTTGCGAGTGGCGTTGCCGAGAGAGTGTGGATTGCGCTGTGTTCTGTACGTTTGGTATGAATAGTTCAAGTTAATCAACAACCGTCTTTTTCTGTCTGATTAACATCTCTATTGTCCACTTTTTGTAAACATATTACATCACGATATTACATACATATACAGGACGGTATTCTACTATAGACCTTTAAAATAGTCAATATATTTTTCTTTGTCTTTCCTTAAGGAACATCATTTCAAAAGTGAAAAGCTCTTATGTCAAAAATTAAGTAAATGACTGTTAGTGCGGTAGTTACTTCTGGCTATTTAAAACTTTTCGAATTTAGCGGTCAAGTTCAAAAAAGGGGTGAAACTGTAATAATAATAAATAATTTTTGGATATGTTGCTGAAATCAATATTTTGAACAACCTTTTCTTGTATATGTAACTATCGGTCGGCCATAACTTTCGAGATGCGCGCATAAAACTATCGATACCATCATACTGAATTCTACCTATAATTGTGCGTTCGTAAAGGCATATGAGTTAGCATCGGTTGCCAGCAACCTTGCGGTGGACGGATATAATAACTTAACTCTTCTCTTCTATTAATTGCATACACACTTTAAACGAGAATTGGAGGAGCTCGAGTAACTAACTAGTGCACAGCTGCATATGTGAGACTGTAAGAGATGTCTGTTATAATTGAATAAAAACCGAATATCATCAATGTATTGGATTTTCATTTGAGTTAGTTTCCTTAATCTGGCTTGCGTAAAATAATAAAAGTATTTTTTTTCATAATTTTCAATATTCAATATTCAATTATTAATTCATTTACGATTTTTATAATAAATTTTTTCTTATTGCACGCAAGCATTGCAGGTTGCTTCATAGTGGCCGAATTGAAAAAACTATCTCAAACCTGATACATCGATGACATTCATTTTTAATTGAATTATAACAGACATTTTTACAGTCCCGGGCATGCAATTGTACATGGAGCTTTACCCGAGCTCACCCCATCCTCTTTTGTATAAATAAACAGAAGATTAGTGGTAGTTTTCGACCAGGTCACTCTATCCGGCTGTTGGAAACTAATACAGACGCATACGCTATGGACACACAATTATAAAGCAGAATTCACTGTAGTGGTATCCATAGTTTTTTGCAAATATTTCGGCAATTATTCCCGACCAGTAGTTATATGTAAAAAAGAAAGTTGCTCAAAATGTTGAACTTTGCAGCACATTTAAAAATCATCAAAATCGGAAGGGACGTAGGTTTTCTATAGTTTCAACAAAAAAAGAAAAGTGGATTCTGTACGTTACAGAAACTAATATAAGGACAATGGAAAGCGATAGTTTTCGTAATTTTCTTCTATCTATTCATAAATATTTGCAGTAAGAGTATTGCAATCCTAAGTGTTTTCCTCTCCAGCATTGCATTTTACCATCGATATTTATGACTTGTGCAATGAAATGTACGTAGCATGCATGTAATAGTGACAGGTTCGTCTTGAAATTGAGTTCACGCTCGTGTCCGTTCTCATTTCATCTGCTTTGGAAAGTAAAAGAAAAGGAAAGAAAGAAAAGAAACAAAAAGAACGGAGAGAATTGGATAGGAATGAAAGAGAAAACATGACACAAAATAAATGTACAAAAATGCGGTATTTTAGAAACAATGTCAATTAAAAAGAAACAAGCGAAGCGAATTGGAGAAAGATGAAAGACTAGAATAAGCAAGACAAGAAGTGGAAAGCCGATTCATTAGAAGGACGACAGAACTTTTAGTCGAGATAGGATAACTAGGATATTAAGGAAACTAATTGTAAGATATAGAAAAGTTGGAAAAGAAAAATATACGAAGAACAAACGAGAAATTACAGAATACCGAAGAATTGGAGCAACTAAAACTTAAAAGACTACAAAATGCGGGTAGCAATAACAATCACACAGCGAAAAATGTTCCTTGATTCAATAAATACTAAGTAGATATAGGGAAACACAATACCAAAGCTGTTAAAGTAAGGAAAATAATTTCTCAACAGTACAAATCGACTTTGCGAACATTTTTCTACCTACATGTGAATAACTTATTTATATAGTGCACTCGTAAGAGTAGTTTCGCATCCCACTTCCTATATATAATGTTTTATAGAAGATAATTCGAATCTTCCTTTCAAATATTATAACAGTTCTGTCCGAGCAGCCGAGCTAAGCGGACGTGAAAAACAGTGCTTCAGAAAAGTGCGGCGAGTGGGGAAGAGAAAGTTACGAACGGCTACACCCATAACTAAATGGTGGAAACCCTGGTGTCTTCTACTAAGAAGACTACAAGCAAACCTAACATGAAAAAACAAATCTCACCGATAAAAATTATTAACAAAGACGAACAATGCTACATAAATAAAACAACAAACACATTAAAAACAAGTCAACAAATAAACCAAGAACAGGACTGCTCAGTTACAATCGAAGTTGATATGGAAACCAATAAAGAAACAACTCAACAGGATGAAAGCTGGAAGGTGGCGAGCTACAATAAAAAACGAAAAATAACAGGTAATCTAGACACAGAAAATCAGCGATGGCTGCAAGAATTACCATTAAGAAACTCCTTCAGCTCGCTAACGGAAGAAATAGACGATGACCCAACAAGCAAAACCACAACTCAACCAACACACATTACAAAACCACCACCAATATTTGTTGAGGCGCAAATAATAGACCCGCTTATTGATCCACTAAACAATATAGTTGGGAAGGATAATTACACAATAAAACAAACAAAATTAGAACAGGTAAAACTTCAAACAAACACCCCAGAAAATTATAGGAAAGTGATCAAAGAATTAAAGGAAAAAATGCTATATACCACAAATGCATATACAAAATAATTATAAGAGGATTACATCCAAAAATTAACACAGAAACATTAAGTGACGAACTAACAAAAATTGGCCATCAAACAAGAACAATATGACAAGATACGATACGAAGCAACCATTACCATTATTCTTAATAGAACTTGAACCCAGAACCAATAACAACGAAATTTATTCAATCAAAAAAATTCTAAACACAAAAGGCCAGTATATATGCTAGCTACTTCCAAAAATCACAGGTGTATTTTTATTCAGGGGAAAAGTAGTAAATTAAAGCCAGACATTTTGTTTTTTATAATGATGCTAAAAAGGGGGCTGGTCTATCCGATGAGATGTCATCCTATTATAGTTGTTTGCGTAGAACCGTAAAATGGTTAAAAAAATTGTAATAGAATTAATATGCGGGATTTGCCTCGTAAATGCATGGTATGTATTAGGTTGTCCGAAAAATTTCTATCGTTTCATAAGGTAATAATGGATGAACAACAATTTCTGTTTTATATTATTTTATTGAATTAGGCATGTTCCATTTCGTTCTATTACTATTATTATGTTCGTGCATAATTCAATAAACTAATATAAAACAAAAAACATTGTGCGTCTATTACTTCCTTATAAAACAAAAGAAGCTTTTCGAACAACCTAATATATAGAAAATGGGATATTAAAAGTATTAAAATTTTAAAATTTCGCGAAAAAAAGTTTGATCGCCTTTTAAGTACAGTGAATCGCCACAGAGACGAAATACCAAGTGAAAATGAAGTACAGCCTAAAAATCATTCACATTTTCTGCAGTCGTACCAAGGGCCCGCGCGAAAAACGAGACGGTGGTGTAAACAACGTTATAAACGTATTTCTAGAATAAAAGGTAGAGAGTATGCCACGAATAATGCCAAAAAAGTATCGGCATATTGTAATCGTTGTAAGGACCAGCCGGCACTCTAACATTTTTTAAAAAATTGCATAAAAAGTAAATAATTATGTTAAGTTTATAATATTCAATTGTTATGTTCTTATTATTGAATATCTGTTTATAATGTTGAGATGAAATAACATGAACCTATTTTGTACTATCTATTTTGTGAAATACAAGTGCGACCCACCGTGATGCGCTCCGCCTCACGGAACAGACACGTGTGACCCACCAGTAATGCACGTCGGCGTTGTCACGTAAATTCGTGATAAAAAAAGAAGTAACTGAGCAACAGCTTAACTTGACTGTCCTTTTATATTTTTGTAGGTTTTTATTCACAAAAGTGATTAAATACAATATTACAATGAAGTAGCGAAGTTAAAATAATTTTTATATGTTGAGTTTGTAGGAGTTGAGGGGCAAGGAGAGGATCCTGACTGCCCTACGTAATGGGGAAAATTTAGTGTTGGACCATGTGCAAAGGTTAGGTCAAGGCCTAACTGTCATCGTCATTCCACACTTCTTGATAATAAACTTTTAGACTTTGACCTTACCTTTACACACAGCCCAGCACTAAACTTCCCCCCATCACGTAGGGCACTCAGGATCCTCTCCTTGCCCCTCAACTGCTACAAACTCAAACATATAAAACTGCGAGTATTCGACCACGGGACCAGTCTTGGGCATGGTCTTGGCCGCGGTTTGAACAACCACTTTAATACTTGTAACTTCGCTACTTCATAACATTGTAATATTGTACTTAACCACCTTTGGAATAAACCATATAAAAATATAAAAGGACAGTCAAGTTGAGCTGTTGCTCAGTTCTTTCCTTTTTCTTCTATTTCCTCATCACGAATGTTACGTGACACGAACCAGAATGAGTAAATAAGAGGACAATTAGTATAAACCAAAAATATTACGAATTGGTATATACGACATATATGTACGATGTATAGGTACGACGTATTGGTATATAAAAAATTTTCCGATGCAACGGTAGGCTTTTATTTTATAATTTACTATCAATGAAGAATGACGTACAATAAATTAGGACATGCCACAGTGGTTTAGGAATTAACAGAGTAATTGAATATATTTCCAGAATTTGTCGGTTTTTGAGTGTGTCAAAATGTCATGAAATACATATTGTCAATGATTGACGGTTTCACATAATTTTCACCCTTATAAATCTACAACGGCAATCGAAACAATCAAACACTTAAGGGCCTATTTTCGTAATTATATTATTATAAATATACCCCATCATATAATAAGTGATTGCGGGACCCGTTCCTCTTCGGACATATTCAAAATTTTTCTTAAATAGTAATTAGTTAGGAACATGTTTTGATCGCAATCGTAACACCTCATACCAACGCAACATACATGTTGACGTTTTAACCGCGTTATCGCACTCATATTGGTAAAATTATCCAAATATTCAGAAGTGATTTAAAATTTTAAATAAGGTAAAGTTTGGACCAAACAATTCTGTCTGTCGTTCGATTGGTGAAATACCAAGTCGTTTGCTATTTGGGATGGATCAGTTAAGGTTACGTTTAGAATTAGTAACGATATTATAATATCAAAGTAGAAAGAGTACCATCCCGCGCAAAAAAATTTGGTGTATGTCTTATTCGATTAGGAACAAAAATCAAGTTTCTCGAAATTTATCTTTACCATTTCAAGGATCAAACGTTCTTATTTTAAAACAGCAAATTTTTATAACAAGGTACTATTAAGACATTTCGAAAATAAGAGTACTATGTAATATCAGATTCAACTTTCTATATTCATGTTCTTTTAAATTAAGGAAATAGAGTGCTTTCAAACTACATTGTTAAAGCTGTCAAATTCGTCAAAATGACGCATTTTGTCATCAGTGAGAATTCGGTCATTCTGTTTGTGCAATTATCTAAATATGTATAAATGTTTTTGATGCAAAATTGTAATTATTTACACGCATTGTATGAAAGTACCTACACGCTAAAGAGTACATATGAATCCTAGCTACTTCAATCCAATTTCTTTTTCAAAATAAACTAAAAGATATATATAATAGCGATACATATATGCACGTCGCTCCTTGAAAAATTGTGTTATTTTATACACATTATTTCTTTTCCTCTGTTCGAATGGAAAGAGCACTCTTTACGAATGACTCATGAAAATAGCTAGTACTCCTATTCTCGAATAAATGCAAGAAGCCAGTCCATTTTCCTGCAACTTCTCAAAACCGGGTCAGAACAAAGAATGTAAGCACATCGAGGGCCATTCAAGAATTTATGCCAATCTCAAATTAAAATAATACAAAAGCTTCCAGTTTCAGACTCAATACAAAAATCTTATTCCTTCCCGGTTCGGTGCTGAGGGAGTGTTTATTCCTCGCTTTTATTTCCACGTAATACAGCCACCATCAATTTACTTTGCTCCCTGCCACTCGGCAGACTGCTTGTCCCACGGCGATTGTCATTTCTACTTATAATACTTTTTTATCTTATTATCGCTGTTATAAGATAAATAGGTCAAGCTTGTTCTCTTCAAGATCTCACGGCTTGATTCTGGGCTTATCTTTGCTCCGGAATCTTTCCGCCCCTTTTGTCCTGCAATTTACCTGATGAGCGCTACCTTGCCCCGTCGAAAGAAAATGTGTCGTGCCTCTTATTTCATTATCTCGCGACTTCTCAGTTCGGCTCTTTTACTTAAACTTTCCATTCTCTCCTTCCCTTTCCTTATCCATGCCCTTCTTGTTCTTTTCTGTTAGTTGTTGTCGCTTAACATTTGTTTTCTTCCTCCCTGTGTACTTTCGACATGACGCAGAAAAGGGATTTAAAAGTCTCGAGCTTGGATAGCGTCGAGCTAATTATTGTAATTTCATGCCCTTGTGATACCCTCTGCAACCGGCAGCTTCTAATTAGTCTTGCACTCTGCTTGTCAACAGCAGCTTTTGAGCAAAAATTTTGTAAGACAGCGACGATAATTGTCATGGAAACTTCTCTGAGCTTATTTATCACAAAAAGAAAAATGATGTTTAATAAAAAGTAATTGGGCAAGGAATCATATTCTTGTGATTTTTTGTCGAATATTTCTTGTTGTCCCGTTGAACGATTCGGATAAAATATTTTGATTTATTTTTTGGATACTGCTAAAAAAAATTAGCATTATTGTAGGATCTTACTACAATTAGTTTATTTACAATAAATGGATTAAACAGATGTTGGTTAAACAGGAAACGATGGTTGTTTAACATGAACTAGTCACAATAACGTACCATAATTAAGACAACTAAATAGTTGATTTGCAACTCTCGTCACTACGGTTCCAACGTTTTTTCTCACGCAGACCACACTCTCTGGAAAACGCTAGCAACACTATCTCGACAACTCAATTCGGACTCTCTGACTTCTCAACTAACACTAACTGTTGATTCGTCTTTGTCTCTTAGCATCCCTTTGTCTTTTGTCTTAGCCCCACCACGCACGTATTCCGCAACCGCTAGTGGTCAGGGTCACGCAGGCTTTTTCTGCGAAACTATTCGATTGAAGGACCGGCGGTACATTATTGGGCCTGTCGGCACTTCGGCTTTCTCGCGACATTGTTTGTAGTTCGCTCGATATCTCTTAGGCCTTTCGCCCACGATACTATATTATTGACCAGTGAAACGGAAAAATGGATGACGACAAAGCAAAACGTACTTTAGATTCTAGATTAGCATGTCAGATGTAACAACGAGCAGTTACAATAATTACAAGCTACAACCAAATTGCATCTAACAGACTAGCAAAAAGTACGATTCTTTGTTCGGAATTCAACGCTCTTGAAACTTACAAAACCACGAAGCGTCTCTAGCAAACTTGTTAGTTACATGTATGTATGTAGAAGGACTTTAAAGTTTCTCACCTGGAAAACAAGTTATTTCCGAAAGAATAAATTAATAAAATTGCAAAATTTTACATCGTTTCTATTCGCTGAAAATGACATACCGATTAATACAACTAGTACAATCAATTTATCTAACAATAAATGAAAAATTTAAATAAATGGTGGTACGTTAATTTTTACGAAGCATGTATGTATTTATGAAATTACATATTTGTTAGCTATAAATTAATTCCATATAAATAAGTTTGTTCACTTGTAATTAGACAAAAAAGTAAAATTACTGTATTATAATATATATCGTAAATGTTGTTATCTGTATTGTTGTAACTCGCAAATGAATTAAATGTTTATATTATTGTAAAATATATTACATTGATATCGATACTTTGTTGTATGTGCTTAAAAATTTATGCAGTTGAAAACTTTGCTCAAAGAAAATTTTTTAAAAGATACGTTGTTACAAACCGAATTTACCAATACACATCACGCGAAACGCAAAAATGTTTCGTTATGCGTAGATGAAATATTCTATTTGCCAACCTAATAGCTTTACGAATCTCGCGTAAGCAAATTGTATAATCGATACTGGAAAACTGCTTGTACATTTTCAATGAAGAAGTATGCATCAACACTTTATTGTGATTGAAACGCATAACAACTAAAATATCGTAAATATCGGGATGCTTCAGAAATTGTATTCTCATATCAACGTTGAGCTTGCATGATAAATAATATACATGTATCATCATTATTATTATTCGCGTGTATATAACTCTTTAGCATACAAATTCGGTTACGAGTTGTTTGTGGTACTTTACTTGTGGTACTTTGTCGTACTTTATGTGATATTATTAAGTTAAACATAATCAAACATAAATAAACATAAATTTAACTGATTTTGCATGTCCGAGAAAACGTGATAACACGTTAACCGCAGATGACTAGACGGAAAAATCGATGTGTATTTTCAAACATATTACAAAGGTAATACTGATAGAAAGGCGAGTCTGCTGATCAGTATTGCAAGTGAGGAGGAATACACGGATAATAAGACAGAATTCTTAATGTACATGTTAACGTTCTTAAATAATCTAATGACTACGTATGTTAGGGAAACCGGAAGTTTTAAATGCACTGCTGGTTTTATTGAAGAGGTATCTAGCAAAAGAGAGGTTTGACGAAAAGGTAACGTCAATATCATAAATATTATTTACAACAGACAACAGAAAATTAATTATGCAATAAAAAAATGTATGTAGTGCTTTTTCTATGTGTGTAATGAATAATACTGTTTCTTAAATAGATTAAGAGTTAATTTATTTCGAATCAACTATAATTCTAGGCTGGTAAGGTTCGATTACATAAGTAGCTGACTGCGATAATTATCAATGGCACGAAACAGCTTTAAATCACCCGCAAACAGCAAGAACAGGCAATATTAACCTTTAACTGCGGAGTTTAGTTTCGAAAATCCCTTACGGGGAGCGCAGATAAAATCAAACAATGACGAGTACACGTCGAGAGCAGAGTAAATACTCCTGTTATAAATTTTACGAAAAAATTAAAGCAAAACAAGGGAGGATCACATTTTTATTCGATAAAAAGCTAACAATTGATTGTTGAAAAAAGGTATTGTTATTAAAAACTTAAAAATTGTCAAACAATAATAAAGTAAAGTACACAAAGCAATTCGGGGAATAGCCGATGCATTGAGGAAAATAATTAACCGAATTTATAAAAAGCAATACATTATACGGGGCATAATGATATTACCATAGATATACATATACCAAAGAGCATAATCAAATAATCAAACTTCTTGTTTCGACCGTTCGCGGGGAGACGCGATCTCGAAGAAGTGCGCCAACGGGTGTCGTAAATTCCTGTTACGATTTGAATAATCGACGCCACGAATCGATCGATCCCTTATCTCGATTAAGTCAATAAGGTTGAATGAGTATAACGCTGATATTAACAGGTTATAATATATATTTTCAACAATCCAATAACTTCAATATTTTATATAATTATGCGTATGTTGACTGCCAAACTACGAGTGAGTACAACCTGAGATTCGTTTCGTGTTGGCAACTATGCTGATGTGACTTCTGTAGATTGAATGTCTTCGATTTTGGCGACTGTGATGACTGATTGTTACTTCTGAGCTTCGATTGTTACTGTTACTCGAACTGTTTGTAGAACAAGTCTAGAGATGCGGTGACTGTTCTGTAGTGTAGCTCAAGTCCTGAGAACAAGTCTAGAGATTAAGTGTAGTTCGTTCCCGTGTTATCACGGAGGACAGCTCGGTGTGGGTGTGCCTTTTGAACTAAGCATGCGAATTCGTTGTTCACACCTTTCATTAGGAAAATGAGAGTAACGATTCGCGATGCCCATTGGTTATAGCCAACGTTAATGAATGAAGATAGGAAGAGGAAACTTCCTACCAATGTGGCTCGTGGGTGACCTTGTTCATGGGAAAAACCAGCTTTTCCCGTTAGGTAAATACCCGCTTTTCCTGTTAGATAACTACCTGCTTCCTCCGTGATTTTTAAGAGCGTATAATAAACCTAAGGATTGTTCTAAGGACCAGCCATAAACCAAAAATAATTGCAGGATTAAAGATACCGTTAAAAAGATTCTGTTTGTGGTGGTTCCTTAGGCTTATTAAGGGGGGCGAGGGGTAAGGTTTTAGAATTTTTTTTTGCATTCTTTAATTGCATGCACAACATCTTAAGAATATTGTGTCAAAATTTCAAGTTGATTGGAGCAAAATTGACGAAGTTACGAGTATTTTTATACATTTTTATTTTTTATTTATTTATTAAAATTACAATCAATTCTCGCGTTGAGAATTTTCAGTAATTTTTCTGGCGTGGCGCAGTGACATGGCTGATTATTTATAATAAGTTAATACTTATTATAGATAAGTATAATTTTTAAGTAAGTATTATAAATAAGTAAATCTTACTTAATTTAGATAACTAATTGAATCTGGCGTTTAGGTCTAGCGGGTAGTGCCTCCTCAGCCTGCGAATCTGGTCCGTCGTATCACGTGGTCCAGTGATTAGGGGGTTACAGTGTTTGTTGACTCTTTTGCTATATCTGTCGCTGTATTTTGCTATTTCCTCTTTGACTGTGGGTATCTCGAACTCGCGGTGTATTGTTTCATTGGTTACATACCAAGGTGCATCAATTAGGGATCTTAGCGTTTTCGATTGGAAGTGTTGAAGTATTTCAATGTTGGAGTTACTTGCTGTTCCCCATAGTTGGATTCCGTAGGTCCAGACAGGTTTTATTACGGTCTTGTAGAGGCTAATTTTGTTCTGTGTGCTTAGGTTGGAGCGTCGGCCAGTCAGCCAATAGAATTCATTGAGTTTGTCCTTGAGTTGCTTTTTTTGTCTGTGATGTGATTCTTCCAAGTTAGCCTCCTGTCCAGGGTCATGCCCAGGTATTTGACTGAGTCCTTGCTAGGAATTATTGTGTTGTTAATGGTGACCTGGGGGCAGGTTTGTTTTCGGAGCGTGAAGGTTACATGTGTGGATTTTTTTCGTTGATTTTGAAGCCCCATTCATGAAACCACTTTTCCATGGAGTCGAGACATCGCTGGAGAGTGGATGAGGCAATTACCGGGTCTGCGTGAGTAGCTAATAGCGCTGTGTCGTCAGCAAATGTTGCTATTGTTATCTCGTTTGATATAGGTAAGTCGGCAGTGTAGATGGAGTACAGTAGGGGTCCGAGGACACTACCATGGGGTATGCCGGATTCTATTGGGAATGTTGCGGAAGTGGCGTCTAGGCATTTAACAATGAATTGTCTATTGGTTAAGTAGGATTTTAGGATGAAGTAGTAGGGGTGAGGTAGGATCTTTTTAAGTTTGTATAGTAGCCCTTCATGCCATACTTTGTCGAATGCCTGTTGAATGTCTAGGAATACCGCTGAGCAATATTTTTTCTTTTCAAGGGTTTGGCTGATCATGTGGGTTATGCGATGGATTTGCTCTACTGTTGAATGTTGTTTCCGAAGGCCGAATTGGTGATCTGGGAGTGCTTTCAAATCCTCTAGGAGTGGAATGAGTCGATTCGTTAGCATCTTTTCGAATAGTTTATATAGGGTAGGTAAAAGATTGATTGGGCGATAGGAGCTAGTTTCATATATCGGTTTTCCGGGTTTAGGGATGAGGGTAATCAGTGAGATTTTCCAGACCTTAGGAAAGTATTCAAGGCGAAGAATAGCGTTAAAAATCGACGTGATAAGTGCAATCCCTTTTATGGGAAGTTGCTTGATTGGTTTATTGCCTATTAAGTCGTGCCCTGCTGCTTTCTTTGGATTTAGGCGACTGATTGATTTGAGGCGGATAAAAAGGGAGAGAGTGAGCGTTTCGTCCCGGGACTACCGGTGGACTCGTCAGTAAGGCTGTGCCCGGTAGTCCCCCTGCCTTAGACGTAGAGGGAGTCTCGCTAGGTGCGGTATTTATATCAATCGCTCGTATATTCGACCGCTAGCGCGTTAGACAGACAGACTCGTTGTCGTCGTAGCCCTCTAGTGTTGGCGGTTGGTACCCGCGGATCGCCCGGGAGGTGTTGCGCCGCGTTGATGCCTCGACCTGTCGGCGTCCTGTTGATACCGATCCGCCACAGATTCTATAATCTCTGCAGAAGTGAAGGGTTCGATAAGAGGAGGCATTTGGAAGGGAGAGTGCAGGTATTCAGTAATGTCCGCGGCAGCTTTGGAGAAGTGGGGTTTAAATACTTTAGACAAGTATTTAGAAAACAGGTTGGCTTTTTCTATAGGGCTACGCCCCCATCCACCTTGCGGACGGCAGATTGGAGGGATTACTTGCGGGGGGCGCGTGAGTTTCCTGGAGGCCTTCCATAGTGAGTAGTTGGAGTCAGCTGTGGGGGACAAATTGGCGAGATATTTATGAAAACAGTCATTTTTGTAATTTTTGATGATTTTGGTTAGCTTTCTACTTGCGTTGTTTAGTTTGCGTTTGTTATCCATGTTCTCTTGGTCTGCGATACTCTTCTTAGTCTATGTTTTTCTGCTATTTTTTTAATATGTAATGGGGATATTCACGTTTGCTGATAGAAGCCTTAGTAGGAATGGAGGAGCGGATAGCGTTTGTTATGCTCATGTTTAAGTATTCCGTGTCTGCTTCGATATCTTCATTAGTTTTTAGTGAAGTTAAGGCTGAAGTTGAGTGATTAAAGACTTCTCTAAAGAGCTGCCAGTTGGTGAGTTGATTATGAATAAAGCTATTAGGTGCATTCTCGATAATTATTGAACTGACTGTTGCTATCACGGTCAGACAATGAAGGACGTCGTACGGATCATCTCACACGACGTAACACTTCTGTTTTTTATACTTCCTTCTTTATAAACTACATAATAGTTCTACTGGAAGTATAAAGCGGATATACCACAAAACATCATTTATATTATTTTACTTTTTACTAAAATTTTCAGTTTTTATAGTAAATGGTAATCTTTTATTTTGCACGACGAATGTACACATCACTCGCGCCGAAATAAAATTTCGGATTGACGTGTATATACGTCGAACACAGTTAATTGCTTAATCCCCTCGTCAGTTGTGACAGCGATGCTGAGGGGACAACAGGAGTTCCTTGTAATCCGCTCCTATTGCGAAGGAGTAATGCTCTTAAAGGAGTGGGCAGAGCGGGAGAACATCCCACCCTAGTAGGGTTCCGCGCTGAAGGGCGGCCCTACGCCGCCCTAGGTGGTCATAGGGGTCGACACGCCGAGGAGTTTCTGGGATCTACTCAGAATTGTATGACGGTCCAGAGAATAGCGTTGAGAGGGAAGGTCCCTTCCAATGCCCGAACTAACCTCCCCCAAAGTGGGAGAAGACGCAGGAGTGCTTTGGCAGTAATTCGAAAAAGGTCCCGGCGCATCCCTGTTGAGCGTCAGGCGGACCACCGTGGGGTTTTAATCGGTAAAGTCCGACACTACCCCGCCGCTTCCCAGGAGCGTTAACTGCCTAATATGTGTTAATAAAAATATTGTACTATAATATCTTTTATTTTATTCTTTGTTTCATAAATTTTCATATCTTTCTCGCTTAATAAATAAATTTTATAATTTTTTTTCATGTTAATAAGAATTGACGATAGTTTAATATAATCAAAAAAAGTTTTGTGAAAAGAAAAGTAACAAAAGAATTTTTTCATGATCGATAATGGTTATCGGTAACCAAAATAAAATTCGAGTCATGATGGTCATTGGTAATCAATATTAAATTTCCGACATCGATAATGGTTAGCGGTAGCCATAAAAGATTAATCATTATAAATGATTATTCGTAATCAGAACAGTTAGATATTAATATCATTTAATCGTTCAATTTTCTGAGAAATTTCTTTGAGATTTATTTATAACACTTTCAGTTAAATAAAAATTAATTTTTACTCAATGACTTTTTTCCAAAAAATGTTTTTTAAAATAGCTATTACTTCATCTTGTGAAGGAAGAAATCTATACCAATTTATTAAAGATTGCCCGAAGAATTCTGGACGTTATAAATATACATGATTTCACAAAGCAAGGGTTGATACTATCATTATCTGGATCTGTGTTTACATTTAAGTTATTAAATGTTGCTAATATCTATGCTGAACCCTGCGATGTTAAGAACACAGTTGTGGTTACAGTTCTATCGTGTGAACAATCCGTATCATCTTAATATACAGGTTCAAAAAATTGAACATAGTACGTAGAATACGAAGATTTCAAATATATTAACACTAATTAGTACATCCTATAATATAGCGTTACTTTATAAAAATTCGTCGAATTTTTTTCGAAATAAATTCCATAATTTTCATACTGTTTTCCGTGAAGCAACGCGCGCGAAGGACATGAGATAAAATGCGCATAACTTCGAAATTCATCAATGAAGAACTCGTAGGAAGGGCTAGTTAGGATTAACCGAGTACCCTTTAATATCGTACGAAATGTAAGGCATTTAATATTATAGGCGTCGTACAACCATGGCTCGTTTATTTTGTATCAAATTATCCTGTAACGCGCTGCGTCACTAAAATTAAACATGAAGTTCGATGTATGACCGCATTAACTACTAAAGCATCTGCTCTGCGATTGCAAAATCTGCGTCTTTTAGTGCCCAACGAGGGATGAATAGTTTTCCTTCTTACGGATAAACATACACAACGATATTAAATATAATCTATTCTTATAATATAAATATTTCCATTGATAAGTGTTGTGAAGACTATACGGAAATTTCACCGAAATACACGAGAATACAACACGGATTCATGGTTGATCTAGTGACCGTTTATTTTTATTGGACAATTTGCACGTATGTATATGTTGACAATAAATTAACTCGAATAATCTATAAAAGTATTACATAAATGTGCTTAAGACTCGTCGCCACTACCGAGCGTCCAGAAGCAAAAGTCTAAAAATCATCATCTGAGCAACCATGAAACATTTGGCTGTGAGTTATAAATAAAATATAATAACCTTCTCAAAAATATCATGTAACGTGTCATGTCAGAACTTAATCTAATCCAACAGCTCTCTTTACAACGACCATTTCGAATGCTTATCCGTTACAAAATTCATTTTTGTTTTGTAATTTTGATTTTTATAGTTATTACACATGTTAAAAAGAACTTGTATACTTAATTCGGTGAATTTTAGAAAGGATATGATAATAGAAGCCCGCATGCGTATATACGTACACAATGCAGGGAAATAGATGAAAATAGAGGAAAGAGGGGAAAGATAGCAACATCATTTCTACGAGTAAAATATTCGAAAAGCGTATCACTTGTGCGCATCAATCTATCAAATAATAAATCGTAAATAACGGTGGCTCGTTAAGTACCAAAATAATGTAACAACGTTATTACATATGAAGTGCACTAAGCAAATTTGAATGTTATTCCGTTTCCGAAATCGCGCACCGTTCTATCGTGTCTGTTCCACCTATTACCAAAATTAGAAAGAAGGTCATGGTGAAAACCGTCCTATTCTCATCTTCAGGTATTTTATTAAGCCTGGAAATAGAAATCGATTCTATGTTTTTAATTTCATACGCTGTTTTATGAGATCAGATTCAAATATCAGTCGTTTAACGTTCCTATAGATTGTTGTATAATAAACATCGTTTCGAAATGACAAACGTCACAAATGTAGCTTGTTTTAAAATGCAATATTTTGAATTAAAGTATTCGAACTACTAAAATCGATATGTTTTCCTTTTCGCGATTGGAAATATTTTAATTTTTAGAAAGGAAGATATGTTTTCTCATAGGAGCAGGAGTGTCAAAGTAAAAGCACAAACTCTCCTACATCTGCTAATTAATTAGAACCACGGAATTTTCCAATCCTCCGCGACTATGAAATCTTCCGTTTACTAGACAAAACTTATCTCATTTCTTGCTCTCTACTCTATAACTGCTCTACAATTCTTTACCAAGTGTATCTAACTTAGTAAATGAACGTCATGTCTTTAAATTGCAGGGAGCAAGATATGCAAATCTAAAAAGTTTTTCACGTGCATCGTACCTGTTTCAGGCGGTGCTTTTCCACCCGAATTCGCTGATACTATCCAAAATGTAACGGTATCGCTGGGAAGGGACGCAACTTTTACGTGTCTGGTCAATCATTTAGGGGGCTACAGGGTAAGTTACCCCTAATGAAAATTCATTCGATGAAGGTGGGACACGCGTACACCGGCCAGATTTTTTATTCGTTTAACTTTTTTTCCCTCGTCGACGCTATTGTTTCATCCATTGTAAAAAGCCAAGAATTTACTAAAGATTCATTACGAGTCGCAATTATGGTATTGCATTTTATTCAAATCTTTCTATGTCTCATTGACAGACAAAGAATCGTAGTAGCTTTTTGCAGTGAATT
Source organism: Bombus bifarius (assembly GCF_011952205.1). Lineage (NCBI taxonomy): Eukaryota > Metazoa > Arthropoda > Insecta > Hymenoptera > Apidae > Bombus > Bombus bifarius. The sequence continues at coordinate 202,781 of NW_022885576.1, forward strand.
GAAAGTGAACTCGTTTTATACAATTTTCTTTCCAAATTTTTCCAAACGAAAACATTTTATAACTTTGTTTTAAGGAATTTTTTCATACAATCATAGAAAATAATAAAATATGTAGAAATGTCTTCTATCCTGTATCTCGGCGAAGATAATGAAAATGTAGTCAATAGTACACATCCGAAATAAATAACTTATTAAATATGTGACTAGTCGGTATAACATGTACTTGAGAATGTTCTTAGCGCATTTTGTGCTTAAAAATCAACTTCAACGAATTAGACAAATGAGAAGATGGATAATAGCAAAAAGACGACGTCAAAAATTCAAAGGGTAGCTGTTCACAGAAGGTGAGCAAGAGGTGTTGTATAACAGCAAGCCTGCTCCCTCCCATTAAGAACACTTTGGCACAGTTATAAAGAAATAAATAATCTAGTTGCGATAGTCTAATGACATTATGCGATAGTAAAGTGGTAACAAGCAAATTTGCCGCAGCTAATTTTTTATTTACAACTTAATGCCGAGTCACGGTAAGTTCAACAATGCGACTGAACCGTGCATACACAATTTCTGCTAGAATGTTTCGTAATACAACGCCCTCTATCCGATCATATCTTAAACCAACCAATTAAACTAACTGCATCATATTCTAAAAATTCTAATAGAATTGTTCAAGTTGCAGATTTATATTTGAAGTGCCAGAAATAAAACTAATATTATAGAAGAGACATTATCAAAAAAAAGCAAATGACAAAATCTCAATGTGTATGAAATTATAACTTAATTATAACAATTATGTATAACTTTGACTCAAATTCAATATTTTTAAACGATGAACAGATTGGCTCGGTTTCCTAACTGGCCGTGAGAATTTCTGGTTCTTATACATAGATACGACGAAAACAAATTTCAACTACATCTTTCTAGTAAAGAGAGAGTCATTCTCCGGAAACAGTTTCGAACACCATTACGGCATTGCCCCAGTACACCCCATAACACATTTTCCATTAATACAAGCGTTCTCAAGATCCCCACAATACGCCTCTGCGACTTCCCAAGATTTGGAATATTCTAAGGAAAATGCAAATATCGTTTCAAAATTTGACCAAGGAGATAGAAGACGCATACGCTCCACCTATACGTGTCTCCCCGTCCGTGTCGTACGTATCCGGCTTGTTTGCATTCCGTATTCGGCCAGTCTATAGGAAAATTGCGGTGTTCTCGACCATCGAAATCTATGAACACGTCTGTGCTCTCTGATCGTTCTCGTTTGCTCAGTGTGCTACCGTCTCATTAACCCTTTCGATCTGACTGGCTTGAGGATTTACATTTGACTAGCTGGTTCAACCTACATGCCACTGGCTCTAGTAAATTGCTCGCTAAATTAAATTAAAGCTAACTTCAAGAAGCGAACACTCTGCCGCATCTCTCCCAGCAACCGCTGTTTCATTGCGTCTGAAACACTATTTTGCGAATCTTCTTTTCGAATTGGAAGCTACGTAACGATATAATCAATTGGCATTGTACGACACAATTTTTCCTTCAAGTAGAATGTTTGTTTGTGAGAAAAGTTATGGTTAGAAAATAGGACAGTAAATTGAACGATCGAACGTTTAAAATATTGCAATACCGTATCGACGTTAAACTGTCAATTTAATTGTTTGCATCGTTTTTCTTGTAATAGATAAATATTTCCATAGGTTGGTTGGCTGAAAGTGGATACTAAGGCGATCCAGGCGATCCACGATCACGTAATAACTCACAATAACAGGGTCTCGGTATCTCATAGAGACCATACTACTTGGAATCTTCACATAAAGAACGTACAAGAGCAAGACGAGGGACGCTACATGTGTCAGATTAACACAGATCCGATGAAAAGCCAGGTAAGTTTATCATGCCATTTCTTCGAAATTCTTCTAGTGCGATAATAGTAACAAATGTCTCAATTAAATTATACTTATTATGTAGAGTACTTGCTCAGGGGATGAACTAAAAATAGATAAAAGTGAGAGTTCAAAAACTAATTGTTGAATATATAGTACATTTGTATTGTACGTGCGAGAGTGAGGGAACGTAGAGCGGAAACACACACGAGTATGTATCCCATCCTTAATATGTATGTGAGCGTCGTCTGATGGCCTAAGACTCCGTTGAGACAAAAGAGAGAAATGCAGTGTGAAATCTCGTGCCCTGGGCCTCCGGCGAGTAGCCTACGTGGCGAGCTAAGTTATGTGAATATTACAATGAAGTTCTTTGTAATACCTCTCTAAATCATCTCCATACTTTAACACTAGTTAATTGGGGACATCAAATTTCGAACATTGGTTTAAATATTTAACTATGCAGGATTTTCCAATACAAGAAACGGGTTATTTATAGAATTTAAGCACAAATCGCTATCAGACACATTTAATTGGTTGCTATTTTGAGTATTATCAGCACTCGAAATCAGAGCTTTCTGCGATTCTGCGCACAGTTTAACCGATAGGACGAATCGTGGTAAGCCGAGAAACTTGGTGAAATAATTAGTTGGAAACCTATTTAGATCAGTAAAGTTCTCGAATGCATGTCGATTGTAGAGCATATCAATTCCAATTAAGTGTACGCCGCTACACGTCTTCCCGATTAGTTTACATGATATCTTTGCCGTGACTGATTGGATTTGCGTACCTTAATACTCAATTCGTGTACGAACGAATATACATAATCGAATATTATCGAGTTATTTTAACGGAACCTGTGTTCATATAATTCTAACTACGATGCAGTATTAGTTGAATTTTTAACTAATCAACTGTACGATGATACACACATTCTCATATTTCTGACAGTTTCTAATGATTTTTATGACTGGTATCGTGATGGAAATACATAGCAGCTACGCTATTATTATCTAAAATATGAAAATTTGGGAACGGGGACGAGAATGGAGACGGAGAGTATTAGTTACTTACAATGTTACAATTTCTGCAAGTATCGAAGGTATTCCTCTAGAAGCTCCAAAAGCATGGCATACCAGGAAATCTCACAAGCTGTCTAGTAATAGTAGTAGATACCTTTTTTTTGTACGTGGAGAAATCCTCATGGACACTCCGCTGCTGCAGTAATCGCGTAACAGCAGAGTAATGTCGGACTCCTACCGACTAAAACTCCACGATGACCATCCTACGCGTGTGACAGGAGTGTGACAGGAACCTCTTATGAATTAACTTCCGTTGCATCCCCTTCTCGCGTCCTCTTGTTCGAGCCAGTCCTAATACCTCCCGACTATTGAATTGGCGTTAGGGCGGGGGGATCATTGCCCCTAGCGCTGTCGCTCCTTCCCGTCGTGGTCCGTGGAGCGGCGGTGGAGTGGCTCTAGGTCGTCTGACTGCCATCCTTCTCCATAGTCTTATCCTACAAGGGTGAGAGTTTTTCTTTCTCTCCCTTTCCGCTCGCTCCTTCGCGAGCACAACTCGCTCGCAGAAGAGGCGGACGGCCTCGTATTCCTGTGACCCTCTCAACATCGCTTCTACAATCACTGAGGGGGTCAATGTTTCTCCTATGGCGTGCCGCAGAGTGTAGCGGGGCAGCTCCCACGCCGGACAGAGCTCCAGGGTGTGCTGCGCTGTGTCCCTGCCCTCTCCGCAGTGGCGGCAGATGTCTGTCGTCTCTCATCTGATTCTCCTCAGGTACTCGCCGAACACGCCGTGTCCCGTGAGCACCTGGGTCATCCTGAATGTGAGGGGGAGGCCGTGGCGGCTTCTCCACGCCTCCCAGTTTGGCAGGACCGCCTCCGCGCCTCGATGTTCGCCTCCCTCGTTGATCAGCTGGGATCGCCACAGGTCCCACGTGTCCTCCTCGGAATAGTAGTAGATACCTAGCGGGAACTCCCGCTTATGAACACCTTGGAAATAACAGTTAAGTTTCGATCACTTTTGCCGTAGCAAAGAGCAAACTTTTTTCGACGCTACTTATTAACCACGTATATTTATATTGTTATTAACAAAAATTTTATTATAAATCTTTTATTAGTATTTTTTATTTAAAAAGAGTCAATCAAAGTCTCGGTCAATCCTTTTATTCTTATACTTAACATTAATACAATTTTTTTCTAATAATTTGAACAGAGCACGAGTTATTTCGGAATTTGCAGAATTGTAGAACTTGTTTCCAATAAAGTTAAATCTACGAACAATGACACGCGATGTTTACGCAGCAATCTAAATGCATAGAATTTGTATTTTGCATAAAATAAAATTTGTATTTTTACCTATTCCACCAACTTGATCTCTTTTAAAAGCGTAGACGGCAAAGAACCTTACATAAAATTGACGAGTAGCTAGACGACTCATTTCCTTTCTATATTAAACATTTCAACGCATTCATGAACACAGAATTCACGGTGGAATAAAATTTCGCTTTTAAGAAGAAGGGATATAATGCATTTTCGACTCCAATAAAGCCAGTAAAAATTATGCTTTCCATGTGTTACGCCGCCTAAAACATCTGGACGCCAGCCCGCGCGACCGGACAACAACCGACCTGCGTAACGTCACTTCGACCCTCAATAAACCTAAGGGCCCACCATAACTTTCACTTTCCTGTATTGTTTCGCCATGTGTCGTCAATCCGTTTGTCCTGAAGAATGTCTTAAGCCTAAAAGTATGTTCGACGCACATCTGGTTTTTTAGAGAGGTCCTTGGGTTTATTAGTCGCACTTAAAACACGGAGAAAGCGGGTATGCACCCATGAGGAAAATCTGAATAGCCCTGTAATAAAACAAGCTAGATTTTTCTCACGCACACAGTCATCTATCCACCACGATGGTAGGAGACTCCCTACTCATCCCTTCGAGCAGTAATGCAGGTCATGACCAATCGACACCTCGGTTCGTTACCCTCACTTTTCCTAACGAAATTGGGAACAACGAATCCGCGTTCTTTAGGCACAGGGGCACACCCACACCGAACTTTTCTTCCGTATGAAAAAAGGAGCGACAGTCAGTCTAAAAACTAACGTCTAACGCGGCAGTCTACACATAGCGCGAGAATCGCATACTTCACGCAAATCTTTTGTCGGTTCTCGGTGTTGTCGAACATACATCTTCTCTCCTAAATATATTATAGTGCTAAGTCCATTAATACATTAATTTCCATTATAAGAGCCCTGCTCTAGCGTACATATCTATCGCATCTTCGTGCGACAAGTTGTTGACTATTTGTTTCTCTACGTCAGTGTAATCTAAGTGTTGGAAATATATAATTTATAATTCTGTGAATCACAGTGTTATACAAACTCAATCACCCCTATTATCTCAACGGAAATCAGGGGATCGATCAATTCGTGGTGTCGATTGTTATAATCGTAACGGGGATTTACGACCCCCGTTGACGTCTCTCCTCGCGATTACGTCTCCCCGCAATTGGTCGAAATTACACCATGTAATTGAAAAATGACTATCGCATCCTATTTAAGCAGTCATGATGTTTTTGGAAAGTACAATTCAGAAGAATCTTTTTCATAACTTTTAGTGATCTTTCTTATATTTACCAAATTCTTTGACGTGTTATATTAATAAACATTCTATAAAAGTGACTTCGATTATCTATTATTACAATTACAATGTGTCTGTTTCTTAATTAAGAGTTACTTTATTTTTTTTTTAAAATGCAGGTCGCCAAATTTTATTTCACAAATATAAGACATCTAAATTCTTTGCTTGATATGCATCACGGGCAATAAATGCATCCAGCTTTGTTCTATCTAGCTCCTTCTTAGTCCCCAATACTCTAAATGCTTCTTCTTCCATACATTTTATTATATCATCCCTCATACGGTGATCAATGGTAAGATAAAATGTCGCCTTTACTTGTCCTTTCATTGTATGCCATTTGGCATATCCTTAAAAATATTATGAACTGATGCCCTGCCAGGTTTAGGCCTTGCATCTATTTCTTTCTAAACTGTTCCATCGGGCCCAGTTTCGATACATTGGTTCTCTACACCAGTCTCACTCTCTGATGTCAACGATAATTTGTTTCGTTTTTACCCTGGACGTGAAAGCTTATTTATAATACTTAACTCTGCTTCGGTTGTAAATAGCTTTCCATGTGTTTCCATACTGTTTTCAGTTGCTGAAGTTTCTTGTTCATCGCATACTGAACGGTCTTCTTCTATGCCCGTTATTCTTTTTAATAATTTTTTTTTTCTTTTTTGGAAAGTGTTGACATTTTCAGGCTAAATATTTATCACAGAATAATACCATATACGACATACAAAACTATTGTCAAATTATATATGCTTTATTTTTTCTTTTACAGCAACTTTACACAAAACGCTCTGAGATGTTTTCTGTCTGAGTTTTAGAAATAACAAGGTTAGATGTCGACTGATTGACTACCAAACCGAGATGTATTCTGGTCAAAAGGACAATAGCAAATGAGAATATGGTTTGTAACGGCGATATTTATATGAAAATATTGATGGATGCTGGCCGTTCTCCACCAACGGTTGCTCAAGAGTGGAATTGACCATTGAACATGGGTAAATCCCGCTTTTCCCATGTTTTATCGGAATGAGCAATAACCCTAAGAAACTTCTCAACTTTTAAAATGTTTGTAACAATTGATCGTAAAAAATGCTAAATTTTATGGCGGTTCCTTAGGGTTATTATGGACCTGAGTTGATATGTTTTGACACCTGGTGGCAATCTTGATCGAGGGATGGATTATTGTTTATAACAAGATTACGGGCGTAACAGTTGCTATTAATTCTTATTACTGATTTAGTTTGTTATCTGACCTTGAGATGGCCTTTTATTTGTACTAATTGCATTTATTTTAAGAGTAAATAAAATATTTTATCGACCGGTCAAATTGACCGCCCGCAATAGGCGGGACAGAGTACAATTTTTTCTTAGAAAAAAAGCAAACGAGGTAAATACCAAGAAGTATGTTGTATGCATGTTTTGTAAAAAGTCATAAATTATGAAGTGATATGATAACATTTAAATATGGTTAAATTCTTGTAAAAATTTGTAAATGGTCAATTTGACCAACACTGGTAGGTTTAGTGTAAAATACATTATTCTTTTTTAGATTGTGGTCAAATATAACATGACGATATTTTATAATAATAAAATTTCTATAAGTATTGAAATATTATGTTAGAGAAGTTTACTGTAAGTTTAGACGTAACTTTCTTTTGAATTATGTCACTATTAAATATGGTTGGGAGATCTTTATTTTAAGGCACTATAAACTATACGAATTTGTTAAAATAATAACATATTGTTTAAAATAGCGCGAGTTTTCTTGATATAGACATTTTTGTAATAAAACCTTTTGTTAGTTTATAAATATTCCAAGATCTCCAATTTCCCCTTAACCAATTGTTGTTACAAAACTTTTCTTTTCTACATTTTCCGTTGGAGATGCTTATGACAGTAAAATCTGCTGGATTATTTTTCTTCGTTAAACTTGGCTGCTTTCGTGTTTGCTAGTCGTGGAAACACGGAAGTTTTCAAAAATAAAATTGAACCGCATATCGATCTTAACGGTGCATATTACTCTTTATGGTTCCCTTTCATTGTTTATTACGTCACTGTTTTCCATCTCAATTGTGCTGTAAATTTAAGGAAAATGGAGTGTTTTTCAAGGTCCGAGCACGAGAAAAATAGAGTACTTATCGAGATATTTTCTGTACCAGACAAACGTCACTGTTCATTCTTTCGAAGTCCCACAAGGAAGCTGTACCTTTTGGTTTCAAAGCATGGCTGCACCAACATACACGCTGCTGTACAAATTGTACGACCCCTTTCTCTACCCTATAGCTTCCCCTCGTATGGTCATTTCACCTCGACAAAGTATGATATAGTTCTAGATAGAGTCAAGATTCTCTTTTGAGACCTAATTTTCCAACATTTCAGATCGAATCCAGACTTTCTACGGTACAAGTATTACTGAACTAGCTCTTTGTTAAAATGTAAAATATTCACCGAGCGTAAAAACGTTATGTAACTCGCTAATAAGGCCTCACAAGAGAATGACTTTCCGTCACGATGATGCTGCAGAAGAAAAACTAAAATGGGGTGTGTCTAAGGACACGACATCATCGGATTCGTCAAGAAAAGCCTTCGTTCGCAATGTGAGGGAAATTGACGTTGCTGTTAATTGGTCAATTTCCATGTCGGTGGCTAGAAAAGGATGCTAGCTGCCCTTGAGGGAAAGTTGCTAGCGGGAAACTTCGTTCGTTGAAAAATAGATCTCCCCTGTCTTTCCGTAGTTGCGACAAAGACTGTTTGTTTGTTTGAAGGACTTTAGGTAACTAGATCTTAATGTTTATAACGGCCCTCAGGCTAGCTGGTGGAGATGCGTCGGCATCTCGTGATCGTCTTGTCCGAAGAATAGGATCTGCGTGTGGCGAGCCACGGGACAGAAACCGTTAGAATGTTTACCGTCGCCTGCCGCTACAAATATTTCTTTTAAGGAGAGCTATAGAATTACTCCATACCTTTGTTAGGCAAAGCGTTCATCCCGTGACCGCGGCTACGTTCGGCGACTGGCTGTCGCCTCGAGCCTAAGCTTATTATCACAAATCTCGAACAAATACAATCGGATCGAAAAACGACAATTGTTTAATTACGCCTATGATAGAATCTAGATTACGGTGTTAGGGAATTTTCCCGAAATTCCAAAGGGGAGGCTTCGATGTCCTTTCATCTCCGACACGGCCATCCTGACAATCACACGTCCTCGTGCGTAACTAAAATATTGTGTTTTTCCAACATTAGACTCGACGTAACTGATATTATTTACCGTTCAACTAACTGTTCCAAATAAGTCAAGGGTCCACTTCAACAACGAAATTTCGTTCAGAGGTTTGACAATAGAAAAATAAAAGAGAACAAGAATTTGTAGCATTATAATTTGTATTCAAAGTGGTAGTTGCATTCTGTGATTTATCAGTCGGATCGTAATGGCATGATGAACTATTTGCGATTTTGTACCCAGATGAATCTCGATTTTCTAGATTGCACGACCGCACAGAGTTTTATTATATGACAATATAATACTACCAGTGACAACTGGTAGTACGTGCGAATATATGACTGATTTAAATTCGTAACATCGCCGCTGGCAGTGCGTGCGAATACACGACCGCTTCAGCTTCGTAACATTGCCGTCTAACGTTTTTAGAATATATCTGTCTCCCTCCAAAATCCTGCTATTACAAATGGACCCTTAAATTTCGGATCTAATTTACTTTGGTTTCTTTCCTCATTCAAAATCACCAAGGTTAAACCTAACTACTTTAGCTTTAGTTTTGTCGAATCTATCTTTATCATACTTAGCGCTAGTCTCTATATTCTTTATTGCTTGCTGTCTTACATCAGAGGTGCCTACTTCTCCTTCTTCGATATTGTCGGGTAGGGACAAGCCGTAGGGTCTTGCTGTTTTACCGATTAACAGTTTCAATGGGCTCGACTTAGTCACGCGGTTGGTGGTGCAATTTAAAGTCAGTTGTATTTCCCCAATCGCGTCTTGCCAAGACCGCCCGGTCATTTCTATTGTTGTGAACATATTTTTTTTAGAGCACCCATAATACGCTCTACCTGTCCATTGGTCCTACTAGCACCGGTTGCCATTAAGTGGAGTTCAATGTGTCTATCTTGACAAAAATCTTGAAATTCTTTGCCCGTAAAACATCTTCCCTGGTCCGCTATTATCCAGCGAGGACTCCCGAATAAAAATATAGCATACTTAAGTGTTTTAACGATACTAAGGGGATCTATTATACGAGTATGATGCAGATATACGAATTTAGTGAAGACGTCGACCAAAACAATGACATATTCTTTCGAATCACTTTTACCGCTTAGTTTGCCCGTTATGTCCATGTGAACTGTATGCCAGGGTATGCTGGTCTTAGGTATAGGATGTAATTCAGCTTGTATTTTACCTGAACTAGCCTTCGAAACTCGACAAGCATGACAGTTCTCTACGAATTTACGAACATATTTTCGCCATTCCTTCGAACCAGTAATACACGTACAGTTTCTCAAGCGTTTTATCATGAATGGACCCTTGAATTTCGGATCTAGCTTCGTTTGGTTTCTTTCCTCGTTCTTACGTAACACAAAGTCTCCGAGATTGAACCTAACTATCTTCGCTTTCGTTTTGTCAAACCTGTCTTTATCATAACTGGCGCAAGTCTCTGTGTTCTGTATCGCCTGTTGCCTTACATTGGAGATGTCTACTTCCTTTTCCTCAATATTATCAGGCAACGATAAGCCGTAGGGCCTTGCTGCCTTCCCAATTAATAATTCCAGAGGACTTGATTTGGTTACACGATTCGTGGTGAAATTCAAAGCTAGTTGTATCTCGCCAATCTCGTCTTGCCAAGATCGCCCGGTCGTTTCCACCGTCGTTAACATATTCTTCAGCGTACTCATAATACGCTCTACCTGTCCATTGGCCCTACTCGCTCCGGTTGCTATTAAGTGAAGTCTAATGTGTCTATTCTGGCAGAAATTTGGGAAATCTTTATCCGTAAAACATCTTCCTTGGTCCGCCATTACCCGGCAGGGATTGCCGAATAAAAATATAGCGGACTTAAGTGCTGTAATGGTGTTAAAGGAATCTAATTTACGGGTATGATACAGGTATACAAATTTTGTAAAAGCGTCGACCAAAACAATGATATACTCCTTCGAGTCACTCTTACCGCTTAATTTGCCCGTTATATCCATGTGTACCGTATGCCAGGGTATGCTGGTCTTAGGTATGGGATGTAGTTCAGCTTGTACTTTACCTGAACTAGCCTTCGAAACTCGACAAGCATGACAGTTCTCTACGAATTTACGAACATATTTTCGCCATTCCTTCGAAACAGTAATACACGTACAGTTTCTCAAGCGTTTTATCCCAACCTAAGTGCATAATGGACTGGTGCACATGGTTAATAACGGACCACCTAAAACCTCTTGGGACAATGGGCAAGCAGAGAGTTCTGCCTTTTCTCTGTATTTTACGATGAAGGGTACCGGACCGTAACTCATACGTATTCGCGATATCTACCGTGAGCTTCTCGTTTTGCAATTTATTGACGATGTCAGAAATTTGAGGGTCACGACGTCGTTCCACTGGTAGCCAATCTTCGGAGGTTTCGGTCAGATTAATTTCCTTCTCTACGACTTCGTTGATCGTACGGTGATCCAAGTCTACGGGGTTTCGCGAGAAGAAATTTACGTGGGTCTTTCGTTTACCTTCTTGATACATAATGTCAAAAGTAAAATTTTGTAAGTAAGCCCACCGCCTGTAAAGCCTGTCATTTAAATTCGCCCCATGACTAGATGCCTTCAAGGAATTACAATCAGTAACAACAAGAAATTCTCGTCCATGTAGATAGTGGCGAAAATGTTCAACAGCGTTTAACAACTGCTATCGTTTCTAGTTCATATAAATGATACCTAGATTCCGCAGGGCTAGTTCTTTTGCTGTAATATTCCACTACCCTGTTTTTACCTTCGACCTTATGCATTAAAGTAACCCCATATACATCCGAACTAGCGTCAGTATATAATCCTATCGGATAATTAGGGTCAAATATCTTTAACACCAGAGTATCAGTCAGGACAGAAATTACCTTTTGCCTCATCTTTTCGCGTTTATCTGTCCAAGTTATGTTTTTGTTACCGAAAGTAGGTGTGCATAGAGGTTTCATTACCTGTGAAAACTTAGAGACGAATTTTCGGAAGTAAGAAACTAAACCTATGAGCTGTCTATTCTGTGTGACGGTCGTTGGTCAGGAAAAGAACTCAAGGTTTGTATTTTACCCGGGTTGGGGCGAACTTCTCCGTTATGAATTACATGTCCCAAATAGAGTACCGATATGTTTAGGAAAGAGCATTTAAAAAAATTAGAAGAAAATCCGGCATTTACAAGGGTCTTTAATATGGTATACAATCTTCCTAGAGCTTGATCTATGGAGTAGGCAATAATTAGAACATCATCTCAATAAATAACAACGTACGAATGGCACCCTGGCTGCCACACGTGTTTTCAAAGGAATCTCAAGAATGATCTCTCGTTTTGTTTGTTCGCAACATCAAAACCACCAGCCGTTGTTGAATACAATGAAGGTAAGTGTGGCACAGATCACTCCGACCAAATGGTTTCTTATGCCACCACAATTATAAAAGGAATCAAGTGGTACAGAAGACTTGGCATGCAACTGACAGAACTCAATTCTGACACCGCATAACACAGGTGTAAAATGTAAATATTGTAAATATTTGTAAATATTTGTAAATATTTGTAAATAATCCTATTTGACACCCCCCCGCCCCCCCGCCCCATCCCTCTCATCCCACCCCTCCCCAAAGTTACACAGCACCCAAAAAGCAAACTACTGAAGCGTCCTGTTTTGCGACCAAGTTTTTCAGGACAGAAAAAAAAATAAAAAAAAGCTCCGCTCCCCAGAGGCTTAAATCCAAAAACTGCATCATACAACAAAAAATGTAAAGCGCCGACACATAATACAGCATGGCTACGTCCTATCGCCGCGTATCGGTACCTTTACCTCACATACCATTACAAAAATTCATGTTTATTGTTGTTAGAATTTAATCTTGGAATTAGGATTAATATTCTGTGGAAGACACAATGTTTATGTTGAAATAATATAATGTGATATTTATTAAACAATTATTTCGAGAGTTATAAATGTGCGTTCTGGAATGTAGACAGTTGGCTAGTTATTCACAGACTGACTGCCTTAGTGACCTGTGGCGCTTGTAAAGATTTTGAACCCCCACTCTCTATAATGAGTGTGACCTGAGTAGATGTCTGTGTAACGTCACGTGCCACGGAACTTTCTAGCAGCTTCTCGATACAAAGCGCTACGCTGTCAAGGCGCGACACCGACGTGCCCAATGTTCCATCCATATCCTTACGTTTCTTCCGCCGAGTTCTCGGAAGAGCATGCACGCGCCAGCCGCCGCGGTACATCTAACGAACGTACGTTAGTGGGGATGGCGCTGGGCAACGAATGGAAGAATCTGTACGATCAAACACTCTATCCGCATGCGACTGATATCGTTGTATTCCAACAATTGTGAATAATGTACTTAAAATCTGTATTTTCTGGACTCAATAAACTCCCCTTGTAAAAATTTGGCATGCAACTCCTTCTAGGGATTTCCGTTGTAAACGCTTTGATGGTTTACAAAATTGCAAGAAGGAAGAACATAAATATTAGAATATGTAGACAAGTATTAGTTGCAAAATTATTAGGGTTGCCTGAAAATGCAAAAATCCTTGTTTTCGACGGAGTCAGCATAATATCGCCGTTCGGAAAAACGATTCCGGAAGAAACACTAGACGCGCACGCAACCATGCCATGCAAACAAAAGACGTCCACTAGACCGAACAAAGGCACAAAAGAATTTTGAAGAAAACAACAACTTATTGTCCAAATTGTCCATCGAGGGAAACCAATGCTGTATAATTAGGATAAATAGGGATTTGGCGAAACCTGCTGGCCATGTCCAGACTAATAAAATATTTTGCTTTTGCAATCTCGCAATTTGATCCGCAATAAGAGGTAAGAGATACCGATCCGCGACTGCATTTTTATCTAGTTCTCGAAAATCTACAAATCATCTATCTGAACCATCGTTCGTCATCACGAGTAACATAGGGCTCACGAACGATGAATTACTAGGCCTTATGATATTTTGCTCTAATTAATTAGCTTATTCTCTCACGTACTATTCTCCGTTCTTCCTCGCGAAGTCTATTAGGACTCCTTTGTACGGCGATGTTAGGATCAACTAATTGTATTTCTAACTGGCCTGTATTTAAGCGAGTACGTAGGAAATGCGTATCGGATGAATCTCTGAATTTTTGAAAAGAAAGGTTAATCGACTTTTATCACTACCACGCACCTCATTGTCAACTTCATTAACATCGATCTCGTTTTCAGCGGTTTTATTACAGGCATGAATTATTTTTGTTTTGCACATAGCGAGGCTATTTTATGTAATATTACGTCAAAACGTTGGCTTAAAATTTTTAATCATATTCAAAATTTAATAATTAAAATTTAATCATATAAATCATATTTTAAATAACTATCAGCGAGAACATGAAAAATGTATCTCTAATGTAAAACCACTAACATCAGCAACGGACAAGATTTGAGATGTACGTTTAATACAAATATTTCTTATTCCTCGCATTACTACTATATCAATCGTTCTTTTGCCAGAAAATCTCAAGACTACGGATTCTTTAATTAGTGAACACTCGGTTCTAAAATCGGGGTAAAATGGAAACGACTCACCCGGATGACTTGATCCACAAGTTGATCACTACGTAAGTCGATTCGACACTTGTTATTGAAATTATATTCAGGGCACTGGTTTGTAAAGGATTTTCCTCCATAATCGGATTGACAGCTACGGATCAAGCAGCGGAGTCGGAGCCAACGGTTTTAGGGTTAAAACGCGGTGGCGGAAAATTGTTAGGTTCCACACTGAATTAACTCGTGCACGATGGTCGTAACCTCTTGCACTGTTATAGCCGGCACTGATCCCACTTCTGATGCCGGAGTAACATTAGAATTAGGGTTAGGGGCGTGAAACGAATCTTCATTTAGATTACACATTGTCGTTATGCAATAGAGAAGACATTGACTAGTGCAAATACGATTATTACAGAATTTGGCAAGTAACCGTGGTAATTAGATACTCGAGAATCTAGTGACAATGATCCTAGGTTCAATAACAAATCCGCGATCAGCGGGATAACAGGATGCGCTTTCTTCCAAAGCCCAAATCGTACTCGACTTGCGTGGCTACGATGGAAGTATAACTAAACTAACTCTTTGTTAAAACGTGGAATATCCACCGAGCGTACAGACGCTAAGTAACTCGCTAATACGACCTCACGAGAGAATGACTTTCCGTAGCGATGATTCTGCAGAGGAAAACTATGATGGGGTGTGTCTAAGAACACGAGATCATCGGATTCGTCGAGGATAGCCTTCGTTCAGAAAGTTTTTTTTTTATTTATTTATTTACATTTGACAATTTGGTAAAATATTGTAGCTTAGTGATATAGTAATATAACATGTGGATGGCTACCCCCAGTGGGATACCATCTTCGAATTTGATTGTTTTATTTCTTTGGTGTGGTGAGTGTTTGTATGTTAGGTTATGTCCTTTGTGAGATCTGTTGGGTGTTTCCTTTTTAGTCTTCATTTTATGTTTGTTGCGCCGACCGTTTCCGTTGCCAGCCGGTTCGGGTGCGTTGCTATTCTTTCCCTGTACCTTCTTGCACTTCTGTTAATCTCCTCCTTAACCGTTGGTATTCCCATGTCTTTCCGAATGTCCTCGTTTCTTACGCACCATGGCGCGTTTGTTATTGTTTTGAGTATTTTAGATTGCATTGCCTCTATTTTGGTTACATGGCTCATTGCTGCTGTTCCCCATAATGCTATTCCGTATGTCCAGATTGGTTTTATGACCATTTTATGTATTTTTAGTTTGTTTTCTATGCTTAATTTGGATTTTCGACTTGCTAGCCAGTACATTTGTCTCCTTGCCATCTGTATTTTGTCTATTGTTGCTTTAATACGCTGTTTCCATGTGAGTCGTGTATCTAAGTGGAGTCCTAGGTATTTGACTTGCCTAGTCTGTATTATGTGTGTGCCGTTTAATACAATGTTTGGTGGTTTCTGTTTTCGCAGTGTGAATGTAATGTGTTTGCATTTATCGGGGTTTGCTTTAATTTGTCTTGCTTGAAGCCACTTTTCTATTTTTGTGATATGTTCTTGTAGTAATGTGACTGCTGTTACAGGGTTAGTGTGCCTGACTAGTACCGCTGTGTCGCCCGCGAAGGTCAGTATTTTGCTATTGTTAGTTGTTGTTATGTCGGCCGTGTATAATGTGTATAAAATTGGACCTAGGACGCTTCCTTGCGGAACTCCTGCCTTGATTTCTTTAACTTCAGAGTATGTGTCTTTGATTTTTACTATGAAGGTTCTGCTGCGTAAGTATGATTTGATTAATTGGTATATCTGCTCCGGGAACTGTTTCCTGATTGATTGAAGTAGGCTAGTGTGGTTTATTTTATCGAATGCTCTTTCGATGTCCATAACGAGTGCCGTGCAATATTGTTTTGTTTCCAGCGCCTGTAAGATTTCATTGACGAGTCTGTGCATTTGTTCTCTTGTGGAGTGTTTGTTTCTGAATCCGAATTGGTGATCCGGTATTAGTTGATTCTTCTCTACTATAGGTTTTATGCGGTCGTAAATTACTTTCTCTAGTATCTTAGAGAACACCGGAAGTAATGAGATTGGTCGGTAGAATTTGGTTTCATGTGGGTCCTTGCCTGGTTTGGGTATCATTATGATTTGTGCCAATTTCCAAGTTTTTGGAAAGTATTGTATTCTTAGTATTGCGTTAACTATTATTGTCTATTATTGACAAATGTCTTATCGCTTTTGGCGGAAGGTTTTTCAAGATTTTGCCGTTAATTAGGTCGATTTCTGGTGCTTTATTATTTTTTGTTTTCTCAATTATGTTTCTGATTTCTTGTGCTGTTGCTTTGCGTATGGTGTAGTGTTTGTCAGTTGGTGTACTAGTAGTTAGCGCATCCTCGTCCGTATGACTATTGTGGTTGCTGTTGTTGATATTATGTGGGGTAAATGTGTTGCATAGGTGGTTGGAAAATTCTTCAGCTTGCTCTCCGTTGCTTCTTGCCCATGTGTTATCTGCTCTTCTGGTGGCTGGTACCATTTTTATTGTCTTCTTTGTTTTTTTTTTTTTTGTGGCTTTCCATAGGGAGTAGTTGTAGTTCTCGTGTGCAGATAGTGACTTCATAAACTTTGTGAGCTCGTTGTTGTTGTGCTCTTTTATTTTGTTTTTTATTTCTTTTACGAGTTTGTTTAGATGTTTTTTGTTTTCTTTTGTTCTGTGTTTTTACCATTTTGCTTTCGCTTTTCTTTTTGCTCTAATTTTTTCGGGGATGTCTACTGGAACTGTCTTTGTTTGTCTTTTGGTTTGTTTGTCTGTTGGTTGTTTCAGGTATAGTGGTTGCCCATGCTGCTTCCCGGATAGTTTTTGTGAATGTTGTTACTGCTTGTTCAATGTGTTCAAGTATTTTCAATGGGATGTTGCAGCTGATTTTGCTCTCAATTATTTCTTTAAATGTTTGCCATTTGGTGGTTTTATTGCATAGTGTCTCTGTGCTGCTGTAACGTATTGGTTTGTTTCTGTATGTAATTATTATGGGAGTATGGTCGGAGGTAAGTTCGAGGCTGGGTGCTATGTTTAGTTTATTTGCGTTTAGTCCCTTTGTAACTGCGAAATCTAGTAGGTCAGGTACTTTGCTCAGGTCTGTCGGGCAGTATGTCGGTCTTCCTGTGGATAATATATTGAGGTTATTATTTCTAATGTATTTTTC
The DNA here is from genome assembly GCF_011952205.1 of Bombus bifarius. Classification (NCBI taxonomy): domain Eukaryota; kingdom Metazoa; phylum Arthropoda; class Insecta; order Hymenoptera; family Apidae; genus Bombus; species Bombus bifarius. Next base: position 220,231 of record NW_022885576.1, read on the forward strand.
CAAGGTTCTGCCTCGAGGTGTGGTGATTCTTGATCCCCATAGTGTGTGCTTTGAGTTATAGTCTCCAGCTGCAATATACTTGTCACCTAAGTGTCGAAAATACTCTTTCCACATTTGCGATGTAATTTTGTGTCGCGGCGGTAAGTATACTGCTGACAACTGCAGTTGGTTGCTGCTAGTTTGTACAGTAACGGTGGTTACTTGTATATGTTCCTTACTAACCTGGCTGTGTAGGTGATGTTTAATGTCGTTTTTTATTACTACTGCCGTCCCTCCGTGTGCTTTCCCTGAGGGATGCTTTGTGTCATATATGGTGTAGTACGGTATTTTTATATAGCTTTTTATTGTGAGGTGTGTTTCTGAAACAAGTAGTATATCGATATTATTGCTATACAGGAATGTTTTAGTTTCTGGGGCCCTTTGTTGTAGGCCGTTAGAGTTCCAGGCTGTTATTTTAAGCGTGTCTATTTTTATTTTTTGCTCATTATGTTAGTAAGTAATTGTAGCATGCCTGTTATTTGCTGTGTTTGCTGCCTGAGGAGTTCGTTTCGTTCGCTTATCATGTTTGTAAGTATTTCGGTGTTTTTTATGGAATGTTTTATTAACTCTTTGATTTCTGTAGTGTCGTTGCTGTGGTTGTTCTGTTCTTGATTGCCTAAGGGTGACGACCAGTTGACTACTTGTGCGTAGCTTCGGCTTCTAACGGTGTTGGTGTTAATCTGGTTATTGTTCATTACATGCTGTGTATTTGGTGTTGACATAGATTCTGTGTTGTCCTGTTGCGTGTGGAAATTGTTGTGTGTCCTGTTTCGAATCGGCGGGAAAAGTTTGCTTTGTAGTTGTTTTCTGACTATGCAGCCTTTGTAGCTGGCTGGGTGATTTCCACCGCAATTGTGACATTTTGCGTCATTTATTTTTTCCGTGTGTGGGTAGTTCACTGTTAGGTGCTTTCCTGCGCATTTGACACACGCCGGGTTTCTGTTGCAGTAGTTTTTTGTGTGTCCATATTATTGACACCGCATGCATTGTGGTATGTCTTTTTTATGTCTGGGTGGCTCGACTGTGATTATTGTGTTTGATTTTTTTAGTTTCAAATATTTCTTTGTTGTTACTTTTAGGTTCAAGCTCTATTAAAAATAGCGGTAATGGTTGTTTAGTATCAAATCTGGTTATATTGTTGATCGTTCTTACCTGGTGTCCGATCTTGGCCAATTCCTCGCATATTTTGTTTGTATTTGTTTTAGGGTGTAAACCTCTGACTACTGCTTTGTAGCTTTTGTCAGATTTTGGATGGTAAATATGATACCCAGCGTTTTTTCCCTTTAACGCTTTTGTCACTTTCCTATAGGTTTCTGGGGTATTAGTTTGTACTTTTACTTGATCCAGTTTGAGCTGTTTAATGGTGTAGTTTTCTTTTCCTGCCGTGCTGTTTGGCAGATCAATAAGGGGGTCTATTATTTTAGCGTCTATGTAGATTGGTGGTGGCTTGGGGGCGTGTGTTCTTGGTTTTTCTGTAGGGTCTGTGTCCATCTCTTCTGTCAGTGAGCTGAAGGAGTTTTGTGTGGGAATTTCTTGTAGCCATTGTTGTCTTTCTGTTTCTGTAGTCCTCCTAACATTTGTGTTTGTATTTATTTTTCTTTTTTTGCTGGGAGCTACAGTCTTCCAGCTTTCGTTATGTTGTGGTAGATCCTTGTTGATGTTGTTCTTTTCGTCGTCTTTTTGTATGATTTCCATCTCTATTTCGTTTGTATTTGAGCAGTTCTGTACTTCACTTGTTGGTTTATTTGGGCTCTGTTTATAGCGTATGTTTCTCCTTTGTTTAGTATTCTTATTGTTGGTATCTTTTGAATGTTTTCCATCATCGATTGGTTCTGTTGCACGTCCCTTCTTTCAGTCTTGTGGCACTTACGGAGGCACTAGTTTCCACGTCTGCATAGCTCGACTGCTCGGGCAGTAAGTGAGGCGTCTCCACAGTACGTGATCAGCTTGCCCGAGGGCCGTTATAAACACTAAGATCTAGTTGCCTAAAGTCCTTCAAACAGACAAACAGTCGTTGTCCCAACTACGGGAAGATAGGGGAGATCTATTTTTTCAACGAACGACGTCTCCCACTAGCAACTTTCCCTCGAGGGCCGCTAATATCTTTTTCTAACCACCGATACGAAGATTGACCAATTAGCAGCAACGTCAATTTCCCTTACTTCCGATGATCTCGTGTTCTTAGACACATCCCATCACAGTTTTCCTTTGTGGCATCATCGGGACGGAAAGTCATTCTCTCTCGTGATCTCGTCGACAAAAGAGTAACGTCTTTACGATCAGTGATTATTTCACGTTTTGCTAACAAAGAGTCAGACTTAGATTTTGTGAGAACGTTTATCTATCATCCCGTTGACCACGGATTCGTGATTGAACCTGAGGCCATTGTCACTAGTGTCGCGAGTGCCTGATCGCCGTGATTAATTCTCAGAACTGTAAAAATCCCATTATTGCAATAAACTACACCTGTGTTGTACCGCATCAATGGCTAATTCCGGTGAAGATTCATTTGACGCCCACAACCTACTCATCCAACATATATATACACATATATGTATGCAAGTCATTTAATATTATAATTATGAAAAATTGTCTGTCATAACTGTGGTATCGTGGACAAAAGGCCTAAGAGATATCGGGTAAACCATAAACAGTGTCGCGAGAGCCGAAGCGCCGTCGGACCCATCAATGTGTCGTCGGTCCTTCAATTGAATAGTTTCGTAGAAAAGGCCTATGTGACCCTGGCCACGAGTGGTTGCGGAACACGTGGAAGACAAAGGGATGCTGAAACAATCAGTGTCAGTGGAGAAGGCAGAGAGTGTGAATCGAGAAGTCAGAGAGTGCGAGTTGCGTTGTCGAGATAGTGTTGCTAGTGTGACGTCAATGCACATCTGAGGCCAGATGTGTGCAGGTCCTCACCGCGTACCCTCAATAACCTCAAAGACCCACCATAAACTTAAACTTTCAGTTTATTAATCCTGTAAGTGTTATTGGTTTATGGATGGTCCTTGGAACAGTTCTTAGATTTATTATACGTTCGTACAAATTACGGTGGAAAAGTGGATATTTACCTAACGGAAAAGCTGCTTTTCCCCATGAACAGTGTCACCTACGAGTCACATTGGTAGAAGGCTTCCTCCTCCTATTTTCATTTATTAACGTGTGCTATAACCAATTGACATCGCGGGTCGTTACCCTCACTTTTCCTAACGGAAAGTGTGAATAACGAATCCACGTTGTTAGTTCAAAGGACACACCCACACCGAGCTTTTACCGTAATAATACCAGAACACCTCAACAAATTAACTATTGAGTTGCCTAAATTATAGTCCATTATTGCGATTAGTTCATATTAAACAACCATCTGTCTTCCGTTTAATCAACATCTGTACAGTCCATTTATTGTAAATAAATCATCAATATTATATTTACGATACTACATATCCTACACATATGCTTAGTTGTTAATATTTGACAGAAACAAAAAATTTAATTATTTTCTTTATTAAAATTTTGTTTTCAATACTATAATAGCTTTTCGACATAAGTAGGTTACTAATTTGTTATAAGAAATGCCATAACAGATTGATTAATGTATTAAAAAATATGTGGTTCCATTAAAAATAATGGAGCTGTGCTTTGTTCAACGTTGCGCACGGTTTAGTCGTGTTACTTGGCGACTTACGTGCCAATAGTGGTAAGTAGAAAAAAGGGCTTTAGTCAATCAGTGGAAATCCCTTCGAACTTTCTTTTTTTTTATTTATTAATAATTGCAATCAATTCTCGCATTGAGAATTTTCAGTAATTTTTCCTGGCGTAGCGTAGCTAATTATTTATAATAAGTTAATAATTATTATAGATAAGTATAATTTATAAGTAAGTGTTATAAATAAGTAAATATTACTTAATATAAATATCTAATTAAATCTAGCGTTTAGGTCTAGCGGGTAGTGCCTCTTCAGCCTGCGGATCTGGTCCGACGTATCAAGTAGTCCAGTGATTAGGGGATTTCGGTGTTTGTTGACTCTTTTGCTATATCTGTCGCTGTATTTTGCTATTTCCTCTTTGACTGTGGGTATCTTGAGCTCGCGGTGTATTGTTTCATTGGTTACATACCAAGGTGCATCAATTAGGGATCTTAGCGTTTTCGATTGGAAGTGTTGAAGTATTTCAATGTTGGAGTTACTTGCTGTTCCCCATAGTTGGATTCCGTAGGTCCAGACAGGTTTTATTACGGTCTTGTAGAGGCTAATTTTGTTCTGTGTGCTTAGGTTGGAGCGTCGGCCAGTGAGCCAATAGAATTTCTTGAGTTTGCCCTTGAGTTACTTCGTTTTGTCTGTGATGTGATTTTTCCAAGTTAATCTCCTGTCCAGGGTCGTGCCCAGGTATCTGACTGTGTCCTTGTTAGGAATTGTTGTATTATTGATGGTGACTTGGAGGCAGGTTTGTTTTCGGAGCGTGAAAGTTACGTGAGTGGATTTTTTTCATTAATTGTGAAGCCCCATATATGAAACCACTTTTTCATAGAGTCGAGACATCGCTGGAGAGTTGATGAAGCAATTATCGGGTCTGCGTGGGCAGCTAATAGCGCTGTGTCGTCAAAAAATGTTGCTATTGTTATCTCTGTTGATATTGGTAAATCGCCAGTGTAGATGGAGTACAGCAGGGGTCCGAGGACACTACCTTGGGGTATGCCAGATTCTATTGGGAATATTGTGGAAGTGGCGTCTAAGTATTTAACTATCAATTGTCGATTGGTTAGGTAGGACTTTAGGATGGAGTAGTAGGTGTGTGGTAGGATTTTTTTAAGTTTGATTTGAAGCGCTTACTTTGTCGAATGCCTGTTGAATGTCTAGGAATACCGCTGAGCAATATTTTTTCTTTTCTAAGTTTTGGCTGACATTATGTGTTATGCGATGGATTTGCTCGATTGCAGAATGTTGCTTCCAAAAACTGAATTGATGATCTGGGAGTGTTTTCAAATCCTCTAAGGGTGGAAGGAGTCGATTCGTTACATCTTCTCGAATAGTTTTGACAAAGAAGGTAGAAGATTAATTGGGTGATAGGAGCTAGTTTCGTGTATTGGTTTACTGGGTTTAGGGATGAGAGTAATCAGTGATATTTTCCCGGACTCAAGATAGTATTCAAGGCGAAGAATTGCGTTAAAAGTAGATGTGATGAGTGCAATCCCTTTTATGGAAAGTTCCTTGATTGCTTTATTACATATTTGGTCATGCCCCGATGCTTTTCTGGTATTCAGGCCACGGATTAATTCTGTAACTTCTACAGAAGTGAAGGGTTCAATAGGAGGAGACATTTGGAAGGGAAAGTGCAGGTATTCGGTTATTTCCGCGGCAGTTTTGGAGGAGTGAGGTTTAAATACGTTTGATAGGTGATCAGCAAACAGGTTGGCTTCTTCTATAGGGCTACGCGCTTAGCCACCTTGCGGACTGCGGATAGGAGGGATTATTTGCCGGGGACGCGTGAGTTTCCTGGAAGCCTTACATAGTGAGTAGTTGGAGTCAGCTGTGGGAGACAGATTGGCGAGATATTTTTGGAAACAGTCGTTTTTATAATTTTTAATGATTTTGGTTAGATTCCTAGTCGCGTTATTTAGTTTGCGTTTGTCCTCAGGTGTTCTATGGATCTGCCATATTCTTCTAAGCCTACGTTTTTCTGCGATTTTTGTTAAATATGTAATGGGGGTATTCATGTTTGTTGATAGAAGTCTTAGTAGGTCTGGAGGAGCGGAGAGCGTTTATCATGCTGTTGTTTAAGTATTCCGTGGCTGTTTCGATATCTTCATTTGTTTTTAGGGAAATTAAGGCTGATGTTGAATGATTAAAGACTTCTCTAAAGAGCTGCCAGTTGGTGAGTTGGCTATGAATAAAGCCATTAGGTGGATTTTCGATAATTGTTGAGATAATTGTTGCTATAACGGGGGAATGTTCTGTAGAGAGTTCTGCCGAGGAGTTGATTTGGACATATCTAGGCGAGATATTTTTAGTTATAAAAAAGTCAAGTAAATCAGTTATTTTGTCGGTGCCAGTGGGCCAATATGTGGATTCATATGTGGTGAGGTAGTTGACACTGTTGGTGTTTATGCTATTCAAGAGATTTTTGCCTCTTACTATGGTAAGTCTGCTGCCCCATTGGATATGTTTGGCGCTATAGTCTCCTCCAGCTATGAATCGATTGCCCAGAGCATCCAGGAAGTTATCAAAGTCTTCTTTGGCGATGGAGTGTCTGGGAGGGCAGTATTCTTGTTTAGGTTGATAAGTGTGGTAGTTTGCATTCAAGGTTTTTAGTAGCTTTGTTAGTTTTCTATAGGAGTCTGAGTTAGTCTGAGTTAAAATTTTAACTTGGTTATTATTTATTTTTAATTTGTAATCTTCTTTGTTTATATCTTTCTTAATGGACTCTACCATTGTTTGAATGTCGATGCAATCACAAATGAATATAGGTGGGGGGGGGGGGATTTTTTGTGTATGTTGGTTACTTAGTGTTTCAGCTACGTAACGTCCATGGAGTCGTTTGTGGATTCTAGTATTGCGTATCTATTGTAGGTGATTACACGGCTTGTTGACTGTTTTGGCTAGTGTTTGCGTTTGTTTTAATTGTTTCTAGTTTACACTTTTTAGTGTTTTTAGTGTCGATTGTAAGGAGGGATATATCGTCCTCTTGCCACGGAGGAGGTAGAGCGGTGCAGTTATGGTTTTGCTCAAGAGAGCCTGATCGAAATACTGGGCCCATCTTCGAGCTAATTAATTCAGCTTGAAATAACTAGTCGAGAGGCTATGATTCGAGTCAGAGATTAGGAACGTTGGATTTCCACTAGTAAGTTAAGAAACACTTGGTTTATGTCTGTTTCGATTCACTTTCGACGGATGAACGTCACGTGTTTTTTTTTTTTTTTTATGAACTTCACAGAGCACTAGACACACGTCTGCACGCTTCGGCACTCAACAGGAGAACTGAACCATCATCGATGACAGAACTTTTTTCTTATTGAGTTTAAATATGATGGTAAAAAATTTATGCGAGGATTGTTATCCAGCGCAACAATGTTCGACACCACCCGATGGGTCGACTGTTACGTATTATACCTCTCGGTGGTATACCCTTAACAACATCACCAACATCATCGTTGGCGTTGTCATCGCGTCGAGCGTGGCTCGTATGCCCCTTGCTAGCACAGCTTTACAACCCCATAATATGTTGCTCCAGCTTCTATTGCAATGAGGGTTAAAGAAAGTGAAATACAGTCGGGATTTAGGAGTTCTTACATTATTCAGTCTCGCTCACGAAGAGTAATGCGCATGGATATAATGTAGAGATTCAGTAAGAAAGGGCTTAATTTCGAGTTCATCGGGGATGTTATGTCGCGTGAGATGGTCCGTGCGACGTCCTTCATTGCCTGGCAGCCTACGATCCATGTACCGTCATTCTGATCCTCAATAAACCTAAGGACCCACCATAAATTTTAACTTTTTAACTTAATTGTTTTAACACATGTATTTTAAGTTAATCTGTTTGCCCTGAAGGATTTTCTAATCCTGCTTTCGGTTTGTGGCTGGTTCTTAGAAAAGTCCTTTGGTTTATAAGGCGCTCTTAAAAATTACGGGGAAAGCGGGTAGTTACCTAACGGAAGAAGTGGAATTTGTCTAACGGAAAAGCAGGTTCTTCCCATAAACAAGGTCACCCACGAGCCACGTCGGTACGAGGCTTCCTCCTTCTCTTCATTCATAACCAATGGGCATCGCGGGTAGTTACCCTCGCTTTCCTGACGAAAAGTATGAACACGAATCCGTGTTCTTAGTTCAAAAGGCACACCCACACCGGAATTTCCTCCGTAATAACACGTGTACGGACTTCACTTCTTCTATTACATCAGGAGAGTCAACTTCTACTTCTTCTACACCAGGAGAGTCAACTACTTCTTCTACGACATCAGGAGGGTCAACTCAACTTCTACTTCTTTCTTCTACACCAAGAGAGATAACTTCTACACCAGGAGAGTCAACTTCTACTCCTTCTACACCAGGAGAGTCAACTACTTCTTCTGTTACACCAGGAAAGTCAACTTCTTCTTCGACAACAAAAGGAAGGTCAACTCAATTTCTTCACTAGGAAAGTCTACTCAATCGTTTCTCCGAGATTAGTTCAGTCAATACTCCGACATCAAGTCATCAACATATCTACTCGTACTTAATCTCACCTACAGATCAGTCAACGTATCTCTATCGGGTCTTCATCCGTCAAACAATCGTCCACGACATTTATATCACACGTAAAGGCGTAAGTCTTCATTGTAATAAGTTGTTGGAAATATAAGTATTATATCACGTTAATCGTAGTGTTATACCACATCAGTCACCCCTATTATCCCAAAAGAAATAAGGGGATAGATCTGTTCGTGGTGTCGATTATTATAATCGTAACGGGAATTTACAACTCCCGTTCACGCGCTTCCTCGCTATCGCTTCTCTTCGCGACTGGTCGAAAATACAGGGGATTTTATTGATATGCGTTCAAATCTTTTATTCTAGAGATCTGTTGCTTTGACGAACTTGATTGAGATAAGAGAGGAATTACCAATATCGTGTAACTCCAAGGGAATTCCTGTTCCGATTGGAAAATGTCTTGTTAGAAAGATATGTTCATTCGTGACTTTTCATTTCTTTTAATGCGCATAAAACTCACCACTTTCCATTTGCTCGTGTATTAATTAATCGACACATGACGTAAAATATTTGACAATTGTATCGGCTAGATACGGTATTTATAACAAACATTCATCATTATATTTTCAGCTTTACCGATTTTTCCCCGAAACAGTAACGTATTATTATCACTGAAACACGAAGCTTGTTTGTGCATTACTAATGCGCTCAATATTTGATATTGAATGAAATGAAATATTTTGGATAAGACCTTCATAAACCAATATTAATAATTGATGCCTTTTTTTACAAAAAAGATTGTTTCTTCGAGCTTTAAAGATTTCTGTTAGTAAAATGAATATCAGCAGCGTAATAAATGAATAAAATTAACTGATACAAGGTAATATTATATCTTTTCAGACAGGTATGTTATCGGTTGTCGTGCCACCGGACTTTATTCCCGAAGAAACATCTAGCGACGTCATGGTACGCGAAGGAGGGCAGGTAAATTGATGGCTAATTAGTCTTTCTCATTAAATTTAGTCGAGAAATACGATAGGCATACATTTAACTCGCACTTAAGCGTGATAGTAATTGTTACGTCCCGTGGCCTTCTACATAAAATTGCTCCTCGGGCAAGATGGCCGCCAGATGTCTAAATATCTTTATTGCATATCCTCAATAATCCTAAGGACCCAACATAAATTTTAAAATGTTTTACCGTTAAGATCCTTAAGACCACCCAAGTATGTTTTAAGTTGAGGCAGTCCTTAGGGTTATTGTTAATTCCGGGAAAGTACAGGAAATCTGGTTTTTCTGACGTACGATGTCTCCCGCGAGCGACCTTCTTTCGGCGACGGCTAGCACCCTTCTTTATTCATCAACTTTTTTTCTCAGCCAATTAGCACCAATGGCCGTTGCCCTCACTTTGCTAACGAAAATTGTCATCAACGAATCCGCTTATCCTGTATCCTTAGAGACACCCATCACTAGTTTTCCTACGCGGTATCATCGTCACCGTATTTCACTTGCGTTGCGTTTTTTGATCCGTTCAGTCAGATCTTAATTTATTGGCTATCAGTCGACGTCTTAATTGTTATCTCTAAAATTTATATTCTACAAGAAACAGTTGTTGGAATAAGAGGTGTATTGTTAACGTGTTAACTCAATGTTATAATCAATTAACCACCCCTATTATTTTAATCGAAACAGGGTATCGACTGATTTCAGTGCGTCGATTGTCAACTCGTAACGGGGAAAGCTCATCCCGGAAATGAACGAAATTCTAAGCTGATTCTATTTTCAGATATGCTACGAAACTTCGAATCAATCGAATTTCACCGATTGTGAATCATGTACATGGCCCACCTTCGAAACATCGACTAAATTGAACATTTACTATTGTCTAATGATAAATTGGTTGCAATTTGGTCAGCGGAGTTTGATATTCTTAAACTGATAGAGAGAACTTTATCTCGTTCCGTTCAACGACGAAATTTTGTTCAAAGCCACCTTCTTTCTCCCTTTCTCCCTTAAACATAGTGTAAGCTGATTCTTCAAATTCGAAAGAGACATTCGCACGTGAAATTCCCGTGAAAATGAGTAACGGCAAATAACGAATAAGGAATAATAAATAAAAAATAGCGGTCATAAATTTGGTGTAAGAGGTTGAGAAACACCTCGTGGATATCGATCAATTTCAAGTTAATTTAATTTATTTAATTCTCATCAAATAGGTCGTAAATTCATAAACGTCGTAAAGATATGTCAAATTAAATTCCAATCGTGATATTAGAAATGCAATGTTCCAATTTAATATATCGAAGCTCAGAGCTTTATCGGTGGTTCTTTGGTAATTATTGGTAAAAAATTTACGTAATATAATTTATGTCATGTTATTTAAGCATCACACAATTATAATATCGAGAAAATCATTCAATTTTAAAAGTCGGAGCATTCTTTTATATTTAACAACATTTAGTTTACGTGTAATATCGTAAATGAGATTTCTGTAGCGAATTACATGATGCTCTTGTATTTATTTTCAATCATATGAATAATATATATTAATATTTTGTCGTCTGTGTTATATATTTTATCATTCAAATATGTGTAATATTTTTAACGTCGTTAAACAGAATCCGTCTCCTACTTGGCATCATATTGATTGATTTCATGATTATTGAAACTGATCGTTTGCGATACATATCTTTGTTAGTATTGTTCGCTACGTACAGTAGGAAATTTATTGGTCTCTAAAATGGTGGGAAAATTTAATTTTATCGCATGACATATTTTTGCTGTAAAGTCTCGCAACACCAAAGCACTGTGCATTATAAATTCAAGCTACTTATAGTTTTCTTCAACACGGTCCATCTTGAATGATAAGCCTGAAATTTTATCGATAAAGAATTTAAAATACTTCAAAACGCCTTTTACCTAATAAAGTAAAACAATTATTAGATTGTGAAACGTAGCGATGAAATTTATCACTCGGTAATGAACAATGTTCCATATGAAACTATAAATTTCTCTGGTTATTGAGTTTCCAAAGAAACGATTTTCAACGATAATTAACAATTGCGCCATGTAATTTCATACAAAAGTTTCATAAATTTTCATTTCATAATAGCTGACGTCACGAAAATTTTGAAGTCAGCCGAGACGTTCTCCGTCGTCCGAAAATTTGTCATTTTAGAATTAGATTATCGCCTTTATGTTACCTAAGGCCCGACCATAAACCGAATCTTATTAGCTTGCAGGAACCTTTAATCCTGTAAGTATTTTCGGTTTATAACGGGTATTTAAAACAGTCCTTAGGTTTATTGCACGTTCTTACAAATTACGGGGAAAGCGGATGGATGTCTAACGGAAAAATCGGTTTTTCCCATGCACAAGGTCACCCCCGAGCCACGTCGATAGGAGGTTCCCTCTTCCGATCTTTATTTATTAATATTGGCTATAACCAATGGGCATCGCGGATCGTTACCCTTGACTGTCCTAACGAAAAGTGTGAACAACGAATCCACGTCCTTAGTTCAAAAGACACACCCACTCCGAGCTTTCCTCCGTAATCACATAAGAACGAACTTCACTTATTCTTCATCGTTAGAATAGTCAATATGTCATTACCGGGTTACTATCCTTAAATCAATCACTTATTTAACTTGTACATACGCCTCAGTGTAACTCTTAAGTGTCGGAAACATAAATTTTATAACGCTGTTAATCGCAGCGTTATACCACCTCAACCACCCCTATTGTCTCAACGGAAATCAGGGGATGGACCTATTCATGGCGTCGATTATTATAATCGTAACAGGAATTTACGACTCCCGGTGACGTGTTTCTTCGCAATTGCGTCTCCTCGCGATTGGTCGAAACTACACTTTGTTTTCCCTTTAATTATAAATTTTCGAAATTTCTCTATATACACCATTTCAACATGAACAACATTTCAACAAATTCAGTTCAACAGTTCGCTCGAATAGTTTTCACGCACGAGCCTGCGACTTTAATTTTTTCAAACATTTATACCTGATACGGCCTTATCCCGCGGCCGGTAATAACGAAGTTTCTTTATAATTTTGGTTCCATGACATGTACAGGTGAAGCTAATGTGTCGTGCAAGAGGCGTGCCTCCACCTAGCATATCGTGGCGCAGAGAAGACGGAAAGAACATTATAATTCGAAAACCATTTGCAGGGAACGCCTTGAACCAGAAGTCTCATGGTGAGATTTAATATAGCTGACGTTTCAACCATTTCGTCGATATAACGTGGAGTATACAATTATATTTTCCTCTAACCTGATTCACTTCGTATTTTAGTTTCCTTAGTTCATCGAGAACCGTTACTTCGCGACGGACTCACCCGAAACTGCCTATAAGGGACGTGTAACTATCTAGAAATTGTTAAGTAACATTTTGTGCAACGTCTTACGGAATCGATAAAAGTCTCGATTGTACAGGTCACGTTAACGATTTACTCACGAAATTGGTTTATCTTTATATACATAAGCACGTTCGTAGACAATTTCGAGATATCCGCATCCTCGATTTATTACAAACGTTGTACCGCTAGTATTATTTCATTATATAGTGTCGTTTTATGACTTGTATTATTTCCATAATAGTATCATTGTACAGACTGAAACACATACCTGCAACTGAATATCTATTTTCTAAAATATTGGGCTGTTCGAAAAGTTCGTTCCAATTTTCGGTAGGTAGCATTAGAGCAAGTCTGAGTATATCAGAAGATTGAAAACAAATGGCATGTGCATATATTCTAAAAGGTGATATTTCAGGCATTTTTAAAAAAAAGTTTGGTTAAGATATATTAACTTTTGTTAGTTTTATAGACTCTTAAATATGAAAGGAAACAAAGTGCATTATAGGCATTTGATGCTTTTCTTTTACTGGAGAGGCAAAAATGCCACACAAGCAGCAAACAAAATATGCGCTGTTTATGATAACAGTGTTATAGCTGAAAGAGCTGTGCGGGAGTGGTTCGTTAAGTTTAAAGCTGGTGATTTCGACTTGGAATATCGGGTACGTCCGGGTAGGCCCTCCACCATTGATGAAAATCAGAACATAACACTGATCGAGAATAACCCACGACGCGTGAATTAGAAGAAATGTTAAAAGTATCGAAATCCATCATCCATTAGCATTTTGTGAAGTTTGACTATGTAAAATGTTTTGATATATAATTTCCCACGATTTAACGGAAAAGAATCTGATGATTCGCATTTCCATTTGTGATTCGCTCTATGAATGAAGAGACATCATTTTTTAAGCAAGTAATGACGGGGAATGAAAAATGGATTATTTACAATTACATTTTACATATTACGTATTACATTTGTATTACGAGCTTCCACCAAACAGCCAAATGATAAATTCGGAGAAGCATTGCTCGCAATTAGACGAATTAAAGATAGCAATTGAACAAAAACGTCCAGAATTAGCGAATCAAAAAGCTGTTCATTAGGACAATGCTCGGCCTCATGTGTCTTTGACTACTCGACAAAAGCTGTTAGATCTTGCTTGGGATGTGTACCCCACCCGTATTCACCAAACATTGCACCCTCAGATTTTCACTCATTTAGGTCATTACAAAATTCCCTTGATGGCTAAAACTTTAACCTTTTGGTCGATATTAAGAATCATATTGAAAAGATTTTTGTCGAGATACCCGAGAGATTTGGAGCAATGGGATACTGACGTTGTGTAAAAGATGGAGAAAGGTTGTGGAACAAAATGGCACTTATATAATTCAGATGTAGATCGAAATTTAAATGTGCTATGTTTGAATTTTCTTTAAAAATCAGGACGAACTTTCCGGACAACCCAGATATTTTTGCCTTTGTTTCCTTTATTCTATATTATATTCGTATGCATAATACAGGTTCTGACTGGTTTAAGTGTTCTAATTACTAATTGTAAAGCAATCAAGATCGTGACTCGCATTAACATTCAGACACCATGGTATTCCAGATGTTATTGCTGTATATGCATCTACTGCACGTTTGCGTCGAAACTAAACAAAAAAATGTAAAAAAAAGGAAAGGATTCTCTCGAAATAATCCAGTTTTTAATAATATCACCGGCCATGCATACAACTGTATTACGTTCTTGGGGCGTTGGCGTGGCGTGGCGTGTTGTGGCGTGGCGTCACAACATGCCCGTGAAACGATCAGTAGATAGCGTTCATAAAATTGCGGAATGTTTGATCGTGAAATAGCGCGTCGCATCGCGTAGCATCAGTCGGAGTTATATTCCTCATTGTCTCTTTATGTTCTACATCGATGATTCGACCTAAACGACGCATTTAGCATTCACTTCAGCATGGTGTTACTAATAGCAGGCGAATTATATCGAAGATGCTGTGGCAATGTATGCGAGTGCAACCCTCGCGACGCGACACGTGCTAAGTGCAGTGGCCCCTAACTGCGCGCAAACGGGATAACTTATTGTTAGCCTACAATACCGATAATTATTGGGTATCGAGGGAGAAATGTTGCCAACCCAACTACGAGGTCTGCAACTTCATCCATTGTAAGATGTTATTTCAATTTCGTGTACGCGCCTATGAATAAACGGTAAGATAACGGGATGCTGATTTCGAACAAACTAATTATTTAGACTGCAGTGTTTATGCATTTGTAGGAAATTTAAACATGAATTATTTGATATTTTTCTTGTTTTCATCTTGATTCGAACATAAAGTGTCATGTTATCGTAATATCAGAAATCACTAATCAATGTCAGTAGGATACATCTTTCACAAAAACGAACTTCAATTTTTTCACTATCTTTCACAAAATCTGTAGAATGTTTTATGATCTCTACCATATTTTAGATATAATTCTGTCGTAGAAGATGACAATTATTTCCACCTCAACTCTCCATCTCTGGCTACGAGAAATATCTGAGCAACATAAAATTTCAGATAGTTGAACATTAAAATATAATACATATTATGAAATCTGAATTATAAATGTCATACGCGATTAATTTATAAGAATATATAATATCGTCGTTCCAATAATAGTAATAATTATTCACTATTTTCTTTGCTTTTAATCATATTATAATATCGTTATCTAGAAAATTTCGAGGTTCCTTAAGTTATTTATTTTGTATTTCTATCTTTGACTAATCATTCACTTTCAATTTTGAATTTGTTCAAGAAATCGTGGTTTCCTGACAAATTGTGAATATTATACTTGTGTAATTACCGATGTTACACCACATAATACAGCTCATCGAAAGTTTAAGCGATGATTTATAATTTACAAACTCATTAATTAGCGATTTCCCATGAAATGGCTAGCAAGCAGTACGACGATTTTGCGGAACTTACCTTTTTAGTTGAATGTTTCTCTAAGAAAATTATATGTAACTTATTTAGTTTCCAACGTTTCTGTTAAAAAAAAAGAGAGAAAAAATATCGATATTAGTCGTCTTAACATACCGTAGAGTAGTAATGATATAATATTATTTAAGATTTGTAGATAAATTTTGATGTTATGAAGTTGACGTTATGAGTTACAGAAAACATATTATAAAATGGTTAACTCGAATTTTCGCTATAAAAAGACGTTTATTTGAGCGCAGAAACTGTATTACCGTAGCTAAATAGGGACTGCATCTTAAACGATATGGCGCAACATTGTTTCCTTAATTGATCCTTACGGACAACAACTTAGGCAGAGAAGAGAAACGACAGCCTCGAGTACCTTCGTCAATTTTAATAATGAAAATTTCTGCTTAACGACTGCAGATTTTAATAGTATTACTAACAGAGATTTCTATTCATCTCCAGGTAGAATCCTGTGACTGTTAATGAAACTGAAGGAACGTACGATGCACGTTTGCTGTATGCAAACGATCCTACTATTTTCTGTTCTTATATAATTAAATGGGGAATTACGAGTTCTGTGAACCGATACCTTAAATATATCTCGAAATTTTAAGAAAATCGATATTTTCACAAGTTTGTGGCAAAACACATTAAAGATAGCGTGTTTTAATGCAATATTATCACTAGCACAGAGAAGGAACAGGTGTAACAAATTGTATAAAAACGCTTACATTAGGTATGTTGGCTAGTTTTTCCTGCCAATCTAAATATATTTTGGCATGATTAAAAAATTCCCGAATATAGTGTTTGTTTTATATTATCTTGAAATTATTTCAACTATCGTATATTCAATCATATCTCAAATTTTAATATCAGACTATAAGAAACACATTGATAAATTTCTAATTATCATAGCAATTTATTCTAAAACTACAAATGACTGTGTTCAAAACTAATTAACAAACCGAAACCGTAAGAACGATATTAGGTTTGAATGCATTGTTAGGAATATATTTAAAGAAATTTTGTATGCTTTTTGAAATTTCTTGTTTACGTTAAAATTAGCTCAATTCATAAGTTTCTTTATTGCTTCACTTGTGTTAAAAAGAATATAAAAATTCAAGCTAAAGTTCGTTCAAAAACTTAACATAACGATTCAATTGTTCCTGCCACTGTAAATTATAAATTATTAAACAATATACTTATACATGCTTAGTTATATAAAATTTCTTTTAGTTGCATAGAATTAAACGTAAATTCCCATATATTGAATAAGATAGATATTAAATACATATTAATAAAACACCAAATAATAATAATGAAAGAAATGATTCACAAGGTATCGTATATCCTTTATTGTTATGTATTGTGAAATACATTTTGCGTAACTTAATGTTTTTAAATTCTCTGTTGCATTTTACATTTTCTGCAAATATGTATTGTAACCTATTTTTTGTTCAAACACATTTGTAGAATTAACTAACTTTGTTAAAAGTAAGAACACGTCTTTTACGAAAAATGAAGAAAATATTTATTTTGTTTTTGTACATGTATATGTACATATAACTTATTTAGTTGTACATATACAGTAGAAAATTTCGTAATATCGCATTAACAAGATCTTTATCGGTATTTATCTGGTTTAGTAACTTCAGTGAACGAGTACCACGGCGAAGAGCTAAGACTGATGAAGATTTCGAGGAACGAAATGGGAGTTTATCTGTGCATCGCTATCAACGGTGTGCCACCGGCGGTCAGCAAACGTATTTCTATCAACGTCCATTGTGAGTAATAGTGACTATCCTGGCCGATAATAATTTACCAATCTCTAACAAAACGAGCAAAGAAAAACATACTAGCATTCTACCTCTACAAATCCTATTTGGAATTCTGTTTCACAGTCTCGCCGGTAATTCATGTGCCTAATCAACTGGTAGGTGCTCCTCTGGGTACAGATGTAGTCTTGGAATGTTTTGTCGAGGCTTCGCCCAAGTCAATTAATTATTGGGTCAAGGATAACGGTAATATCTTTCTGCTGGCTATATAGTATTGTAGTTTGATGCGACTTTGCAAAAATCTTCTCACGTAGTATAATTTCATTTATATAGCGTGCGCGCAGCTCGTTGTTTCTTTTTTCCGCTCTCTATCGTTTTGCATCGCTTTTCTAAGACACCCTTTCTGTTTACTTTCTACATTTTTAACTACAAACGTATAATAACCTTATTTTGTTCCTTTTTATTTCAAACAAGAAAAAGGAATCATTCCTTGAAAAATTCAGTGTAAATAATTTCTAATACGATAATTCTTCTACTAATATACAATATGTAGGTTATTCGTGCAACATTTGAGTACGTTACATTCATTTTATTGCTGAAAAGAAGAACAGGGATGCAGACCTAATTGGCTATTTTTAATAGACTCGACATGGTCATAAATATAAGCACGCATATTGCTATAAAATGCCAAAAGCGTTACATTGTCACATATACGTATGTACAAATAAAACAATATAGCAACGCATGGCGGTAAACGATAAAGGGCAATATCTTGCTTGCCCCTATGCTGTTGTCACGTAAAATAACAAAATAAAAAAGGAATTTGAGGTGAAAAATAAAAAAAGAAAACTTTATTTTTTTCTAACATCAATACACTTTACAATCTACTTCCGAACTCTAGGCGTGACTTTCTAAGACTGACTCTCATGATTTTACTTTCGATCGGATCCGATTACTTTCTTTTGTCATCCCTCAACATCCCCACCGTCCATGTATTTGCTAGGCGTTCGCGATCGTTGCCACGTGCTCTTTCTTCTAGAACCTTCGGTGGAAGGACCGTTGGGATGTTGATGGTTCATTAGGCACTTCAGCGATATACATTGTCGCCGAGTGCCGCCACATCTTTATCTCTATCATCAGTCCGTCGGATTTGAAGTGTGCCGATCGTGACACTGTCGCACGAGTCTTCTTTCCAACAATGACGATAGACATTCTCTTTCTATAGATATACCATTTTTTAAATAAAATCGACTTACTCGCCATATTATTTGATTATTTTAGTAGTTTTATCAAATCGAGTTAGTATCATTCAGAACAATACATATAAAACATTTTTTAAATAAAATTGATTTACTCGCCATATTATTTGATTATTTTAGTAGTTTCGTCAAATCGAGTTAGTATCATTTAGAACAATATTAAAATATTTCATAGCGCAACGATAATATCTACACGATAAATTATATTATACTTTATATGTACTTAAATTGGATAAAATCATTCATCGGTCGCCACAAAGTAATTATGGTAAAGTAAAACCAGATTAAATATTTAACGAAGTCTCGTAACGTGCAACTACATTCATTACTCATCGACGAATGTGAACGCTACGTACATATGTACGTATATACATTGTATCTAACATTTACTAAATTATGTGAAACACTAGCCGAACACCCCGCAGAACGCAGTGTTCTATATCGATCGGTTTACATACCTGATTTATTTCAAATAGGTAGACAACTTCTAAGAAGCTAAAAGATGCTGTATGTCAGAAACAAGAGATAGAATCAAAAAGATATTCGCACTTCAAAATTACTTCTCGAAAAAAAAGGATAGCTTTGTTAATTGAAGAAATTAACTCGCACGATTAAAACGAATTGGCCACGTTTTATGTGTTTCTTCTAAGGCGTGCCCGCGTAAGAACAGAGAAACGCATCTCTCTTTCCTTATAAGGTTTAACATTTCCGTGTAGAAGTTAGCAAAAAGGTATAGACAAATGCATGAATGAATTACACTCGTTCGTTCGCAAATATATTCTCCGAGCAGTTCATAACACTGTATGGACGACATGCTTTCGCTTCAGCACAATTCTTGCGGAGCAGTTCGTTCCAATGCATTCGTATGTAATTTTCAGCTTGTACGAAAAATCCAGTGGCCCTTTTTCTTTATCTTGCTTATGCATATATACATCTATATAAATATACATAGATGTGTATGTGCGCGCGTGCGTGTTCATATACAAGAACATTTCAACCGTAATATGGAGTCTCAGGGCGCGTTTAAAGAAGTGAATTTTTGCATACTTTCATACGTTGTTCCGTGTTCTTTCCGTTCGTTTGCAATATTCGCAGGTGATGTCATATACTGTATATCTATATATCGATACTACATACAGAAATACGCATCTTATACTCATGCATAGAATATGTGCCACTTACGATCACGGTTCCTTCTGTAGTGAAAATTATTTTCAAATTTATTAACGCTAGTAATAACTTTCTACTTTTCAAATGTGTATTAATCCAGTAGTTATCATTATTGTTCTTAAATTACAAATTTTTAAAACTCTCTTCGGACGTTCGCAATAATTTTCAAGAGAAAAAATTTTTCAGCTCAAGTGTCATGTCATTGACAAATAACAAAGTAAAACAACAATTTCATCAAGTTCGGTATAAGTTTTTGTAGCGAATTAAAACGTACACAGAACTTACTGTTGAGAATTCGTATCGTTTGCCATTGATATTCGCCGATATTGATATTCTCCCCGTAAGAATCATGAGAATTATTTCATTCTTATCTTATTGTTAAATAGGTTATAGGTTAGATTAAGAGGTTTATTTATCACATTGTATATGCATAAGTTGTAATGAATGAAAATATGCGACCTACAGATTGCATCGCATGCAATCCGTTAGCATGTCCCTGTTAACATTTCTACGATATGATTACGATCTGTGATTACTATGACTAAAATACTTTCTACGGAATAAAATTATAATTAAATACAATATAAAAATTGTTTCTATAGCGATGATAATATCAAGCCAACAACATGACGTGCAGACAATTGAAAAATCAAGGTTCGAGGTCCGGATGGTGTTAACAATTCGCAATTTACAAAAAGACAACGTGGGTACTTACAAGTGTGTGGCAAAAAGTTCTCTTGGTGACGTTGAGAGCAGTATTCGATTGTATGGTAAGTATGATTTAGAATTACATATCTATCTCCAATCAATTTTGTAAATAGTTATAGTTTCGTATACACGTATTAAAATTTATATTTTAATTATATCATATTATTCTTTTATCGCCATTTTTTAGATGTCGTTCTCTGCTCTTCTTTATGCTTGCTTTTACTTACCTTTTTCTCTTTCAACAATCGTTTTCAAATTTTTAACCTAACAAAAAATGCGCTAATGTGCGTTAATGTGCGCTAATGTACGAAAATGTCCCCTTTTGAAATTATAGCACTAGCCACGGTTCGATTGCTTATGGCATGACTTCTGTATTCCCTTTGACAGTAGTAATTTTACCTTCGATAAATCATGAAATGTAGCTGTGCATATACTACACACATATACAAGAGCAAATAAAATTTATAAAACAGAAGCTGTGTATTTCCAAGAAAGGTAAATAAATGCAAGAACAAATACCGAAACCGAAAACTAACGACACAATGACAACTACTATGGTCGTCGATCTGACGATAAATAACGAGATAAGATGAATAATCAGTTACATTCGAAAAGCCTCGTACTACACGGGTCCAGCTGAAAGAATCGTCAAGTATCAATTAGAATAGGGCTTATTCGATTGATAGTTGTAACGCTCAACACTGAACATTCATCTCCGGTCTGGCATTATTCCACGGCTAATACGAGCAGTCTAGACGACGGGTTAACGAATCTTTCCGGAAAATCCGAGTGGAAATTGTTCTTGCCCGGCTGCATCTTGGATAAAAGACTCATCGCAGTGTGATAGAAGGCATTTCGCTCGAACGTGTATCGAACACGCTCGCGTTTACAAGCATCTTCACTTTGCCACGGAATCCTCCAGAGGATTTTCCCTCTAACAGCGTTCGGTTTCTTTCGGTCAATCCTCATTTTCTTACGTACGACCCTGGGAATCTTCGGTGCACTTCGGTTCAAGGATCTCGCACGACCGTGTCCTTCATAAATCGTCGTGAGAGCCTCTCACGTTTTAGGAATCAATATTGTTCCGTAATACAGGGATTCTACTATTTTTCGTAGCACACAGCATACTGCAGCGTGTAAGTTTTCCTTTCTCATGAGAACATCGCCGACGACTCACTGCCACCATTCTCAATGTGTAAACTTGTTATTCAATATGAGTAAAGTAATTTTAATTAGAGTAGAAAATTTTTAATTAGTCAAAGTTACTTTAAGAATTTCACTCAGCTAGAACTAAGGCATTTTCTTCTTGCCAGCCCTATATAAAATTTCGGTTCTCTCTGTAATCAATAAACTACAAAATTATTCTATTTATTCACGGTTAAACTTTATATCGGTCTTGTTTCTAATTTTCTCATGAAAATTACTGATTTCTTGTTGTTCTCGCCGATGAAGCGAATGTCTTTAACAACAAATCAGTGAACTTTTATTATTGTATACAGAATATTTGATCGAAATATTACAAACAAATTCAATATCTAATTTCTTCAGTTATCGATCGCGTTAAAGTAAAAGAAATTTTCTGCACGCTACTTACGTGGATCGAATATTAATCTATCAAATAATAATAAATCTATCAAATAACAATAAATAGATAATAAATCTATCAAAACCTCGTTATTAACTAGTATTAGCAGAAAACATAAATTTATCATTCGAGGAAAGATAAACTTTATTCCATCTATTCTATTTATTCCATCTAGACAAATTTTCGCTGCCTAAATTATCTGAAAAAGAAAATATACCAGAACTGTTCATTCTAAAAATTGTAGGTTCTTACGCTTAATAGAATTTGGAAGAAGGTAACACTATTTCTCTCTCTCAACATTATTTTATAAAAAGTAGTAAATGTGGAATGACCTTTCTCTCATTTATTACAGAAATTTCAGGACCTACGAAAGCTCAAACAGCGGCTCGGCCATCTGTTTACGATGAAGAGGATGAAACCGTCTATGGTTCAGCAGAAATTGAGAAAATCGAAAACAAGCTTCTATTTGTGGATAACATGATCAATGGATACGTAGAATATCCATCGGTTGCAACTTCAATGCCGACTGTAAGGATCGGTAAGAAGAGGCAAACGATCGGCGCGAATTCCAACGCGGATCATCGCCGACGAGGCTCTGATCTCCTTATCGTCCTAATGCTCATTATCGGTCATCGGAAATGTCAGTGAACGAACAGTCTGGTAAAGGTTTGGAGAACTTGCTGCTATTATACATACATCCAGATCGTAACAATTCGTAAGAAAGGATTGATGGTAAGAAGGATGACGGCGTGTTTTATACATCGGTTAATTCTGTACAGATCCAGCCTGTATTCACATTCTTCGGAGACTTATTCATTTAAATCAAAAGATTTAGATCAAACAGAAAGTACACATGCTGTAACGAATAAGAACCAGAAACTAAGAAATTAAGAAATTGTCAACGAGAATTTTTTTTTTGAAAAATGAGACGAATTTATATTAAAATTGTCTCCTCAAAAGCAATCTCCTATAAAGGAAAGGAGATATTAGTACTAATAGCGCAAACTTTATTTATCGAATGATTAATCGTTTCGAAGTTATGACTCAAATTATAATAAAATATACATATTTTTTAATTAAAAAATACATTGTACGGATACGGTATGTCGCTTGAAATTTCCATCACGAGGTTTATATAATATCTCCTTTTGAAGTAAAAAATATTTGATAGGAAATGGTAGACAATTTAGTAACCAACTAAATAGTAAACAAATGTTTGCAAACATCTTTAATAATTATTTTTAAGAGCAAGATAATAGTTTTATTGCGGTGTTATAAAATCCTGAAGAATATATCAACAAAAACCATGTAACTGATTAAGGTTGTAACTGATGCTTGACAAATTATTTCTGAAATATGCTCATAATTGAACTATATTTTCATATTTTTTTAATCAATAGTCCATATATACTTCTACGTAAGTAAACTTTAGAGTAAAAGGATGCGTTCCGTATCCTAAAATTGAAAGGGTCACATTCTTTTTTTTTCGTTTCTTTTCTTTGAAGTTAAATATTCTATTCATACTCATTCAATGTTCATACTAATTCATTCAACTCAAACAAGCAAGTGTAATTATCCTGAAGTACTGCGCAATGGGACATTGTCCTAAGACCCACGCTTTAATATTCGCCGATTTTCGAAATCTGTTAAAATTTACATTTTAAGTAAAAAATCTAAAAAATTTTTAATTTCTAAACATACATCTACAAAAGAAGATTCGTGAAGTCAAGAAAAGATATTTTCTGTTATAAAATGATATGTATATCATTTTACTTATACGTGACTAGTAATGGATAAAAGGTTTACAGAACTCGTATTTTTATGTGACTGGCATAATGTGTTCTATCCTATAAATATGAGCTTGCCTTTTATTCTGTAAGATTGTTATCACTCCAACATTCCTTAACACGAAGAGAGAATGAGATTGAACTAACTAGCCTCCCCCCTTTATTGTAGCAAAGGTAGACAATCTAACTTGAGCATATATACATATAAATATAATTCATATATGTATGTATGTATGTATGTATGTATTACATAGGTACGTAATAGAGAAAATGAGAAATGTGATTTGCGAGCATATAGCGAAGTGAGATATTAAAGCTTCACTTCGAATTAAAAATAAATGGATGAAATATGTATATTATCAAAATTATTCCTGTTGTATGCGAATATGTTGTTTGTATCGATCTAACATGCTTGATTATTCATATCAATATGTATTTTGTTTCGTTTACTCGCTGAGAGAAAAAATGTGGCACTTTTAGTCTTCTATAAGGTCTACTACAGGTAGTGCTATACATAAGTACACGATACGATTGCAGCGCGAATGTTCAATAAAACTATTGGATGTATGTAAGTTGCAACCTCGTTTCCTACCTAGACGCACGATTTCACAAAAGAATATCTAGAACATTTTTATAGACTTCGATACGATTTAATAGACGAAAATTTCTTTCCTAGAAATTCCTGTTCTTTTGACAAATTAATACACGAAAGTCGTAAAAGACTTTTTAGAGTTGTTGAAACTGATCCAACTTAAATTCGATACATCTAATGAAAATTTTGCACTTTTAACAAATTTAGTTATAACTAATTGAAAGATTCATTTTGATCGCGTCATAACGCTCTCCGTTATCAATCCTTGTTATTCTACGCTCTGATTAAACTCAATATCAAATATAAATGGCTAATGGGAAAATTTTCAGTAATCCGATCCTATACGTTAACTTTGAAAGATAATTGAAAAAATATGAAACGACGATGCGAGAATAAGAAACTCAAGGAGGAACAATACCAAGAAGAGCAGAAAAAGGTAAAAAATACAACCCTGGCAACATATAAACATGGCCATACGCATATGAGACATATACGTTATATTGGCGAATCATACAGCCACGTGTGTATTTACATTGTGCATATTTTTGTACACGTATCTATGTACCATATACAATTGCATAAGTACTACTTATTAAGTATTACTAAGTATATACTTGCATATGTACATGCGTGTGCATACTGACATATCAGGGTAACTGAGATATCTCTATACAGTTACCCATTACTATTCTTAGACACACTCCATCATAGTTTTCCTCTGCAGCATCATCGCGACGGAAAATCATTCTCTCGTGAGGTCGTATTAGCGAGTTACTTAGCGTCTTTACGCTCGGTGGATATTTCACATTTTAACAAAGAGTTAGTTTAGTTATACTTCTACCATAGCCAAGCAAGTCGAGTACGATTTGGACTTTGGAAGAAAGCGCATCTGTTATCCCGTTGACCGCGGATTCGTTATTGAACCTAGGATCATTGTCATTAGCTTCTCGAGTATTTAATTACCACGGTTACTTGTCAAATTCTGTAATAATCGTATTTGCACTAGTCAATGTCTTCTCTATTGCATAACGACAATGTGTAATCCAAATGAAGATTCGTTTCACGCCCCTAACCCTAATTCTAATCTAAACCCGACTTATATATAATCGTTCGTATGCGTTTGTATTCATTATCAGCGATCGGATAGATAACCTGATCGAAACTTAACACTAACTTTTTGTTTATCTAGATAAGTGAGGGCGGAGCGATCTTGTATAAAGATTCGTGCACAATAGCGTATGCGGGACTGTAAGAATTGTCTTTTATAATTCAACTAAAAATGAATAAAATTGCTTGTGGTAAACAAGAACGATTCTTCTATTTTGTGAAATGACATCAGTTATTTATTCATCTATTATTTCTATAATTAATTAATTTTTTATTATTTTATATAAATATCCCTGATACCCTCGCGGGTACAAAAGGGAGAACCATCCCAGACGCAAAACCAATATATTAATAATATTCATTTTTAATTAAATTACAACAGACAGTTCTCGCAGCCTGGCATATGTAGCTGCACGAAGCTTTAACTATGCCGAATCCTCGTTCACTATGTACTATGAACAGAATATAGGCAGTCGACAAGCAATGCTAACATGTACGCTGTTACGGACACGCAACTGTAGGTAGAGTTCACCGTAGTCATATCGATAATCTTTTGCAAATATTTCGGGAACGATGGCCAACCGACAGTTAGTTGCCGACCACAAGTTGCTCAAAGTGTTGACTTCTACAATATATCCAAAAATCATCGAAATCAGAATTAAGACCTAGTTTTTCTACAGTTTCATCAAAAGTTATTCTGTGTTAAAGAGTGTCCAAATATTAATAAGAGCAACTGTATGTAAATAGACCTTGCAATAGACCTTTTTATGTGTCGAGCAACGATCTTGGCCAAGTGGAGTATTTTATCTTTAACAAACGGATTCCTCCGATCGGCCCAAGATTTTAAGCAGCGCATATACGCTCTATACACACTCGCTTTCAGACAATCAGATCGAACCTTGATTAGATACGTGCGATATTTTGGTTTACCTACGTTAATTTAAGGTTGTTATATCTTTGCTTCGAAATATATACATATATTTCTTTAGAATATGCACATTCGATAATGATATTAATTTAGGCAGCATGGCATTTAGGTAAATGGTTTCGTGTAGATAAATGTTATATTGGGTAGGGCAAAACAAAGAGCGATTTTGAAAAGCGCGGGAATCGTGAGGTTCAGATGGGAGAAAGTGGGGATGGGCCATGTTTCATGCCCATTAGCGTTTAATAGTAATAGCGCGGTCGACTCTTCAGTACCGCCTACGCTGTATGGTAAAAGTGTTTTATCTAAACGGTAGTTCTTACGAGCAGGCGTACCGTGCTTTGAAGAACTGTTTTAACATTGATCGGAATTAACCGCTGCTGTCTGCCTGTGCGATTAAGAAGTGGATTGAGAACTTTGAAGAGACTTCGTCCACAACAAGAAGTGGTTCAAATCCCACTGACAATGCTGCGGAATGTAGTGAGTAACTTTAAGGCCTGGCTGGAAGAAGTATGTACGCCTGAAAGAACGTTAGCTTACTGCAGTTATTTTTAAAAATTAGTTTCTTTCCCATTCTCATACTTACTTTTCTTTAAAGCTTTTTTATGTAGTTTAAGGTGGTGCAAATAAAATTTGGAAAAATTGATTTTTAGAGATTTTTTGCCCCATCTTGTACATTTGTCCTCGCCTCTGATAAAACTTTTGCGTAACTAATTGATTTTTCCATCAATTCATACAACAATCTCTTTTTCTTGTCTTAATTTTTCGAATTAAAGTCGAGCTGTTTTGTCGGTAGCAAAGTCTTTATTTAAACATATATTTATACGTACTTATTAACTGCGAATCAGTAGAACCGCTTCACTGTTCAATTTTTCTGCAAACTTTCATATCGAAAAAATGAATGATAAAGTATGCATGTACAGGTTAAAATGAAAATTTTCATTTGCGTTTCCGCGATTTGTTTGGAAAAAAAATTTTCTTAATTTTTTTACATAAATATTGTAGAAACTCATTGGTTAGTGATCTCTACAATGTTATTTATCATAATTTAAACGGGAAACAATGGATATTTAACGTGAACTTAATGCAGTAATGCGATATAACTAAGACAACTTAAATTGATGATTAACAACTCATAACAACTCGGCAACTTATAACTTACAACTTATAACGACTTGACAACTCACGAGTAACGATTTATCCACAACTATTCGAAGCTACCTTGCTACTTACTCGCAACTCCCTCGCTACTATAACCTTCAATTCCAATTCTCAACACCAATTCTTTTTTTTCTTGTGTGGAAGAAACCTTCATAGGCACCCCCCGTCCTGCGGGGAGGGGGCGCGGATTCATACCGACTAAAACCTCCACGATGACCTTCTGAAGTGTATCATCACCCCCCCCCCGCCAATCGCGAATCACGAGCCCCCTCTTACTGATAACAATCCTTTCTTTCCGATGGCGCGATGTGTGGTCATGACACATTGGTTCCCAACCTCGGTGTCGCCGTGCAAAACTGCCTGACTCCCCAACCAGACAGTTTAGTAACGCCGCGGTGCTGGTATCGGCCAGTGCCTAATGTTTTTACCTGCCGGAGGACGAGGTGAACCAAACTTGCCTTGTCAAGGCGCGTCAATGGCCTCTGCCCCGTTTTCGCTTACCGATCCTCTCTGAATGGGAGCCTCGCTCTCTTTTCCACTCCGCAGCCTCCTACTAGAGGATCACCTGCTCACAAGTGTTGTTGCCTTTGGTAACGGGTTCTTTCCTTAGCGCAAATTTATCGCCATACAGTACCAGGGCACTCCTAGGGCCATAGGGGTGGGGTTACGCCCAACCAGCGCACAAGGCACTCAGTACCTTGCTGCCTGGATTAGTTAAGCCTGCAGGGGCTGTCGCTCGTTACAGGCGGAACGGGGCGATTCTAAGCCCTACCGCCTCACCAGGACGGCTCCGGAGCAGGTGGAACGCTGCTCACCCGCCGAAGGCCATTTGGGGCGAGCCATTACCCCTTAAATCGGCCCTCTTGCCAGCATCGTGGCCATCAACCACTGCCACCACGAGTCCAAACCTATAATTGGCCGAGCAGAGGGGTCGCTACTCCCTCCGAGCTTACAGTCGACCGCCCGTGGTACCATCCTAAGTCATTGGTGGGACTATCGCGTGGATGTACTGCCACGTCACTGCCGGCCGGCGACCTGCTAACCGTACTCGACAGATCGAGTGGGACTCACGTAAGCGGGGGCCTCAAGGTACAAAGTACCCGGGAACTTATCCCGACGGTCCCATCCTTGGCATCAGGATCGTGGGTGCGTTACTACCCAAGGCCACGTAGAGAGAGTGTAACCGAGCCTCTCGCTTACACTCCCGGCGACCTTCCCTGCGGTGTACATAGAAAACTCACCTAAGCGGGACGCTTGTCCCGACAGTCTGCCCTGGCTGCGGGAACGTGGGTTTGCCAGCTCCCATAGACTTACATAAGCAAGTCCTCCCTGCGGAGCGTCGTTCGCGAACAGTTTCAAGAGTCAAGGTCGTCGCAGATCGGCGATCTTCGGACGATCTCGCGAAAAGCTGCGCCCCAGTATGAAAAAGTCTGGCCGCCAACGCCCTGGTCGCGCTGAGTACACTCGTTCCCGTCAGATCACGAAAGTTAAGCAGCGTCGGGCACGCATAGTACTTGAATGGGTGATCGCCTGGGAACTCCGTGTGGCGTTGGCGAAGCGCGCTGGGCCCGCCGCGCCCCCCGGTGGGGTTCGGGCTTGGGCGCTGGCGGTTCAGCGCCTCGGGGTCGCCAAGCAGTCCGGTAGGGGAACCGGGCTGCCTGGCACGGCGGCTCCGGCGACGAGGCGCGGTGTGACAATGGCCACACACCGCTCCATCAGCGGTGGTATTAGGAACGGGGGGGGGCGTTGCGACGCTCACACCGGTTCCCAGGCCTCCCTCGATCGCAGCCGGGACGGTCATCGTGGAGGTTTTAGTCGGTTGGAGTCCGACACTACCACGCCGCTTTCCCCAGAAGTGGCCTGGCTTCCGTGCGGATTTCCTCCGCGTAAATATATAAAAAAGAAAAAAGAAGAAAAGTACGAAAAAGTCTATATAAGAATGTCGCGAATTTCATAAATAGCCATTAGTTATTTCATTATAAGGTATAAGTACATAAGACTACTGAGTACAGTTAACATTCATACATGAAAAAAGGGGAGGAGAACAAAAAGTTCAACAGACGCGCATTGTGAATAGTAACAGCATTTATGTACAATTCAAATGACAGATAAAAATATAGTGGAAGTGGATTGGATTAGGGCTCTGGGAAGGTCGCGTATGTAGCCACTTCACGCGGTAAGAACTGCCAGCTGATATTTGTTTTCAGAAATTAATCTGTAGAAAACGATGCCAAGATAAAAACAGCGAACGTCGTAAAATGTATACGTACCAGTTTTAATTATGTGATAAACATATCTAGGCTAAGTCTATTGTACGCACTTTACGCACAAAGACGTACTTTTTTATATTTAGGGGAAAAATATAAATCTCCGTTTTCTAATCCATTTCTTTATTAAATAGGATAATCCATTGAACAGAGGGTCTAAAGTTCTACTCCATAAAACATTCCTACATACATCTTGATTTTACCATATTGCATTAAGATTCACAATCGTCCTGATGAGGTCATCGGTTCTTACATTCCTTTGTATAAATGGTAATAACCTAATAGTAGTAATAATGTAAATACAAAACGTTAATCGCATATCTAACAACATATGTCTTCAACTACTCTGATACTTGCAAGATAGGAGTAACACACTGATTTTTTCGCCATTGTACATTGATATAATGATGTGATCGGGCGTGAAGTTCATTAAAATCGGTATGTTACAGCATCTAAGTAATGACTTTTTTTTTATTAACGTGGAGGAAATCCGCACGGAAACCAGGTCGCTTCTGGGGAAAAGCGGCGTGGTAGTGCCGGACTCCAACCAACTAAAACCTCCACAATGGCCGTCCCGGCTGCGATTGAGAGGGGCCCGGGAACCGGATTTAAGTAATGACTAACAGTGAGTCAATCCCGCTGTGGGAAAATAAATCCCGTGCCGTGTGGTATTACAGTGATTTCCGGAATCTGCAAACAGTATTTCTATGACTATTGAAGTTAATCATTACCAGTAAAAATAATAACGTTCACATAATATTGACATATGTTCTTAATTGAGAAAGGAGAAATTCTATCATCCTATAATCATCTATCATCCTATAATAACAAAATGGTTACTTCCACATATTATAGAAAGAAATATAAAAATTGTATGCATAGAAAGAAATAAAAGAAAATATCAAATAGGTAAAATAAAGGAACATAAGTAAATAGAAAAACAATAAAATAGGAAAGAAGGTAATTCAATAATCAACTGTATAAAAAGGGTTATCTAGCTCTATAGTTGTTATACAAATTATATGAATTAATATAACGACGGAGTAAATAATATTTTTTTATACAGATCTTATATTAGGAACGAAATAAAATGAGTGCAAATGCGGGAACGTCGAAACGAAATTGGCATAAAGGAAATTAAAGATGTGGGTTAAAATGTGTGTCGATAATCTTACTAAGAGTCGTTGCAGTGTGTATGTTCTTGTGGACAGGTATTTTATGTATACATACCTCGACCGTTTCCGGTGTTCCTAACGCGTAGATCACTGCTTCGGCAATGTCTCCAACTTTTAATATAAAATTATTGCTCACGACATCTTGGACACCTTTCATCATATCTGTCATCACAGCTCCGGGGCTGATGTTCTATTAAAATATACAGATAAAACCCTGTGAGTATTATTTATTCTTATAGTATGTGCATGCGTATATCTGATTATTCAGAATTACATTAACAAAAAATCATAGACAATTTTGTTGAGCCAATTTTAATTATAGAAATGGCAACGATATCTATCAACGCCATCTGTTAGATTTAGGTTTTAAATGTTCCCACACCTTCGAAAATTTTCATTTTCTTGTCTGTACGTATGGACTAATGATGGCATTAAATAATATACTATACATATGTAAATAACGAGCTGTTACCGTGATTTTGACGTTCAGCTTGACCGCGATTATTTCGTGACGAAGTTCTATCCCTAGAGCTCTTAGACCGTATTTACTAGGACCGTACATGCCGATCGGTACGGCTATACCTTCAAGATGTAATCCGGCAATGCTATAAATATGCTTCATATTAAAAAATGTAATAATTTAATCAAGCTGTCTGTGAAAAATTAGTATAATGGAAGACAGTATAGTTTAATTTCTACTTAATCACGGAATTTAATGAACCTTTCTGAAGTTTTTCGTAATAAAGTACAAACTACGAAAAGATAAGCACAGACATTCTGCTTATTTTCATATTTTTTTTATCTCTTTCGGATGTCTTGCATATATCGGTAGAAATTCGATCGATTGGGGAGATTGTGGAATATAAAAATCTAGAGATACACAGTGACATTGACATATTGCTGAATTTATTCTATATGTCGGAGCGGACATTAGAATTAGGGTTAGGGGCGTGAAACGAATCTTCGTTTGGGTTACACGTTGTCGTTGTGCAATAGAGAAGACATCGGCTAGTGCAAATACGATTATTATAGAGCCGGACAAGTAACCGTGGTAGTTAGGCACTCGAGAAACTAATGACAATGATCCTAGGTTCAATAACGAATCCGCGGTCGACGGGATGATAGATGAACGTACTCACAAAATCTAAGTCGGATGCGTGATATTCACTGGTCGTAAAGGGTTACTCCTTTCATCATTGAGATCGCGAACGAGAATGCCTTTCCTGTCCCGATGATGCCACAGAGGAAAACTATAATGGGGTGTGTCTAAGGACACGAGATCATCGGATTCGTCGAGAAAAGCCTTCGTTCAGAAAGTAAGGGAAATTGGCGTTGCTGCTAATTGGTCAATCTCCATATCGGTGGTTAGAAAAGGATGTTAGCCGCCCTCGAGGGAAAGCTGCTAGTGGGAGACGCCACTAGTTGAAAAATATGTCTCCCCTATCTTCCCGTAGTTGGGACAAAGACCGTTTATCTGTTTGAAGGACTTTAGTTGACTAAATCTTAAGATTTATAACGGGCCCTCGAGCTAGCTGAACATGTACTGCGGAGACGCATCGACATCAGGCAATCATCTTACTCGAAGAATAGGGTCTGCGTGTGGCGAGCCACGGGACAGAAACCGTTGGAATGTTTACTGTCTCGTGTCGCCCCGAATATTTCTTTTAAGGAGAGCTGTAGAATTACTCCATACCTTGTTAGGCAAAACGTTCATCCTGTGACCGCGGCTACGTTCGGCGACTGACTGTCGCCTCGAGCCCAAGCTCATTATCACAACTCTCGAACAATTACAATCGGATTGAATAACTACAATTGTTCAATTACAGACTCCGGTGTTCTTTCATCTCCGACACGGCCATCCTGACTATCACACGTCCTCGTGTGTAACTAAAATATCGTGCTTTCTTACATTAGATTCGATGCAACTGACATTATTTACGATTTAACTAAATGTCCAAGTAAGTCAAGGGTCCAGTGCAATAACAAAATTTCGTTCTGAGGCTTGACAACACAAAACTAAAAGAGAACAAGAATTTGTAGCGTTATAATTTGTATTCAAAGTGCTAGTTGCGTTCTGTGAGTCGCCAGACCGTAATGACACGACAGATCATGTTCGATTTCGTACACTGATGAATCTCAGTTGGTTGGATCATATTGCTACGTTGGGTGTATCACTGTGGGTATATTGCAGATGTATGAAACATCACAGTGGATATATTGCAGACACGCAAAACGTCACTGTGGGTATATTACAGATGTATGAGACATCACAGTGGATATATTGCAGATACGCAAAACGTCACTGTGGGTATATTACAGATACATGAAACATCACAGTGGATATATTGCAGATACGCAAACGTCACTGTGGGTATATTACAGATGTATAAGACATCACAGTGGATATATTGCAGATACGCAAAACGTCGCTGTGGGTATATTACAGATGTATGAGACATCACAGTGGATATATTGCAGATACGCAAAACGTCACTGTGGGTATATTACAGATGTATGAGACATCACAGTGGATATATTGCAGATACGCAAAACGTCACTGTGGGTATATTACAGATGTATGAGACATCACAGTGGATATATTGCAGATACGCAAAACGTCACTGTGGGTATATTACAGATGTATGAGACATCACAGTGGATATATTGCAGATACGCAAAACGTCACTGTGGGTATATCACTACGACCACAACGTGGTGTTAATGATCCTCTGAGGTCAGTGCACTTGCATCGTTATTATCACCATCGTTATCATCACCGCAGACGTCAATCTCAGCAGGGGCGCAACTTTCTAGCATCTTTCTCAGTCTGTCATGTCTGTCCTTATATGATTGTTTGCCGTCTAAGGTTTTTAAAGTATATCTATCTCCTTCCAAAATCTTTGCTATCTCGAATGGACCTCTGAATTTCGGATTTAACTTCGTCTGGTTTCTTTCCTCGTTTTTGCATAATACAAAATCACCAAGGTTAAACCTAACTACCTTAGCTTTAGTTTTGTCAACTCCACCTTTATCGTATCTAGCACCAATTTCTATATCCTCTATTGCCCGCTGTCTTACATTAGAGATATCTACTTCTTTTTCTTCGATATTATCGGGTATCAACGAGTCGTAAGGTCTTTGCTGTTCCACCAATTAATAGTTCCAATGGACTCGATTTAGTCACGCGGTTGGTGGTGCAATTCGAAGCCAGCTGTATTTTGCCAACCGCGTCTAGCCACGATCGCCCGGTCGTTTCTATGATCGTGAACATAATTTTCAACGTACCGTAATACGCTCTACCTGACCGTTGGCCCTACTCGCACCGGTTGAGATTAAGTGGAGTTTTAGTGTTCACCTTGCCAGAAATCTTGGAATTCTTTACCCGTTAGGACACCTCTCTTGATCCGCTATTATCCGGCAAGGACTGCCGAATAAAAATATAGTACTTAAGTGTTTTAACGGTACTAAGGAAATCTACTTTACGAGTATGATGCAGATATGCGAATTTAGTGAAGACGTCGACCAAAACAATGACATATTCTTTCGAACCACTTTTACCGCTTAGTTTGCCCGTTATGTCCACGCGAACTGTATGCCAAGGTATGCTGGTCTTAGGTATAGGATGTAATTCAGCTCGTATTTTACCTGAACTGGCCTTCGAAACTTGACAAGCGTGACAGTTCTCTACGAATTCGCGAACATACTCCGCCATTTCTTCGAACCAGTGACACTCGCACAGTTTCTCAAGCGTTTTATCCCAACCTAAGTGCATAATTGACTGTTGCACATGGTTAATAACGGACCACTTAAGCCCTCTTGGAGCGATGGGCAAGCAGAGAGTTTTACCTATTCTCTGTATTTTACGATGAAGGGTACCGGACCGTAACTCATACGTATTCGCGACGTCTTCCGCGAGCTCTTCGTTCTGTAATTTATTGACGATCCCAGAAATTTGGGAGTCGCGACGTTATTCCACTAATAGCTAGTCTTCGGAGATTTCGGTCAGATTGATTTCCTTCTCTATGACTTCGTTGATCGTAAGGTGATCCAAGTCTACGGGATTTCGCGAGACAAAATTTACGTGGGCCATTCGTTTACCTTCCCGGTACAGAATGTCAAAAGTAAAAGTTTGTAAGTAAGCCCACCACCTGTAAACCCTGTCATTTAAATTTACCTTACTACTGGATGCCTTCAAAGGATTACAATCGTAGACGACAAGAAATTCTCGTCCGCGGAGTTAATGACGGAAATGCTTGACGGCGTTCACAACTGCTAACGTTTCTAGTTCGTAAGAATACCTAGATTCCGCAGGGCTACTTCTTATACTGTAATATTCTATTACTCTATTTTTATCTTCAATCTTGTGCATTAAAATAACCTCATATCCATCCGAACTAGCGTCGATACGAAGTTCTATCGGGTAGTTCGGGTCAAATACCATTAACACCGGCGCGTCGGTCAGGGCGTAAATTACCTTTTGCCTTATTTTTCCATGCCTATCTGTCCAAGTCATGTTTTTATTTTCGGAAGTAAGCGCATACAAGGGTTTCATTACCCGTGAAAATTTAGGGACGAATTTTCGGAAATAAAGGGCTAAACCTATGAACTGCCTGAGCTGTGTGACGGTCGTTGACGCAGGTAAAGAACTCAAGGCGTGCATTTTACCCGGATTGGGACGAACTTCTCCGTCGTAAATTACATATTCCAAATAGAGTACCGATGCCTTTAGAAAAGAACATTTTGAAAAGTTAAAGGAGAATCCGGCTTTTACAACGGTATCTAGTACGGTGTGCAATACTTTTAGAGCTTGATCTATCGAGTCGGCAATAATTAGGGGATCATCCAAATAGACGACAACATAAGAATGGCACGTTGGCTGTTGTACGTGTTTTCAAAGGAATCTCAAGAACGATCTCTCGTTTCGTTTGTTCGCAACCTCGAAATCAGCAGCCGCTGCTGAATGGAACGAAGGAAAATGTAGTACAGATCACTCCGACCAAATGATTTCTTATGTCACCGCAATTAAAAAGGGTCAAATGCTACAGAAGACTTGGCACGCGACTACTCCTGAGGATTTCCGTAGTAAACGTTTTGATGGTTTACAAAATTGTAGCAAGGAAGAACATAAATATTAGAATATTTAGACAAGTATGAGCTGCACAATTATTAGGGTTGTCCGAAAGTATAAGAATCCCCATTTTCGACGGGGTCAGCCTAGTATCGCCGTCCCGAAAATGACTTCCGGAAGAAACATTAAACGCGCACGCACTTATGTTATGCAAATAAAGGACATCGAATGGATCGAACAAAGGCACAAAAGAATTCGAAGAAAACAACAACTTATTATCCAAATTGTTCATCGAGAGTAATCAATGCTGTATACTTCCTAGAATTAGGATGAATAGGGATTTGGAGAAACCCACCGGCCATGTCCAGAATAATAAAATATCTCGCTTTTTCAATCTCGCGACTTGATCCGCAATGAGGGGTAAAGGATACCGATCCGCGACCGTACATTTATTTAGTTCTCGAAAATCTACCTATCATCTATCTGAACCATTGTTCGTCTTCACGAGTAACACAGGGCTCGCGAACGGTGAATTACTAGGCTTTATGATTTTTGGCTGTAATTAAGTCGCTTGTTCTATCACGTACTATTCTGCGCTCGCGAAGTCTATTAGGACTCCTTGTACGGCGATGTTAGGATCAATTAATTGTACTTCTAACTGGCCTGTATTTTTTTGTACGAGTACGTAGGGAACCCGTAACGGATGAATCTCTGAATTTTCGAAAAGAAAGATTAATCGACTTTTATCGCTACCACGTACCTCATTGTCAACTTCATTAACATCGATCTCGTTTTTAGCGGTTTTATTACAGGCATTAATTATTTTTGTTTTACACATAGCGAGGCTATTTTGTGTAATATTACGTCAAAATCTTGGCCTAAAATTTAACGAGCAATCGCGATATCGTATTGTTAAATAACTATCAGCGAGAACATGAAAAGTTTATCTCTAACCACCGACACCTGCAATGGACAAGATTTGAGCGATACGTTTAGTACCAATATTTCTTATTCCTCGCATTACTACTATATCAATCGTTCTTTTGCCAGTGATTCTCAAGACTACGGATTCTTTAATTTGCGAACACTCGGCTCCGAAATCGGGGTAAAATGGAAACGACTCACCCGGATGGCTTGATCTACCAGTTAGCGCCTCCACTGCGTAGAAGTCGATTCGACACTCGGTATTGAAATTATATTCAGGGCACTGCTTTGTAAAGGATCTTCCTCCATAATCAGATTGGTAGCTGCGCACCATGCAGCGGAGTCGAAAAATTGTTAGGTTCCACACTCGATTTTTGCACTAGCGACGGAATTAACTCGCGCACGATGGTCGTAAGCTCTTGCACTGTTATAATCGGCACTGATCCCACTTCTGATGTCGGAGCGGACATTAGAATTAGGGTTAGGGGCGTGAAACGAATCTTCGTTTGGGTTACACGTTGTCGTTGTGCAATAGAGAAGACATCGGCTAGTGCAAATACGATTATTATAGAGCCGGACAAGTAACCGTGGTAGTTAGGCACTCGAGAAACTAATGACAATGATCCTAGGTTCAATAACGAATCCGCGGTCGACGGGATGATAGATGAACGTACTCACAAAATCTAAGTCGGATGCGTGATATTCACTGGTCGTAAAGGGTTACTCCTTTCATCATTGAGATCGCGAACGAGAATGCCTTTCCTGTCCCGATGATGCCACAGAGGAAAACTATAATGGGGTGTGTCTAAGGACACGAGATCATCGGATTCGTCGAGAAAAGCCTTCGTTCAGAAAGTAAGGGAAATTGGCGTTGCTGCTAATTGGTCAATCTCCATATCGGTGGTTAGAAAAGGATGTTAGCCGCCCTCGAGGGAAAGCTGCTAGTGGGAGACGCCACTAGTTGAAAAATATGTCTCCCCTATCTTCCCGTAGTTGGGACAAAGACTGTTTGTCTGTTTGAAGGACTTTAGTTAACTAAACCTTAAGATTTATAACGGGCCCTCGGGCTAGCCGAACATGTACTGCGGAGATGCATCGACATCTGGCAATCATCTTACTCGAAGAATAGGGTCTGCGTGTGGCGAGCCACGGGACAGAAACCGTTGGAATGTTTGCTGTCGCGTGTCGCCACGAATATTTCCTTTAAGGAGAGCTATAGAATTACTCCATACCTTTGCTAGGCAAAGCGTTCATCCCGTGACCGCGGCTACGTTCGGCGACTGACTGTCGCCTCGAGCCCAAGCTCATTATCACAACTCTCGAACAATTACAATCGGATTGAATAACTACAATTGTTCAATTACAGACTCCAGTGTTCTTTCATCTCCGACATATATATTGGGCAAAAAATTAAATTCAAATGAATTGAGTTTATTTGGTAGTGTTCAATATAAAAGTTTCATTTTTGTTTTCTCCGTTTGTAAATAGAAGATGAAAACTACTTGCTTAGATTAACAAAAAACAATTAAGATTTGAGAGGACAAATGGAACGATAGATTCTTTGGCATTTTCCACAGATATATTTATCCGACGCTGCCATCAGTAAATTACGGTAGAAATATATTCTTATGTAATACATGAAGTTACCTGGAGATATTAATTATATGGCCGCAAGCGTTGCATTTTTTCATAGATTTTACTACTTCTCGTGTAAAAATTGCTGGTGCTATCAAGTTGGTGTCAATGACTCTACGGTATTCTTCGGTTTTTGAATCTGTAACAGAATATTTACGATTAGTTATTACAAACAGAAATGTATCTATGAGTATTATTATATAGCCAAGCTATTATTAGTAAGAGTAATTAAATATAACAGTTGGGGCATGTAAGAATCAACGTTTAGATAAAAAAAACTTCAATTTCGCGAGTAAAACTGTATTATTTATGTAATATTTGACATTTGTAACATTCACATTTAAAAATAATGACTAGAAAAGCATTATTATTTTGAAATAGTAGATATTGTAGGGAAGGAAACATCTGGAAACAAAATTTGAATTTTACTTGAAAAGATCAGTCGAAAGTAGCGAACACAACTTTTTTGTATCAGATTTGATTTTCCTAAAAATTCTTCGAATATTCCTTAAACACGTGTAACAACCTTTTTATCTGATGAATTTAGAAAATTTGGAGCAAGAAAATCTCGATCAGAACATAACTAATGTACAGCGAAGTTTTGATATTGCAAAATATTTTTAACATAGCATAGGTGCCAATCGTCAGTAATATATCAGTGATAATTAATAGATAACGATTTTTCAGAATAAATACCACTCAGAGATTGCAACAAATGAAAATCACATAACTTGCAAAATAAAAGGATCCTATTTGTTTTGTTCGTATGGTTGAATTTCTGGTCTAACAAAACAAAACTTGTAATACTTATGTTTTAATGCAAATGTATATAAATACTCCTTCCGCGTACTATGGTACGCTTTCCGATGACATGAAGATTAATTTAATCAAGCTCGATAATTCAAAGGAATGATTGTAATCACTCGAGCGGTTATACTGATAACGAAATTGAAATTTTATTGAAATTTTCCATACAACTGACTTCTCCGCTAATACTGAAGAAACCTGGGACATTAACTCCAAATCAACACTACTTGTCCAACGAAAGCTTTCCTACTACAGATAGTAGATAAACGAATCTAAATTATTCTAACCATTTTACATCTGTAGCATAATAATATAACCTATGATTACTGGCAATACTTAAAAAAAAGAAGATTACAGAAAAAAGGAAAATTCAAATCGAAGCATATTCGTAAAATACCATATATCGATATGAATAGATATTTTTACCGAGGATAGGTGTGGAACTAAGAACTCCAGCATTATTCACTAGAATATCAAGGCGACCAAACTTTTCGTCGATCCATTTGAAAACCTTAAGAATATCTTCTTCGTTCGTTACATCGCACTCGATCGGAAAAAATTTATCCTTCCCAATTTCTACTGTAGCATCCTGAAGTTTGTCTATTCTTCTTCCCAAACCAACTATTTTAATGCCATGGGTAGCCAGAGCTTTCGATATCGCGAGACCGATTCCTCCGCTCGAACCGCTCACAAGTGCTACTTTTCCAATCCAGCGATTCATCGTTCGTATTGCCGTGCTACAAAGTCACTACGCGTGGAAGTATTCCGTTGTAGTTTAAAGAGAGATTTCGGGCTCTTGCCCCTATCAATCGCGGCCACTTGTGGCGTCTCATAGCAACTAACTACCTAACATGCAATCTACAGAGTGCTCAGTTTCAACGCAACGAGTTAAATATCTCAAAACATAAAGTAAAAAATTGTTAAGGAAATTCGAGGATTTGGAAATACAAATAATTGACTATATTTCACACACAACAGCTATACATCTATATTACAATCTGAAGAACGTCTTGCACGCACGCTTGTCGCCAACCGACTATCCTAGATTCTTCTAACATCTGGCAACAGTCTTTTGTCTCCACTAAGACCTGGACGCCTTCTGACCCTTACACACACACTCTCATGTACAGTGTAAATATATCACTTTCCTAACAAAAATACATAAAGGTGTAATACGAAAAATACGGAAAGTTATAGAGCAGCCGATGTTGCGATTCTGTTAATGATCGCGATTATATTTTTTTTTATGAAGTATATTGATATAGGAATTATAGTTATAACTATAGCTATACGTCCGCTCCCCTCACCCTTCCTCCAGAGTTGAATTAGTCAGTACAAACACTCGAATTACATTACGTAAAGATACGTAATAAATACCTATAGCGACTAGAGTTAACGAGTGTAATTTCTAGTCAGTTACTAATGTTTAAAAACAAACATCTTCGCAAAAAAGTAACAATATAAAAAATAGCTCTCTATTCTATACCATCTCGAAAAGCTATTCTAGTCAAGTGATCGTTACATGTATTTGCTTTAAATAGCTGACTCATGTTTAACGTAGCTATTACATGTACTATACCCATAAAATAGTGATGACGCACTCATGATGAGTTGGCCGTTACGATTTCTTCTAAAAATTTTTCTGCTGTGAGCGCGTTTCTTATATGTTTTAACCGAGGAGAATGACGAGTACATGTTGTTGTTACTTTATAATAAAAGATTTACTTGAAATCTTGGATAATGGATCGAACGTATAACTCCATCATAGTATTCAATTAAGATCGCAATATTTTCCAATGTGGCAATTCTTCAATTAATGACATAACATTCATAACTACCAGCGAAGGGTAGGTAAGATAAGGAGATTAAATATTGTAGAATTACCACTTTGTTATTTTGTTAATGATGACCGCAGATTTGTATGTATTTATGAAAATTTTCAAGATGTAAAAACACACTTTATCTAATATTACAAACCGCTTATCTTGTTACATACAAATTCTGCCTATTACTTAGATACACGCAATTTCAGCAATACTACTTGATTAGCTTTATCAATTTTGCTGATAGACATATCACCGTTGCAGCGTCACAATAACGCAAATACGAAGCACTATTTCAGGATCCGAAAGAAAACAATTTCATTTAGTAAAGCTTGTAATTAGGTAACAATGCATATGTTATATAATATTAAGATAAACAATATTTTTTGCCTTCTCTAGTTACTCTTAAATATGTCTGTGTAATTAACATTCTTATCGTTATTCTTACGAAGTACGATAGCCAACAACGAAATTTTTTTTTATTTAAAAACTGAACGGGATTGATCCATAAGCTGTGATACGAAAGGTACACAGAATTCACTGGGCATTATTTTAAACATGAGATCGTGTTGCTTGTCACACAGTTTTCTTAAGTCTATGTTACGATCCTTTTACCTTGCACTAGTGTTATTATACACTACTTTATACCTTATACTTTGTACTTTACTACAGTAGCCATACTGTATGTTTCATACATAATTCGATCTTATAATTCTAGCTTAAGGCCGTGAGTATACATAAGACCGATAAGCGATAAGTCGTTCGATAGGCAATAAGCGGTAAAGAGGCAAATCGAGCACGGCTGAGCAGCAGAAAATAATTCAAACCTATATCATTGACTAAGCCACGTCTGTGGATTTATTGTATGTAAGGAATAAGTCATACAGCAGTTAAGCGACGAGTGTCTATTCGCTTAGCGATTCCACGATCTATAACTTTAATTTATTTCATGACACACAAACATCTTTTGCTGCTTGTCGCTTTTTACTCATCACGGTCATAAAACGCTATTCAGTTTTAAGTGCCCAACAACGAATATTTCCATAAAAACATAATTAAAATTATGAAACTGTTATACTGAAAATATGAGATATGTCTGAGACAGAAAACTTGTTTATCTCAGAATTTGCAAATTTGCAGTTAGGTCGGTATTGCCTTGGAACGAAGATATCTACATATATTGTAGATGGTACATCACACCCGACAAGAATGATTAATTAAATCTTATTTTTCTTCTATGATTTATCCCAGTTTCATTTGGAACAGAGTTATATTTCAACTAGTTACGAGAATTACACTGCAAAGTTGGATTGATCTGAAATTTCATGAAACTTCAAGTCATGCTGAATGGCTACTCTTCGTTAATTTATTTCATTGATCTATGCACTTACTACAAATAGAAAACATAACAAGGACCAGAAAATAATTATCAGTATAAAAAATATAAATATATTAAACGCGTTGCAATGCATGTTCACTACATGCGTTACGATTGAAAATTATGTTTTATATATTTCTCACATTAACTTCTATAGCGACATTTAGTTTGACGTAGATAATAATCATGCCTATGTAAGCTGTTAGATATTATTCGTTTTGGACATTATATAAAATGTGATACATATACGATTAATATGTACTTGTGGTGCTCTATTCTGATGGCGATTTTTATCTATATATATGTCGGAGATGAAAGAACACCGGAGCCTTTGGAATTTTGGATAATCCAGC
Source organism: Bombus bifarius (assembly GCF_011952205.1). Lineage (NCBI taxonomy): Eukaryota > Metazoa > Arthropoda > Insecta > Hymenoptera > Apidae > Bombus > Bombus bifarius. The sequence goes on from NW_022885576.1 coordinate 263,301, forward strand.
AACATTGTAATCTATAGTCTACTATAGGTGTAATGAAACAATTGTAGTTATTCAATCCGATTGTAATTGTTCGAGAGTTGTGATAATGAGCTTGGGCTCGAGGCGACAGCCAGTCGCCGAACGTAGCCGCGGTCACGGGATGAACGCCTTGTCTAACAAAGGCATTGAATAATTCTATAGCTCCCCTTAAAAAGGAAATAGTTGTAACACTCGACAGTAAATATTCCAACGGTCTCTGTCCCGTACCTCGCCACACGCAGGCCCTATTCTTCGAGTAAGATGATTGCCAGATGTCGATGCGTCTCCGCAGTACATATTCAGCTAGCCCGAGGGCCCGTTATAAATCTTAAGATTTAGCCAACTAAAGTCCTTCAAACAGACAAACAGTCTTTGTCCCAACTACGGGAAAATAGGGGAGACCTATTTTTCAACGGGCGGCGTCTCCCACTAGCAACTTTCCCTCGAGGGCGGCTAGCATCTTTTTCTAACCACCGATATGGAGATTGACCAATTAGCAGCAATGCCAATTTCCCTTACTTTCTGAACGAAGGCTTTTCTCGACGAATCCGATGATCTCGTGTCCTTAGACACACCCCATTATAGTTTTCCTCTGTGGCATCATCGGGGCGGGAAAGTCATTCTCGCTCGCGATCTCATCGATGAAAAGAGTAACCCTTTACGACCAGTGAATATTACGCGTCCGACTTAGATTTTGTGAGTACGTTCATCTATCATCCCGTCGACTGCGGATTCGTTATTGAACCTAGGATCATTGTCATTAGTTTCTCGAGTACCTAACTACCACGGTTACTTGTCCGGTTCTATGATAATCGTATTTGCACTAGCCAATGTCTTCTCAATTGCACAACGACGACGTGTAATCCAAACGAAGATTCGTTTCACGCCCCTAACCCTAATTCTAATGTAAATGCGACATATGAAAAAGTATCCTACACTCAGAGCTAAAGAGACAACTAATCAAATACCCAGTCCTCCTAAATTCACTACTACTTCAAACTCCTATGCCCAAGCAGTACAAGGAAACCAAAACAATCCGAATAGCCACAGGGATTCTCAAAACAGTGTCCCCAATTCACAAAACACAGACAACGTCTCTAGACTAGAAAAGCTAATAGAAAAACACTCTGAACAAATAATTTGCTATCACTATTAAGACTTATCATGGATAAATTAATACGCCGCGACGCAAAATAAAACCAAGACGCATAGCTCTTTGGAACGCCAACGGTCTAGCTCAACACAAATGTGAACTAGAACTTTCCCTTAAACAGCAGCAAATCGACGTAATGCTCGTATCTGAAACCCGCTTCACCGACAAAAACTATCTGAAAATAAATAGTTATAACTTCTACCATACCCAACATCCCAGTGGAAAGGCCCACGGCGGCATCGGAATCATAATCGAATCCAGCATTCAGCACTACGAACTTCCATCATTCCAGAAAGGCTATCTCTAAGCAACAAACGTAGCAATAGAAGACTGTCATGGTAGAATCACCATTTCAGCAGTATACTGCCCTCCCAGACACTCCATCGCCAAAGAAGACTTTGATAACTCCCTTGACACCCTGCGCAATAGATTCATAGCTGGAGGAGACTATAACGCCAAACATACCCAATGGGGAAGCTGACTGGTCACAGCAAGAGTCAAAAATCTCCTAATCAGCATAATAACTAACAATCGCAACTACCTCACCACATACGAACCCGCACACTGGCCCACTAACACTAACAAAATACCTGACCTCCTTGACTTCTTCATAACTAAAAATATCTCGCCAAGACACGTCCAAATCAACTTCTCGGCTGATCTTTCTTCTGATCCTTCCCCCGTGATAGCAACAGTCAGTTCAACAATTATCGAGAATACACCTAATGGCTTTATTTATAACCAACTCACCAACTGGCAGCTCTTTAGAGAAGTCTTTAATCACTCAACTTCAGCCTTAACTTCACTAAAAACTAATGAAGATATCGAAGCAGCCACGCAATACTTAAACATGAACATAATAAACGCTATCCGCTCCTCCATACCTACTAAGGCTTCTATCAGCAAACGTGAATATCCCCATTACACATTAAAAAAAATAGCAGAAAAACATAGACTAAGAAGAGTATCGCAGACCAAGAGAACACCGGATAACAAACGCAAACTAAACAACGCAACTAGAAAGCTAACCAAAATCATCAAAAATTACAAAAATGACTGTTTTCATAAATATCTCGCCAATTTGTTCCCCACAGCTGACTCCAACTACTCACTATGGAAGGCCTCCAGGAAACTCACGCGCCCCCCGCAAGTAATCCCTCCAATCTGCCGTCCGCAAGGTGGATGGGGGCGTAGCCCTATAGAAAAAGCCAACCTGTTTTCTAAATACTTGTCTAAAGTATTTAAACCCCACTTCTCCAAAGCTGCCGCGGACATTACTGAATACCTGCACTCTCCCTTCCAAATGCCTCCTCTTATCGAACCCTTCACTTCTGCAGAGATTATAGAATCAATCAGTCGCCTAAATCCAAAGAAAGCAGCAGGGCACGACTTAATACGCAATAAACCAATCAAGCAACTTCCCATAAAAGGGATTGCACTTATCACGTTGATTTTTAACGCTATTCTTCGCCTTGAATACTTTCCTAAGGTCTGGAAAATCTCACTGATTACCCTCATACCTAAACCCGGAAAACCGATATATGAAACTAGCTCCTATCGCCCAATCAGTCTTTTACCTACCCTATCTAAACTATTCGAAAGGATGCCAACGAATCGACTCCTTCCACTCCTAGAGGATTTGAAAACACTCCCAGATCACCAATTCGGCCTTAGGAAACAACATTCAATAGTAGAGCAAATCCATCGCATAACCCACATGATCAGCCAAACCCTTGAAAAGAAAAAATATTGCTCAGCAGTATTTCTAGACATTCAACAGGCATTCGACAAAATATGGCATGAAGGGCTACTATACAAGCTTAAAAAGATCCTACCTCACCCTTACTACTTCATCCTAAAATCCTACCTAACCAATAGACAATTCATGGTTAAAAGCCTAGACGCAACTTCCGCAACATTCCCAATAGAATCCGGCATACCCCAAGGTAGGGTCCTCGGACCCCTGTTGCTCTCCATCTACACTGCCGACCTACCTATATCAACTGAGATAGCAATAGCAACATTTTCTGACGACACAGCGCTATTAGCTTCCCACGCAGACCCGGTAATTGCTTCATCCACTCTCCAGCGATGTCTCGACTCTATGGAAATGTGGTTTCATAAATGGGGCTTCAAAATTAATAAAAAAAATCCTCACATGTAACCTTCACGCTCCAAAAACAAACCTGCCCCCAGGTCACCATCAACAATACAACAATTCCTAGCAAGGGCTCAGTCAGATACCTGGGCATGACCCTGGACAAGAGACTAACATAGAAAAACCACATCTCAGATAAAACGAAGCAACTAAAGGACAAACTAAAAAAATTCTATTGGCTCACGGGCCGACGCTCCAAACTAAACATACAGAATAAAATTACCCTCTACAAGATCGTAATAAAACCTGTCTGGACCTACGGAATCCAACTATGGGGAACATCAAGTAACTCCAACATTGAAATACTTCGACGCTTCCAATCGAAAACGCTAAGATCCTTAATAGATGCACCTTGGTGTGTTACCAACGAAACAATACATCACGACCTCAAGATACCCAGTGTCAAAGAGGAAATAGCAAAATATAGCGACAAATATAGCAAAAGAGTCAACAAACATCGACATCCCCTAATCACTGGACTGTGTTGCACGTTGGCGTTCCAAAGAGCTATGCGTCTTGGTTTTATTTTGCGTCGGGGCGTACTAATTTATCCATGATGAGTGCTAGTAGCGATAGCAAATTATTTATTTGCTCCGATTGTTTCTCTATTAGCTTTTCAAGCCTAGAGAAGTTGTCTGTGTTAGGTGGGTTGGGGACACTATTTTGGGAAAGATCCCTTTGGCTATTCGGATTATTTTGGATGCCTTGTACTGCTTGGGCATAGGAGGTTGAGGTGATGATGAATTTGGTAGGACTGGGTGTTTGGTTGGTTGAGGGGATTGGGGTAGTCGTGAATTTCGGCGGGCTGGGTGTTTGGTTGGTTACCTCTTTTGCTCTGAGTTTAGGGTACCTGTTTGTGTATAGAGTTGTATAGGCTGAGCAGCCTTTGTAGTTGGCAGGATGGTCACCTTGACAGTGGATGCATTTCGCTGGGGTTTCCGGTGATTTAGCGCACTGGTCAGTGGAGTGAGTGCCTGCACATTTAACGCAGCGGAAAGTATTTCTGCGTATGACCGTACCTTTGGCACCTTTTGCATTGCACTATTTCTTTTTTCACAAGCGGTGGTTCGAATTTTACTATTGCGTTCATTAGGCGACTGATATTGTAGATTTCCTTATTGTTGGGCTTTTGTTTTATATCTATGAAAAATAAGGATAACGGGTCTTTCGAGACTCTATGCCTTATATTACTTACGTTGATGACTTCATGGCCGAGTTTTGAGAGTTCGTATTTGAGTTCGTCTGTGTCTGCTGAGTGGCGGATGTTTCGTAGGACCACCCGGAAAGGCCTTTCCTGTTTGAGTTGGTAGGTGTGGAAGTTGGCGTTCAGGGTCCTAAGTATCTTGGTGAGTTTTCCGTAAGCTTCTGGGTTCCTCGGCAGTATTTTTACTTTATTGTTATTTATCTTTAAGTTGTAGTCGTCCTTGGAGATATCTCTCTCTAAGGACTTGATCATTGTTTGTATGTCGATGACGTCATCCACAAATATTGGTGAGGGAGGGGGGATTCTCTGTGATTGTTGGTTTGGCGGCGGGTCTGCGATTTCCATGGCGTCGTTAGTGGATTGCAGTACGGCGAACCTGTTGTGGGTGTTTATTTGTATCGTTGATTGCTCGTTCCGGGTGTCGATCGTGTATGGTTTTGATGTTTCTATTTTCCGTTTCTTTGTAATATTAGCGTCGTTGGTGCGGAGAGTTCTGCTACACTTCTGCCACGGGGGAGGTAACGCGGGGTAGTTGCGAGTCTGCTCCGGAGTGCTTGGTCGCGATTGCTGGGCCATCATCGAGCTAGTTAATTCAAAATGAATAACTAGTCGTGAGACTATGAGGCTAGTATTCGGGTTGGGGTTAGATGCGTGGGATTTTCTTTTCCCTAAAGGGTAGGAAACACTTGGCTGTGTTCACTTTCGACGGTTGGGCGACACGTGTTGTTTTCGGACTACACTGGGCACTAGAGACACGTCTGCACGCTTCGGCACTCCACAGCGAACTGGGTAGAAATTATGTACCTACATCGGTAACAAGTGCATTCTATTTGCGATGTTTACATTGACGAGGCTGTAGTAAAATACGCAAGGTTACAGCACAGGCATCAACAATTGTGTACGATTGCTCACGCTCCACCTCATAGTTGGCCCATCCACCAATTTTTGAATGAAATGTTTGTATTATCGTGGAGAGAATGCGAAGCTGCTCCTCACGGGCCACTTTGTTCTCCAGATTTGATATCACTGATCAAACTTCTTTCTTTCAATTTACACCCATAGAGCAACAGTCTGAAATTAAGTATACTTTCCGTCAGCCAAGAGCAAAAATAGATATATGCAAAGAGAAAAAATTTTACTATTTTATTGCTTACGATGCGGATACCTGCCAAAATAATCATTAGTGAAAAAGAAGCCGGGGTGAAATACATTTAATTGAGCGTGGTTTATTTTCTGAAATGAAGAATTCTAATTTTTGAGATAAAATATAGCAAGAAAAAGAAAAAGAAAAGAAAAAAAGAAAGATATGCAATATATAATGATAGATTTGGAGTATTAACTTGTATCAATAGATACTACTTCTTTTGCATCTGACTCCAGAATGTGAACACATTGTGAATAGAACCACTTTAAGAATTATTAAAATTGTGTTTTCGACCAATCGCGGGGAGACGCAATCGCGAGGAAACACGTCAACGGGAGTCGTAAATTCCCGTTACGATTATAATAATCGACGCCCCGAATAGATCGATCCCCTGATTTCCTTTGAGATAGTAGGGGTGGTTAAGGTAGTATAACACTGCGATTAACAGGATTATAAACTTTATATTTCCAACACTTGTGAGGTACACTGTTGAGCATGTATAAGTGATTGATTTAAGGATAGTAACCCGGTAATGATATGTTGACTATTCTAAGGTTGAAGAATAAGTAAGTTACAGTGCCGATGCTGTGTCGGAGGAAAGCTAGTCATGGGTGCGTCTAGCACACGGAACCATCGGATTTGTTCATGACATTTTTAGTTAGGAAAGTGAGGGCAGTATACATTGCTTCTGATTGGATAAACGAAGGTTGGTGGACTAGGAAGGGCCTTAGCCACCCTCGATAAAAAGTTGCTAGTGGGAAGCATTGTACGTGAGAAAAACTAACTTTCCCGTGTCAAGCCGTAATAGACAATAATCTTTAGAAAATGATTTAGAAAAAAAGATATTTGTTCGATCTGAAGGACCTTAGCTAGCAAATTACTGAGATTTATGATGGTTCCTTAAGACTATTGAGGGTACGCAGTAAGGATGAGCGAATATTTGGTTCCCGTCTGGCCCGCGGTGTGTGGCCTGGTCTAGGTAGAGTGTCGCCCCACGTAACAAAAATTTTAACATCTTATACGGGTCGCTTTTTGCGATCCACAGTTCCTGTGAAGCTTTTGTTCTTCGTGATGAGTAGGATATATTGCAATAAAAATATTTGACCAAGACCCTCAAGATCAAGGTCGTTTTTGCATCAATTTTTTTTCCAAAATTTCCGTCGATTCGATGGTAAAGAATTACGCTATGACCTTCTTTAAACTTGCTTTCTCTACACTTTGTAGAAATACAAGATATACAGTGGCTCATAAAAGTATTCGAACGCTTACATTTACAAATTTCAATTAATGAAATAAGATGTACTAAACTAATTTGTTAAAACAATTTAATATCCATAGTGACGGGAAAATCTCAAGATTACATCAGTAAAATTTGAAAACGATTCAATATGTCGGAGATGGAAGAACAGCAGGATTTTCGGGAATGCTGGGAAAAACCCCCCATCACCATAGTCAAGATTTTAATGTCTAAGCAATAAAAATAAGGAAAATAACTTTTAATGTTCCAACCTAGCTTTACGACGATGGGTTCAGGTTTAAGGTGACATAACGGTTCACCAGACGTAGCCACGGTCACGGGAGGGCCGCGTACCTGACAGAGGTGGGGAATGATTTTATGACTCTCCTTAAAAACAAGGATTGACCCGAGAAGCGGGGACAGGAGTATATAAGGGCAGGTTCATCTGGATTGAGAGAGTTTTCAGTTAGTTAGTCATTGGGCGAATTGCCGAGTAAGTCACGCTGATACTGGTCATCCTGTGGACCGTGGATTCGTTATGGAACCTGGATTCGTTGTCACCATCATCTCGAACATCCTATTGCCGTTACTCATAGCCTCTTGTAGCGCGCATATTCGCACTGATAAATACTAGCCACATCCGCGACGGTAAAGTAAGTAAAGGTTCATAGAACGCCCCAAAGTGCCAACCTGACTCCGACAAATAATATAGACAGGAGTTATGATACATTGATTAGAAACATTCGTGATAAATGTCTTACAAAGGTATTCGAATGCTGTAACACTGTTGATAACTACGTTTTCATCTTCCTTTGCATCGAATATAAACATTATTGCTAAATGAAAATATTGGTACGTTCACTTAATGTTAGTATATCGTTTCAGTAACAGTAACGTAAAAGTGTCCACAATAGTATTTAAAATGAATACCAAAAAGTCTGAAACAAAGAAGTGTTCGGAATTTTAGTTGGCCGTCCGTTTATGGCACGGACAGGCCCATTTCCCTCGTTAGGAAATTCCGAATTACATGTCCTCCCAGGGCGGTAAACGTAATGACTCGAGGCCAAGAAAAGACCCAGGAAAGGAACAGCCGGAAGGGCACGGTGGAGAGAAGAAATCCAGCGGCGGGATGAGAGAATCAGGAACGGGGGAGTTGAGTTCATCTCTAACCATCGGACAGTACAGACTTAGGATGACAGTAGTCCTTACTTAGTTCGGTTAAGTGCTACAACTAGTACAAATAAAGTGCCATCTGAATCTAACACTCGAGTTATTTCATCTCCTCCACCTTGAACGTTAAGTCATCCGCAGTACGCGATATCGACCGATCGGTTTGACCTGACCGGTTGCTCTTTAGTCGATAATGCGTAACAAGAAGTATGAAAGAGAAATAATATTCCGATTACATGAGGACGGCAAATCATATAACGAGATTGCCGGAATTGCGAACAGAAGTAAGTTCACAATATATTATATCATAAAAAAGTCAAAGAAAGGGGAAACACTTGTAAACAAAGCTTGATCAGGTCGACCAAAGAAATAGACTGGACGAGAGGAGAAAGTTATCATTCGCGAATTAAAAAAAATCCTACTACATCCACTCCTAAACTCGCAAGTATAGTAATTGATATGTTTCATAAAGAAGTTCACCAGGAATTATGTCGACGAATATTACGAAACAATGATTTTCATGGCAGAGTACCGCGAAAGAAGCGATATATTAATGCAGTAAATCATAAAAAAGGATTGACTTTTACAAAAACCAACATTAATAAAGATAATTTTCTTTGAGATAAAGTCATCTTTTCGGACGAGTTAAAGTTTAACGTTTTTGGTTCGGATGGTCAAAATTATGTGTGGAGAAAACCAAATACGAATTCGACATTTACATCAGACAGTGAAACACGGAGATGGATCGATCATGGTGTGGGGGTGCATGGCTGCCAGTGGCACCGGAAATTTGATATTTATTGATGGAATACTTGATAAATATAAGTATTTAAATATTTTAAAAAATAACCTGAAAGAACATGCCCGTAAATAGGGATTATTGGAAAATTTCCACTTCCAACAAGATAATAATCCTAAGCATACTGCTAGAATTGTCAAAGTATGGATCGTATATAACACATCATGTATTGAAAGATAAAATTACAGAAATATGAAACCCCGTTGAGTGTAGTTTTACAAAACCATTGGTTTACAGTATGGAACGTCGATTGAGACACATTATTATTGCTAAAGGTGGTCCAACAAAATATTAATATTAAATAATTTAATAATATATGTGACGTTCAAATACTTTTGTGTATCACATACAATGCTTGTTTCTAACAAATGTATCATAACTCCCACCTACATTGTTGAATCCTTTCCAAATTTTACTGACATAATCTTAAAACTTCCATCTTAATATTGACATCTACTTGTCTAAGCAAATAACTTTAATGTATAATACATTATTTTGGTCATTGAAGTTTGCATATGTAAACGTTCTAATACTTTCGTGAGCCACTGTACATTTACGCGTATAGTATCGTATAAACCCAGTCTAACGGAATGTAATGTTAAATACTTCACCGAACAACAATTTTGTGGTGCGTCAGGTTATCGATCATGCATTTGTCACGACCGGCATACTTCAAATCCGATGGACTGACGATAGAGATAAAGATATGGCGGCACTCGGCGATAATGTATATCGCTGAAGTGCCTAATGAACCATCAATATCCCAACGGTCCTTCCACCGAAGGTTCTAGAAGAAAGAGCACGTGGCAACGATCGCGGACGCCTAGCAAATGCATGGACGGTGGGGATGTTGAGGGATGCCAAAAGAAAGTAATCGGATCCGATCGAAAGTAAAATCATAAGAGTCAGTCCTAGAAAGTCACGCCTAGAGTTCGGAAGTAGATTGTAAAGTGTATTGATGTTAGAAAAAAATAAAGTTTTCTTTTTTTATTTTTCACCTCAAATTTCTTTTTTTATTTTGTTATTTTACGTGACACATTTCGCCTACCTGTACGTATATTACATACTACAGAGGACTGATCACAAAATTTGTGATGAAATCAATTACGTGAATGAGAAGCGAACCGTTTGCGATACAGCAAATATTTGACTATTCTATGATTGTATTGTACGATGATTACATTTAATGGATAGATATTGGTAGTTTCCGAATCCCTTCACGATCAAGGCTATGTAATTTTCTTCTAGTAGATGCCCGATAATAATGAATCGATATATGTAAAAATACTACTACGATTCACCAACAATATGATATAGCTTGTTCAATGGTGGAAAATTTTCATCCTTTTCCTTTTTCTAATGACACGTACTAGGTAGAGGAATATAAACTGACCTAGCTGCCAAAAATCACGCATTGTGCCATTCGTGCGTCAACAACAATAATAATTACATACAGAAACAAACCAATTCTTTATACCAATCCAGAAACACTATACAACAAAACCACCAAATGACAAACTTTTAAAGAAATAATCGAGAGCAAAACCAACTGCAACATCCCATTGAAAACACTCGAACACATCGAACAGGCAGTAACAGCATTGACAGAAACGATCCAAGAAGCAGCATGGACAACCACTATACCTGAACCAACCAACAGACAAACAAAAATAATTCCACAAGAAATACTTGACAAAATCGGCGAAAAAAGGAAAGTGAAAGCAAAATGGCAAAAATATAGAACACGAGAAAACAAAAAACACAAACAAACTTGCAAAGGAAATAAAAAACAAAGTAAAAGAGCACAACAATAACGAATTCACAATATTCATAGAGTCACTCTCTGCACACGAGAACTCCGACTACTCCCTATGGAAAGCCACGAAAAAAATAAAGAAACCAATAAAAGTAGTCCCAGCAATCAGAAAAGCAGACAACACATGGGCAAGAAGCAACGAAGAGCAAGCTGAAGAATTTCCCAACCACCTTTACAACACATTTACACCACATAATATCAACAACAGCAACCCCAAATGACATACGGACGAGAATGCGCAAACCACTAGTACCTCAATTGGCAAACACTACACCATACCTAAAACAACAGCACAAGAAATTAGAAACATAATCGAGAAATCAAAAAATAATAAAGCACCAAGAATCGATGGTACAATGGTAAAATCTTGAAAAACCTTTCGCCAAAAGCGAGAAGACAAATCACAATGATATTTAACGCAATACTAAGAATTCAATACTTTCCTAAAACTTAGAAACTGGCACAGATCATAATGTTACCTAAACCAGGCAAAGACCCACATCAAACTACATCATACAGACCAATATCATTACTTCCTGTGTTCTCTAAAATACTAGAGAAAGTAATTTATGTTATTTAATAAGGTTTTGGGTTTATAAAATAACGATTCACTTAGATTCGTTTTCTCCAATATATTTCAGTCTTATAACACGTCTTACCACACAGGAATCTCCAAGTCAATAGAACAACGTGGTCGACTTCTAAGACAAAAGAGCGTCGTTAGAAGTCGTACCAACTTAGCTTGTAGTAAGCAGCGATCATACCAACTTAACATTTCTCAACAATTTACGACCGCATAAAACCAATAATAAAGAAGGCAAAATTAATACCAGATCACCAATTTGGATTCAGAAACAAACACTCCACGATAGAGCAAATGCACAGACTCACTAATGAAATAATACTAGCATTAGAAAACAAACAATACTGCACAGTCCTCTTTATGGACATCGAGAAAACATTTGACAAAATAAACCACGAAAGCCTACTTCAATCAATCAGGAAACAATTCCCGGGGCAGATGTACCATTTAATAAAATCTTACTTAAGCAGCAGAACCTTCGTAGTAAAAATTAAAGACACATACTCTGAAGTTAAAGACATCAAGGCAGGCGTTCCGCAAGGAAGCGTCTTAGGATCAATACTATACACACTATGCACTGCCAACAACTGCCAATAGCAAGATACTGAATTCGCGGACGACACAGCTGTACTAGTCAGGCACACTGATCCTGCAACAGCAGTCACATTACTACAAGAACATATCACAAAAATAGAAAAGTGGCTTCAAGTTAAACAAATTAAAGCAAACTCCGATAAATGCAACCACATTACATTCAAACTGCGAAAACAGATACTACCAAACATTATACTGAACGGCAGGCACATAATACAAACAAGGAAAGTCAAATACCTAGGACTCCACTTAGATACACGATTCACATGGAAACAGCATATTAAATCAATAATAGACAAAATACAGGTAGCAAGGAGACAAATGCATTGGTTAACAAGTCGAAAATCCAAACTAAGCATAGAAAACAAATTAAAAATATACAAAACGATCATAAAAACAACCTGGACGTACGGAATACCACTATGGGGAACAGCAGCAATGAGCCATATAAGCAGAATAGAGACAATCCACGTACGTTAGAAACGAGGACATACGGGAAGACCTTGGAATACCAACGGTCAAGGAGGAGATTAGCAGATGCGCAAGAAGGTACAGAGAAAGAATAGCAACGCACCCGAACCGGCTGGCAGCGGAAACGATCAACACATCAAGCATAGAAAGAAGACTAAAAAGGAAACACCCAACAGATCTCACAAAGGACATAACCTAACAAACACGATAATGGTACCCCGCTGGGGGTAGCCACCCACATGATAATCAAACAGCCAAAAAATTCTAAAATTCAAATGTCCAAATCAGACGAATTGTGAATGTAAACAAGTACATAAAAAAAATCTAATCCATATCATTAATGATAATAATTTTTAATACGCGGTTGTGCACAGTATTACATGTAAAGAGAAGATAAGATTTAGGTTTTTAATCATATGGTGTTACGGACGCACAATTATAGGCAGAATTCATTTTAGTAGTATTGGCAGCTTTTTCGAATGTCTCGCAAACTGACTCATCGAGCAGCGGTAACATGCAAAGGAAGAAGTTGTTCAAAATGTTCTACAACATATTACAAAATTATCGAAACAAAGATGCCAATAGCTTTCTAAATAATTACAATCTTTCTTCATTTTTACGAGTACTATGTATCTGTAGCTTTCAACTGTTTCCGTTAATTGCGGTGTCCAATTCCTGTAGCTAATATTGATTGCGGTCGTATCGTGAGCACGTTGCACTGATAGTGCATAAACCAAATCAGAGACCGGTGATGTCTATCATATAGCGAGTTTGAAATTCAGCAACAAGTTGAGTCGAGTATCGCAAAAAAGGAACGCTCAGATAACTAAATAAAAACTTTCGGTACATAAATATTGAAGAAGCATACTCTTCGCCACCTGGCTTTGTATACTTCTTTATGTACCGAAACTTGCTGCAGTCTAGACACGAGTTTTGCATAAAGCTGAAGAAAGTTTCTTTACTTAAACATCTTCGATGTTCACGGATTAAAATTCGTACCAGAACCTACCCCTACGAAAAAGTATCGCGTGCCACGTCTATTGTATACCTCGTCTCTGCTTAATGGTACAACAGCTGCTAGAAACGTTATTCTTTAAAATCAAGAACTTGATTTTTATTACGAAGGTTCTGCTGCTTAAGTAGGATTTTACTAATTGGTATATTTGCTCCGGGAATTGTTTCCTGATTGTTTGTAGAAGGCTTTCGTAGTTTATTTTGTCGAATGCTTTCTCTATGTCCATAAAGAAGGCTGTACGGTATTGCTTGTTTTCTAGTGCTAGTATTATTTCGTTGACCAGTCTGTGCATTTGCTCTATAGTGGGTGTTCGTTTCTGAATCCGAATTGGTGATCCGGTATTAATTTTTCCTTCTCTATTATTGGTTTCATGCGATCGTAAATTGCTTTCTCTAGTATTTTAGAAAACACAGGAAGTAATGATATTGATTTGTCAGTTGATGTACTAGTGGTTAGCGCATCCTCGTCCGTATGACTATTGTGGTTGCTGTTGTTGATATTATGTGGTGTAAATGTGTTGCATAGGTGGTTGGAAAATTCTTTAGCTTGCTCTTCGTTGCTTCTTGCCCATGTATTATCTGCTCTTCTGACTGCTGGTACCATTTTTATTGTCTTCTTTGTTTTTTTTTTTTTGTGGCTTTCCATAGGGAGTAGTTGTAGTTCTCGTGTGCAGATAGTGACTCGATGAACTTTGTGAGCTCGTTGTTGTTGTGTTCTTTTATTTTGTTTTCTATTTCTTTTGCGAGTTTGGTTAGGTGTTTTTTGTTTTCTTTTGTCCTGTGTTTTTACCATTTTGCTTTCGCTTTTCTTTTTGCTCTAATTTTTTCGGGGATGTCTACTGGAACTGTCTTTGTTTGTCTTTTGGTTTGTTTGTCTGTTGGTTGTTTCAGGTATAGTGGTTGCCCATGCTGCTTCCCGGATAGTTTTTGTGAATGTTGTTACTGCTTGTTCAATGTGTTCAGGTGTTTTCAATGGGATGTTGCAGCTGATTTTGCTCTCAATTATTTCTTTAAATGTTTGCCATTTGGTGGTTTTATTGCATAGTGTCTCTGTGCTGCTGTAACGTATTGGTTTGTTTCTGTATGTAATTATTATGGGCGTATAGTCGGAGGTAAGCTCGAGGCTGGGTGCTATGTTTAGTTTATTTGCGTTTAGTCCCTTTGTAACTGCGAAATCTAGTAGGTCAGGTACTTTGCTCAGGTCTGTCGGGCAGTATGTCGGTCTTCCTGTGGATAATATATTGAGGTTATTATTTCTAATGTATTTTTCCAAGGTTCTGCCTCGAGGTGTGGTGATTCTTGATCCCCATAGTGTGTGCTTTGAGTTATAGTCTCCAGCTGCAATATACTTGTCACCTAAGTGTCGAAAGTACTCTTTCCACATTTGCGATGTAATTTTGTGTCGCGGCGGTAAGTATACTGCTGACAACTGCAGTTGGTTGCTGCTAGTTTGTACAGTAACGGTGGTTGCTTGTATATGTTCCTTACTAACCTGGCTGTGTAGGTGATGTTTAATGTCGTTTTTTATTACTACTGCCGTCCCTCCGTGTGCTTTTCCTGAGGGATGCTTTGTGTCATATATAGTGTAGTACGGTATTTTTATATAGCTTTTTATTGTGAGGTGTGTTTCTGAAACAAGTAGTATATCGATATTATTGCTATACAGGAATGTTTTAGTTTCTGGGGCCCTTTGTTGTAGGCCGTTAGAGTTCCAGGCTGCTATTTTAAGCATGTCCATTTTTATTTATTATTAATTTTGCTCAGCATGTTTGTAAGTAGTTGTAGCATGATTGTGATTTGTTCCGTTTGCTGTCTGAGGACTGCGTTTGTTCGCTTATCATTTTTGTTAGCATTTCGGTGTTTTTGATGGATTGTTTTAGTAGTCCTTTGATTTCTGTAACGTCCTCGGTGTTGTTGCTTTGATTCTGATTGTTTGTGAGCGTTACTTGTCTAATGTTTTGGGTTACTTGCGCGTAGCTTCGGTTTTCTTGGGGATCTCTGTTTCTGTTTATAGCTTTTGGTTCATTTTGGTTATAGCTGGCTGAGTGGTTTCCGTTAGAATTATAACATCTAACTTCTTCTATTTTTCCTATGTATGGGCAGTGTATTGTTAAGTGATCTTTTGCACATTTAACACATGCCGGGCTTCTGTTACAATAATGTTTAGTATGTTCGTATTGTTGACGCCGCGTGCATTGTGGTATATTTTTTTTGTGGCGTGGTGGTTCCACTGTTACTATCGTATTTAGAATTCGTTTGATTTCGTAGATTTCCTTGTTGTTGGTGCTAGGTTCCAGCTCTATTATGAATAAAGGTAGTGGTTGCTTCGTATCGTATCTTGTCATATTGTTTATTGCTCTTGTTTGGTGGCCAATTTTTGCTAATTCGTCACTTAGTTCTTTTGTGTTAGTTTCTGGATGTAGTCCTCTTATAACTATTTTGTTGCTCCTTTCCGTTTTGAGCTGGTACGTGTGGTATATAGCATTTTTTCTTTTAATTCTTTTATTACCTTCCTATAATTTTCTGGGGTCTTTGTTTGCATTTTTACTTGTTCTAGTTTTGTTTTTATTATGTTGTTTTCCTTCCCAACTATATTGTTTAGTCGATCAATAGGCGGGTCTATTATCTGGGCCTCGACAAATATTGGTGGTGGTTTTGTAGTGTGCATTGATTTAGTTGTGTTTTTGGTTATTGGGTCGTCATGTATTTCTTCCGTAAGTGAGCTGAAGAAGTTTCTTAATGGTAATTCTTGCAGCCATTGCTGCTTTTCTGTATCTGGATTTCCTGTTATTTTTCGTTTCTTGTTATATCTCGCCGTCTTCCAGCTTTCATCCCGTTGGATTATTTCTTTATTGGTATTATTCTCTTTATTGTATGGTATTGTTTCCATATCAACTTCGTTTGTAACTGAGCATTCCTGTTCTTCGTTTATTGGTTCGCTTGGTTTTGATATGTTTGTTGTTTTATTTATGTAGTGTTGTTCGTCTTTGTTAATTATTTTTATCAGTGAGATGTGTTTTTTCATGTTAGGTTTGCTTATAGTCTTCTTAGTAGAAGACACGGGTTTCCACCATTTAGCTATGGGCGTTGCCGTTGATAACTTTCTCTTCCCCACTTGCAGCACTTTTTCTGAAGCTCTGTTTTACACGTCCGTTTAGCTCGGCTGCTCGGGCAGAACTGATTAGATTTGAGTCAGTTTTTAAACCGAGCCGGCGTGTGGCGGCTGACATAGGTTCGTAATAATAATAACATAATTGCAAAATAATAAATAATAACATAACTACAATTTATAGTAAGCTTATATCTTATAATTATTATGTTAAATTGGAAACATTTCAGCCATAATATCAGCGATGATCTTTGCAGTCTTGCATGTACAGTTGTGAATAATTACTTAGATCCCCCAAGTACAGTACAAAGAAAAATGGATATAAATAAACAGATCGTCAAGCAAGACGAATAAACTGGCAAACGAAGTGGCGAATGTATCGGCTATGTTGCGACTGTGTCATAGATATACAACGTATGTGCAGAATTCCCTATGGTGATACCGGTAATTTTTTGCAAATATCTCGGAAACTAAGCGAGTTCTGCCTTTATATTTATAGGAAAAAGTTGATCAAAATGTAGAGTTTTACAACATATCCAAAAAAATTATCGAAATCAAAGTCTAATCGGTCTTTCTACAGTTTCACTTTAATTTGTAATGAAAAATTGTGTAGATGTTAAAAGAAAGTACTGAAAATACACATACAATTTTATGATATACAAAATTCAAGTTTCGAAATAGTTTTCTGAATGACGTACTGAAATAGGGAAGAATTTGTTCTCAAATAGATACTTAATGTTATGAATTTTTACTACCTATGTGCTATTATGCTTCTTAGCTGAATTTTCTGGTTTTCGTTTTGGGACAGCGACTAGCAACGGAGGTTTGGCTAGCCTTACTGAATGCTATATACTACAACGCATTGAAACGAATTTAGAAATTTGCCGATCGTATCGTAATATAACACCTCTTTATGTCAATGATGTTTTGGAACAATACATAAGAGTACATTAATGAAATTTCTTCTCCATGTAAATAGAAATAAAATGTCTGTAATCATTCCCTTTAAACGAAAAATTGTATTTTTTTTTATTCTGAATTTATAAATTTGATCAGTATTCTAGGCGATTATGTTAATATCCCTTTTAAGATTAAACTAAAATTATAACACATCAGAAAAATGAACAAATGTACTGTTAGTTTCTTGCATAATATATAAATATATAATAAATTTCATGGAAAATGCACACGGTTTCATGAGCCGAAAGAACGTTGTTTAGCGTGAATTTGTTCCTTTCGGCGGATAACGTTAATTTTATAGTTCGATTGTTTGCGACATCTGGTCCTGATACCAGTTAGAGTACCCAGTACTTACGATTAAAGAGACTTAACTCGCGAGTGAGTAATTACTAATTAGAGTGAAGAATTTTACGTAATTTTGCGGCTGGTGAAAATTTGTGAAAATTTCAAGGAAGATACGTCCTCGCCGGTTTTTACGGCAGAACTTACCGTCTTCCTCTATTGACCTTGTTATGTTGGGGAACATAATTCTTTTTTAATTCATATTTATTTACACTACAGTATCGGATACGTGCCAGGAATTATTTTAGCTTCATTTAACAGTATTCTAATTTAAAAAGTTAAGAGATTTGTATTTGAATATTTCTACATTTTTCAAGTGTTTAGAATTTTGGAAATATACTTTCGAAATGGAGAAAACTTTCACCTTTATGGGGTAGAATTAACATTTTTCAAGATCTTTTTTCCAAGAAATAATCAACATTTATTTTCAGAAATCTCTATCTCTTTCTCCATTTCTATGTACAGGATCTCTATATACAGACGATCCAATAAGAATTACCATTTTGAATATTGAATTTCGAATATCGTTGGAACTATGAGAATAAGAGAACAATTTTTTCGAATAAAAGTTATTTAGCACAAAAGCACTAGCGAATACGAAGACCTACACAACACACAAGATCAATCACGGCCATGAATAAGCGATTACATAGTATAATATATATACATACATATAACTTACTTCTTTTAGATCTTATATTCAAAATGTTGATCACTGGCAGCAAACTCTACTTGTTTGCTTCTAACGACATAATTTCGACATAAATAACGTAAATTCATTTTAAAAAAGTATGGTATCTTTTCATACTCCTTATTTTATAGATTTTCGTTTGTTCATCATTGTATGTACATATGTAGAAGAAACTTTGAATGATCGTTAAAGCTTGTCTATTTTGTAAAGAGACACTTAACATTTATCGAAGTGTTGACTCGTATTGTCATATGAATCGTAGAGTAAAAGATTCAATATCAAACGCCGAAGTTTAAAGTTCCAATCCAGTCTCATTCACTAATAAACACTATTGTTCGAGATTTGGAGGGGTCGCCTGGTAATTACCGCTACGGTATGACCACCAGACGCGAGCCTCGGGCAGGACGACCATCAAGGGTACCGTAATGCGGACCCATCATAAACAATGGGCCTATTGTACAGTCCAGGTACTTTAGGACCTACCATAAAGTACCTATATTTTTATGCGACATCTCAGGAAGACGGGTCACGCGGGTTTCCCCAAGAGTAAGGTCACCCGCTCGAACCGTCACTAAGGCAGCCAGTCCATTCAGAAACATACGGCTTTACCCAAGGACCAGGTAGGAACAGACCTGGGACACCCCCACGACGAACCTTCCGCTACAACAGCAACAGCCCCAAGACTCACTCTTGCAGCAGTATTCGAAGAGTCAACACGTACCAGTGAACAGTATATTCAACAGTATATTCCATAACCTATGGACAGGACAGACTCTTGCATCAGTATTCTAGGAGTCAACATTTACCAGTACTCACTCAGTGAACAGTATATTTAACAGGATAATCAGTACACTTACGGACAGTGTATTCAGAGTCGAACGTGGA
The DNA here is from genome assembly GCF_011952205.1 of Bombus bifarius. Taxonomy (NCBI): domain Eukaryota; kingdom Metazoa; phylum Arthropoda; class Insecta; order Hymenoptera; family Apidae; genus Bombus; species Bombus bifarius. Next base: position 282,649 of record NW_022885576.1, read on the forward strand.
ATATAGTAACTTAAATCAGTGTAATCAGAGTATTGAGTGTAATAAATAAGGTGAACTAAACCTCGCTCTTTACCTTTATTGTACTCCTCCACCTTGGACGCTAATAACGTTCAAGGCTCGCGATAAACAACCGATCAGTTGCCATCCGACTGGTTGTTAGTAAGTTGTGCGTCGCAACAACTATCGCGTTCAGATTGTGTTAGAGAAAGATAATAATTTGTCCATATATCCCTAATTATATTTTGTTCGACTGCAATATGTGTTACGTTTTATTTAATTGTCGCGTTTGCTTGAACGTGATGATACGAAACGGGTAGCGTTAACTGGCGTTTAAAGCAACTGGCAATAAGTTCCACTTTCGGCTAACCTGCTATATGAGGGAATACTGGCACGGGAGAGAATTAAAGTTATTTGAAAATAAATTAACGATATGTAACGATTTATTCAAATCATACTCGATTTCGATATTGACAATTGACTGACTGACTAACGAATGTAAAACTCTTCGGTTGGCAAAAGGATAACTCTTCGGTTGACAAAATAATAACTCTTTGGTTAACAAAATAATAACTAACTCTTGGGTAGATCAATGGTAATTAACTCTTCAGTGGACGAACGGTAATTATTACTGACTGCTCTGAGTCGCTACATTTATTTATATCTGTCGGAGATGAAAAGACATCGGGGTCTTTCTTTTGAAAATGTTTGGGAAGATCCCCAATGTTTGTTCAAACTACCGACTTTGTTTACAATTTTAAACTCTGAATATCGTTATAAAAACGTAGTTAGATAAATTTATCGCAAGATATAGCTTTTAGCGGCTTTAACTGCCTTTCACTTCAAATACTGCAAACACGGTTTCAAATAAACGTTTTAAATTATCTTGATTTGAAAGAAATTGCCAATTTTACTTTCGCGCTACGGATCGTGCGGGGCGCGAGACGTGACAATATGCATTTGATAACTGTTTAATAACTAAAATTAATCAAAGAAAATTATGTGGTTGTAAGGATAAATCAGATACGATAGAAAAGCATACGTATGTAAATAATAATTACATTCAGTCATGAATTTTTATCTTGACAGAGTATGGGAAAAAATGATCTATTTTCAAATGTTCGAAAGTTTTGTTTCAAGACGTGATACATGTTTATCTACTTTATTATTGATCGATGAAACATCGTCATAGTTCAACGACTGTGTGCTTCCAGCATATTCTAGTTAGCTTGCTCTAAGATTTAACACTTTACTGACCGCTAGCGGTTCAACAGCATACGCACGTCCGACCGACAGCTCAGGCACAGATTATCCCTGGCGCCAGCCCTGTTTCGGTTTAGACTCTCCAATACCATTCTTTTCATTCATCGCGAACGGTAAGTTTTTCAAATTAGTATAAAACTGTGGGAGCTTTCAAAGCAACGCAACAGACACAACTAAGCAAGGTACCTTAGTACTAAATAATAAATTACTGCTCAAATAATGAGAAAGATTGTCGGCGACAAAAAGCCGATTAATAGACTATCGGTCGGTAAAGTGCTAACGTGCATTGACGGATCGATGAAAAATTATCTAAGTTGAGTGATCTCGCATCAGATCCTGTTTCCAACAAAATTTCAACAATTCTTCCGAAATATATTTCAATCTCTCTCTATTCCGACAAATCATATACAGTTGACAATCGAAATAAAAAATAACACTAACTCACTCTATGATCGAAATCATTTACAAAAGAGAAGTGAATTTCTTCTTTCGGCGCATGCATATATGAGTAAAGATTCGTCAAAGGTTCGTCACACTGATGAGGTAAAATCCGACAAATATTCGATAAAGTAAGGATCAAATGATTTTTTTATTAAATATCATCTCGGAGATTCAATATATCGAAGGTAAAGGGATAAAGGAGGGCTCAAGGTACGAATGTTCAATTCCACTTTCGAAGAACGTTACGGAACTTGTGCGGTTCCTTTGTTCGATTGATGTTCAATACGGTAAATGTGATAGCCGATACTTTACTTCCTCTGCGATATTCCGGCGAGATAAATGTCGACGAAGATCGTGGACGAGTATTCAGAGAACAAATGGACGGACAGTGGGGCGTTTCCTATTCTTGGTAGATTGCTAATTCTATGAAATTTCAGTTTCTACCTCTTCGACTAATTAACAGTTATTATATTATATGTGTCGGAGAAGCAGTGGGGATAGGGTTGTCGGTGTTTGAGGAGTCTTCATTGAAGGTAGCCATCGTTGCGGTGTAGCGAAGATACGATTTATTGACACAGGTATGAATAACACAGGTTTGACAATCTATCACGGCGGTGAGACGTCCGCGACACTAGTGACAGTGATCTCAGGTTCAATAACGAATCCGCGGTCAACGGGATGACAGATAGGCGTTCTCGCTGAATCTAAGTCCGACTCGTAAAAAATAATTGCTGAGCGTAAAGACGTTACTCTTTAGTCGACGGGAGCGCGTCAAGGAAAAAGCGCGTCCCGTCCCGATGATTCCACAGAGGAAAACTATAATGGGGTGTGTCTAAGGACACGAGATCATCGGATTCGTCGTGAAAAGCCTTCGTTCAGAAAGTAAGGGAAATTGGCGTTGCTGCTAATTGGTCAATCTCCATATCGGTTGTTAGAAAAAGATGCTAGCCGCCCTCGAGGGAAAGTTGCTAGTGGGAGACGCCGCTCGTTGAAAAATAGGTCTCCCCTATCTTCCCGTAGTTGGGACAAAGACCGTTTATCTGTTTGAAGGACTTTAGTTGACTAAATCTTAAGATTTATAACGGGCCCTCGAGCTAGCTGAACATGTACTGCGGAGACGCATCGACATCAGGCAATCATCTTACTCGAAGAATAGGGTCTGCGTGTGGCGAGCCACGGGACAGAAACCGTTGGAATGTTTACTGTCGCGTGTCGCCACGATTATTTCTTTTAAGGAGAGCTATAGAATTACTCCATACCTTTGTTAGACAAAGCGTTCATCCCGTGACCGCGGCTACGTTCGGCGACTGACTGTCGCCTCGAGCCCAAGCTCATTATCACAACTCTCGAACAATTACAATCGGATTGAATAACTACAATTATTCAATTACAGCTATAGTAGACTCTAGGTTACAATGTTGCGGGATTATCCAAAATTCCAAAGGCTCCGGTGTTCTTTCATCTCCGACATACAAATATATTCAAAATGATATGGAAACTACTGCGATATGTTCTGTTAACGACAATCACATTCGTATATTCAGTTGTCACTATAATTATATATTTCTAGTCGCCATATAAATATTGCTTGAATGATACTTATGTTTTCGAATGTAACAAAGATACTCGAATCTAATCGTTTAGCTATCTTATTCCCCCGGGGATTTTATTTTTGAGACGAATGAAATTTTCGCATTTTTTCGTTTCGTTTCATAAAACATAAATAAAGATGAGATCGCTTTCTTCTCTCTACTATTCACGACTTCCAGTGAAATGGTTATTTGTTATCATCTATTACATAGTATATGGGATTATAATTGGCAAGTGATTAAATCGAATAAGAGGTTCTTACTTGCCTGACATTAATTTTATTTGCTTGAAACACGAAGTGTTTCGATGACATTTGCACTAATTTATTTTTTCAACCATTCTGTACAATTCATACATAAATTATGATAAAATATCGTAACATTTCTCATGATGATTAAAGAATCATAAAATAATTTCGAAAGAAATGCTACGAAACGAAAGACGGACATTAATGAAGAAAAATAAGGAAGAATCACATATTATCACAATAGATGCCGTCATTACTATGAATGAGATTTGCACAGACGATAGACATTTGATATTTCGCACATTTGATAGGCGATTGAATATTTTATTAAGCAAACCAATATATCCTCTTTACTATGCACAAGTCAAGACGTCTGCAAATAGCAAAGATTGGTCAATACATGGCAAATATTTGTTTTGACTTGTTATCGGCATTGGAGACAAGCTGAAAGATCCTGACCTAAAGGATATACGCATCTTTTTCCACGGGAATTCGCACTAGTTTTAATATTGTCCTGCGTTTATACGACATTACCTGCAATATACGCACCGAGGAAGATATGGCCTCCAGCGTTTTGCAACGGATATGCACATTTTACAATCGTACTAGCTGGAAGCTGCGTATGGTAGGAAATAGGGACTTGTTTACGCTTTGCGCTGCCAAGCAACCGATTCCACTTTCTAGCAACGCCATGCTGGAATTTTACGCGTAATATTATCGCGCTTTTCTCGGAATAATAAACGTGGCGTTATTAAGGCAACGTTACCCGAGGTTACGTTGAGTTTTTATAGGCAACGACAGGCAACGATAAGGGGGACAAGGTGGTTCCGCATATATGTAAATATCTAATCGATGAAAGAAAATATTCGATTCGTAACTATTTCCGAAACTCGACAAATAAAATGCTCTGTGGTTTCCTCGAAATTAATTCTCTTAAAGACATTTTATGTCTTTTTCCTTCAACTGACGCGACGTTGAAAAAATGTTTCGCAGATGTTGTGAAGATGTCTATTCTTAACATTTCGCTATCATAATGCTAACACGATTATTGCGTTATTGTTCTATTCAAATATTCGTTACTGCCGTATCTTCACACTTAAAGGGAAGATATCGTATCGTAATAATAGGTACACATGATGTAATTGATTTTTTATGAGTTTACCCAAATAATTATTAACGGCAAAGATGTTTCTGATAAAATATTATTATTGCTCCTGAGAAAAGAAAATGATATATTGATAGCACCAAAAGTGATAAACTCATAAAGTCACAGTTATCAGTCACTTCAAAAATACAATACTCGTTGATGAGCGCCTTTGAATGTAATCTTAATTAAATCTAGGAAATGATTCCAGGAAACGTTAGCTCTAACAGACGAAATCTCACGTAATCTTCTGTCGTATCGAACCTATTTTCGGTAATCTTTTCTTCTCGGCAATCCTTATCGATGTATCAAAGTATTTATAGCACAACAATGTCAAACAAAAGTAATGCACGTTATAACTCGGAATCCATACTCTTCACATATGCTAAGATTCTCCCGATAGAAAAAAACTTTCTGGCCGTCTGTACTTTTCAATTTTCTTATCCTCACCAATGTTCGTTTTGTGTGTATACGTGCGTACACTAACAGATAACTGAGAAAGAAACAAATCGGCAATATCGTGTTTACTAAATTACGCTCAATACTGTCCACAAGAAATCTTTGCGACTATACATCCTTTATTTTCCCAGTTAAAAGCAAGGTTAACCTCTAAGTTAAGACAAACATATTGCAACGGTATTGCGCAGACGAAAGTCGCTTGTTAGTATCGAGCTTCATAGTTTATGGATAGCATTCGGTATAAATGACAAAATTTCAACTTAACACAATGTCTGAGAGAATTCGCATTGCAAATAGCAGATTTGCAGAAAAAAGGCAAGAAAATAAGATAAAAAATTTGGCAAGAATGACGACAGCCAAAAAACGATATATTGTGTCAGTTTTGAAGGAAAATATAGAGCAAAAGATACAGTTTGCGAATAAAGACGGATTGTTGAACTGAGAGAATTTGAAGTGTAATGGTAATTTAAGTTTGCAAAATAAGCAAAGTAAAGGACGCGTTAGTCTTTATTCAGTGCCAAGTGTACTGTGTGATAACTACAATGTAGAAACTGCAACCCCTCAGGTAAAATGAACAAAAATTAGAAATATTCAGATCTCAACCTCGTAGCTGCAGTTGATAAGCTGTATTAAATTAATTTTTAATACAAATATTTTGTATTATACATTTTATAATTTGCTCACTAAATGCGAAATCTTCCTCGTACAGGTGCAAAGAAAATAAGTATAAAGAGGACTGTAACGTGATTTTACAATTTCGAATCAACGGAGATTTGTAAAAATAAGTTTTTTTTTTATTTATTTATTTAAATTTTACAATTTGTCCAGTAAGACATTTGGTAAAATATTATAGATTAGTGGTATAATAATAGAACATGTGGGTGGCTACCCCCAGCGGGGTACCGTCATCGTGTTTGTTAGGTTATGTCCTTTGTGAGATCTGTTGGGTGTTTCCTCTTTGGTCTTCTTTCTATGCTTGATGTGTAGGCCGTTTCCGCTGCCAGTCGGTTCGGGTGCGTTGTTATTTTTTCTCTATACCTTCTTACACAGTTCTGCCCGAGCAGTCGAGCTATGCGGACGTGAAAACTAGTACCTCCGTAAGCGCGACAAGAGTGAAAGAAAAGGGACCGAACCAATCGATGATGGAAAACATCCAAAAGATACCAACAATAAGAATACTAAACAAAGGAGAGACATACGCTATAAACAGGGCAGTAGACCAACAGAGCCCAAATAAACCAACAAGTGAAATACAGGACTGTTCAAATACAAACGAAATAGAGATGGAAATCATACAAAAAGACGACGAAAAAAACATCAACAAGGATCTACCACAACATAACGAAAGCTGGAAGACTATAACTCCCAGCAAAAAAAGAAAAATAAATGCAAACACAAATGTTAGGAGGACTACAGAAACAGAAAGGCAACAATGGCTACAAGAAATTCCCACACAAAACTCCAGCTCACTGACAGAAGAGATGGACACAGACCCTACAGAAAAACCAAGAACACACACCCCCAAGCCACCACCAATCTACATAGACGCTAAAATAATAGACCCCCTCATTAATCTGCCAAACAGCACGGCAGGGAAAGAAAACTACACCATTAAACAGCTCAAACTGGATCAAGTAAAAGTACAAACTAATACCCCAGAAACCTATAGGAAAAGTGACAAAAACGCTAAAGGAAAATAACGCTGGGTATCATATTTACCAACCCAAATCTGACAAAAGCTACAAAGCAGTAGTCAGAGGTTTACACCCTAAAACAAATACAAACAAAATATGCGAGGAATTGGCCAAGATCGGACACCAGGTAAGAACGATCAACAATATAACCAGATTTGATACTAAACAACCATTACCGCTATTTTTAATAGAGCTTGAACCTAAAAGTAACAACAAAGAAATATTTGAAACTAAAAAAATCAAACACAATAATCACAGTCGAGCCACCCAGACATAAAAAAGACATACCACAATGCATGCGGTGTCAACAATATGGACACACAAAAAACTACTGCAACAGGAACCCGGCGTGTGTCAAATGCGCAGGAAAGCACCTAACAGTGAACTACCCACACACGGAAAAAATAAATGACGCAAAATGTCACAATTGCGGTGGAAATCACCCAGCCAGCTACAAAGGCTGCGTAGTCAGAAAACAACTACAAAGCAAACTTTTCCCGCCGATTCGAAACAGGACACACAACAATTTCCACACGCAACAGGACAACACAGAATCTATGTCAACACCAAATACACAGCATGTAATGAACAATAACCAGATTAACACCAACACCGTTAGAAACCGAAGCTACGCACAAGTAGTCAACCGGTCGTCACCCTTAGGCAATCAAGAACAGAACAACCACAGCAACGACACTACAGAAATCAAAGAGTTAATAAAACATTCCATAAAAAACACCGAAATACTTACAAACATGATAAGCGAACGAAACGAACTCCTCAGGCAGCAAACACAGCAAATAACAGGCATGCTACAATTACTTACTAACATAATGAGCAAAAAATAAAAATAGACACGCTTAAAATAGCAGCCTGGAACTCTAACGGCCTACAACAAAGGGTCCCAGAAACTAAAACATTTCTGTATAGCAATAATATCGATATACTACTTGTTTCAGAAACACACCTCACAATAAAAAGCTATATAAAAATACCGTACTACACCATATATGACACAAAGCATCCCTCAGGGAAAGCACACGGAGGGACGGCAGTAGTAATAAAAAACGATATTAAACATCACCTACACAGCCAGGTTAGTAAGGAACATATACAAGCAACCACCGTTACTGTACAAACTAGCAGCAACCAACTGCAGTTGTCAGCAGTATACTTACCGCCGCGACACAAAATTACATCGCAAATGTGGAAAGAATACTTTCGACACTTAGGTGACAAGTATATTGCAGCTGGAGACTATAACTCAAAGCACACACTATGGGGATCAAGAATCACCACACCTCGAGGCAGAACCTTGGAAAAATACATTAGAAATAATAACCTCAATATATTATCCACAGGAAGACCGACATACTGGCCGACAGACCTGAGCAAAATACCTGACCTACTAGATTTCGCAGTTACAAAGGGACTAAACGCAAATAAACTAAACATAGCACCCAGCCTCGAGCTTACCTCCGACTATACGCCCATAATAATTACATACAGAAACAAACCAATACGTTACAGCAGCACAGAGACACTATGCAATAAAACCACCAAATGGCAAACATTTAAAGAAATAATTGAGAGCAAAATCAGCTGCAACATCCCATTGAAAATACCTGAACACATTGAACAAGCAGTAACAACATGCACAAAAACTATCCGGGAAGCAGCATGGGCAACTACCATACCTGAATCAACTATTAGACAAACAAAAATAATTCCGCCAGACATTCTCGAAAAAATGAGAGAAAAAAGAAAAGCGAAAGCAAAATGGCAAAAACACAGAACAATAGAAAACAAAAAACACCTAACCAAACTCGCAAAAGAAATAGAAAACAAAATAAAAGAACACAACAACAACGAGCTCACAAAGTTCATCGAGTCACTATCTGCACTATCTCCTCTCCTAAATATATTATAGTCCATTAATGCTACGTCCATTAATACATTAACTTCCATTATAAGAGCCCTGCTCTAGCGTACATATCCATTGCATCTTCGTGCGACAAGTTGTTATCTATTTATTTCTCTTCGACAGTGTAATCTAAGTGTTGGAAATATATAATTTATAATTCTGTGAATCAGTGTTATACAAACTCAATCACCCCTATTATCTCACCGGAAATCAGGGGATCGATCAATTCGTGGTGTCGATTGTTATAATCGTAACGGGAATTTACGACTCCCGTTGACGTCTCTCCTCGCAATTACGTCTCCCCGCAATTGGTCGAATTTACACTTAGCTAACTCCGGACTAAACAATGGTAAATAACAGGAGGTTAAGATAACAAGGCAGAAGACTAAACTATGTGTAAAAATACATCAAAAATGTAAAATGAAATTCTTTCGTAAGATGTCTTATTCTCGAGAAAAATAAATATCGAAATGTATCGTGCGCCTGTACCAGACCAGTTGTGGCGGCATTCAACAACAAATACCGCCACTCAACACTAACTAATAACGGACGACAGTAGCGCAGTGGTTAGCGCCAGTCGACTGTTGACCACCGAGCGGGACGGACCCCTCGGAGCGCGCGTCGGAGTAGACTAACATCCACTAAAGTAGAAGGATCAAGTGACAAAATAGTGACAAAATAGTGAAAAATACTGCATCCTCATCATCTCCATAAATACAAATAAGAACAAAAAGAAAATAAAATAAGATAAGACAAAATAAAATTGTACAAAAAAATAAAAGCCACCGATAATGAAGCCAAGAGCAACGAAACGGAACCCACCGCAGATCCAATGAAAAAAGCAATCAAGAGAAAAATAATTATACATAAAACAGCCAGGGAATTCAACAGTATCTTAAGACTCCCCGCTCAAAAGACGCGGAAACTCAACCCACAACCTAACCTGGTGGCCAGGGCAAAAAGCCTAGCAAACACCCCAAGAAACACAGCTATAGATCATCACCCCAGCCAAGAAGAAAAGGCTAACGAAACCAAAAACATGAAGCCCACAAGAGCTACTTCGCCTCCAGCGATAGTAACAAAAAATAGGTTCAGTATATTACAATCTGAACCAGAGCCTCATCCACAACCGGGACCATCAAACTCCACGTGGAAATCAACGCTAGAGCATATAAAAAAGAAAAACGAAACATTACGAGGCAAAACGGGAAGACACGGTCCCACCACGTCACCGGAACAATCGGCGCAGCAAGGGCGTCGCACCCCACCGTACAACCCAGGAGGCCCGGCGCCTCCAACACCGCCAAGGGGGGACCGAGCACCGGACGGACGCCCCACCGGATGCTCCGCGGAGGAACGCACGAGCACCCCACCCACCACAAAAGACAACAGACCACCACCCATAAACATACTCCTACAAGACCCCAAGGACACCGTAACGCTCATAGAGAAAGTAGCGGGCATCAATCAGTTCCATATTAAAAGAATACACTCAGGTAAACATGCACTCTACCTCCGAAACCTACCCGATTTCCACAAAGCAAAACAAATACTCCTCTCAGCTAACACAACCTTTTACACGTACACACCCAAAACAGAGAAACACCATACATACTTGTTAAAAGGTCTAGACAATAGCTACACTGAAACAGAAATACTCACAGACCTACAAGCTCTACAAATAGACGACGTCCAATTTACAAAAGTCTCACGATTTACGACAAAAAAATCAAGGGAGAACAATATATTGCTCCCAATCTACATAATACAGCTATCCCCCAACAGCAATACAAGCAACCTACTAAAAATAAACTACTTTAACTACTACAAGATAAAATGGGAAAAAATAATAAAAAAAAAGGATGACATAACTCAGTGCCACAAATGCCAGCGAATAGGCCACACAGCGCAAAACTGCAACCTAAACTACCGCTGTGTTAAATGCAGTGAGCCCCATGGCCCAGGCGACTGCACAATAAAAAAGGAAAACGCAGTAACCAAAGACAAAATATTCTGTGTCAACTGCAAAAACTATGGACACCCCGCGTCATACAAAGGTTGCCCCAAACTCGTAGAGCTCCGTAAAAAGGTAGCAGATAAAATAAAAAAAGACAAAGAAGCAAAGACACAACGAATTGCCCAAATAAGCCGCAAATACGTCCCAGAACTAAAGTTCTCTGACGTAGTGAAGCAGCAAACAACACTAAATCAAACAACCAAAATCTCCCCACAATCAGCAAACTTAGACCCGCGCTCAAGCCAAAGCCCAATCACAATCGATAACTCCCCCCATCTAAACATTATAAACGTTATCGAAGACTTTAAAAAAGGTATCCTCCAAGCGTTAAAAGAACAACAAACGCAACTAAACGAAATAAAAAACACTCTATTAACGCACGAAGAAAGGATCGACGCTATCTTCAGCACTTTCATTAGTACAGACGACGAATAACCAAAACACGCCAAACCAGCCATCACAGCAAAAAACAAATAAATTTAACCTAAAACATCTGAAAATAATCGCAATAAATGCTAACTCTTTAATTTCAAACCAAAAAAGATACAGTATGCTAACCCTATTAAATAAAGAAGCCCCCGATATAGTACTCATCTCAGAAACAAAGCTAAACAAAAGACACAATGTACACTTCAAAAACTACACCATGATAAGACACGACAGACCGAACGCCAGTCAAGGAGGAGGAACAGCGATCCTCATAAAAAACCCTATAAAATACAAAACGATCCTAATTGATAAAATAACACGTTTCAGAACCTTAGAAACAACGATCATAAAAATAAAAATAAGCAATAAGGAAAATTTATTCATCACTGCAGCCTACGCAACCTACGGAAACCAGAAAGAATTTAACTACGAATTCAATAACCTTTTCGAACTCTTACAGCTCAACAAACCGGAAAACTACTATATAATAGCAGGAGACCTTAACGCAAAACACACAAGCTGGAAAAACGAAATAAACAACACGAGAGGCAACTTCATTAGAAACTGGCTAGACAATAAAAGCATCCACTACAAAACAAACTTATACAGCTCCGAGCTACCCTCTTACCCAAAAGGAGGCTCATACCTGGACATATGCCTAGCAGATGCGCGACTAAAATTCCAAAACCTACGTCCAAACAATACCCTAAAAACCTTAGCCTATGACAGTGACCATAACGCCCTAGTATTTCAAATTAACAAAAACACATCTGACTTCCTAACTCTCGAAACCCAGATCGAGACACCCAGGTACAACTACAAAAAGACAGACTGGAAAAAGTTCCAAAACATACTCGAACAAAACTGCGACCTAGAGATCTACAACAACGTCAACCTAACAAACAGACAAATCGACTCATTCCTAGACGAAATAGAAAAACACACACAAATCGCCCTCCAAAAATCCGTGCCAATCATAAAACAAAAAAATTCATGCGAGCCCTATATAAACAATAAAATAAAAGATCTACAGCGAGATAAAAGCTACATACTGTCCAAAATAAACAATATAAAATTTAACTATTCTTACGACAAAAGAGAAGAATTAGAATTCCTAAAGTTCCTACTACACAGAATAAAAGCGCAACTGAAACAAGAATTCGCAATTTCTATAAACCATTACTGGACAAACAAAATAAAAAACATCTCCAAAAACGACTCAGCCATCATGTTCCCACAAATAAATCAAATCTTTAGACCAAAAGAACAAAACCCCATCCCACCTCTCAAATTGCCCCCAGAAAATGCCTCCCTCATCCAAGAAGCAGGTATAACGATACACAACACCATCAAAGACACCGAGGGTAACTTCATAATAACTAAAACAACAGAAAAACTAGACATTATCGGCACCCACTTTTCCAAAATACATACGCAAAACGAACACATGGGCCGAGAACAACTAAACAGAATTATCATCGCCGAAACAAACAAACTCAAAAATGAAATGGAACTAGATAAAACGCTAAACAAAACAGTCTGCACATTCTCAAACGAAAACACCGCAGACAACCCCAAACAACCAGATCCAGAAATAAACTACTTCACAAATTACAATCAACTAAACACAATCCTCTCCAAACTAAACAACAAAAAATCCTTCGGCTTCGACGGCATCCCAAACATCTTACTCAAGCGCCTACCGAACAAAATAAAATGGTACTACACAGTACTCTTCAACAATGCTCTAAACAACACATACTTCCCCAGAAAATGGAAAAAAGCCAAACTGATAGCTATAACAAAAAAGGATAAAGACGGCTCATCGCCCGCAAACCTACGACCCATAAGTCTCCTCCCCAACATAAGCAAAGTATTCGAAATAATCATAAACAACCCCCTAACCTCCTTCTGCACAAAAAATAACATAATCCCAGAGAATCAATTCGGCTTCCGACACAAACACTCCACAATTCACGCAATAAACAAACTCACGTCGGACATCTGCTGGGCTCTAAACGCAAAAGAACGAGTTGCCGCCTGCTTAATAGACCTCGAAAAAGCCTTCGACACAGTCTGGATCCCAGGTCTCATTTACAAACTGATCAAAAAAAAGTTCCCTAAACACCTGATTAAAATAGCCTGGGACATGATCACAAACAGAACATTCGTAATGACTGAAGGTTCACACTCATCAAGCAAAGAATTCTCCATAAAAAACGGTCTACAACAAGGTACAGTAAATTCCCCGTTACTTTTCAGTATTTACAACAGCGACTTACTAAACCTCTTTGAGCTCAATACATCCATCCATAAACGCTCCATAGCCTTCGCAGACGACCTAATCATCTACGTAACAGGCCGCAAAACCAAAACTATAAAAACGGAACTCCAAGAACTCTTTGAGAAAATAAACGACTATTACCACGCATGGAAACTAAAAATCAACATAAGTAAATGCGAAACCATACTGTTTAGGCCCAAGTCAAGTGAAATCGGCCCAATAGAAAGAGAACACTGCAAAAAATTTCAGATAAGAGAAAAAACAGACAAAGGGGCCCTCATACCACACAAAAATTGCGTAAAATACTTAGGGGTAAACATAGATTACAAATTAAACTACAAGCAGCACACCGAAATTCAACTTACCAAGGCCAATAAAGCATTTTGGAAAATGAAAAAACTATTCCACTCCAAACATCTCGACAGCAAAGTAAAAATTCTATGCTACCAAGCACTAATCAGACCGATCATAACCTACGGCTGCCCAATCTGGTACAACATATCAGCCTCCCAAATGGAAAAAATTCGCATATTCGAAAGAAAATGCATCAGGGCTTGCTTGAGCACTTACAGATCCGAACACAGCGGATTCAAAAAATACGTAAAAAACAAAATAATATACGACCTAGCCAACGTTCACCGCATAGACTGTCACATCCTAAAGCTAATACGAAACCACTTCGCGCAAGCGGCAAAGATAAAAGAAAATAGTTTAATCTTCAGCTGCTTATTTCCAAATGACACATATTACAAAAACACTCTGACAACAGGCTACATCCCGCCGGAAGCTTTCCCATACCTTGACGGAAAAAACTACCTACAAGACCAAAATAACATCCCGATAATTTATCATATAAAGAGAAAAATAGGGACCCAAACTATACTTTACGAGGAAAACCTAGACGGTCAGACCGCAGACACTAGGTGGAGATACAACATGGCCCTCCCCCTGAAAGACACCAAAGACAAACATAGAAAAAATTCAAAAAAATATTGGTGGATACTGAACCCATAATAAAATAAGAAAGAAAATCTATTAAACCGATAAAAATCAATTCTGCCCCCGCACAACACAGGTGCAAACATTGTAATCTTCGCAATCCTCCTTCTTTTAAAAGAAACTTATTTATTTAACATCCCCCTCCCCCGCCCCCTCATCCCCCCCCCCCAAATTCCACATCACCCAAAAACATACTACCGAAGCGTCCTGTTTTTGCGACCCAGTTTCCAGGACAATAAAAACAAGTAAAAACAAAATCACATAGAAGCTCCGCTCCTCCAGCGGCTTAAACCAAAAGATATATTCAACACGAAAAATGTAAAGCGTCGACACATATTACAGCATGGCTACGTAGTACCGTTGCGTATCGGTACCTTTGCCTAAGATACCATTATATAAATTCACCGTTTATTGTGAACACTATAATGTATTTATAATTGTATATTGGGTTTTAATAAACAGTTTAAAAAAAAAAAAAAAAAAAGCAGTGGTTAGCGCCTTAGATTACGAACGTTCGGGACCCGGGTTCGAATCCCGACGGCCGTGTCCTATTTTTCTTCCACGCATCTAGAAGAAAAGTAGGAGTACCCCAGCATCGACATCTACAGCCAAGCAGCTACAATTATCACGGAAAACGGTGTATATCATCTCACAGTTCTTGACTAAACGTATTTAAACTTTACTTGCTTGAAAATCAGATCTTAAGCGGAAAAGTTTTATTTTATATTTTTGATTTATTTTTGCATATATAATAACCTCCTTTTACTTTGACCATTCTTTTTTATATGTCGGAGATGGAAGGACACCGGAGCCTTCCCTCTGGAACTTCGGGGAAATTCGTAAAATTGTAATTAAAGCTTACAGTTGTAATTAAACAATTTGCCGTCATTCTGCCCAATTGTACTTGTTTGCGATTTGTGATAATAAACTTGGGCTCAAGGCGACCATCAGCCACCGAACGTAGCCGCGGTCAACAGGACGGGCGCTTCATCTAATAAAGGTATGGAGCGATAGTATGACCTTCATTAAAAGAAATACTCATAGAGGTATCTGACAGTAAAACATGCCAACGGTTCCTTCGGACAATGAATACCAGATGTTGAGGCACCTACACGGTATAAGTGCAGTTAGCCTGAGGACCCGCTATAAAACCTGGGGTTTTTGGTAATTAAGATTGTTCAAACGGACAGGCAGCCTTTGTCCCAAATTGACCAATTGACAGCAACGTCAATTTCCCTTACTTTCGGAACGAGGGCTATACTCGACGAATCCGATGATCTCGTGTCCTTAGACACACCCCATCATAGTTTTCCTCGGTGACATCATCGGGACGAAAATTCATTCTTTCTTGCGATCTCCTCGACGAAGAGAGTAGCGCCTTACGATTTGTGAGTATTGTGTGGGCAACTATATCTATCCTCCCGTTGACCGTGGATTCGTTATCGAACCTAAGACCAACGTCACTAGTATCGCCAGTGCCCAACCACCGCGGTTGATTGTCGAATCGGTAGTATCCATACTCGTATTACCAGGCCGTACCTGCGTTATAACACAGCGATGGCCAATTCCAATGAAGATCTAGCAAACGCCCACAACCCTATTCCTGATGCTTCTCCGACATATGTGTGGGGAAATCCTCTTGGACACCACCCGCCCCCCCTTCGAAGCGGTGGGGTAGTGTCAGACTATACCGACTAAAACCCCACGATGAACCGCTCGACGCTCAGCTGGAATGCCTGGGACCCAGAAAATTTTCGGATTACTGCCGGAGCACTCCTGCGCCTTCTCCTGTCTGAGGGAGTCGTTCCTTAGTTAGTTCGAGCATTGGGAAGGACCACCCCTCTCTATGCTATCCACTGGGCCGTCGTGCAAGTCTGAGGAGGTCCAGATCCTCCTCGGCATGTCGGCCTCTATGACCACCTGGGACTGCGTAGGGCCGTCCTTCGGCGCGGAACCCTGCAAGGGTGAGATGTTCTCACCCTCTCCCGCTCTGTTCGTCGCCCCCTCAGCATCGCTTTCACAACTGACAAGGGGTTCTAATCCTTCGCCAATCGTCAGCTGTAAAATACAACGTGGGGCCTCCCACGCCGGACAAAATTCTAACTAGTAGTGGTGGCAGGAGCTCGTCACCTCTCTTCCAATTTTCTTCAGGTATTCCCCAAATACTCCATATCCTGCGAGTATCTACATCACCCGGAAGGATAGTGGAAGCCTTCTGCGGTCTCTCCAAGCTTCCCAGTTTGGCAGGACCGATCTAACGGCTCGGTGGCTCCGGATCTGGTCTTCGGTGAGTAAGTGGGAGCGTCATCGCTGCCACACCTCTCGTCTAACTCCCCCCCCCCCCCCCATGTCTCGGGCCACCTGCTCGGTGGGGGGCTGCCAGAACAGTCGCCGACGTGTATGGTATCGTCCGGTATCCCCTTACGATCCTGATGGCGGTCATTCTATGAAGGCTCCTCAGCAAGAGTAGACTGCGTCGACTTTTCATCAGATCCTCTGTTTACACCGGAGCTCCGTACAGGACCCGAGAACGGATGACTCCTTCATACAGTCGGTGCACTCCGATTTCTGCCCCACCGATATTCGGCAGCAGTACACATAGAGCGTTGGCTGTCGTCGTTACTTTGGGAACCAGGAGCTTGAAGTGCGGCCCGAACGTCCAATGCTCAGTCCAATACGCTCATGTCCAAACACAGGCCAGCCGGAAGAGTCCCTCTACGTCGGTAGTCATAAAACCATATGGCCTCCGACTTGGCTGGAGACACCTTCAGACCCACCCTTCGTATAGCCCGTATCATGCAAGCGGCGGCAAGCTCTCCGTGGCGCAGCGTCTCGTGACTGGCGTCCTCTGGCCAAGACGAAAGTGTCGTCCGCGTAACACACCATACCTGAGTCTGCGGGCATGGGATAATTTTACATGGAATAACGCCACGTCGTATCCGATGATCCACAGAATCGGACCCAAAACTCTCCCTCCTGTCCGTAGCAGGCTGCCGAATCCGACTCCTCTCTTTAGTTTTAGTTAGTTTGGGCGGAACGCATGCCGCCCCTCCCATTCTGTGGGTGGCGGGCGCACCAAGAAACACACAGAGCGGGCACCTGGCCACGGAGGCAGGACAACTCTTGACCTGATGCTCCCGTTCTACTGTAGATCCGCAGGTTACTCACATGTGTCCCAGCTCTAAGCATCTAACATCTTGAGGGCCTCTTCGGGATGGCTTCGAGCCTCTCCATTGACCAGCCCACAAGAACTCTTCCCGCTTGACATAGTTTCCGCGCTGTTGCTATCGGATACCTTATTCAGGTGGACCCAAGGCCACCTCTGGAGGTCCTGATGTCTCCTACTCGAACTTCCAGTGCCTTGCATCCTCCGGCCCTCGCCAGGGTGTCCCAAAGTTCCTCCTTGCCGACCGTGATGTCGATCCTAATTACCTTCAGCTCCGCCGTTCTTGTTGGGGCCGCAACTTTCACCGTGATCGGGTCCAGGGCTTGTGTCAACTGCGCTCCAAGCGCGGGTGCCTTCTCCCTCTCTTGGTCCCCGGAAACTTCTAGAATGATACTCCCAGTCATCGCCTTCTTGATTTTGACTCGATCAATATCGAATTCGGCTAGCGGGACTTTCTCCTTTTACTTATACTTAGTCAATAGTTAATCAAGTGTGTGTATACTTGATAAGTTTTCGAGCTCTATTTTCTCAGAAACAAAGCATCACATGAAAAAATTTTATTCCATATATTCGACTTATTTCTCGACCTAGACCACTAGTTACGAATTATCCTGTATGTATAAACTTAACCGGACACATATAGTCAGATACACTTACCTCAAACGCTTTGATTTGGAATACGGATTGAGAAAAATAAGACCAACAATGTGCTCGAGTTGAATTTGTATTGCTGGTTCGCTTACTTGAATGACCTACTTTCTCAATACAGAGTGCATCATTTGACTTAAGTCGACTTCGCTTTTCCTATAGACTCTAAGTGCTTATAAATTATTTGAATATGATTGTTTTAATATGTTTAGATGGAGAAAGATTATTCGCTGCATACCAAATATATTCGTTATTGTAAAAAAACGAACATACGTAGTGGTCGGTAGTCGACAAATTTAATTCAAATGATGCATGTGTTTGATGTAATATTCTAAAGCAATGGTTATAGAATTTAATACTGTGATTCAATGGTATATCTATTAACTTTTCCTGATAATGTTATTCCAATTTATTATATATTCTTCCATCTCTACTTAATTTTCTTTCGCATATGGCATATATCAATTCTAGTCTTCCTTTCCTTCTGTGTTTATTTTTCGCACATTTCTGTCCTAATATTATTATTACTAAACAAAAATTGTAATCAATGTAGAACATAATTAATACTTTCTTAATACTTTCAAGGGAATCTCTAAATTATCCATCGCTAGAAATATGCTTAATTTGTATCATTTAAATGAATCATTTATTGAAAATAAGAATTCTTTTACAATAATTTCTCATGTATTATTTCTGTGTATCCAATTTAAAAATTTATTTCAACGATGTCTTTATACACTATGTTTATCAATAGAATTTCAT
Organism: Bombus bifarius; assembly: GCF_011952205.1. Classification (NCBI taxonomy): domain Eukaryota; kingdom Metazoa; phylum Arthropoda; class Insecta; order Hymenoptera; family Apidae; genus Bombus; species Bombus bifarius. Next base: position 301,713 of record NW_022885576.1, read on the forward strand.
CAAATTGTAATTTTTTCTTATAATTATATATGTATTTTCTATTCCAATTATACATTTTATTTCTATTTGCATTTTATACTTCATTCCTAACTTTTGTGTGCAACAAGTAAATAGATAAACAGATTAATTAGGAAAAGAAACTAATAATAGAATAAACAACAACATGTATTGTTTAGTAGAAAACAGCCGTTAAATATTGCATAAATTTTGTCAAATTTTTTGTTTTAATGAACAATTTAGATTCAATTTGTTAAGTATAAATAATTGTATGAATATTTGTTTTGTATATTTACCTTAGCGGAAAATAGAGAAGAAGGAAGATGCAATTAAAAAACAAGAAATGTAGAGAATCACATTCGACTAGTTTTATTTATGATAAATGAAACAAGAGGATTGAAACATTATCTTTTCAGAGAGTACACGAGTACTTCAATTTCTGTTTCAATCCAAGCCGGTATACTGTTTCTCAATTTTCAAGAAGAATTTTTCATATTTTATATCATCATATTTTATATCATTATATTTTATCAGAAAATTTTCTAATTTCTTTTTACATAGAACAACTTATATTCGTAAAACGAAATTATATCGGCAGCAATTAGTTCATAATAGGCTCGTTAAAAACACCAATAGCATCAAACATCTCAATGACCACCAGTTTTCCTCAAATTCTGCAACGATTTCGTCCATTTTAGCTCAAATGCCAAAAATCTCACAATATTTGAGGAGAATTTACGAATAAGGACAAACTATCAGATAAAGCAGACTTGATCTCCATTTTGTATTATTTCGTCGTAATCCCAACGAAGACAGTGGAGGGAAAAGCATAGCGTCTGTGAATACTATTTCATATCTGGACTAGATAATCCGGAATATTTGTATAGTTTTGCAAAAAAAAGTAGGCAATAGACCAATGAAAAGTGGGTCAAGAGAAGAGATGAGAGGAGGTTTGTCCGCAACACGTCTCTGCTCTTAGACAGAGCGGGCTCGCCCCGAGATATTCAAGTTTACTTACAACTTCACTACCAACTTCTCAATATTCATCCCAATTATATACCGAAGCTTGTACCCAATTGAGACAATACATAATGCGTCGCAACGCCGATACGATGACACCTAGAGGATACATGCATGCGTCTAAGTATTCACTCGGTTCATGTTCCAAGAAATTATCTCACCTCTTAGTAATAAACGGATTATACTAATTTTTCATCGTTTGTTCATAGTCATTTCATAGTTAAGTATAATGATAGAAGATAGAATGTGTGTTGCGTTCTTTTGCATTGGAACTTATAGATCCTCAACAGGTTTTTTAACCAGCTTTTCGTCTTTCGGAGATAGCGAAATCATTTGTCGGAAAGACTTATTTATTTGTTTTCTCCCGCTGTAAAACAATGCCATGTATGTAGGTATAATATGTATGTATCTAATTAAATTCAGAATTTTCTCTTTCTTATGAATGATGCTTCCAATTGAAAGGAAATCTAACTGTGTAATAACTTATGAAATAAATACATTTCATAATATTGATATTGTAGCAAACAAGTTTTTCACATTTATATTTTGCGTTGTATTTTGAAAAATTCGTTCACAATTCATAATAATTTACCGAATGTCCAGCTGGACAAATTGTAAAGTACAAATTAAATAATAAGAAAAAAATAACTCAAGAAGTAAATGATTTCCATATACTGTTCTTTTATTCGTATTTATATCATATTACCTTAAATGAAGCATATATTTCGAACGATATAACTTACACCAGCAAACATATCAATAACGTCTATTAAAATTTTCAAACGTTTATGTTACCATTATCCCCAAATCATCCACTTGATATTTTCACAAAGCCAATACCAAGCGCAGGAAACCTATCCCTTTAAAATAATTATTGTTTCACGTTGATATGATCTTTCACTGACGAGATAAGCAATGCGACTTAAAGGGGAGGATAATTTTAACAGTCAGTCACAGACGTAGCGCCAGTATTTGTTTACTATACATATGTCGGATTAAGGTTGAAATTTTGGGCGTTCGATAAACCTTTACTCAAATTTACCATCGCGGATATAGCTGATGTTTATTGGTACAAATGTGAGTAGTACAAGAGGCTATAAGTACTAGCGGCGATAGGATGGGCGAGATGTTGATGACAACGAATTCAGGTTCGATAACGAATCCACGGTCCACGGGATGACGAGCGCTAACGCCATACACGATTCGGATAACTCAATCAGCAATTCGCCCAACGACTAACTAACTAACTAACTAACTCGTAATCTAAATGAAACTGCCCTTATATAGTCCTTTTCGCACTCCTTGGGTCAATCTCTGTATTTAAGGAGAGCCATATAATCATTCCATACCTCTGTCAGGTACACGTCCCTCCCGTGACCGTGGTTACGTCCAGTGACCCGCTATGTCACTTCGAGCCTGAACCCATCGTCGTAAAGCCAGATTGGAACATTAAAACTATTTCTTATTTTTATTACTTAAGTGTAGCTATAGTAAAAGTCTGGACTAGGGTATTGGGGTTTGTCCCAACATTCCAGACGGGAAATCCCGATGTTCTTTCATCTCCGACACATATATTACTAGCGCGCGTACGCATCTCCAGGGGAAAAAAAAGATTACAATTCCTCATTATTAGCCCTCATTCATATTCCTTGTTACATTACTTTAGGATTCTGCACCTTAAGATCAAATTGAGATAGCAATTTATCTATAATATAAATAATGATATATATGAGATATCACATAAATTTAATTGCCAAGGATGCATGTTTTATGCGGAATGTAACAGTCTTTTAGTGATAGCTATTGAGTTACAGATAATCTTGATTACAGATAATCGTTTGAAAATTAAATAAATGCGCAAGAAGGCGATGTTTTCTATTTACAAAGATTTTTAATTTATCTTTTCTGTTTGAAGGATAGTAATTAGTCTTTGAAGAAAACACGAATGCGAATGGTATTTTAATGAAATTTATACGGAGATCTATACAAAACTTTACATTGTGATCATTGTCGAGAAATAACCTAACATGGTAAATATTTGTATAATTTTCAAGATATTTGATTAATACTTTAACAAAATTTATCCTACTTGCCTAGATTTCTGTACTTTTACGTTTAATAATACACGTATAAATAGTTCCCGATGATTCATGCGTGACGCAGCACAATGCCATTGTTTCGTTAGAGCCTTCACCACTCGAGATTTCACCGATTAAACTTTTTATGGAAAGTATATTGTTTGAAGTGTAGACTGTATTTGACACAAAACTAACCTATATAAAGTGTTGGCTTATTCGAATCCCAAATAAATATATAATGGATTTATTGCTTTCGTCGAGGCATAAAACAAACTCGAGGAATCTCAGATGAGCCTTTCAGACTAATGTAAGAGACGTTAGTCTCCTGATACATCTTTCGATACTAGTAGTTGCCAGTTATATTATGTCATCAGTTTCCTTTCGATTGCCGAAGCGTGTAGACGTGTGTCTAGTGCTCAGTGAAGTTCACAATACAATAAGTGACGACCCTCCGTTGAAAGTGAGTTGGAACAGAAATAAACCAAGTGCTTTTTAAACTGACTCGTGGAAAATCCAACACTTCTAATCTCTAATCCAAATCATAGCCTCTCGACTAGTTACTTCAATTTGAATTAATTAACTCGAAGATGGCCCTAGTAATTCGATCAGGATCTCATGAACAAAACTATAACCGCACTGTTCTACCTCCTCCGTGGCAAAGAGGTGGGATCTGTCCCATCTTTCAAACCACATAAACAACAGCAAAAAACGTAAGCTCGATACAGTTAAAAAAAAATGTAAACACTAGTCAGAACGAACCACCAACAAGCCATGTTACCACTTATAACAGATTCGCAATATTAGAATCTACAGACGATTCTATGGATGTAGTTTAAACATTAACAAACCAACATACGCAGAAAGATCCACCTCCCCCACCGATCTTCATTGATGATGTCATCGATATTCAAGCAATGATAAAGTCTATCAAGAAAGATAAAGTCTATTAACAAAGAGGATTACAAACTAAAAATTAAAAATAATCAGGTTAAAGTTCTGTCGGCTAATCCAGATTCCTATAGAAAACTAACAAAGTTACTAAAAGCCTCGAACGCAAAAAAGTCCTTTTCGTGTGGTAATGCAACACATCCACCACTCAGCTAACTTAGATGAACTGAAACTTGAACTCTTAAATCATGGCCATGAAGTAACCAACATTAGCAATATAAGGCGTAGAATCACAAAAAAACCGCTATCCTTATTCTTTATTGACTTAAAAAAACCAAAATATCAATACCAAATAACAAAGAAGCTTATAATATCAATCGTTTAATGAATTCGGTAGTAAAAATTGAACCACCTTTTATAAAAAAAAGAGATAGTTCAATGTAAAAGGTGCCAAAGGTGCGGTCACGCGCAGAAATATTGCAACCACAATCACCGCTGCGTTAAATGTGCAGGTAACCCTACAGATCAGTGCACTAAATCTTCAGAAACTCCTGCGAAGTGCATCCTCTGTCAAAGAGAGCATCCTGCAAACTATAAATGTTGCACAGCCTACAAGACCTTGGATAAAAATAAGTACCCCAAACCCAGAGTTAAGGACCTAACCAACCAAGCACTTAATCCACAAAAATTCACTACTTCTTCAATCTCTTATGCACGGGTGGTTCAAGGAAATCAAAGCAGACCGTAAATCTATAATGATCAATCACAAATTAGTGGTCCCAGTTCACAAAACACGAATAACTTCAATAGGCTTAAAAAATTAATCGCGAAAGAAACAGAGCAAATTAATAACTTGCTATTATTACTTACAATCATCGTGGACAAACTAACACGTTCCGACGTAAAATAAAACCAATACGCATAGCTCTTTGGAATACTAACGGTCTAGCTCAGTATAAATACAAACTAGAACTCTTCCTAAAACAACAAAAAATTGACATAATGCTTATATCTGAAACTCACTTCGCCGATAAAAATTACCTGAAAATAAATATAACTTTTAAAATACCTAACGTCCCAGTGGAAAGCAACATTCGGAAGCAACATTCTACGATAGAGCAAATTCATCGTCTAAATCACAAAATCAGTCAAGATTTAGAAAAGAAAAAATATTGCTCTGCGGTATTCCTGGACATTCAGCAGGCGTTCGACAAAGTGTGGCATGAAGGACTTTTGTTCAAACTAAAGAAAATCCTACCACACACCTACTACTCCATCTTAAAATCATATCTAACCAATAGGCTGTTCATGATTAAATACTTAGACGCTGTAACCGCAACATTCCCAATAAAAGCTGGCATAGCCCATATCAGTGTCCTCAGACCTCTGCTGTTCACCATCTACATTGCCGATTTACCAACCTTAACAGAGATGACGACAGCGGCATTTGCTGACGACACAGCTTTATTAGCATCCTACTCAGATCCGATAATAGCCTCCTCAACTCTCCAGTGAGATCTCGACTCTATGGAAAAGTGGTCCCACAAATGGCGCTTCAAAATAAATGAAAATAAATGCGGTCATATAACTTTCACGCTGAGAAAACGATCCTGCCCACAGGTGACCATAAATAATATTCCAATTCCAAACAAAGATACAGTCAGATATCTGGGCATGATTCTAGACAGAAAAATGACATGGAAACGGCACATCGTAGATAAATCTAAAGAACTGAAAACAAAACTAAAAAAATTCTACTAGCTCATTGGCAGACGCTCCAACTTAAACTTGCAGAGTAATGCTATATAAAGCCATATTAAAACCTGTTTGGACCTATGGGATCCAACTATGGGGAACAGCGAGTAATTCCAACATAGAAATTCTCCAGAGATTCCAATCAAAAACCCCTTAATAAGATGCACCTTGGTATGTTACCAACGAAACAATACATCGCGACGTTAAGATGATACCCACAATTAAAGAGGAAATATCCAAGTTCAGAAACAGATATAAAATAAGAGTTAACAACCACCAAAACCCACTAGTTACCCAATTACTTGACACGACGGATCAGATCCGCAGATTAAAAAGACAATACCCTTTAGATTGAAGCATTAGCATCAACTAGAATCAAACATACTATAAACTCTTATAATCCAAGTTACAGTACCACGCCAGAAGAATTTACTTATAATTCTCAAGGAGAATTGATTATAAATAGTCTGTCAAATAAAAAAAAAGTTATATTATGTGAATCCTGCGTGCAAAAATTAAATTTATTTAAATATCTGAAAATTAAAAATATCTGAATTAAAAATATCTGAAAATCGAAGTATCTTACATTTCGAACTAACTTGCTTCAAAATTTTAGAATAGTATTGTTTAAATATCGTATTAAAATCATGTTTAAATATTTCTTTTGACGCTGTAAATTTTGTAAAAAACGCTTGAATCAAAAATTCAGCACAAGGATTTGAAATGCGCATAAACCTCGCGAAAATTTGATAAGCTTTTAAAAACGAAGGATGCTAACGACAAAGGATAGACGCCGGTAATATTACGCGTGATAAGAGCCTGCTGTTGCACATTAACCAGATTAATTACATTCCCGGTAAAACCGTACATGGAGGATAAAGTTGTTCATGAAATCGTTACCTGTTATTGACACGCACAACGTCGCGATAACCTCTAGAGATTATCCACCGGTCGGATAAATATATGAATATCGGATAATACGATTTACCCTTTATTCACTTTTATTCCTTCTTCAACGCTCCTCCGACTTTCACTCCGGCATATATTAGATAACGATGTTCGAAAGAGATAGTGTAGTATGTATGCTACTTTATATTCAACTAACTTTTAAATAATAAATAATTTATTCTGTACTTGCCTTTGTATTCGTAACGACGCGAGATTATTATCCCCGTCCATCGAATAACAATGTTCTATAAAGACATTGTGAGGTATTTACACTATCCTACCGAGTAATTTATTGTGTATTATATTATTCAACATTGGTAATTTAGATATTGGTCGTAGTAATATAGACTTATTATTTTCGTGTTTACAGTATATCGTGACAAACACGATTTTGCAGTGATTAATTCATAAATTATAATTAGTGGAGGAGCACGTTGGTTTACAGATATTAGATATTCCACGTTTCACGCAGTTTAATAAATAAAATTTATGCTGTGTTCTTTTGTTACATTTTTCTTTAGGCAGGGTAGTGTAAATAAACTTGTCGATAATTTATTTCATTTTATAATTTGTATTATATCCTTCTGTATACACAATTTATTCCGGTAGGATTCTTGAAACCACAGTATTTCGCTTATTTTCAAATGCAAACGAAATATTCTATGAAATAAAACATTCTAGAAATTTCCTGTATTAGATCGAACAGAAAAATGGGAGAAAAATGATTGGCTGCTACTCTTACGAGAATTATAGACATTATGTCAATCGCAGATACTTGGGTCACATGAGTTTCTTCCAAAAAATAAAAAATGTCACACATTGGATGTTAAACTATCAGGCAATAATTTCTACAATTCCGAACGAATCAACTGATTTCAGATAGTATACATTAAGGTCACAGTAATTGCCATAGATTAAATAATTGGCGGATATACGAATCGGAGTACAGGTAAAATTATACCGATAATCACATTAAATCAGAATGAAGCTTTGTCCTGTGCGTGGCATCGGAAGATAGTCTGCATAGCTGGAGATTGTTATTTTCAAATTTTCTCTTTTCTCTTTCTTCTCTTTATTCGTTGATTTGCTTTCGTATTATTTTTCTTACTGAATGCAATAACATTCTCGCCTATACACCTCTTACTCTAATTTGTTCCGCTTTTTAACGGAAAGCCCTTTTTATCGATCAATGAATCTTATAAGTTTTATTTCCTCGAAGTACAATATTAAAGTAGTTCTAGTTGCATTTGTCGAAGCATAAATGTTATGCGCTATATCCTTGCAAATATTTCTCTTTGCCATAGGTTGCAAGATTTTATTCTTAATTTCTCATATCTTGTAGAGTATTGTGTTTATCGGTCAAGCGATTCATGATATGTAATTACTATAATTTATTGAAATGAACATAAAGATTGTTTAATTCAGTTGTGTTGAAGTAGGTCCCACTTCAAGGAAAACTCCACATCTCTTCTAATGTTTAATTTCCTTAATCCTCGAAGCCATTGAGTATTGTTTAACACAAATCAATTTGAAGGGCCTCTCAGCCTCATAGCCTTTTTCTAGGAACATACTTTGTACAGATGATAGGCCTATGGCTTCAAAGCTCTTTCGTAAACTAACGCTGCCAGCGTGCGGATCTGGATTCGCACACATTCGCTGGATCATACACATACTTATACTTAAACTTCTTTAAATATATTTTCTATTATACATTCATCCACGCAATTCCTCTCTCTCTCTTTCTCTCTCTCTCTCTCTCTCTCTCCTCTCTTTCTTTCCTTCTCTCCTGAAGCGGGCAGTTTGCTACATAAGAAGTACGAGTTACTTACTAGTCGCTTCCTCCCTTTGAATATAAGGAAAATTATGTCAGTGAGAATTAGATTAGAAAAATAGTCGAAATCATATTTTGAAGTATCTTCTAGAGTAGTAAAAATTGAAACTCCGATAATATCTAAAGCCATACGGATCCTTTTTCCTTGCATTTCCATCACTCTGCAAAATCATCTTTCATGATAAACCATTATTGATTGAAACGAAACTTGCGATCAATCCCTGAGATTAAAACAAAATATCGAGAATTGTGATTCTTCGGCATAATTTATTCGAGGGCATACTTTTATGTCTGGATTATATTCTGACGCATGCGAAACATTTTCATGTTCATGAGTGATTACATCGAGGCTTGTCTATGCAAAATTCGTAGAATTATATTTCTCAAACTTTGGAACTTGTTTCATGTTATGTGCAATTGTAAACTTTTTAAATATATCCGATGGAAATCATTTCGCGAACGGACGTATCTCGATGCGAGGAATATTCGGCCGTGTCATAATACTTTATAATAATTTCAAATCGTTCAGACACTATTACAAAACGTTATTATTGTAGCTTTTAATTTATTATATCAGTTACGTAATGCAATATTTTTATTAGAACGTGAAATCCAAGCAAAAATAAATAGTAATAAGGAGAATAGTTTGTCTGAAGTATTTCTTAATAGTTTGTCTTAATAATTTCTGAAAGCAGCTAAAGACGAGCACGCACGCTTCTAACTTTATTCTATCTTTGAAATTAGTTGAGCCGTCTTGGCACGTCTTTGTCGAGCTGTTGGTGATAAAGTTTAGTATGCTAATTTATGGAACAGCTGCGCAGCTCCGCCAGCCTGAGCAAAATACCAAAATTATTGAATTTAAATTGCTGTAATTAAAATGTCTTACGCTTTTGCCGACTTTCCAACTTCTTGATATTAATCCAGACTGTTTGCCGTTTAACGTGAAGATGCATTCTGGATACTGTCATATATTAAAAAGTATTAAAGTTGTTCCATCTTTGAACATAATGTTCTTCGACCGTTGTCAAAATAATATACGTTTCGAAAAATTAAGCAGTTTTCTAACTGGAATTTATTAAGAAATTTTATAAATGAACGTAGGCTGAATTAACCACAAGCAGTGTTTAAAGTATTAATGAAGTACTTATTATTAGCAGCTCCGTACGCTGCTTGCATCACTGGTTGAAAACTTAATTGATATCATAGATTCCTTAATAATCACATTTAACAACATTGCTTAGCATACATAGCTGAAAAGAGAAAGCACTTGATTTCATTTGTTTTTTTATTCTTTTTCTTAATTATCAATTATCATTCATTCATTACCATGAGTTGTTGCAAAATAAAAAAAAGGAAGTAATAGATCTAAAGCCTGTCATCCGGACAATCATACATTGATACTCGTTCCATAAGTACATGAAATATCCATTTTCAGTAGTCTAATCTACCGCCTCGATACCTCATTTGTTGATTTCCAACAAAACACAAGTTAATTCCCGCGTACCTACTGATACAGTAATTCTACTGATTCAAACCAGCAATCTCTTCTAAACCCTTATTCTACTCACGAACTTTCATCGAACCCAAGATATTTTACGCTCCGGCATAGGCAGTGAAATACTGAAACACCTTTAAAAACCTCTTTTTCTCGATTATCAACCTACGAACCGTAAACTATTCGGATTCCAGCGGTAATTGGCATTATTATTTCCCTGTCGGCCAATAAAATACTAATGTCACTTGATCGCGTGTTAATGGCCTATAATGGCTGTCTTGATTAGCGACGCTGACGACGCTGAAGATTGGGGGAGGGGGGCAGTCGATTAAACGGAGAGCAGCGCGACGTCGAACAACACTGGATGCACCGGTCGATAAGTTAACGCTCCATCTGTTCAGCGGGAGCAACAGCCGCTTTTCAGCTTTCATAGAGGAACGAGTAGGGTAAGCCTGGCAGCCGGCTAGACAGCAAGTAACTTATTATATTTGGCATTAAATTATTATAGAACTCTGGTCGACAATGGATACGACGGAATGCATAGGAAACGATTAAACTGAATGAGAGATCTAGACTGCTCCATTTGTAATCCACCGCCGTGCACTGCAACCACGGCCGCGTTCGCATGCGCATTTCCTGCTTCACGTATACGTAGTTAGTGTGCACGAATTATTGTTGTCCCGACAACAAGATCGATTTTTTCTGTCCCTACTAGTGACCCAATAATTATAATTGGTTTCAGAAAAAGCTGGGTGAATTTCTTCAAAAGCTACTTCTTTATGAATTTGAGTGCGACGTTTCTTTAATTATTTTATTCCGGCGTAAATGTAGCAAGAAAAATAATTAAAAAGAGCGATCGGATACCAATAACCTTGAAAAAAATAAAACGCTCTTATCGTTGATTGTAAAATGCTACTGCTATTAGTAGTGCGTCAGCCAAATTATACATTGCATTTGTTGCATGTTCATGCGCGCGTATAATTTGATTTATGATTACTATTAGATAAGAATAGTGTTATTTTTTATTTTCCAGACATTCTTTACTTTCTGTGATAAAATAATTAAGGGAAAAAATGCTATATACCACACGTACAAGCTCAAAACGGAAAGGAGCTACAAAATAGTAATAAGAGGATTACATCCAAAATTAACACAGAAAAATTAAGTGACGAACTAGCAAAAATTGACCATCAAACAAGAACAATAAACAATATGACAAGGTACGATACGAAGCAACCATTACCACTATTCTTAATAGAACATGGACCCAGAACCAATAACAAGGAAATTTATGAAATCAAAAGAATTCTAAATACGATAATAACAGTGAAACCACCACGCCACAAAAAAGATATACCACAATGCACGCGGCGTCAACAATACGAACACACTAAATATTATTGTAACAGAAGCCCGGCATGTGTTAAATGTGCAAAAGATCACTTAACAATACACGGCCCATACACAGGAAAAATAGAAGAAGTTAGATGTTATAATTCTAACGGAAACCACCCAGCCAGCTATAACCAAAATGAACCAAAAGCTATAAACAGAAACAGAGATCCCCAAGAAAACCGAAGCTACGCGCAAGTAACCCAAAACATTAGACAAGCAACGCCCACAAACAATCAGAATCAAAGCAACAACACCGAGGACGTTACAGAAATCAAAGGACTACTAAAACAATCCATCAAAAACACCGAAATGCTAACAAAAATGATAAGCGAACAAACGCAGTCCTCAGACAGCAAACGGAACAAATCACAGTCATGCTACAACTACTTACACACATGCTGAGCAAAAAATAAAAAATAAAAATGGACATGCCTAAAATAGCAGCCTAGAACTCTAACGGCCTACAACAAAGTGCCCTAGAAACAAAAACATTCCTGTACAACAATAATATCGACATACTACTAGTATCAGAAACACACTTCACTACAAAAAGTTATATAAAAATACCGTACTACACCATATATGATACCAAGCATCCCTCACGAAAAGCACACGGAGGGACCGCAGTAGTAATAGAAAACGACATTAAAAAAATTTACACAGCCAAGTTAGTACGGAATATATCCAAGCAACCACCGTTACAGTACAAACTAGTAGCAACCATTTACATTTGTCAGCAGTATACTAATATGTCGCCGCGACACAAAATTACATCACAAATGTGGGAAGAGTACTTTCAATACATAGGTGACAAGTATATTGCAGCTGGAGACTACAACTCCAAACACCCACTATGGAGATCAAGAATCACTACATCACACACAATATCAATAAGAGTAGCCACAATAGTCATACGGACGAGGATTCGCTAATCACTAGTACATCAACTGACCGACGCTACACCATACCTAAAAGAACAGCACAAGAAATTAGAAACATAATCGAGAAAACAGAAAATAACAAAGCACCAGGAATCGACCTAATCAATGGTAAAATCTTGAAAAACCTTCCGCCAAATGCGATAAGACTAACTACAATAACATTCGATGCAATACTAAGAATTCAATACTTTTCTAAGCTATGGAAACTGGCACAGATCATAATGTTACCTAAACCAGGCAAAGACGCAGCGAAACATTTATTTTGAGTAAACTATTTCGGATCCTATCGGAAGCTGTAAGTAACACATATACATACTGGTTTATCGAAAATGAGAAAGGTATGCTCTATTTAATTATGACAGTCAAAATTGACAAGGATACGATGGAGTTAGGTCACCAACTGAGATGTTCTATTCACATGCATAGTAATTCTGGATTATGAAATTCAGGAAATTTGTAATTATTTTTATGTGTTTATACCTTTTTATATTTTATGGCGAAATAAGCTATTATAACGCATAAAAAGATTTAGACTGCAGATATTTGTGCAAAATCATATTTTTATAAAACAATTCGCACATTCCGCATATTTTTTAATTTTAACGTATTTTGCACGTTTTTGTACATTTGTATTTATCATAACTGAATAAAAATTACCTAGAAACAATTTCTAAGACAATATCTCTAAGTGTGTGCGAGGGTATACTTGTAATACATTTATACATACCTGCGTTTCTTTTAAAGTTTAATCTTTTCAGAATTTACATTTCCTCACATAGAACATAGCAGCTCAATCGCATCGTCAGATGTACCTACTAAACTTTAAAAAGATTGAGATTAAAACATGTATGTATGTATACACATATACACATCTTTATGCTATTAGCACCGATGAGGAACAAAATAAACATGACAATCAATGCTTTTTCGTATCCCACATATTTGAGGTCATCTGGTGCCCTATACCATTTTCATGTCATATACGGAATTATTTGTTCAGTATGGAGGATTTATTGACTAAGAATAGGACAGTCCATGCATGCAATGCAAAGAAATATTCCACAGCCCGGAGGCTACGTATCCCATACCATTTTAATATCTCATATGCGACATTATCGGTTCAGTGCAGAATAAGAAACCAGCGCCACTGAAACGGTAGGAATTATAATTAAGAGGGTATTTTATTCTAGAGGTACGTAAAAATTTTCGAGCTCTGTAAAAAAAAAAACAAAGAATATTTTTACTATCCATCATTCGTTTATTTACATTTTAAGAATACATAAAAAATTAAAAAAATTCAAAATTCGTAAAGTTATCGGTTGGTAAAGTGGAGGGTCCAAAAAAAGGGATGTCCTGGTGTGCATGGTTTCAACCCTTCTAGTCGTTTGAAACAAGAAATTTAACGCATTCTTAATCAGTAAAGATGTCGCTATCGCCCCTACCTCGGAGAAGTAAAAAAAATTTTGTTCACTTTTTTTTAACAGTTTCAAATTTTTTAAAAATAGTAAAAATTAAAATTTTTTACTTTAATCTACTAAACGACAGAGGGATGTATAGAGAAGGTTCAGACAAAATTTCAAATAAATCGGTTCAATAAAACTTGAGATATCATGCACGCCAGCTTGAAAAAAGTAGTTTCGAGAAAAACGCGTTTAAAGTTTTGAGTAAAGTTTCAGGCAGTTTTACTCATATAATGGTGCGGTATACTTACATATTTTCAATCGGCAATTTCTGCTCCATACAATGGACCTTCGTCCACTTCAAAATGTTCATTCTCTGAAGTTCTTTCATGTAGACGAGCAGCCTGGCTTCCTTTGAAGCATCCGAAGCTCGGATTTCAGAGCGTTCGATCCGAGTTTCGTCCCTGTTATTTCGACCAATTGCGGGGAGACGTAATCGCGAGGAAAGACGTCAACGGGGGTCGTAAATCCCCGCTACGATTATAACAATCGACACCACGAATTGATCGATCCCCTGATTTCCGTTGAGATAATAGGAGTGATTGAGTTTGTATAACACTGTGATTCACAGAATTATAAATTATATATTTCCAACACTTAGATTACACTGACGTAGAGAAATAAATAGTTAACAACTTGTCGCACGAAGATGCGATAGATATGTACGCTAGAGCAGGGCTCTTATAATGGAAAGTAATGTATTAATGGACTTAGCACTATAATATATTTAGGAGAGAAGATGTATGTTCGACACCACCGAGAACCGACAAAAGATTTGCGTGAAGTATGCGACTCTCGCGCTATGTGTAGACTGCCGCGTTAGGCGTTAGTTTTTTGACTGTCTGTCGCTCTTTTTCTAATACGGAAGAAAAGTTCGGTGTGGGTGTGCCCCTGTGCCTAAAGAACGCGGATTCGTTGTTCCCACTTTCGTTAGGAAAAGTGAGGGTAACGAACCGCGGTGTCGATTGGTCATGACCTGCACTACTGCTCGAAGGGATGAGTAGGGAGTCTCCTACCATCGTGGTGGATAGATGACTGTGTGCGTGAGAAAAACCTAGCTTGTTTTATTACAGGGCTATTCGGATTTTCCTAATGGGTGCATACCCGCTTTCTCCGTGTTTTAAGTGCGACTAATAAACCCAAGGACCTCTCTAAAAACCGACTGTGTTTCGAGAATATTTTTAAGCTTCAGAAATTCTTCACGACAAACGGATTGAAGACACATGGCGAAACAATACAGGGAAGTGAAAGTTATGGTGGGTCCTTAGGTTTATTGAGGGTCGAAGTGAGGTTACGCAGGCCGGTTGTTGTCCGGTCGCGCAGGCTGGCGTGCAGATGTTTTAGGCGGCGTAACAGTCCCGTTTGACAGCGAAAGCATTCTGGATCAATTGTGATTTCCATAACGTTCAGTACTTTTAAAATCGGTATAAAACCTTTATTAAAAATACTAACAGCGAGAAAAGTAGCAATTTCAATGGTCCGCGTTCCTGCATAAATGCGTTTCGGTGCAAAAGTTCATACCAAAGAATTTAACGATACGTTATTATTTTGAGTTTCAGAACCCAAACATCATTCTAATAAGGTATTTGCAGACAAACTTTCATAGATTGGCTTTATAACTTTCAATACATCGTCACTTAGAGGAGGATTTTCATGAACAAATTCATCAATAGTGCCCCCAGCCACAGCTCTTTGCTTTTTGTTCGATTTGTTCCGGTCGAACCAGTTTAGTTGTCGCGTCACCAAAATCGCTGTAACACGGCAAATAATTGGAATTTTGAAAAATCCCTTTGAGGACATACTCTTGAATGTCTAACCTTTGGAAATATAAAAAGAAACATTTCGATTTTTTCAAATTTCTAGACTAGAATACCCCCTTAAGTCAATAATCGATATATTTATCGGAACTGATCTACAATACAATTAGAGTCTACCTATACTCTATATAAACCATTAAAACTTTATGAGAATAACGAGTAAGAAAAGATTAACAGTTTTCGCGGAAACTGCGACACGACCATGAGAAAGACGTCGAAGATAATCAGGTACCGATTAAAATTAATTGCTATTCATTAGCTGCTTTTTGTATATATTAAGTGTTTATATTGTCCATATGCCATTTTCATATTGCGTATTGTGCGTAGTTCTGCCCGATTGTTTTGTTTGATCATTTAAAACAGAATGTCAGAAATTTCCGAGTAATAGTCATTATAAGAAGTGCATGTATCCGATTTACGGGTTAAGGAACCGTAACTCACTACCAGTTTTCATCGTTTTCCTGTAAATGATAGTGATAGATACATAGCGTGGCTGTTAACTGTGTTTTAGAGGATTGAGTGGAAATGAATACAACAGAATTACAAAAACCAATTCATAATCGATAAATAATAAACAATTTATATAATAAATAATTTATATAATAAACAATTTATATAATAAACAATTAATAATAAACAATTATATGACATGGAAAATTGATTTGTTGTTTCACGGAAAGATTTAAAAACACCTCCAATTTCTCGGGATTACAACAATCTTAAGTACTGTAATATCGTGATGTAATATGTTTACAAAACGTGGACAATAGAGATGTTAATCAGACAGAGAAG
This sequence comes from Bombus bifarius, assembly GCF_011952205.1. Taxonomy (NCBI): domain Eukaryota; kingdom Metazoa; phylum Arthropoda; class Insecta; order Hymenoptera; family Apidae; genus Bombus; species Bombus bifarius. Next base: position 318,130 of record NW_022885576.1, read on the forward strand.
ACGATTGTGGCTTAACTTGAACTATTCACACCAAACGTACAGAACACAGCGCAATCCACACTCTCTCGGCAACGCCACTCGCAACCTCCGTCTCCGCTCGACTCGCACTCGGCTCCTCGACTCGCACTCTGTTTCTCGACTCGCGCTCTGCTTTTCGACTCGCTGTTGTCGCATTCCATTGCCCTTTTCCTAGGCCCACCGCACACGTGTTCTGCAGACGCTCGTGGCCAGGGTCACGTAGGTCTTTTCCACGAAACTATGCACTTGAAAAGACCGATGACACATTGATGGGCCCGACGGCGCCTCGGCTCTCGCGACACTGTTCATAGTTCGTCCGATATTGCCCAGGCCTTTCGTCCACGATACTACATTCGGCCATCCTGCAATAACATCTGCCCTCAGATGTTGTCTTCTATCTCGCTGTCATCAGATGCGTCATCTTCGGCGTTCAGGACCCACGGCTTCATGAAGTCTGCAGTCGTCGAGGTGTGCGCGGGCCCCTCATGCTCCCCCACTTTCTCCACAGTGTAGCGGTCATTTCGCATGGCTCGCGCGACCCGGTACGGGCCTAAAAATCTGCCCCCGAGTTTTAACCCTGCGCCGAACTGCGTTCTCTTTATGGCGACAAGGTCCCCCCTTTGATACTGCTTCGCGCTCTTTCTTCTTCTATTGTAACTTCGACGATTCTCCTCTTGAGTTGCGGCGATCTTCCTCTTCGCGTCCTCACGTAGCTCGCGACGTTGTTCTTCAAACCTCGCGGCCCACTCTTCGTCGATCAGCTTTCTAATCTTCGCCTCTTCCCTGACTTGCATTTCGACCCCAACCAATAGCTGGAAAGGAGTCTTCCCTGTGCTTCTGTTTACGGTGGAGTTTAGGTGTTTCTGAACCTGGTCAACATGCTTATACCAGTCATCGGGTTTAGGGGCAGTCAGTTTAGTTAGTAATGGTATGAGAGTCCTGTTTACCCTCTCTACCTGCCCGTTCCCCCTCGGTGCCCCTGTCGTGATTAATGAATGCTTTATGTTTTCTCCTTCGCAATACTCTCGGAAAGCGTTGGACGTGAACGCTGTTCCCCGATCGGAGATGATTCGCCGCGGATTCCCAAAAATAGCCGCTTGCTTCTTCAGTCGGTCGACAACATCCGCGGTATTAGTAGACCTAGTGGGATAAAGCCACGTGAACTTCGTGAACGCATCCACCACTACAAAGATGTGCGCGTACCTCTTCTTTGTAGCTGTCATGGGGCCCACATGGTCAATATGGTAAGTATCTAACGGCGTGTCGCCTTTGTCCAGCGGGTTAAGATATCCCTCTTGCCTGCCTAGCTTCCGTTCGGCTAGGATACAGTCGAGACAGTTGGATACCACGCGTTCGACCTTCTCGCGCAACCCCTTGAACCAGAAGTCCTTCTTGACCATAGCTTCGGTTTTGGTAACCCCGAAATGCCCACGCTCGTGCGCTTGCCTGACCACTTGCGTCTGCATCGCCCTCGGTACTACTATTAGCACATCGTCCTCACATTCCTTATACAGAATATCGTTTCTTAGCACATACCCGTCGGCCTGACTGCACGTTGCGGCGTCCAAAATCCTACGGACTTCAATGTCCTCGTTCTGTGCCCTTCTCAACCGTGCAATCAGCCCGTCTTCACTCTCCGTTACATACATAGTGCTCGGCAGGGGGTTCCTACTCAGAGCGTCTACATGCTGCATACTTTTCCCGGGCCGATGACACACTTGATACTTAAACTCGCCTAGTAACAAGGCCCATCTAGCCACACGCACACACAAGTCTTTCTTTCTCATCGTCATGGCGAACGCTTGACAATCCGTAACAATAGTAAACGGCACACCTAACAGATATACCCTGAACTTTTTCAACGCTTTTACTATCGCTAGCACCTCTAGTTCGTAGCTGGTGTACCTCGCTTCTGTGGGAGTTGTTTTTCCGCTGGCAAAGTAGACCGGATGGAATTTACCGTCGTTCAGATCCAGTTGCATTAATATTGCTCCGTAACCCTCTGCGGACGCGTCAGTATGCAACTCGGTCTCTGCGCCTATTCTATAGAGTGTTAAAACAGGCCCGCTGGTAAGCGCTGCTTTCAAGGTTTCGAAAGCTTCTGATTCCCGATCCCCGAACTTGAAGTCTATCTCCTTTTTCAACAGATCGGTTAAGGGTTTGGCAATCTTCGCGTAACCTCTAATGAATTTTCGGAAATATCCTGTAAGTCCCAAAAAACTCTGGACTTTTCTAACCGATGTTGGCTTGGGAAAGTTTGCAACGGCCTTGGTTTTATGAGCGGACGGCTTTATGGTGTTTCCCGAGACTATGTGTCCCAAATACTCGATTTCCCTCTGCATAAAACGACATTTTTTCCAATTTATGACTAGCCCATACTGCCCAGTTAATTCTACGACCATTTGCAGGCGTTCCCATGCCTCCTCTAAATTCTTTGCAAGGACAATGATATCGTCCATGTACACGATGACAATACCCTTATCCACCAGTTCTTTGTAGATCTTCGATATGTACTTTTGGAAGACAATAGGGGAAATTTTCAGACCAAACGGCAACTTCAGAAATTCGTATTGCCCCGTGAGCGTAACAAAAGAGGTGTACCTCTGGCTATCCTTGTCTAGACTTACGTGGAAAAACCCGTTTTTCAGATCTATTGTTGTAAACAGCTGGGCGCCCTGCAACGCGTCTAAAACGTCTTCAATTAACGGCAACGGGAAATGTGGACACTCAATGAGTTCGTTAAGCTCGCGAAAATCGACGCAAACCCTGATGGAGCCATCTTTCTTTCGGACTACCACTATCGGACTCGCGTACTCCGAGTCTGACGGTTTGATGACACCCTCGTTTATCCACGCTTCCATCAGATCATCTACTTCCTTTCTTTCCGACGGCGCCAGTCTTCGCGGTCTTCGCGCTACCGGTTTGTCGCTTTTCAGAACTATTTTCGCGGTTATCCCGGCGTCTCTCTTCTTCTCCGGCCTATACCCTTTAATAATATCCCGAATGGCTTCACGGTAATGAGATTCTCGTACATGTGACAAGTCGATCTCGTCGGATTGTTCTATCGCGTTTACCCTCAGTACATCCGGCGCGTCCTCGTGACCGTCGGTCTGATCGTCGAGTCGTAAAAATGTCACCTCGCCCCGTTTGACTCGCAACTCTACCTGGTCTAAAAAGTCGGTACCTAAGAGTAGACTGTGTCTTGTCATTACCTTATTCGAGACAACATGCAGAGTGACAGTAAAGTCGCACCCGTCGACCGTCATTACCCTTGTGAACTCACCCCAGGTACTATTGCCAGCGGAACCAAAACCATCAAACTTAAGTTTGCAGTTTCCCAGAGGTGGTGATCCTAACCTCACATACTCATCCGCTCGTATGAACGTAAGGTCACTACCTGTATCCACTAACGAGACAAACCTGCAGCCATCTATCGACACGTCCTTCACGTACTTTTTCCTCTCCGGTCTTGAGATTACGTAAGTCTTTACTTGTCGCGCTGTACAATTCGCCGCCACATGTCCAAGCCTGTTGCATTTGAAACACCTCATACCTTTTCCTTTCTCCGGGCACTTAACTCTTAGATGATCCTCACTACCGCAAATGGAGCATCTTCTTTTCTTCATTGCGTCTACAGATTGTCTGGGCCTCCCGCCGTTCTTCTGGGTTTTAGCCGGCTTCACAATCGACTTTGCTCTGCGACTCTTCTGCTCTTCGTACATCACTAACCTCTTCCTCAACCCTTTGATTGACGTAGCGCCATACAATACAGCCTTATTGTTCTCATCGTCTATTATTCCATCAACTATGTATTCCACCTTTGCTTCCTCCTCCATGTCCACATGGCTGGCTATTTCGAGCATGCGGTACATGTAAGCCAAACACGCTTCATCACTCTCCTTTTTTGTTTCTTCAAGTTTCTGATGAACTTGCCTACTGTTGACTTTCCTCGAAAATTCTTTCACTAGCCCCCTCTTCAACTCATGCCAAGTCCTGGCATGACACTCGAAGCTCGCAAATATTTTCGCTGATCCCTTCAGCAGCTTCCTCGCGTAGACTGCCTTCTGCTCATCCGACCACATGCACGTATCAGCGACTTCCTCGAACGACTCGAACCATTGTTCGACATTTTCACCTCTGTTGCCACTAAACGACTCTAATGCATCTTCGACGTCTCTAAAACTCAGTGTCGAACCAACACATGCCCTTCGACAACATTCGTCACGGTCCTGATGCACCCTTCGCGTATCTCTCTTGTATCCTCTTGCGTTTTTCTTGTCATCTTCATCCTCACTTTCGTCGTCGCTTTCCTCTTCCGACGATATGTCGTTACCATCCATGGCCGCTCGTAGCCGTGCGCGTAATTCTACTTTTCTTCCCGTCGTTTTTAAACCCAAACTAGCGAGGCGCTCCTTCAACTCCTTCGTATTCATTTTCTCAACATCCTCATCTTCGTTGCAATCACGCTCAGCTCTCTGTACACTTTCTAAATCTCGTTGACCGGTTAGCTCTTCACCACCCGTCGATCCCTTACGATACGATTGTCCAGCCCTACACGCCCGATTCAGCCTTGCAATCAGCACTGACCTCGCACCCGATATAGGGAGGTTCATTCGCGCGAGCTTATTCCTCAGCTCCTCCAGCGTCGAACCCTCTTCACCCGACAATCGTTCGTCCCCGACGTTGGCCATTTTTCACACAACACAAACTTAAACAGTCAACGATATCGTCTTTTACCGCACCGCGTACCGGTAAATTCACAACTAGCTCGAATAGCTCTGTTAAACCGTTTCGTTTTCTGTCTTGTCCAATCCCGGCTGAGCCCCCAAAAATATGTAATATCGTGATGTAATATGTTTACAAAACGTGGACAATAGAGATGTTAATCAGACAGAGAAGACGATTGTGGCTTAACTTGAACTATTCACACCAAACGTACAGAACACAGCGCAATCCACACTCTCTCGGCAACGCCACTCGCAACCTCCGTCTCCGCTCGACTCGCACTCGGCTCCTCGACTCGCACTCTGTTTCTCGACTCGCGCTCTGCTTTTCGACTCGCTGTTGTCGTATTCCATTGCCCTTTTCCTAGGCCCACCGCACACGTGTTCTGCAGACGCTCGTGGCCAGGGTCACGTAGGTCTTTTCCACGAAACTATGCACTTGAAAAGACCGATGACACATTGATGGGCCCGACGGCGCCTCGGCTCTCGCGACACTGTTCATAGTTCGTCCGATATTGCCCAGGCCTTTCGTCCACGATACTACAGTACTATTCTACAACTGTGAAATGATTTGAATTATGTTTCTAATGTTATCACGATCGATTCCTTAGAAAACTTCTTTCCCGGTCTTCGATTGCACGGTGTCATCTATTATCAATATTTCGGTAAAAGCAGTGCGTCGCACCATTCAAAAAAATATCTTGTTACATTTATAAAGTAGTGTAGTATCGTGAAAGAAAAGAGTTTGATTAGAGATCGGTTGAAAATAGAAAAAAACCGTGTCATCGTCCTTCTGTGGTTAGTTTACATTGAAGAGCGCCTATGTGACTAAAGACACCTAGTTCTTGCAAAACATGAGCGTGCAGAGATACGAGAAAGCAATAAAGAGCGCTAGAGCACAAGGGCGGTTTCGGGTTCAAGAAGCGATGACCGTGTCACGTAAACTTAGGGGTTAGTTGATGAAAATAAAAAATAGCTGAGTCGTAACACAACTAACGTCTTTATTTCACAGCACAGGTTTACACAGATCGGAGAAATGTTCACTGTTCGATAGTTTAGTCTATTTCTCCCCAAGTGTTCTCATCTCATTACGGAGGAAAGCTCGATGTGGGTGCGCCCTTTTTAATTAACAACGCGGATTCGCTGTTGGCACCTTCCGTTAGAAAAAGTGAGGGTAACAATCCACGATGCCAATTGGTTATAGGTCATGAAGATAGGAGGAGAAAGCCTCCTTCCAACGCGGGTAGTAGGTAATATTGTTTATGGGAAAAACCAGCTTTTTCGTTAGTCGAGTGTTGGGTTTTTCCCATTAAGTAACTACCTGCTTTTCCGTAATTAGTAAGGACGTATAACAACCTAAGGGCTGTTTCAAGGACCATCCATAAACAGATAGCAGAAATAATAAACTTAAAAAGTTTAGGTTTATGGTGGGTCCTTGGGGTAATTGAGGGTATGGACTGAAGATCTGCATACATCCTACCTCTAATATGAATCGACGTTACAACCGAGAGGTCAGAGTATGCGAGTCGAAAAGTGAGTGTGTTGCGAGAGTCAGTGTTTGTTCGACCAATCGCGGGGAGACGTAATCGCAAGGAGAGACGTCAACGGGGGTCGTAAATCCCCGTTACGATTATAACAATCGACACCACGAATTGATCGATCCCCTGATTTCCGTTAAGATAATAGGGGTGATTGAGGTTGTATAACCCTGTGATTCACAGAATTATAAATTATATGTTTCCAGCACTTAGATTACACTGACGGAGAGAAATAAGTAATGAACAACTTGTCGCACGAAGCTAAGATAGATATGTGCGTTAGAGCAGGGCTCTTATAATTAGATTTAGTGTATTAGTGGACGTAGCACTATGAGATTTAGGAGAGGAAATGTATGCTCGACAATACCGAGACCGACTCTCGCGTTATGCTTAGACTGCCCCGCTGGGCATTAGCGTATACTTAGTAGTTGACTTTTCCAACGATGTAGAAGAAGTGAAGTTGAGTGACGATGCTGTGTCCGAGGAAAGCTAAGGATGGGTGTGTCTAGCGCACGGGACCATCGGATTTGTTGGGGCCGATGTTATTTAGGAGAGTGAGGGAATAGGCTTCGTTTTTAATTGGTTAAACGAAGGGTCTTAACTGCCCTCGAGAGAAAGTGGTTAGTGGGAGGAAAGCTGCAGCGTGCGTGAGAAAAACCAACTTTCCCTTGTCCAGCCGTGGGAGACAATAGTGTTTAGAAATTCCTCAGAACCAGATGTTTGTTTGTTTTGAAGGACCTTAGCAGGCAAGTGACTCGGGTTTATGACGGGTGCTTAAGGATATTGAAGGTACGCCGTACGGAAAAGCGGACATCTGGTGTCCGTCTGGCCCGCGGTGTGTGACCTGGGCCAGGCAGAGAGGCCCGGCGTAACAGTCAGAGTTGATCGAGACATCGAAGAGTAGAGTTGAGAGAGCTAATCGAGTCGTCAAAGAGTAGAGTCATTAAAGTTGATCGAGTTGTCTGTGTTGTAGATGTTTATTCGACCAATCGCGGGGAGACGTAATCGCAAGGAGAGACGTCAACGGGGGTCGTAAATCCCCGTTACGATTATAACAATCGACACCACGAATTGATCGATCCCCTGATTTCCGTTGAGATAATAGGGGTGATTGAGGTTGTATAACCCTGGGATTCACAGAATTATAAATTATATATTTCCAGCACTTAGATTACACTGACGTAGAGAAATAAGCATTTAACAACTTGTCGCACGAAGCTAAGATAGATATATGCGTTAGAGCAGGGCTCTTATAATTAGATTTAGTGTATTAGTGGACGTAGCACTATGAGATTTAGGAGAGGAAATGTATGCTCGACAATACCGAGACCGACTCTCGCGTTATGCTTAGACTGCCCCGTTGGGCATTAGCGTATACTTAGTAGTTGACTTTTCCAACGATGTAGAAGAAATGAAGTTGAGTGACGATGCTGTGTCCGAGGAAAGCTAAGGATGGGTGTGTCTAGCGCACGGGACCATCGGATTTGTTGGTGCCGATGTTATTTAGGAGAGTGAGGGAATAGGCTTCGTTTTTAATTGGTTAAACGAAGGGTCTTAACTGCCCTCGAGAGAAGGTGGTTAGTGGGGGGAAAGTTGCAGCGTGCGTGAGAAAAACCAACTTTCCCTTGTCCCGCCGTGGTAGACAATAGTCTTTAGAAATGCTTCGAACACAGATGTTTGTTTGTTTTGAAGGACCTTAGCAGGCAAGTGACTCGGGTTTATGACGGGTGCTTAAGGATATTGAGGGTACGCCGTACGGAAAAGCGGACATCTGGTGTCCGTCTGGCCCGCGGTATGTGACCTGGGCCAGGCAGAGAGGCCCGGCGTAACATCCTCCCCCCGTTGAGAGGGTACCGATCAAAATTTCATTAAAGGTGGAGTTAATTGGAGCAGCCGCCCGACTCCTTGTTGATTGCTGATTGTCCTTATTCTGCTTGATCGGGTTGGCTCGTTGGTAGGACGAGCTGTGTGGCACGTCGTTCCAAGATGCTCGTTGCCGTATGACTTGTGGTAGTCTGGATGAGGCCGTTGTCGCCAGGGTGACTTCGCAGATACGGTCGAAAGTCCGGTGCGTTGAGGATATGTTGTCTTCCTTGCGTTCTGGATCGCTGTGGTCATCTGCATTGTCTGGCGACTTTCTATTGCGGTTCACGAACCAGGAAGTGTCGTGAAACAGCTCGGCCCATGAAGTATCGTGAGACACCTCGTCCCAGGAGGTGTCGTTGTACAACTCGCCGATTTCACAAAGGCACGTGAAATCCGTGTGTGGTTGCACAATGAAGACGTGAAGGAGGTCTACGGTGGATTGGGGGACAGGGCTCCCCCCGCTGATCCATTCGTATCGCGCCTTCTTGATGATGCTTGGTGGTTGGACCGGCGTGGTCCAGTTTACTGCGAAAGACAGAATTAGAGACATCTTACCTTCCGTTTGGTTAGGTTTGGATCTGGAGCGGGAAGATTTTGCATCTCGGTCCAAGATGCTCGGCTCCGTATGAGTCATTGCCGTCCGTAGGTGCCGTAGCTGCCAGGGAAAATGGATGGCCAGGCCTAAGGGTTGTTGCGTTGAGAGCAAGTGGTCCACCTTGTAGGCTGCACTGACATCGACGAGTGTGGTGTTTTGTTTCAGCCCATTCGTCGGTGTGCTCCATTTCGGCGATAATGTAGTAGGAGACGGCATGTCGGCTGGTAAGGTTTCATCCGTCTGTTGATCCAGAGACTCTTGAGCGGCTGTCTGATTCAAAGCGTCTGATGGCGTGGAATCAGATTGTTGCGATGCTGATGATGTGAGCGAGGTTGTCGTTGGGTCTCGGGTGGGTGACACGTTGTGAGTGTCACGCGATGAGGTCCGCATGTCATGCGACAAGATCGGCGTCCGAGTCGATGCGATATTCTCCGTCGGCTCGGGTTTCACGCATGAATCGCGTGTTTTTGTTGTCGACGGGGTTGTTGCTGATATTTGTTCAAAGAGACCTAGGAACCGCACGTCAAGCTCCCGATGCTCTTGCGATAACGAATCTAAACCCTCAGCTTCCCCCTCATCTAACCCATCTAGCTCGTCTTGAACCGCGAGTATCGTCCTCCAAATTTCATCGAACGAGTTGCGGCAAGATATTAGGAAGATTCTGTTTGCCTTCCCAGACGCTTCGTATTCATCGAGTTCGCGCCTTATGGTTGCAAGTCGACGGGCTACGGCGCCTCGTCTCCGCCGTAACGTGCTGATTAGTTCAGCTTGGGCCATATTTGATTTTAATAACCGGAACGATCTTGCTTGATCAAATGGACGTTGATCTGGGACTCGGTTGATGATCGTTACGATGCGGCGTTGGCTCGTGTAGATGCTGAGCGACGGAGGTGCTCCTCTCCGATGGCGGTTCCCTTGATCAGCTGACTAAGTGGTTGGAACTTGGATTTCACGCGACACTGTATAGTCACTGGTCAGTGCACTTTTTGGGCGACACGAAATCCGGCTCGAAGGACCATGTTTGTTCGACCAATCGCGGGGAGACGTAATCGCAAGGAGAGACGTCAACGGGGGTCGTAAATCCCCGTTACGATTATAACAATCGACACCACGAATTGATCGATCCCCTGATTTCCGTTGAGATAATAGGGGTGATTGAGGTTGTATAACCCTGGGATTCACAGAATTATAAATTATATATTTCCAGCACTTAGATTACACTGACGTAGAGAAATAAGCAATTAACAACTTGTCGCACGAAGCTAAGATAGATATATGCGTTAGAGCAGGGCTCTTATAATTAGATTTAGTGTATTAGTGGACGTAGCACTATGAGATTTAGGAGAGGAAATGTAAGCTCGACAATACCGAGACCGACTCTCGCGTTATGCTTAGACTGCCCCGTTGGGCATTAGCGTATACTTAGTAGTTGACTTTTCCAACGATGTAGAAGAAGTGAAGTTGAGTGACGATGCTGTGTCCGAGGAAAGCTAAGGATGGGTGTGTCTAGCGCACGGGACCATCGGATTTGTTGGTGCCGATGTTATTTAGGAGAGTGAGGGAATAGGCTTCGTTTTTAATTGGTTAAACGAAGGGTCTTAACTGCCCTCGAGAGAAGGTGGTTAGTGGGGGGAAAGTTGCAGCGTGCGTGAGAAAAACCAACTTTCCCTTGTCCCGCCGTGGTAGACAATAGTCTTTAGAAATGCTTCGAACACAGATGTTTGTTTGTTTTGTAGGACCTTAGCAGGCAAGTGACTCGGGTTTATGACGGGTGCTTAAGGATATTGAGGGTACGCCGTACGGAAAAGCGGACATCTGGTGTCCGTCTGGCCCGCGGTATGTGACCTGGGCCAGGCAGAGAGGCCCGGCGTAACAGTAGAGTTGTTAGAGTTGCTAGTGAGAGAAAGAGAGAGAGAGAGAGAGAGAGAGAGTGTTAGATTCGTTGTAACTAGAGTTGCCAAATAACTGTAAAGTTATTTGAGATAGATACGAGTATCGCATTTAGTTTCAGTTAAATAAACATTGTTTTCTGTCCAATTAATACCTGTATATTCAATTCATTATTAATAAATTGTAAGTAGTCGGAAAAAATGTATATATTAATTTCCACGACACTACGGTAGTTTTAATAATATAAATTCCATGCTTAATGCCAACATGCTATTAGTACCGAAGGATATTCTATCACTATGTGAATCAGTCATATCATCTTCTGATATTTCTGATCTTTCGTCAAAGAATCTCTAAAAATATCTAAAGTTTAATCATGATGAATACACAGTTGACCGTCAAAATATATGGTATATTTGGCTCTAATTGTTAAAATATACAATACATAGGTGCAGCGTAGCTCTTTTTTCTCCGATGAATGTTTATAAATGCTTATAAATATTAAATTGTTAGAATTTAATCTTGGAATTAGGTTTAATATTCTGTGGAAGACACAATGTTTATGTTGAAATAATATAATGTGATATTTATTAAACAATTATTTCGAGAGTTATAAATGTGCGTTCTGGAATGTAGACAGTTGGCTAGTTATTCACAGACTGACTGCCTTAGTGACCTGTGGCGCTTGTAAAGATTTTGAACCCCCACTCTCTATAATGAGTGTGACCTGAGTAGATGTCTGTGTAACGTTACGTGCCATGGAACTTTCTAGCAGCTTCTCGATACAAAGCGCTACGCTGTCAAGGCGCGACACCGACGTGCCCAATGTTCCATCCATATCCTTACGTTTCTTCCGCCGAGTTCTCGGAAGAGCATGCACGCGTCAGCCGCCACGGTACATCTAACGAACGTACGCTAGTGGGGATGGCGCTGGGCAACGAATGGAAGAATCTGTACGATCAAACACTCTATCCGCATGCGACTGATATCGTTGTATTCCAACATAAATATATTCTGGAATGGTAAACACTTCTTTCGCACCTTCACGTGGCCTATCCTATTAGCATTATTACTTTGCTATCCAACATTTTTCTAAAATTTAATAATTTGATTACAGAAATAGTAGTAGAACTAAAGTGAAGGAAAGACATGTATGGTTACACGTACTACAAATGATATGAGAATTAATTTTTACTGATTTTTCAGGGTGAAAGGTATGGAGATATTTAGTAAAAATGAAACGAACATTTCCGGACACGCGAAAATCCACACATATTGAAAGATACATTCATGCAGAATGGTGCACAACCGCAATCTATCTAAACAGTGCAAGAGCACTTGTCCAACTGTTTTGGAAACAGGTGGGTTGGTCGAAGAGTCTCGGTCCTCAGATTTAAATCCTCTCGACTTTTATGTATGTGATTTTGCTGTAGACACTCGCGGTGTTTCTAAAAATGAAGCATTAGAGGAAACATTAATCCTCTCTACTCGCAAATTTCATACGGTGGTTTTCGATATACTGTTATGGATTTCCACGGATAAGCAAGTTTAATGTTCAATTTACCATTTTTTCTGCAAAATGTCACGCGGGATTGTCTACGCCTCTGAATGCCATAGTCTTTTTTTCTGCAACTTTTACGAGATAAGCTACCGCCCATGTGTTTTTCGGAATGAGAATCACTGTGCTCCCCGCTGCTTAAGTTGGTCTCTTTTCATTCGTGTAAAGAGGTTTACTCACGTGCAGGGGTATTTTTAATTGTCAATAACTAAAGAAACAAAGCCGAAAACGCAATTCTTTTATTCTGGATTTTCGTCTTATTTCGGCTTTAAGAATCACCTCTTGAATTTTCGGAAACCTATAGTCGAACACCCTGTATATCGTTTCCTCAATTGTTTACGAATACCTCGGAAATATTGAGGGCCGACTAGCGTTACATACATGTATAAAAGAAGATTGTTCAGAATCATGCCCCCAAGAAATATTGAAAAAGCATTAAAATCTATATGTGATAAGGATAATAATTACCAAAAACTAAACACATCATATCATTTCCTCCTTGAAACCATTCAATTTTTATCTGAAACATTTTTCATTAAAATCGTTAGTTATACAATAATCTAAGTAATTTCACTTATACGTGTCCCACATTGTATACATACTTGTACTTTCCTTTCCATTAAATTTGTATAAAGTCATCAATGCTTTATGGTTTATATTATATAAATAAATATTGAGATAATATGGATAAATGAACGTCGTTTTAGTGAGATCATATTTAAATAAAGTATAAAAAAGATTTCAGAATTGACAACATTTTCGTTGTGTTGTAGTAGAAAATATAAGTTAATAACAACATTTTTAGTTGATATATAACTGAATTTATCTCATACGAAAATTTAATCACTGTTTAGTTTAGAATTTAGGGCGCGTAATGATTCTTCGGTCAATTAGCCATCGTTTTACAAAACAGAGATTATATTTACGCGTATATACAAGACTTTACAAAGTATAATGAATATTGAGTTTAACGAATAATAAGTTTAACGAATAATGAGTTTAATGAACGCTATTAACAACGTTCTTGGGTTCAAGCGAATCCACGGTCAACGGGATAACTCTTTACTATGCGTAGAATAATTTTAGGCACAAAAATACGATTGCTGAGATGCTCGGTAAACTGCTCGATGTATCACTTTCCAAGGCGATCACACGAATGATAATCTGATGGAAATCTTTCTCGCTGTACGATTTCATTTGTTTGTTATATGCTCGTTGGAAGCATCGAGAACGTTCCAAACGCCGTTGCTAGGCAGTTTCTGTCTGGAGTTTGATTGTTAATACAACGTGTGTCCCATTATATCGACACCTCCAAAGTACAATTCTATGTGGCCAGGTCCGTTCTTGAGGCCGTATGCCTCTACAACCACCTTTCTAGGGAGAACTATACAACCGCTCCACACCTTCGTCAGGCACAACGTTTATTCCGAACAATTAAAATCAGATCGAATGACAACAATTGCTTAATTACAGCTATGATAAAATCTAAGTTAAAGCATTAGAGGACTTTTCCCAAAATTGCAAAGGGAAGGCTCCGGTTTTCCTTTCGTCTTCGACATATATATGTCGGAGATGAAAAGAACACCGGAGCCTTTGGAATTTTGGATAATCCCGCAACATTGTAACCTAGAGTCTACTATAGCTGTAATTAAACAATTGTAGTTATGCAATCCGATTGTAATTGTTCGAGAGTTGTGATAATGAGCTTGGGCTCGAGGCGACAGCCAGTCGCCGAACGTAGCCGTGGTCACGGGATGAACGCTTTGTCTAACAAAGGCATGGAACAATTCTATAGCTCTCCTTGAAAAGGAAATAGTTGTAACACTCGACAGTAAACATTCCAACGGTCTCTGTCCCGTAGCTCGCCACACGCAGACCCTATTCTTCGAGTAAGATGATTGCCAGATGTCGATGCGTCTCCGCAGTACATGTTCAGCTAGCTCGAGGACCCGTTATAAATCTTAAGATTTAGTCAACTAAAGTCCTTCAAACGGACAAACAGTCTTTGTCCCAACTACGGGAAAATAGGGGAGACCTATTTTTCAACGAGCGGCGTCTCCCACTTTCCCTCGAGGGCGGCTAGCATCTTTTTCTAACCACCGATATGGAGATTGACCAATTAGCAGCAACGCCAATTTCCCTTACTTTCTGAATGAAGGCTTTTCTCGACGAATCCGATGATCTCGTGTCCTTAGACACACCCCAATATAGTTTTCCTCTGCGGCATCATCAGGACGGGAAAGGCATTCTCGCTCGCGATCTCATTGATGAAAGGAGTAACCCTTTACGACCAATGAATATTACGCGTCCGACTTAGATTTTGTGAGTACGTTCATCTATCATCCCGTCGACCGCGGATTCGTTATTGAACCTAGGATCATTGTCATTAGTTTCTCGAGTACCTAACTACCACGGTTACTTGTCCGGTTCTATAATAATCGTATTTGCACTAGTCAATGTCTTCTCTATTGCATAACGACAACGTGTAACCCAAACGAAGATTCGTTTCACGCCCCTAACCCTAATTCTAATGTAAACCCGACATATATATTCTCGATTATTATGATGATGAATTATTTACGATAAATGAATTGTACAGATGTTGATTAAACAGAAGAACGATGGTTGTTTAACGTGAACTAATCACAATAACGTGCTATAATCTAGACAACTCAATAATTAATTCGCAACTCTCGTCACAACGGATCCAACTCTCTCTCTCTCTCACGCGGACCATACTCTCACGACAACGTTAGCAACACTCTCTCGGCAACGCCATTCACACTCTCTGACCTCGATTCACACTCTCTGGCTTCTCCAATGACACTGACTGTTCTAGCATCCCTTTGTCTTTTCTTAGGCCCACCACGCACATGTTCTGCAAACACTCGTGGCCAGGGTCACGTAAGCCTTTTCTACGAAACAATTCATTTGAAGGTCCGACGACACATTGATGGTGTCACGTAAAATTGATTCTTGGATTGTAAGAAAAAAGAAGGCTGAGTCATAACCCGACTATTAATTTTCTTTTATCGAAGTTTATTATTAATTTAGCACTTACAATAATGGAACAACACTGAGCCGGAGAAAGGGGTTGTG
Organism: Bombus bifarius; assembly: GCF_011952205.1. NCBI lineage: Eukaryota > Metazoa > Arthropoda > Insecta > Hymenoptera > Apidae > Bombus > Bombus bifarius. Next base: position 333,418 of record NW_022885576.1, read on the forward strand.
CAAGAACAGCGACTAAAACAAGAACTGCGCGAGCTGGGTAAAGTCTCGGCTTATATGCGTTTTGGTTTGAGAATGTTGAGGGGCTCGGTGTAGGTTATGATGTGGAAATGTGTCTGAAGGTCGGGAGTCGATGTCTTATCTTTGATGTGGACTAAGGTGCGTCACAGCCTTGGTGTAGACTATGATGATAAGGTAGTGATGTGCCCAAAGGAATTCGAGGCTCGGGGGTCGATATCCTATCTCTGATGTAAGTTGAGATGTGATTGATGTCACAATGGACCCGACGACGCCTCGGCTCTCGCGACATTGTTTATGGTTTACCCGATATCTCTTAGGCCTTTTTGTCCACGATACTACAGTAATATTAATTTTCCTTCCTTCCTTTTCTTACGAACTCTTGTCTCTTATAATTTCTGTTATACATATATTAATTTTTAAACTTATATAATATTCATGAATATAAGACCAGAATATAATTAGTGTAGAAAATTTTCAACTTATTGAAAATTAACATTATTACAATATTAACCTTAATTCCTCATCTAATTATTATAGGCAGAATCAGAATAAACCCGATATTGGAATGAACATAATTATAAGTTATAACTGTGACCGGTACACTGAAATAGAACTGATATAGAATTGAAATATAAGCGTAATAGATATAGAACCGATATAGAATCGATATAGAACTATTAGTTCAGAACCTATATTAGATCGGAACCGTTACTCCAATAGCAGTTATAACATTTTATGGGTTTTTATTGGTTCTTGACTGTTTTAGTCAAAACCGATATATAAAAATTTGAAACAGTTGTTTTTGGAAACATTTCAATCCCTAAGTCAGAGAGAAGAAACCAAATAGAAAGAAAAAAAGGACAGAAATGATAATTTTGCCTCGAACTTGTCTGTGTATAAGAGAAAAGTGCAGGAAAAGAAAAGGAAGGGGACAAGCATGAAAATTACTGTTTTGTCTCCGGACGACAAAATCAGTAGCCGCTCCATTACTTTCTAACTAGAAACTATGACGCACATCTGGTCGCGAACATGAAAGTTTCCAGAAAATTCGTATGATCACTCAGTCCAAACGAGGGGTACGAAAGAAAATGCACCCGGGGCCCCAACGGGAACGATTATGGGTCCCCCTCCCCCACCTCCCCCACAGCCGTGGTCGGCGTCACGCCGTTCCCGCCGTCCCGACGGGTCGGAAAGTAATAATAAACAAACTAAGAAAACGGATAGATTCGGTGGTCCAGAACCTCGAGATCCACTAGAGGATCTCAAGATTCTGTTCCTCCGCAAATTGGAGGAGTGTTAGCGAGAAATAATGCCGGAGTAGCGATCCCCCCGGCTACGGACGCTGGCGTCGCCGCAAGAACCATACAAGCACGATTGCGGTAGGCAAGAGACACCTCGCGATCGACCGTGGAGCGAGGCGAAAGAACAGAAAGCCCACGGCGCAACCTCTTCCAACGGTCTATGCGCCGACCGAGGACACAAGAACCAAGGGACGGGTGTAGTCGTCTGTTCCGTCGTCGACGTTGCGAACAGAGGCCTTAGCGCCCAGGATGGCGAACGACAGTGGCGGAACAAGGGCAGGGACTTTCACGTAAGTGGCCGCTCGACCTCCGATGCGCCCCCGCACGGGAAGGGAATCCACGGGAGGAGCGGGCAGCGGCGATGGATCCGGAGCTATCGGGGCAGGAAAGAGACGTAACGCTAGTGGGCGAGACCTGCGCGGCGAGAAAGTCCCGGGCCTTCCCCGACCCCCACGGTGTGCCACGGTATCGCTCACTGTGAGGGACGGCTCGGGCTTCACGTACAGGGATGCGATGTCCGTGATGAAGAGGGAAATCAAATTCTCCGAACTCGACATCACGCAGTTAAGACCGAGGAGGGCGATCACGGGGGCGCTGCTGTTCGAAATCTCAGGCCAGGACGCTGGGACCAAAGCATCGCGACTGGCCGAGCGAATGGCGGCAACGCTGAAGGACTTGCCCGCCAAGGTAACCGTGCCGCGAAGGACGGCCGAGCTAAGAGTGATCGGACTGGAGGACTCGGTCACCCCGGAGGAGGTGGCAGCCGCCGTTGCTGAGGCCGGGGGCTGCCACGCCGACGAGGTCAACGTGGGAGTCATACGCTCCGCTCCTCGGGGCCTCGGGTCGGTATGGCTACGCTGCTTGCTGACAGCGGTCAGGAAAATCGGCAGAGGAGGAGACGCCCGATCAAGAGGTAGGATTAACATAGGTTGGTCAGCGGCGAGGGTTTCTCGTCTCCCTGCGCGCCGACTCCAATGCTTCAAGTGCATGGAGTCAGGTCACGTGCATCGACGGCCGACCGGTCGGAGCGCTGTTACCGGTGCGAGGCGGAAGAACATCGCGTCAGGAACTGCTTGGCGCGAGTACCCATGTGTCCGGTGTGCGCCGACCTGGGACTGTCCGCGTCGCACCGTATGGGGCCACCGACATGCAAACCTGTTAAGGTATAATAAATTAATAACTTTATTAGCACACAACATCGATACATATATATTACACTCTGAAGACCTCGCTAACCTTCTTACACGCACGCTTGTTGTCAAACAGACTATTCGAGAATCTTCTAACATCTAACAACAGTCTTTTGTCTCAACCAAGACCTGGATGTCCTCTGGCGCTTACACACACACTCCCATGTACAGTGCAAATGTATCATCTACCTAACAAAACCGCCTGCCCGTAAGAAGAGGGCCGCACAGGAAACAAGGACCGTTTCAGGCGACGGGGAAGGAAACGATGCCGCCGTCAACTGACCCCACGAAGGCCAGAAGAGAGAACAGAGTAGTCGGACACAACGACTGCGAGGGGAACGGCCCGGAGAAGGCTATGGAGACGGAGCCTTCTCCGACGTGAGCGGAAGAAGAGGAGAAAGACAACTGCTCCTTCAGTGCAATCTTAACTGCTCCCGCCGGGTTCAGGACTTAATGTTCCAGAGCCTGACGGAGCGGAGGATCGGTCTGGCAGTGGTGGCCGAGCTGTACAGCATTCCCGACGGGTCACGAGGCACTGGGGATCTGATCGGCTCGGTCGCCATATTCTGGACCAGGATCGCGGGAAGCCCCTCCTGCTCGGTGATCGAGCGGGGACGGGACTTCGTGGCCGTGAAATGGGGCGACCTGGCCGTGGTGGCCGTCTATGTGTCGCCTAACATTAGCCGGGCAGAATACGCCTCCTTCCTGGACGGACTCGAGGCTTGCGCGAGGCGTTTGGGCGCCTGCCCGTCACTGGTCCTTGGGGGCTTCAACGCCCACTCAACGGCGTGGGGCTCCCGCAGGACCAACGGAAGGGGGCGCGACGTGCAGGACTGGGCGACCGCACTCGACCTCCGGCTTATGAACCGGGGGTCGTCTAGCACGTGCGTGGCGTGGCGGGGCGAGTCCTCACATGGGCAAACCTTGCCGCATCCCGCCGTGTTTCCGGTTAGGAGGTCTCCCCGGAGGAGACCCTCTCGGACCACCTCTACATCTGGATGGAGGTGGCGGTTGGCGGCGCGATGAGCGACCGTTCGTTGGGTGCGCTGTGGCCGAGCGGCGTGGTTACGCGGCGTTGGCCATGTCGTTGGACGTGATCAACGCCTTCAACAACATCCCCTGGAACAGGATATGCCGGGCCCTCGAATTTCATCGGGTACCTGCGTACCTGCGGGGTGTGGTCCGGGCGTTCCTCTGGGACCGGAGTATCGTCTACACCGTCCGGGGGGGAGGGGTGACCGGGAGGGCTGTTCACCGCGGGGTCACGTAGGGTTCGGTGTTGGGTTCGTTGCTGGGGACGACACGTTGGTGCTGGTCTGGGGCACGGCATGGGGTAGAACCGCCCACCTGACGGAGCTGTCGGTGGCCTGCGTGGTCGCCGAGATTAAGGGATTGGGACTGAAGGTGTCCCCTGAGAAGTCCGTGGCAATGTGGTTTTGCCGCAGGGCTGATCACGAGACGCCTCCAGCGGCGTACAAATATATGTAACTCTAGGGGTAAGACATCTATCGTCCAGTTCAGAAGATCTGTTTCTTTTCTTGTGCGCATAAATAACAGCATGAATAACATGGGCGAGGGACCGCCTTCATGCGTTCTTTAGTTGTTGATTTGCTTGCAGATTGTAGTATATGGCGTATCTGTGGTAATTTTGCACTTTTTGGCCGGCTTTTATGATGGGGCAACTTCTCTCACGTGGTACGTACATCGCGATGGAAATAATCGAATAACGGTTGCTTCAGTATAAAATACTTCAACTCTTTAAAAGTCAGTGTAGACTCCAACAATCATTGGGTATAAAAATTACATTGAAATTAAACTCACCCACCGCATAAATAGTTTTATACGCTAGAACTGTACACAATATGATCGATCATGCAATCCGTAAAACAACCTGTAGATATTCATGTTACCTCAAATTGCATGTTTGACAAGGCCATCGATGACTATAGACAGTTCCGAAGGCATTGTCCGTTGATGTCAAACAGCATACGTTACATAATATTTGATCCATGTAATTGTGGAGAAACGAATGTCATGATCAGTTTATTCATATACAGCTCGAGCAGTCTACAATTCGAACTCAGAATCATAATAACAGCCAAAGTATCAATATTTGGTGAACTTGTTGTCATTCAGAAAGAATATGGGTTACTTCCCCTTTTCGGATAATGCAAAGATGATACTACCTGTCAAAGCTAACCCTAATCCGGTCATTATCTTCGATGGCCTTGTTTGTAATGAATAAAACGTTATGAGAGAATACTTTACAATGGGAAAACACTGGAACATAGGATTGTTTTTACGTGTCTCAATCACGAGAGTACCTCACCATGCCTGCTCAATTCAAATCCAACCTTTTGATTTTGAAGTAAAACCACGTGAATCTATGGCACATATATTATAATTGTGTGGACACGAACATGACGTTCAAAAATTTTTCTAATCTTTGCTTTTAATGTTGGTGACAAAAATACAACTTTCTCATAATAGATACGGACAACTAAATATGTTGTGATCAATATCAACGAGAATTTAATAAATGCGTCGTAACAACGTCATTCGTTCAAAGTATTCTCTCGAGCTAACATCTCCATGCAGCAACACCCGACGAAGCATATTGTTGCCGACGTTGGCGACGGCGATGATGAGAAACAAGGAAAAAACGAAAAGTTCTTATATAAAAAATAGCCAAGGCTAACGATACCATACATAAATAAATATTTGGCGTCGGAAGTTGAAAAGATGGATACGGCATAGCGTTAAAATGCGACTTTTCAAGCGCTTGGTTGAGAATACATCCGGGACATCGTTACCCCCCACGTAACCGTTACTGATTGCGACATCGCCAATCAGAAACCATTAAAGGAAAGAACAAAGATATCAAAAGATTAACACCGAAAAAACGACCTCGTATAAGCTACGCTGACAACGCTGCTAACAACGACAATGGTGCAACGTCTACGAGTACTCGACAGGAACGTGGCAATCAAGCAACCATGTCATCGATATACAAGGATGTGGAACCGATTTCCTTCGAAACATTGATGTTCAATAATAATCTTAGTACGTTAGAGGTCTTATACGAGTGTTTACGGGGGAATCTTGATTCACTAGCGTGGAATTATTTATAGAATTTCTTTACTAATAGTACGAAATAGATCGACAGGGTGTACACATAGTACACTTCGTAAACGGTAATCTCATGATAGACAATATCATTGTACACAGTGAGAGGTACAAGGGTACTCAAAATATGTACGAATTAATATTTTAAAGAATACTCAACGATACTCTATACGTAGAAGCCGATAAACACGCGTACAAGAGTATTCTATTTGCCTCAACAACGCATAGACGCGGTTATTCCTAGACCAGTCCTATGATAGGTAACAAAGGACGCAATTAAAACTACATTATAGTACCGTTGTTTGCTAAAAAAGCAGGGCCATGAAATGTAATGACAACTTCCGGAAAATATGGCCGACTAGTCAAAACGGATCCAACCACTGCAGTACAACGGATAAATTAATTTCTATTTTCTTAAGCTGGTCTGTCTAAATATAGATGCTATGAGGTCTCTTATTATATCTCAATTGCTTTACTTCTTCCTCATTCTCATATTCGACGTATTCACAGGGCAGCGAGCCAAAAATCAGGTAATAGCGGTCAATATGTAAAAAGTGATCGTTAATAAATTTTTAAATACATACGTGAATAAGTAAAAAAAAATGTTTGATGCGTTAAAAATAAAAATTACCGAATAAAATAAAAGAGGCACCTCGATGTTTGTAAGAATGTGAATAATTCCATTGTAATTTGCTATTAACTTTGGCAGTAAAATGCCATTTAAAAAAATATTACATTGTAATTACATTTTAGATAAACATAATCCAAGATATTAGTTATTAAAAACAAAATTGAGTTACGTATGAGAACAGCAATCTGGTGTGCTTGCTCACTTCGGAGTTCTGGAAATGAGCAGGGACATGAAATCGTCTAGCAAAAATGCGAGACTTGCTTTCTCAGCGATCGTCTTCTCCTTATTATGACGGCGAATTCGAAGTCCTTTCATGATAACCAAACCGCTCTATGTTCTCACACAATTATACTCCTAACAACAACTCGTAGATGCCGAGAGACATTTGACTCTAGTAATAAGCGTATACGTTACACTGATGCCATTCTCAATAGCACGAATTCCAGGTTAAGTGGATAACCCTTCATTTTGTGCCTTAAAAATTAGTCACCTTTGCCCTGAGTTCTGCCCGAGCAGTCGAGCTATGCGGACGTGTGAATCAGTGCCTCCGTAAGTGCGACAAGTGGGGAAAGCAAAGTGACTCAAGACAAAGCCAATCGCTAAATAATGGAAAATATGCAACAAGAACCACTAATAAAAATATTAAACAAAGGAGAAACAGACCTGTAGATATAACAAACCCAAATCAATCAACAAACGAAGATCATGATTGCTCAGTTATAAAGGAAACAGAAATGGAAACTACACAAAAGAATGACGAGAAAAATAACATCAACAACGATCTATCATACCAAAATGAAAGCTGAAAGGTTATAACTCCCAGCAAAAAACGAAAAATAACATCAAATACAAATGCTAGGAGGGCTGTAGAAACAGAAAGGCAACAATGGCTTCAAGAAATTCCTCTCCAAAACTCTTTCAGCGCACTACCACAAGAGATGGAATCAGACCCAGCTGAAAAACCAAAAACACACATCGCTAAACCACCACCAATCCACATAGATGCCCAAATAATAGACCCCCTCATTGAACTGCTAAACATCACGGCGGGTAAAGAAAATTACAGCACTAAGCAACTAAAACTGGACCAGGTAAAAGTGCAAACTAACACCCCGGAAACTTATAGAAAAGTGGTAAAAGTGCTAAAAGAGAAAAACGCCGGGTATCATACTTACCAGCTTAAAACTGACGAAAGTTACAAAGCAGTAATCAGAGGATTACACCCAAAGACAAATACAAGTAACATATGCGAAGAACTAGCCAAAATCGGACACCAGACAAGGGAAATAAATAACATAACCAGATATAATACTAAACAACCATTACCTCTATTTCTAATAGAGCTTGAACCTAAAAACAATAACAAGGAAATTTTCGAAATTAAAAAAGTTCTAAACACAATAATTACAGTCGAGCCACCCAGACACAAAAAAGACATAAGCAATGTATGCGGTGTCAACAATATGGACATACAAAAAATTACTGCAACAGAAACTCGGCGTGTGTCAAATGCGCAGAAAAGCATCTAACAATAAACTGCCCATACACGGGAAAAACAAAGGATGTAAAATGCTACAATTGCAGTGCAAACCACCCAGCTAGCTACAAAGGCTGTACAGTGAGAAAACAACTTCAACGTAAACTGTCCCCGCCACTTCGAAACAGGACATACAATAACTATCACACACAACAAGACAGCGCAGAAATTGAGACATCAACAAATGTACAGCACGTAGTGAATATCAACCACAATAATACCAACACCATTGGTAGCCGAAGCTACGCGCAAGTAACCAAACAATCAACACCCTTAGACAACCAAAACCAGAACAATAACATCAATGACGCTACAGAAATCAAAGAACTACTAAAGCAATCCATCAAAAACACCGAAATGCTAACAAAAATGATAAGCGAACAAAACGCAATCCTCAGACAGCAAACACAACAAATCGCAGTCATGCTACAACTACTTACGAACATGCTAAGCAAAAAATAAAAATGGACATGCTTAAAATAGCAGCCTGGAACTCCAACGGCCTACAATAAAAAGCTCTAGAAACTAAAACATTCCTGTAGAACAATAATATCGATATACTACTTGTTTCAGAAACACACTTCACTATAAAACACTATTTAAAAATACCGTACTACACCATATATGATACCAAGCATCCCTCGGGAAAAGCACACGGAGGGACCGCAGTAATAATAAGAAACGACATTAAAAACCATTTCCACAGCCAAGTTTGTAACGAATATATCCAAGCAACCACCGTTACAGTACAAACTAGCAGCAACTATTTACAGCTGTCAGCAGTATATGTACCACCGCGACACAAAATTACATCACAAATGAGGGAAGAGTACTTTCAACAATTAGGTGACAAGTATATCGCAGCTGGAGACTACAACTCAAAGCACACACTACGGGGATCAAGAATCACTACACCTCGAGGTAGAACCTTGGAAAACTACATTAGAAACAATAACCTCAATATATTATCCACAGGAAGACCGACATACTGGCCGACAGATCTGAGCAAAATACCTGATCTACTTGATTTTGCAGTTACAAAGGGACTAAACGCAAATAAACTAAACATAGCACCCAGCCTCGAGCTTAGCTCCGATCATACATCCATAATAATTACATACAGAAACAAACCAATACTTTATAACAATTCAGAGACACTATGCAATAAAACCACCAAATGGCAAACATTGAAGGAAATAATCGAGAGAAAAATCAACTGCAACATCCCATTAAAAACACTCGAACACATCGAACAAGCAGTAACAACATTTACAGAAACTATTCAAGAAGCAGCATGGGCAACCACTATACCTGAATCAACCAATAGACAGACGAAAATAATTCCGTCAGACATCCTCGAAAAAATTAGAGAAAAAAAAAAGCGAATGCAAAATGGCAAAAACATAGAACACGAGAAAACAAAAAACACTTAAACAAACTTGCAAAGAAAATAAGAAACAAAATAAAAGAGCACAACAATAACGAATTCACAATATTCATAGAGTCACTCTCTACACACGAGAACTACAACTACTCCCTATGGTAGGCCACAAAAAAATAAAGAAGACAATAAAACTGGTCCCAGCAAACAGAAAAACAGACAACACATGGGCAAGAAGCAACGAAGAGCAAGCTGAAGAATTTTCCAGCCACCTAAGTAACATATTTACACCACATAATATCAATAACAGCAACCACAATTGTCATACTGACGAGGATGCGTTAACCACTAGTACCTCAACCGACAAACACTACATCATACCTAAAACAACAGCGCAAAAAGTTAGAAACATAATTGAGAAAATAAAAAAACAATAAAGCACCAGGGATCGACCTAATCAATGGCAAAATCTTGAAAAACCTTCCTCCAAAAGCGATACGACTAATGACGATAATATTCAATGCAATACTAAGAATCCAATACTTTCCTAAACTATGGAAACTAGCCACAGATCATAATGTTACTTAAACCAGGCAAAGACCCACACCAAACAGCATCTTACAGACCAATATCACTACTTCCCGTGTTTTCCAAAATACTAGAAAAAATACTTTACGCCCGCTTAAAACCAATAATAGAGAAGGAAAAATTAATACCAGATCACCAACTTGGATTCAGAAACAAACACTCCACGACAGAGCAAATGCACAGACTCACTAATGAAATAATACTAGCATTAGAAAACAAACAATACTGCACAGCCCTCTTTATGGACATCGAGAAAACATTTGACAAAATAAACCACGAAAGCCTACTTCAATCAATCAGAAAACAATTCCCGGAGCAGATGTACCATTTAATAAAATCTTACTTAAGCAGCAGAACCTTCGTAGTAAAAATTAAAGACACATACTCTGAAGTTAAAGACATCAAGGCAGGGGTATCGCAAGGAAGCGTCTTAGGACCAATACTATACACACTATACACGGCCGACATACCAACAACTACCAATAGCAAAATACTGACATTCGCGGACGGCACAGCCGTACTAGTCAGGCACACTAACCCAGAAACAGCAGTCAAATTACTACAAGAACATATCACAAAAATAGAAAAGTGGCTGCAAGATAAACAAATTAAAGCAAACCCCGATAAATGCAACCGTATTACATTCACACTGCGAAAACAGACACCACCAAAATATCCTACTGAACAGCACGCACATACCGCAATCAAGGAAAGTGAAATACCTAGGACTCCACCTAGAAACACAACTCACATGGAAACAGCATACTAAATCAATAATAGACAAAATACAGACAACAGGGATACAAGTGCATTGGCTAACAAGTCGAAAATCCAAATTAAGCATAGAAAATAAATTAAAAATATACAAAACGATCATGAAACCAATCTGGACGGAATACCACTATGTGGGACAGCAGCAATGGTCCATGTAAACAAAATAGAGACAATAGAAGCTAGAATTCTTAGAACAATAGTAAACGCCCCATGATACGTTAGAAACGAGGACATACGGAAGGACCTGGGAATACCAACGGTCAAAGAGGAAATTAGCAGATACGCAGGAAAAAAAAAAGAAAGAATAGAAACACACCCAAACCGGCTAGCTGCGGAAACGATCAACGCCTCAAACACGGATAGAAGACTGAAAAGGAAACACCCAGCAGACCTCACAAAGGACACAACCTAACAAACACGAAGATGGTACCCCACTGGGGATAGCCACCTGATAATCAAACAGCTAAAAAATTCTACCAAATGTCCAAACTGAACAAATTGTGAATGTAAACAACTAAATAAAAAAAAATATTGTATTCTTGCCGTAACATTTTTCTTTTTAATTATTTAATTTGTACTTTACAATTTGTCCAGCGGGACATTCGGTAAATTTTTCTAGCTTAATTGCTAAATAACATGTGGATGGCTACCTCCAGTGGGATACCATCTTCGAGTTGCCGTAACAGGCTGCGTTTTTTGCAACCACAAAGCAAAGGAATAAATCCTGTTACAAAATACTAAGAATTTGTATACACTTGGTCAATTTAACACTAAATATTATGTTGCATAAACAATGAATGTCTACTATCAGTAGCATACAATACAAATTCATAATTAGATAGTTACGATTTATGATAATTTGGCATGGAACATATTATATAGAATTTTTTGAATAGTCGACAAAACTGCAATAAAATCGACCATAATATCCTATTCCGTATTATTATCACTAAATATCTGATTAAATATAAATTTCATGCTACTGCCCTTTTTACGATTTCATCCTGTTTATTCGAATGTAGTGTCATTACAGACCTTTATTATAGTAGTATCAATCTATTTATATATAGTCGTAAAAAATAATTCGTTTTTTATAGAATTACCTCAGCTATGAAGAGAGTAATATTCAAAAACAAAACGAAGCCTTGCCTCGTCAATTTCGCTAGAGTCCTCTGAAATGGCCACACCCCAATGGTGGACAAAAGACGTTTGTTCAATCGGAAGGCAGGTTGCTCAAAGAAATCCATGTCGGTTATCGCGTTTCTTTCACTATTTCGACTCATAATCGCAGGAAAGAGACGAACATGAGTTAATAAAAACTCAAAAAGGAAATCGATTGGAGATTGGCTTATTAAATCATTACCGAGTTAGTTAATAATTCGAACTATTTCAACAATCCGTCTTTCCACATTCATTATATCCAAGAGACGAGATTTTTACGTTGTTTAAAATGTACTCGTAAAGGTTCTATTCCTTTAATGATAAATTCATCTGTGAAATGATAGCTAATTAGACATCTATCGCTTACTTATTCTTTCCTCGTCTTCATTTCTTGTGCAATTGTCGGTGTGTCATATTACAGAGACCATTTTATTTAATTTGTATGCAATCGATTGTCATCAAACGTGCCGGCTATAAGAAAATGATTCCCCGCATTAGGAGGATTTTCATTTTAAAGTAAGGTCTGTTTTTGTTAGAGTCTTAGTCTCTACCTCTAGCCTTCGAGTGATGCATTTCTTTGGTGTGCAGCACGCAATGTGAACACTTTGACGACCGTATTTTTTCTATTGATTTCTACTTGTTGCTTGTACTTTTGATTCAGTCTATTGTAGTACAATAGTCTATATCTCAGTACAATTCCGATATACTTTTTGAACAAAATGCATTAAATCACTATCGAAACTTTATTATATAATCTTAATTTATTTCATATACATAAAAATTACAATTATTTTCTGACTATTCACTTTCATTGGAAGAAAGTTTATCATTATCAAAGTCATTAACTATCGATCTTTTCAGTACATTTATAAATTGCTTCACTGTACGATATCATTGCCACTGTACTATTATTATCGATATTATTGTCTACATCAGATAAAAGGTCAACATATCTTTCTTTACAATTTTGATGAATTTTAAGTGTTTTACTAATATAAGGTACTCTGTTAAAAGATGAAATCCAGCTAATGCTAGAAATTACGAGGTAAAGGGAATGAAATATTATTTCAATCTACAGATGATTTCTGAGTTGTTTGAGTTCAACGAACTGATAAACCATAAAAATTGCAAGAATATATATAAAGGCAAATACTTTTCTTGAAATATAGTAGTGTCTGAATGAGTGGTCACAAAACGAATCTGCTTGTTTTTTTTTTTTATTGTTTAATTTATACTTTACAATTTGTCCAACTGGACATTCGGTAAATTTGTAAAGCTTAATTGCTAAATAACATGTGGATGGCTACCTCCAGCGGGATACTATCTTCGAATTTGACTATTTCATTTCTTTAGTGAGGTCAGTGGGGTGTTTACTTTTTAGTCTTTTTTCTATGAGAGTTTTGCTCGCTTCAGCAGCCAACTAATTTGGATGTGTTGACGTTCTTTCCTTACATTTTTCTGCGTACGTGCCGATTTCTTCTTTGACCGTTTGTATCTTTAAGTCTTTGCGTATATCCTCGTTTCTGACATACCATGGGGCGTTGACTATTGTTCTCAATATCTTCGATTATAGCGACTCTAGTTTATTTATGTAGTTCATTGCTGCTGTTAACCACAGTGGTATTACATACGTACAAATCGGTTTTATTATCGTTTTATATTTTTTTAATTTATTTTCTATGCTGAGTTTAAAATTTCGATTAGTTAATCAGTACATTTGTCTTCTTTTTATCCGTGTTTTGTCTACAATTGATTTAGTATGTTGCTTCCATGTAAGTTGTGTTCCTAAGCAGAAACCTAGGTATTTAACTTACCTTGTTTGTGCTATGTGCGTGCCATTCAGTTGGATAATTGGTGGTATCCGTTTCCTTAGTGTACATGTAATATGGTTGCATTTACTGAGGTTTGCTTTTATTTGTTCATCTTATGACCATTTTTCTATTTTTGTGATGTGCTCTTATAGTAATGTGACTGCTGTTTCTGTATTAGTGTGCCTGACTAGTACAGTTGTGTCGTTCGCGAATGTCAGTATTTTGCTATTGGTAGTTGTTGGTATGTTGACCGTGTATAATGTGTATAGTATTGGTCCTAAGACGGTTCCTTACGGAACCCCTGCCTTGATGTCTTTTACTTGAGAATATACATCCTTTATTTTTACTACGAAGGTTCTGTTGCTTAGATACGATTTGAGTGGTGGATTTGTTCCGGGAAGTGTTTTTTGATTATTTGTAAGAGGCTTTCATGATTCACTTTATCAAATGCTTTCTTAATGTTCATGAAGAGGGATGTACAGTACTGTTTCTTTTCTATTGCTAGTAAAATTTCGTTGACGAATCTGTGCATTTGCTCTATCGTGGAGTGTTTGTTTCTGAATCCAAATTGGTGATCTGGTATTAATTTTTCTTTCTCTATTGTTGGTTTTAGGCGATCGTATATTATTTTCTCTAGTATTTTTGAAAACACAGGAAGTAGTGATATTGGTCTGTAAGATGCAGGTTGGTGAGGGTCTTTGCCTGGTTTAGGTAACATAATGTTCTGTGCTAGCTTCCATAGTTTAGGAAAGTATTGGATTCTTAGTATTGCATTGAATATTATTGTCATTAGTCTTATCGCTTTTGGCGGAAGGTTTTTCAAGATTTTACCATTGATTAGGTCGATTCCTGGTGCTTTATTGTTTTTTGTTTTCCCGATTATGATTATAATTTCTTGTGCTGTTTTATTAGGTATGGTGTAGTGGTTGTTAGTTGGGGTACTAGCATTTTGCGCATTTTTGTCAATATTATATGGAGTGAATGTGTTACAAAGGTGGTTGGGGAATTCTGCAGCTTGCTCTTCGTTGCTTTTGGACCATGTGTTGTCTGCTTTTCTGATTGTTAGGCTTAGCTTTATTGGCTTCTTTATTTTGTACGTGGTTTTCCATAGAGAGCAGTTGGCATTCTCGTGCGCAGAGAGTGTCTCTATGAATTTTGGGAATTCGTTATAATTATTATCTTTTATTTTAATTTTTATTTCCTTTGCGAATTTATTTATATGTTTTTTGTTTTCACGTGTTCTATGTTGTTGCCATTTTGCTTTCGCTTTCCTTTTTTCTCTGATTTTGTCAAGGATGTCTGTTGGAATTATTTTTATTTGCCTGTCGTTTGGTTCATAAGTAATAGTTGCCCATACTGCTTCTTGTATAATTCCTGTAAATGTTGTTACTGCCAGTTCGATGTGTTCGGGTGTTTTTAATGGGATGTTGCAGTTGATTTTTCTCTTGATTAGTTTTTTAAATGTTTGCCATTTGGTGCCTTTATTGCAAAGCGACTCTCATTTGCTATAATTATATTGGTTTGTTTGTGTATTCTATTATTATCGGTGTATGATGGGAGCTAAGCTCAAAACTGAGTGTTATTTTTAATTTGTTTGCGTTTAGTCCTTTTATAACTGCAAAATCAAGCAAGTCAGGAATTTTGTTTAGATCTGCCGGCCAGTATGTTGGTCCTCCTGTAGTAATATGTTGAGGTTACTAGTTCTAATATACTTTTCTAGTGTTACCTACCACGAGGTGTGTTCATCCTTGAGCCCCATAGCGCGTGCTTTGCATTGAAGTCTGCCACTGCGATGTATTTGTCACCTAAGGATTGAAAATACTGTTCCCATTTTTGTAATGTCATGTTGTGTCGCGATAGTGCATATACTGCTGACATCTGGAGGTAGTTGCGGTTACTTTGTATTATAACGGTGGTTGCTGGAACGTGTTCCTGACTAATTTGACTATGTAAGTGGTGTTTGATATCCTTTCTTATTATCACTGCGGCCCCTCTGTGTGCTTTTCCTGAGGAGTGTTTGGTATTATGGATGGTGTTATATGGTATTTTCATGTATCTTTTTGGTGTGAAATGTGTTTCTGAAACAAGTAATATGTCAATATTATTGTTATACAGAAATGTTTTAGTTTCAAGGGCCCTTTGTTGTAGGCCATTGGAGTTTCAAGCTTCTACTTTCAGCATGTCCATTCCTATTTTTTACTTAACATATTTGTAAGTAGTTGTAGCATGTAGACTGTAATTTGTTGTGTTGTCTGAGTATTGCATTTTGCCCATTTATCATTTTTGTTAGCCTTTCAATGTTTTTAATGGACTGCTTGAGCAGTTCCTTGATTTCTGTAGCGTCGTTATTGTTGTTGTTTTGGTTTTGGTTGTTTAAGATTGGTGTTTGGTTAGTTACTTGTGCATAATTTCGGCTACCAAAGGTGTTGATGTTTCTATTGTTAGTGTTCGGTACGTTTGGTACATTTGGTGTTGGCTCTGATTCTGCAATTCCTTGTTACGAGAGATATTTATCGTATGTTCTGCTTTGAAGCGATGGAAACGGGTTTCGCTGTAGTTGTTTTCTGGCTTCGCAGCCTTTATAGCTTGCTGGGTGGTTTCCATTACAGTTATAGCATTTTACTTCGTCTATCTCTCCTGTGTGGGCAGTTTTCTGTTAGGTGGTTTTCTACATTTGACACACGCCGGGTTTCTGTTGCAGTAGTTTTTTGTGTGTCCGTATCGTTGGCACCGTATGCATATGTCCTTATAACGAGGTGGCTCAATTGTTATTATTGTGTTTAGGATTTTTTTAATGTCAAAGATTTCTTTGTTGTTAGCTTTGGGTTCAAGTTCTATTAGAAACAGTAGCAATGGCTGTTTCGTATCATATCTGGTTATATTATTTATTGTTCTTGCTTGGTGTCCCATTTTTGCTAATTTTTGGCACATATTCTTTGTGTTTGTCCTTGGATGTAGTCCTCTAATCATTATTTTGTAGTTTTTTTCTGTTTTAAGTTGGTATGTACGATACCCAACGTTTTTTTTCTTTAACACTTGCGTCACTTTTCTGAAGATTTCTGGAGATTTGTTTGTACTTTTACTTGTTCTAGTTTTAATTGCTTCATACTATAGTTTTCTTTTCCAGCAGTGTTGTTCAATAATTCGATTAGTGGATCTATTATTTGGGCATCTATGTAGATTGGTTCTTTTGAGTCCGTATCTATTTTTTCTATTAGTGAACGGAATGAATTTTGAAGTGGGAGCCATTGTTGCTTTTCTGTATGTAAAGTTTTCATGGCGCTTGGGCCTGGTATTATTTTACGCTTTTTGTGCGCTGTTGCTGTATTCTAGTGTTCATCTTAATATGGTAATTCGTCATCGTAGCTGTTTTCTTCTTGATTTTAAATCGTTTCCATTTCTTTTGTAGCTTTATTTATATAATATATTTCACCTTTGTTCGTTATTTTGAGTGGTGGTATTTGCTGTTGCATTTTGTAGCTTTAACATTTGCCAGTGTTTGTTGTCTTTTCGTTCAACTAAATTTACTGCCTGTCGCACTTTCACTGAAGCACAGTTTCTCAAGTCTGTCGAGCTCGGCTGGTCAGGCAGAACTCCCGAATCTGCTTGTGATTGCTTAACCAGTTAAAATGATCAATGTCTAAATCTCATATGATTGATTAATAACAGATCAAGAGGATAGTTTCATGCGTTTAATGAATTATTTATATATCAATAAATAGTTTAAGCTTTTATAGAAAATGTGACAATTTGGCATGGAATAGAATTTCTTAGTTTTTTCAAGCCTCAATGTCTTAAACATGACTTCATTTAATTATTTTTGTAATCTTATATTTTATATATCTTTTCCAGGTTAGAGGATTAGTTAATGTGTGGAGTATCAGTGTGGATTCCATCATCGAATGCATACCACCGATGGTAACGATCCTTCTTCAAGTGGCATCTTATTTTAACCTGATTTTTAATACGGGAAAGGTACGGACGGTTCTTTATCTCGTTTAGTCTACAAATATTCAAAGTTGAATACGATTAATTAATTTAGTTGAGATTTTATTGCATAATAAAGAATAATTTTCTCAAGCTAAAGAAGAACTTGCTCCACGCTGCCATTAACATTTACACGTAATGATGAAAGCACGAAGGAACTTTCAAAGATATTTCTGCAAAATTCTTGTAATTTAGAACAAACTCCTCTCTTCTTATTTTTATCGAACAATCTTTCTTCTTTTTCTTATTACAGTTCAAAGATATACTCTTATTTATTAAAAATGATCACAACTACTACATGAATCGTCCAGAAAATATGATTCTTCAATATTATGCCAGACAAGGAAGCAAAATTATATTTTATTATGTCTGTAAGTGCATTAGATTTCAAAATGAGAGAAATTCTTTCATCGTTCTTTAAGAGCATTTCCATTCTAGCGTACATTTATATAACAATCACAGCTTTTGTACTGATACCAACAGTATCATTGATAAATGAACTCATCAATCATTCTGAAGAGAGAAGCTTACCAATCGAAATCGATTATGGCATAGACATACAAGAATATTTCTATTACCTATTTATACCTTTGTACATATCAATGTT
Source organism: Bombus bifarius (assembly GCF_011952205.1). Taxonomy (NCBI): domain Eukaryota; kingdom Metazoa; phylum Arthropoda; class Insecta; order Hymenoptera; family Apidae; genus Bombus; species Bombus bifarius. Next base: position 351,530 of record NW_022885576.1, read on the forward strand.
TATAGTTCCTCATGTAATCGCATCTTGCGATACCACGTACTTGCTATACGTCCACCATGCCAATGCTTTGTTTGCAATAGTCAGGTAAAGTTCGTCTTCGTTAATTTAATAATTTCGCAAAATTTGATTCCGAAAACAATATTTTCCAGTTATGAATTGAAAACTATTCACATTTTCGATACAAGTAGCTTAATAAACTTAAAGGATTATGACTTACTCGAAAAGTATAAAGACGTCGAATTATCACCAGACGAACAGAAGAAAATTTTTAAAAAATTATTGCTTTGCATAAGAAGACATCAAAATGCAATAAGGTTGGTAATCATGTTGTGTTAATATATGGTCACAGTGTTCATTTCTTTCGAGTAATAGACTATTGAATATTATATTTTTCGTAGATACTCAAACCTCGTTGAATCATTTTTCACTAAATCCATATTAGCTCAGATGTTTTGCAACGTCGTCAGTCTTAGTATTGGTGGAGTTGAAGTAGGTATTTGGATATACAAACTAAACTAGAAGATCCTTTCTCAATTCGAATACATAAATACTTCACTATTTCTAGACAATCTTGAATTTAGGCAATACAAGGAACGCGATGCGATTTGGAGCACTTGCATTGGCACAAGCTATACACATATTCATCCTTTGCTTCCCAGGGCAAACGCTATTAAATCACAGTGAAGAAGTGTACACCGCGGCGTAAGAATATTTCATATTTCTTTGATATTTTTTTCACCATTCATATTCCAAAGGGTTAATTCAAGACTGATTCATTTAGATGCGAGGTAGTGTGGTATATATTTCCTAAAAGGTGTCATAATTTATATATGTTTTTACTCACAAGGACTATGATATTTAACAAAATAACAGCTTTCAAACTTTCGGTCATGTCGATGGAAACATTTCTCTCGGTAAAATCTTCTTACTACGGCACATTTTAAATAATCGCAAAATTATTCGTAATTGGATTACTGTTTATACTTTCAGATTATTCAAACCGCAATGAGTTATTTCACTGTGCTATTGTCAACTACATGAACTTAAATGAAAATTGGATGTATCCCAGTTACATATGTAATAAAAATTATCAGTATAGTGTATTTCGTTCTTTGTACATTACATTTTTATTTACGGCACATACTGTCACATATAAGGAGATAATGCCTTTTAACGTTCTGTACTACAAATATGCAGAGATATATAAGAAATATTTGAATATTTTGATAGTTTAGAGAAAGATTATGCCAATGTTCTATTTTAAAGTAATATATAATATAGTTTGAATAAACAGAAAAAGAATTAATGCATATAATAGGATTGTTTAGAAAACAAATAAGAAGGTACTAGATTTCGAGTTTTCCATTAATATAGTGTTCCGTGGCCTTTCCAAGATTTTGGGGAATTTAGCGAGGTTGCAGCCAGTGAAGTGCTGAAGCACTTTGTTCGCGTTTTAATTTCAAACAATTCGAAAAACTAACTCAATGTTAAAATAAAGAAATGCATTACAAGAAAAATTAACTTGAACAATAATTTATATTTAGAACTGAATTATAATAGATTTCATGCTTTAACAAATATTTGCACTTGTATGAAATTTATTCAGATTCTAAGCTCAGTGTGACGGTTCTAACGATTCAACAATTCTACTTTCTGAGTCGTAGTATAGTCTATTTATCTGCTCAGATTTTACATGATAATCTACGATCTGTTTATTATCCAATAACACAAATTGTTATTAACTAATGCTAATACACTTTAATTTAATTGGAGTTTATGGTATTAAAAGGTGAGCGATTTATGGCTTGGCAATGTCTTTTCCAATAATAACGGAAGTTGTATTTTCGACCAATCGCGGGGAGACGCAATCACGAGGAGAGACGTCAGCGGGAGTCGTAAATTCCCGTTACGATTATAGTAATCGACACTACTAGTTGATCGATCCCCTGATTTCGGTTAAGATAATAGGGGTGATTCAGTTAGTATAACACTGTGATTCACAGAATTATAAATTATATGTCGGAGAAGGAAAGACAGCGGGATTTCCCGTCCGGAATGTTGGGACAAACCCCAATACACTAGTCCAGACTTTTGCTATAGCCGCCCTTAAGTAATAAAAATAAAAAATAGTCTTAATGTCTGACTTTTTGACTTTATGACGATGGGTTTGCGTTCGAAGTGACATGGCAGGTCACCGGACGTAGCCACGGTCACGGGAGAGACATGTACCTGACAGAGGTATGAAATGATTATATGGCTCTCCTTAAAACAAAGATTTACCCGAGAAGCGGGGCCAGGAGTATATAAGGGCAGCCTCTTTTGGATTGACGGAGTTAGAGTGAGAGTTAGAGCTAGTCAGTTAGTTAGTGAGTCGTTGGACGAATTGCCGATTGAGTTATCGAGAAGTTACCCGAATCGAGTAGCACGTTGATACGAGTCCTCCCGTGGACCGTGGATTCGTTACCGAACCTGAATTCGTTGTCACCATCATCTCGACCATTACCATTCCTATTACCATTCCTCATAGCCTCTTGTAGCGTCCACATTCGTGCTGATAAATATTGGCTATATTCGCGACGGTAAAGTAAGACGGTAAAGGTTCATCGAACGCCCCAAACTGGCAACCTGCCTCCGACATATATATTTCCAACACTTAAGTTATACTGTTGAGTAGATATAAATCGTAGATGACATTTTGTCGCACGAAGATAACATAGATATGCACAACAGAGCAAGGCTCTTATAGTTAAATTTAGTATGTTAGTGAACGTAGCACTCGAGGATACTTAATAGAGGAGGTGAATGTTCGACAATACCGAGAACCGACTTAGATAGTTGATGTGAGTTATACTCCTCTAGCGTTGTGCTTAGACTTAGACGTTAGGCGTTAGATTTTTGTACTTAGTTGTTGACTTTTCTAGCGATGTAGAAGAAGCGAAGTACAGTGACGATGCTGTGTCGGAGGAAAGCTACAGAAACATCTCTCCGATCAGTGTAAACCTGTGCTAGAAAATAAAGACAGTAGTTGTGTTATGATTCAGCTACTTTATTTCATCAACCTACCCTTAAGTTTACGTGACAGCAGCGCAGTGGTTAGTGCCTTAGGTTACGAACGTTAGGAACCCGGGTTCGAATCCCGGCGACCGGAGTCCGATTTTTTTTCCGCTCATCTAAATTAGAAGAAAAATAGCAGTACCCCATCAGCGATATCTACAGCCAGCATCTACAGTCATCACGGACAACGCTTACACCTCACACATATGCACTGTACTACTCTCTATGAAAAGCCACAAATAAAATAAAGAAGCCAATAAAACTCATTGCAGCAATCAGAAAAGCAGACAATAGATGGTCTAAAAGCAACGAAGAGCAAGCTGCAGAATTCCCCAACCACCTTTGTAACACATTCACTCCATATAATATTGACGAAGATGCGCAAAACGCTAGAACCCAACTAACAAGCACTACACCATACCTAATAATACCTAATAATATTAAGAAATTATAATTATAATCGGGAAAACAAAAAACAATAAAGCACCAGGAATCGACCTAACCAATGGTAAAATCTTGAAAAACCTTCCGCCAAAAGCGATAAGACTAACTAGAATAATATTCAATGCAATAATAAGAATTCAATACTTTCCTAAGCTATGGAAACTGGCACAGATCATAATGTTACCTAAACCAGGCAAAGACCCACACCAAACTACATCTTACAGACCAATGTCACTACTTCATGTGTTTTCTAAAATACTAGAGAAAATAATATACGACCGCATAAAACCAATAATAGAGAAGAAAAAATTAATACCAGATCACCAATTTGGATTGAGAAACAAACACTCCAATATAGAGCAAATGCACAGGCTCATTAACGAAATAATACTAGCATTAGAAAACAAACAATACTGCACAGCCCTCTTTATGGACATAGAGAAAGCATTCGACAAAATAAACCACGAAAGTCTACTACAAACAATCAGGAAACAATTCCCGGAGCAAATATACCAATTAATAAAATCTTACTTAAGCAGCAGAACCTTCGTAATAAAAATCAAGGACAGATACTCTGAAGTCAGAGACATCAAGGCAGGGATTCCGCAAGAAAGCGTCTTAGGACCAATACTATACACACTCTACACGGCCAACATACCAACAACTACCAATAATTCCAATGTAAACCCGACATATATATGTCGGATTAAGGTTGGAATTTTGGGCGTTCGATGAACCTTCATTCAAGTTTACCATCGCGGATATAGCCGATGTTTACCGGTGCAAATGTGGGTACTACAAGAGGCTACAAGTAACAGCGGCGATAGGATGCCGATGACAACGAATTCAGGTTCGACAACGAATCTACGGTCCACGGGATGACGAGCGCTAACGCCATACACGATTCGGATAACTCAATCAGCAATTCGCCCAACGACTAACTAACTAACTCACTCGTAATCCAAATGAAATTGCCCTTATATAGTCCTTTTCCCACTCCTAGGGTCAATCTCTGTTTTTAAGGAGAGCTGCACAACTATTTTCTACTTCCGTTATTACACGTCCCTCCCGTGACCGTGGGTACGTTCGGTGACTCATTATGTCACCTCGAGCCCAAACCCATCGTCATACACCTTAAGTGCCCGCATAACTATTTCTTCGTTTATTGCTTAAATGTCAATGTCGTAAATATCTGGATTGGGGTATTGGGTTTTTCCGAATATTCTAAAGAAAGGTCCCAATGTCCTTCCATCTCCGACATATATATATATGTCGGGTTTACATTAGAATTAGGGTTAGGGGCGTGAAACGAATCTTCGTTTGGATTAAACGTTGTCGTTATGCAATAGAGAAGACATTGACTAGTGCAAATACGATTATCATAGGACCGGTCGAGAAACTAGTGACAATGATCCTAGGTTCGATAACGAATCCGCGGTCGACGGGATGATAGATGAACGTGCTCACAAAATCTAAGTCGGACGTATAATATTCACTGGTCGTAAGGGGTTACTCTTTTCGTCGATGAGATCGCGAGAGAGAATGACTTTCCCGTCCCGATGATGTCCCGGTGTTCTTTCATCTCCGACATATACTATACATATACTTTACGTCCTTCATATTGCCGTTTCTGTAGAAAAATATCGGGTTTATTCTAAATCCAATTTGAAAAATAATTCACCGTATAATAAGAATAAAAAATGAAATAAAATGGAATAAAAATTAAGACAGGAAGTGGAATCTAGTAAGAAATACAGTGGAAGGGTCGTTGACTCATTAAAGAAATCGGAAACGCCTGACAATGACTGATTTTAAGATGATTATCAATGTAAATGTAATTTATTCCAACCAATTATTTTTCATTGTCAGATCACTATGGCGTTTATTAGTAGGGTCTGCGTGGACACGCAACGCAAGAGGCTTCGAGTATTTCGCGAGAGTCGCGACCACGGCTTCGAATAGATATATCACGTATCAAACTATGTTTCGATGATTAATTCATTTCAATTATCTTCCCCTTTTTTCCTCTTCGTTAAAAAATGTTATGTGATTCGCGAGATCGTAAAAAAAAGACAATCGCGTGAAAAGACTGTCAAACGGACTCGCGCTCGACGAGCCTCAAGAATTCCGTGGCCCCGTTATAATTACAAATCAATCGTTAATTAATAATTAATAACATTAGGTACATATATCTATTAGCACTATTAAGATTCACCCACATCGTTCGACGCACATCATACAGTAACAGTAGGTGATCAATCATTGAACGAATGTGTTTGTTTCATCCATTTTATACAATGCTTTTTTACGTATTTCTTTATTCATTTTTTGTTGTTATGGAACAAAATTTTGCTCATAGATATGATTTACTTACAGGATATAGAATAAACGTGTCGCTGATCGAAGATCACCTTTTGGTTGAAGTAAGGAAGAAATAACCTAATACCTTTAATTCCACTAATTCTGTACTTTTTATAAGTTTGATAATAGTACTATAACTATAAAAGTGTAATTATAAATTATCTGATTAATGTGTTATACTCAACAAAATGACATAAATATATGAATAAATAAATCGATAGAATTAAAATTTTGCTGTAGTAGATTTTTTATCATAAATGTTAAAATTTTTAATTTTTGGAACAGAAAATTTAAAGGACTTAAAAACCAAGAATATAGAGAAGTTTAAGCTATAATATTACTTTCAAACCATAGTTTAGGAAAATGCTTTTTATTATTGATATTAAAATCGATCCTAAATTCATTGAAAAATTTAAGGGAGCACTATTATACATAAAATATATACTTCATCACCTAGAATAAAAACAGATTTTGTCAATAATATTTTGAAACATTAAATTATCTCAAAAATTAAGGATATCAGCTATAAAAGAAATTCGAATAAGTCGATTAACAGAATTAGAATAAATATAAGCATCGTAAAATAATAAATAATCTTTTATATACAATCTTTTTTATCTAGTCGTATATCTATTTCAACCTAGTCGTTCTTATCCAACTTCTACGATCGACGATTTTGTTACACTCTAGAAAAAAGAACTCAATTGTCCAGTCGATATAATCAAGTTGCTTTGTAATTTAGCGACACGTTTATATTTTCTAATCGCAATCGTACGAATCAGATTGGAATAAAACATGTCTGTTACAAACATACGTTACGTGAAACTAGAAAAACAAAAGAAAGTACACCATCCACCAATCCACCCTTTCGTCATTATGAAAGTTACAAGTGCTCACCCTATCGTATGTAAGTCGTTGATTAACATTTACACCGTTATGTACAGGATATAATACATTGGGAAAAGAATGACAGTAAACAGAAAGATCGCCGCTACGGTAATAATGAAGTTATAATAAAATAATAATTATTACAATTAATCCTAATAATGGTAGGTACAGATATTTTTTTAATTTCTTCTTCTTTTCAATAAAACAACAAGATTAAACCAAGAAAACAAGATTATAGTTACGTGTCTTACGCATTTCCGTTCTTTCGCAACAAGCAAAAAAAGAAATTTGACTATCTGCTGAAATAAAGAAAGACAAATTTTCACGCACACACATGAAACAACAGAAAGAGAAATATAATCTATGAAGCGAGGATACAAGCGTATAATACGAATCTCGAAATACAACATCGAATTTTCGCGTGATTAACACTAAATCTACCGGCGCAGTCAAATTGACCGCTATGTGACTTCTGCACAAATTTAACCATATTTAAGCTTTATCATATCGCTTCATAATTTCTGACTTTTCCTAAAACATGCATACAATATATTTTTCGGTATTTAATTTTAGTTTGCTCTTTTATTTGATGAGAAAAATTTGTACTCTGCCTTGCCTACCGTAAGCGGTCATTTCGACCGCCCGACAAAATATGTTAGTTATTCTTAAAATAAATGCAATCAGTACAAATAAAAGCCTATCTCAAGGTCAGATGACAAACAAAATCAGAAATAACAAATAATAACAGCTGTTGCACCCGCAATCTTGTCATAAAACAATCTATCCCTCGATCAAGATAGACACCAGCTGTCAAACATATCAACTCAGGCCCATAATAATTCTAAGGAACCGCCACAAAATTTAGCATGTTTTACAGTCCATTGTTACAAACATTTTAAAAGTGGAGAAGTTTCTTAGGGTTACTGCTCATTGCTATAAAACACGGGGAAAGCTTTCCCAACTCCACCTTCGAGTAACCGTTGGTGGAGAACGGTCAATACTCATCAATATTTTCGTATAAATATCGCCGTCACAGATCATATTTTTACTTGCTATCGTCTTTTCGACTAGAATACATCTCGGTTTGTTAGTCAATTAGTCGACATCTAAACTTGTTATCTCTAAAACTCACAGGAAGCATCTCAGAGCGTTTTGTGTAAAGTTGTTATAAAAGTAAAACATATCAAATTTGACAATAATTTTGTATTCCGCACATAGTATTATTCTGTGATAAATATTTACCCTAGAAAAGGGCAAAAAGGAAAGAAATTATCGTTGACAGCAGAGAGTGAAACTGGGTCCGATGGAACAGTTTGGAAAGAAATAGATGCAAGTCCCAAACCTGGCATAATATTTTTAGGAATATGCTAAACGGCATATAATGAAAGGACAAGTAAAAACGGCATTTTATCTTATTATTGATCACCGTATAAGGGATCATATAATAAAATGTACAGAAGCATTTAGAGTATTGGGGACTAAGAGGGAGCTAGATGCAACAAAACTAGATGCATTTATTGCTCTGCTATATGCCCGCGGTGCATATCAGGCAAAAAATTTAGATGTCTCATATTTGTGGAATAAAATTTGGAGGCCTGCATTTTTTTTAAAAACAATGAGCAGGAATGACTTTGCTGACTTTATGAGGTTTATACGATTTGATAAGAACGAAAGAAGCCAGCGTTTATGAACCAATAAATTTGCAATGGCATCTACAGTATGGGGCCAATTTACAGAAAATTCACAAAATTGTTATAAACCTAGTGCATACATTACTTTTACATAAGAAATCGTGGGGAAAAAATCATGCAATAAAACTATCAACAAGTTCAGATTCATTACTACAAAAAACTTGTCACGTAGAAGATTGTAAGGGTTACAAAATTACGAAAATTTGTTTAAGATGCGGGAAATATTTATGCGGCAATGCAGCAAAGTTGAATAAGATATATCTCTATATTAATAAAAGTGTAATTCTATTTAAGTCTATGATTGAATTAAACAAAAGTAAATTTGGACGAAATTTTGTGAAAGTTCATCATTTTATATACATTTAGTTATAAATTAACCATTATCTAAGTTAAATCATAAAAACTATTACTTCTTTAATCACCGGTCATTTTGACCACACACGGTAGGAATAGATATACACAAAATGTCGGTAGGTTTAGTGTTAAGAAAAGTTGTACCCTCATAGAAAATAATAAAAAAATCTCAAAAAAAAAAACGATTTGTTTCGCGGAGTTAAAACTCGTGTTAAAACTCGTATGAAAATAGAAATAAAAAGTATGGGGTAGAACGAATTTACTACCACTAAGAAAACAAAAGGTCGTATCGTTAATAAAAAAACAAATGAGTGGTAACGTAAAGCAAAGGACGCAGGAATAAATCTACGCACGTGTATTTTCAACACACGCCAACATATGCCAATTCCTCCCTCTCTCTTTCTCTCTCACGAAAAGATTGAATTGCAAATATAATGCGAACGTTAATCGACGTTAATTTGGTATGTAGTTGATTGACGCAAAATGTGATAACACAACGCAATTGTAAAAGCTGAGTAGAATCGCAGCGACGTTCCAACATCCACGTTGATTAACACTTAAAAATTACAATAACACTATAAAATACGCGTTGACGTGTTGACTAATGTATAGAATTGTATATTATTGTATATAATTGTATATTATAATAGGATATTCATATAACTCTAGGCGATAAAAAACAAATTTCAAAGTAATAAAAATAAACTTGAAAGCAGTATATCTACTAATTATTAGGAATATTAAAATAAAAGAGTAAAGGACCTCCTCAATTCCAAAGCAATAAATTTATCATTATTAAAATCGTTAAATAATAAAAATATCTGTAGTCAACGTAGACAAACGTTATCGTCAAAAAAATCCAACAATCATTTTATAAAAATTACAAAGATTATTTTTAAAACACTCCCAAGGCAATTTTACAACAATTTCAAGGAATTAATATTTCGATCAACACGTCAACGTCCAACGTTCAATTGAAACGACGCGACGCAACGAAAAATTAAAAAATTGTTTTCTTTTTCCTTAAAAATCTTTCCGATAGTAATCGCCGATGTATATGCATCGTTGCTAAACTGCACGCAACTGACGAACTGAAAAAGATGGAACACGGCTTTAAACTAAAAGCGGACGGTGCTAGACATCTCTAGCATCGCCTCGAAGGTACAGGTTTCTCACATTCTAACACGATACAGGTTTACACTCTACGTTTTGCACACTTTGCGCTTTCTTCTTTTTTTTATCTTTTACTATTTATTACACTTTCCTTCCTCTCTTTCTCACTCTCTCTCTCTCTCTCTCTCTCTCTTTCACCTTCTTGTTTTGTACAAATCGAGGAGTAGGGAGTTGGGGAGCGCTTATTAAGCGGTAAGGGAGCAAAGAAGAGCGTTACAGGGGGAGGGTTGGGAGAGTTAGGGTGTAAAATATACTATTTGGCAGTTTGGCATTTCGTCGAATATGAATCAGACTGTTCGCTATTTCGAGACCCAGGCGACGATGTCCTTTTATCCTCGACTCTTGAAACGTCATCGACCACGAAAATTGCTTAGAAAATGTAACGGCGGGAGATATGGAGATCATATCTATAACAGGAGTGCTCGACAAAAGTTCCTGATTGAGTCTGAACACGACGGAATGGACACAGGATCGATACTATTATTCTTACTCTTTAATTAGAATCTAAATTGGAGATTCGACTCGATAATAATCGCACAAATATATGGGATTTTTGAAACAGCTTGCTATAAACAACAAAGATCAACGACGCTTATATAGTGGCAGGTAACTTTTAAAAAATTCTTCGAATAAAAACGTGCTTAACATTTTGACTGCCACGTTGGTCACATATGGCCACGTTTTCTCCTGTGACGCCACGGTGGTCATTGGTGACCGGAGCGCTTGAACTTCTTACACTTGTAAAAATTGAATGAAAATTGACAGTTAGGGCATTCTGAATGTAACCGATAAATAGAAGATGCTTTGAAATAAAAAGTGTCCCATTGAACAATTAAACATTCTTATTAGAACATCAATAAAAGAAAAATGAGAACAAATCTTGTATCTAACGGTGCACTGTTTGCGTCCATATCTTTGAGGGGAAATCTACGAATATTATTATAAACACACCTTAGAAAATAATCGTAAATTCTGCTTTATAATCATATAATTAAAGTTAGTGAAGTGTGAACATACTTTACTCTTATACAGGGTGGTTGGTAACCGTTGGTACAAACGGAAAGAGGGTGATTCTACGCGAAGAAAGAAGTCGAAAACATAGAATAAAAATTTTTTTTTTTTATTTTTCCATCGAGACAACGATCTGCAGTGAGATCCGTTATAACGAGACGTGATAAAATGCGCGCGTACCGAGCGAAAATTCAAAGTCGATTTTCTCGAAAACAACGCCTCAAACGAAAAATTTTTATTCTATATTTTCGACTTCTTTTTTCGCGCAGAATCACCCCCTTTCCGCTTGTACCACCAGTTACCAACCACCCTGTATATAGAATGAGCAAATACTGTTTACTAATAACTTCTACACGTTTCAGCAATATATTCTGGACGATTTGCTTACGACGAAATAACGAATGCGAATGATTTGTTGAAATAAACGAAACTTTGTTATAGTATGTCGCTATCAACTGTTACCAAGGCGCCACGGTGGTCACCCGTGACCACCAATAAGATAAACGGTCCATTGGAGAAGAATGTTGTCTTACATCATCAATTTATTATTATTTTGCCATTATATGCTTTGAACAATAAAAATACTCCGGTGGCGTCCTGAGCGAAACATGTGATTTTGGCGTGGCAGTCAAAATGTTAAAAGTGATTTTGTTTCCTGTTATAAATAAAAATATGTAGTGGTCGTTATAGTGACTTGATAACATTGTGTAGATACTTCGAAAAAAAAAAAGAGTTTAAAAATTATTTTGTTTAGAGTTATAAAGCATTTTAGTTTAGCCTATTTATATGTAATATTATTTAAAATTAAAAGAATATATCATGTATAATTAATTTATCTATGGTATTAAACGTTTACTGCGATAAGTACGATACATATCATATACCCCTACGAAATTTAACACAACGTTTTTTCGGACCCCCTATAATTCATCTTCTATTCTTGATAAAATCTTTTCAGTCTAAAGTCTAGAGTAACACTTTTTATAAAACGTGTTTATAAAATGGGGCAGTAAGAAAAAGCACTGGTAACATGTGAGGCTTTAACAAGTTAAATCAAAGATATTTTTCCTTCAACGAACGTCTTTACGTATGTAAGAGTGCGCAAATACGTAGTTATAGACGCGTACGAGAATATTCTGTACACATTATATCATTATTGGTCTCACTCACTCACTCACTTATTCTCACTCACTCACTCATTCACTCTCACTTTCACTCACTCACTCTCACTTTCACTCACTCACTCACTCACTCATTCACTCACTCATTCACTTCTCATTCCCTCACTCATTCACACACTCACTCACTCACACACTCACTCACTCACTTTAATTAAAACTCGATATCTCTTATTGGCACAAAATTGTACTAGTAATATGGAAACATCTGTGAAAACACGTTACCGTCGATAAAGTTCCACGACAAGGTGATTCTTTCAAACGCGTTTTAACAAATAAGTTCTGAGTGAATTTGTTGGTGGAACTACATTGACCCACAGTAATTCTATGTATGTATTGTTATTATTTATAATATCATAAATTAACCTACGTCGTAATAGGAATGTGTACGAGAAGAACGTCGGTGGAAAAAATGCGGTCCCACACCGAAGAAGCATTCGTTCATTTAAAAAGAAAAAACGGACAGCGAGCCAGGAGCCGGATGCACGCGCGGAACACGTCACGAGGTTAACAGCTATTGTATCATCTCCTTTTCCTTCTCTTTCGTGGATTATGTAAAATAGTTTACTTACTATAATCGAACAATATTAAATCGTTCAGTCTTTTGGTGAATTGCAGCGTTCACGATGTCGCTACGAATAAACGCATCTCCGGTCGGTAACGCTCGATCGATGAATTACGAGAAGAATCTCATCGTCGGTCGTCGAAGAGAAACGAATTTTATTAATTTGTTTATTGACAAAATATTCTAGAGATACGTCTTGTTCCCACCTTAATAAGAGATTTGTATCGTTTATACACAAATTTTAATTGGATCGTACATCAGTATTCTTACTGTCGATGTCGCTTTTCTTCCAAAGAAAAAAAAAAGAGTCATCGACGTTGTGATTGTTTCTTTTTCCTTTGTTTTTTCGTAATAAAAGGGTCGTAGCAGCTGGGTTTCGAATGGTTTATAAAGTTCCTTTTAAAAAACAAAAGAGAAAAATCCGTTGAACTTTCCCTTTCAGGAACGCAGTTAATAAAAAAAACAATATAAAAATACAATTATGTGTATATCGAAGGACCCTCCATTAATTATACCATAATTAATCGCAAGTTTGTAGACTTTTACGCTGGTTATTGGATGACAATGACTCGATTTACCTTTTTCCTTTTTTCTCGGTGTTCTCTTACGCACTATTTACTATCGTTCTTGTTACTTCATGTTCTTTCCTGTCCGGTTCCAATTATGCTTTCTTGTGTCCATTTTCCATTTTCCGAATGTGTCGGCTCTGTTTCACGATAATATACGATAACATAACCACATACCTCCGTCAAAGGAAGTTTGACGTCCTTAATTATCTTTTCCCTTTTTCTTCTTATTTAACATTACCAATTCAATCAGCCTTCTTTGGAGCCGCGACGAGTGGTCGTTAAACACAATTTAGCTTCGTAGAGACATACCATACGCATATTTCCATATTACTCGCTCGTTTTCACTATGTAACAAATACGTGCACAACTCCGTCTCTCATGATTGCTTTTCGGGAACCGCGGCACATAGGAACGCGTGTTACAATCATGAATATTTTTACCTTGCTCCTCAAAACGCGAATCTAAAGGAAACGTATAAAATATCACTCATGAAAAAGTCGGAGCGATAATTAACAATATTCAAGGAGAACACGCGTTCGCAATTGAAGCATCAGCATCGTTCTCTCTCTCTCTCTCTCTCACTCACTCACTCTCTCTCTCTCTCTGTCTCACTCACTCTCTCTCTCTCTCTCTCTCTTTCTCTATGCTTCCCTTTCTCATCGATCCATGAAAAAATTCACGAAAATATAGTTTCTCCAATGTTTTTCTTTGTTTTCTTTTTTTCTGTATCAATTTGCCTTCATTTGTCCTCTTTGTTCTCTTTTAAAACTCTCTTTTTCGCTACCTTTCAGTCGTAGATTTGCAGTCTGTCTCTTCTTCCATTTTCTATCTTCTATTCCGCAGTTGCTCAGTCTGTACCTTTCATACGTAAACGAACATTCATTCTTGAGCTTAGCACCCTTTAATTTCAGCCTTCCTGTGTTACAAAGGAAACACGCTTCGAAAGTCCCGCGTATCATGACGCACCGCCTTCAGCTCGCGTATCACGATTAATACGCAAAAATATTTCGTCTTGAGCAAAACATCTGGGTATGTCTAACGCTAAGAATACGTGTAGTCGTATCAGATGTGTGTATATGTGTACGTGTGTGTGTAATATCCGGTTAACGAACCAAACCAAATAGTAGAAAATGTCATTCGTTGTAAAAACTTTGAGAACAATTGGAAATTTACCGCTGCGAAAAGGATACCTATATGTAAAAGGTATTGTTTGTTTCTGTTGAATAAAAGATCACGTAAAAAACGCTAAATAAAGAATACTATTATTTTTGTTTCTTTTGTTTAAGCATTCATCTCGATCATAGCTTCTCTTACAAACAAAAACAAAATCACGTATACTTCTGTGTGATCGTGTCTATTCGACAACCATAAATTGTTCGGCTCTTGCTAACTACCCTGTATATATGTACAGAATCGATGCAAATATTCGACTCTGTCTAATCGCAAGAACGAGAAATAAGGATATGCATTTCTTTTCTAACATGATGTGTATGGATACGCTTCCATAAAAGAAGGAAAAAGAAACTTAGTCTCTGCACGCACCGGTAAAATAGGCGAATAAATCCATATGACACTATGTGTAAATTTTGAATAAAGGAAGAAAACTATATATGTATAAAATGTATAAGGAAAAGAGCGAAAACATATGAAATTGTGACGCGGAGGCCATTATTTTCTCGTGAAGTCGTCTCAACCCATACGCTGGACGAGGAAGGTCCACCTGTCAGGAATAATCATTGTCGATCGGTCAATCGAATTCGATAGTTAATTTTTTAATCATCTTGCTGAAATGATTGCCATTACAAACTAATCGACGAACAAATTACTTCGGTTAATCGAATCGGATCGCCCAACAACGAATATACGTAATTACATATATGTGTATATATTAATATACAAATTTATTAATATTTATTAATATTACTCAATAATATTCATTAATATTACTCAATAATTTATATACGTCATTATCT
Source organism: Bombus bifarius (assembly GCF_011952205.1). Lineage (NCBI taxonomy): Eukaryota > Metazoa > Arthropoda > Insecta > Hymenoptera > Apidae > Bombus > Bombus bifarius. The sequence continues at coordinate 366,791 of NW_022885576.1, forward strand.
TATCATTACTATTAATAAATATACAGCAGAGGTGTGTGACATGTGATCAGGCACGATATCATATTCGATTAACCGAACACTTTACGCATGTTTATTTATTCCGTTTCAATCAATCGATCGATCGATCGTCAGGAACTGAACGCCCTGATATTCTCTCATTTTGGACATTCATCACCAACCCTGTCCATGTTTCTGTTAGCCATTGCTCCCTAACGTGCTTTATTACTTTTTCTTTTCTTTATCTTTTAAAACAAGACGTCCTTTCAGTTGCCCGACTACGACTTCTTTACATAGAATTATTCCGCTACCTTATACGTACAATCTGAAACTTGAAATTAGGGTTACAACTCGACCAAGTCAACGCGATCAAAGGAACGTCACCTCCATTTCATTTATTTCTTTTTTTTTTGTCCGATTTTTTCGCTTTTTTTAATATCTTTTTAACCAGTCTTTCGTTAGGCTCTTTGATCCAACTATTAGAATTTCTCACTTTCGACCAAATGTCTTATCTCTTTCTTTTTCGCTCTTTTTCCCATGCTCTCTCTCTCTCTCTCTCCTCTCTCTCTCCCTTCTCTTTCTCTCGCTCACTCGCGGAGTAACACGGCACTTAAAAGTGTTATTGCGATAAAAGTATTACAATTAAAGTAAATGTCCAAGTATGTTTCGAGCACTTCTAGTATTCCGGTCATTTCGACGACCTGCTGATTCTCCTCGTTTCACTTCAAGTCCTCCATCGCACCATAGTTTGCGAGAGATTTTTTAATCCTAAGCGCGGTTAGCCTAGCTGCCGCGTTGTGATACCAACACTCCTTCATCACCTTCGACATCACTTGTAACGCCTGGAAAAGAAACCAAACGACACGTGTATCATAGATTATATAAAACTTTCTACAATTATCATACACACCTTTGCATATAATTAATGATCAAGCAAAATATAGGGAATTTAATTCACAATTTCTTTTAACCTATTAACTGCGGAGTTTAGTTTCAAAAGTTCCTTATAAAGTGCGCAGGTAAAATCAAGCAATGACGAGTATACACGTCGACTGCAAGGTAAATGCTCCCATTATAAATTTTATGAGAGGAAGGATTACATTTCTATTCGATAAAAAATTAATAATTTATTGTTGAAAAAAAGGTATTACTATTAAAAATGTAAAAATTGCAAAAAAATAATAAAGTAAAGTACACAAAACAATTCGAGGAATAGCCGATGCATTAGGGAAAATAATCAACTCAATTTATAAAAAGCAATACATTATACGAAGCGTAACCGATATGACAAAAAAAATAATCAAATAATCAAACTCTTTTTTTTATATATGTGTGTATAAAATATGCATAAAATAAAAATATGTATATGTATAAAACGGAATACGTAAGTTTTAGTGGAAGTATAAAGCGAACATACCACTAAATGTCATTTATATTACTTTTTATTAAAATTTTGGATTTTTATAGTAAATGGTAATTTTTTAATTTACACGACGAGCATACACATCAACCGCACCGAAATAAAGTTTTAGATTGACGTGTATACACATCAAAGGCAGTTAATTGGTTAAAGAATCTGTTACGAAATATAAGATAAGATAAGCTAGCTTAAGTATAGATAACGAGACGCAGAATAAGGACTATTATGTAAGAAGTAGAACTCTGTAAACCCGAAGGGAGAATGATAAAGAATCTTCTATGTGTAATAAAATATATTCGAATATAAGTGGACTGTGGATATTCATGTAAGTTTTGTTTTTTATAAGTATAACTGTAACAAAGTTAGTAGTTATATGTAACAATTAGGGTACACCTTATTAATTTCAATGACCTTGAAATATGTTGCCAAAATCAATACTCTTTTTTCTCTCATTTAATCGTACTTCATACTTTGTTCACTTGGACGTTTGATAAATTTTTCTAACTTTATTGTTGAATAACATGTGGATGTTTACCCCCAACGGGATACCATCTTGGAGTTTGTCTATTTTATTTCTTTAGTGCGGTCAATGGGATGTTTTCTTTTTGGTCTTCTTTTTATGTGGGTTTTCTCGCTTCAGCAGCCAGCTGGTTTGGATGTGTTGTCATTCTTTCCTTGTATTTTTTGCGTATCTGCCGATTTCTTCTTCGATCAGTGGTATTTTTAGGTCTTTCTGGATTAGGACTATTGTTCTGAATATTATCAATTGTAACAACTCTAGTTTATTTATGTGACTCATTGCTGCAGTGCTCCATAGTAGTATTCCATACGCCCAAATTGATTTTATTATAGTTTTGTATATTTTTCATTTCTTTTCTATGCTGAGTTTAGAATTTCGACCAGTTAACCAGTAAATTTGTCTTCTTTTTATCCGTATTCAGTCTATAATTGATTTAGTATGTTGCTTCCATGTCAGTTGTGAGTCTAAGTGTTCCTAAGTATTTAACTTGCTTTCATTGTGTTATGCACGTCCCATTCAATTGGATATTTGATGGTTTCCGTTTCCTTGGTGTAAATGTAATATGGTTGCATTTACTGAAGTTTTCTTTTATTCGTTTATGTTGTAGCCACTTTTCTATTTTTGTGATATGTTCTTGTATTAATGCGACTGCTGTCACAGGGTTAGTGTGCCTGACTAGTACCGTTGTGTCGTCCGCGAATGTCAGTATTTTGCTCTTGGTAGATGTTGATATGTTGGTCATTTATAATGTGTATAATATCGGGCCTAAGACGCTTCCTTGCGATACCCCTGCCTTGATGTCTTTGACTTCAGAGTATGTGTCCTTAATTTTTATTACGAAGGTTCTGCTGCTCAAGTAAGATTTTATTAATTAGTATATTTGCTCCGGGAATTGTTTCCTAATTGTTTGTAGTAGGCTTTCGTGGTTTATTTTGTCAAATGCTTTCTCTATGTCCATAAAGAGGGCCGTGCAGTATTGTTTGTTTTCTAATGCTAGTATTATTTCGTTAATGAGCCTGTGCATTTGCTCTGTCGTGGAGTGTTTGTTTCTGAATCCAAATTGGTGATCTGGTATTAATTTTTCCTTCTCTATTGTTGGTTTTAGGCGATCGTATATTATTTTCTCTAGTATTTGGGAAAACACAGGAAGTAGTGATATTGGTCTGTAAGATGCAGTTTGGTGTGATTCTTTGCCTGGCTTAGGTAACATTATCGATTCTTAAAATTGCATTGAATATTATTGTGATTAATCGTATTGCTTTTGGGGAAAGGTTTTTCAAGATTTTACCATTAAAATCAATATTTTGAACGAGTTATTCCTGTACATATGATCCCCGTTCGGCCTCAGTTTCCAAAACGTTCAGTTAGCGAAAAAAACTTCGATTAAATTGTCATTCCGATTAGGTACACTTCATTCTGGAATAGGCACTCGCAGTTATAGCGAACGATTCTCCATTAACGTGAAATAATCTTTGACGAATCGATTGATATATGGAATATTGTGCTTTATTCTAATTTTCATTTGGTCAATCAAGTGAAACTATACAAAAAGTTACCGCCTCCCCAATTACAATGATTTTGAAATATGTATGTTGAGAACGCTTTACACAATTTTTTCCTGTACATATAACCATCGATCTTCGGTAAGGGGTTAGTTTCCGAGATCTTCGAAAGAAACTGTCGGTGACACTACAGTGAATTCTGCGTCCGTAGCAGCGTATGCGTTATTGCATTGGAAGCATCCATGTAGAATATAAAAGCATAAAATAGTGGACGAGGAACGACGTAGAATTTGTCTAATTGAATGGCAACAAGCTCCTTGCCTTCGTAGGAGTGTAAAAGGCCCATCCTTTTCCGTGATGACGAACGTACAGTATCATATCGACTCGGAGATTAGCTAAGCATCTTAGAAATAGCGGCAGTGACATGTAGTTCACATTGCATAATTACGAAATATAAACTACTGTGAAACATATATTTCTTACATGTCCTTACACTAAATAATGCATTTAATTATCTTACTATTATTACGCATGGAAAATATCCTGTCTCCGCCACACTCTTGAGATACCTTCAAGAGCACTCAAAAAACAGAAACACCTTTTATTTTAAATTTCTCTAGTTTTAAATATCCTTTATCTAAGCAATGTAAGTAACACAGCTGCGATTGAGCTGGATACCTAATAGACCGTCACATCGCGTCGCCACGTGAGAAGTATCCAAGTACCATTCTTTGCAAACTCAGAAGGGTTATATTTTTTCGCGCCAATCGCCTTGCAGGTAGATTCTCCTATTCCAACCGACTCCAGTCACAAAATTCCCTTAGTTTCAGAAAATGCTGCCTCCTAAAATCCTTAAGACTACAAAACTGCATCGATAATCAGATCTCCACCAAAAAATTCTGTAATAAGAATGTCTTTCTCCGTGTTCGATAGATTAAAATTAGAATTTTAGATCTATCTAAAATCCAAAAGAGCGACGAGCGTAAACGGGAGTGGCGGGCAGGATAGCGACTTTTTCGCTCCGAAGGTTATAACGACTAAAGAGTAAGAAGGAGACTGCATTTGTAATATCTTCGGACGGAGCTCTTCATATAATTACGAGCGAACCTCACCTCAGGTAAATTCGTTTGATCATTTGATTCTATTTGGCATCGCTAGTTACCGTACTGCCAGTGTGTCAAAATCGAGCATCCACGCTCATAATCACACATATAATAATCTTTCTGATTATAATTATAATATCCATATCTGGGTTCGAAATTCGAATCTAATTGTTTTAGATCTAATACCCACGTTTTGCAATCCTTCACAAAGATAGTTGAATATTACCCACATGATACGATTTTACTACTCAAATTGTGTTGACTTTTCTTAAACAAAACACAGAATCAATACTAATATTTCTCATGACTCCCTATGTCCGCATCTTCCAGGTTCCTTCATGTCAGGTTCGTCCTCGCAAACAACAGTCCTAGCGTCCTGATTTCGTATCACGTTTGACCGCGTATTTACCTACTAACCAATTTACATTTATTTTATGGTATTTATAGAATACGGATGTATATATGTATACGGATTATATATATGTCGGAGAAGCGTCAGGAATAGGGTTGTGGGCGTTTGATAAATCGTCATTGGAATCGGCCATCGTTGGGTTATAAGGAAGGTACGGTCTGTTAATACGAGTATGGATACTACCGACTCGACAAACAACCGCGGCGGTTGGACACTCGCGATACTAGTGATGTTGGTCTTAGGTTCAATAACGAATCCGCGGTCAACGGGATGATAGATGTACGTGCTCACAAAAATCTAAGTCGGACTCTTTGCGAAAACTTGGAATATCCACCGAGCGTACAGACACTAAGTAACTTACTAATACGACCTCACGAGAGAATGACTCTCCGTCGCGATGATGCTGCAGAGGAAAGCTATGATAGTGTGTGTCTGAGGACACGAGATCATTGGATTCGTCGAGGATAGCCTTCGTTCAGAAGGTGACGGAATTTGGCGTTGCTGCTAATTGGTCAATCTCCATATCGGTGGTTAGAAAAGGATGCTAGCCGCCCTCGAGGGAAAGTTGCTAGTGGGAGACGCCGTTCGTTGAAAAATAGGTTTCTCCTATCTTCCCGTAGTTGGGACAAAGACTGTTTGTTTGAAAGACTTTAGTCAAGTAAATCCTAAGATTTATGACGGGCCCTCAGGCTAGCTGAACATGTACTCCGGAGACGCATCGACATTTGGCAATCATCTTGCTCGAAGAATAGGGTCTGCGTATGGCGAGCCACGGGACAGAAACCGCTGGAATGTTTACTGTCGCGTGTCGCCACAAATATTTCTTTTAAGGAGAGCTATAGAATTACTCCATACTTTGTTAGACAAAGCGTTCATCCCGTGACCGCGGCTACGTTCGGCGACTGGCCGTCGCCCTGAGCCCAAGCTCATTATCACAACTCTCGAACAATTACAATCGGATTGAATAACTACAATTGTTTAATTACAGCTATAGTAGACTCTAGGTTACAATGTTGCGGGATTATCCAAAATTCCAAAGGCTCCGGTGTTCTTTCATCTCCGACATATGTTTATATATATATTTATTTATATTTATATATAAATCCGTATTCTATAAAATACAATTGCCGGGTTCTCGCACTACTCGCAGCTCCGACTCATAACACTATAATAACACTTATAATAACCAACCTCTGTTTTAAAATTATTAGGAGTGATCAGTGGAATAACAGTTAAAATGTTTTCAGCGCTGCGGGTAAATAAGACTCATTATTAGAATAACTTATGCCACTGACTGATTACCTAACAGACTGCTTGATTACGGATTAAATGAACGTAAACTTGTATTATGTAAATGAAAAATCGTAAGTAGTAAAGAGAATCAGAAAACTCCTTTTATGTATCTGATAGCTAATTATATGTAATAAAATAGTTCTACTCTGCTGTCTATTATTTTAAACCTACGATTTGACTTATTTACGTCTTACGTAGAACAGCCCGAACATAAACAGTAGCAAATTCACAACGCGAAGTGAGGTTTATGGCGTAAGCTCAACCCTTTTCTTAAGAACGCAAGGATCAGAGCTTTGTAGAAGTTTTGAGAAGCTTTGAGAAGCAGCACGTGGCACGTACCTCGATCGACTGCCACCGATTCGGTATCGATGGCCTCTGTCTGTCGGTACACACAACCTTACGCATCTCTTCGATCGTCGGATCAGAAGGCACCAAGTCGTAAAACGGCAGCTGATATTCGTCGTGAATTCCGCCGACGTTGCATCGCCTTGCGATCTCCCAGAGGATCAGCCCGAGAGCGTACACGTCAGCCCTCTTGAAGGAATCAAAGTGGTTCATGTTTATCGTCTCTTCGAGAACCTAAAAGCAGAAGTAACAATTCTCAGCAACCGCACTCTTCAAGAGGAGAATGAAAATGGTCTTTCTCCGTAGCGAAAAGTTTGAGAACCAGCGAGTTAACTTTACTGCCTTTCCCGCTTCCATGCCAAACACCAATCTCAAAAGTAGCGATTAAATGTGTTTTATAGCATATATAAGAAAATATTGACTTCTCCAAAATTTTTTTAAGTTTGAAATATTGCGAGGTAGGTCGGTCATCGTTAATTCTAAGGGAGGAAAAATTTGTCGTATTTATTTGAATCAATAACAATCGATAAACCGCGAGTATTTATGCCTTTATGAGATGTTTCCAAACATCAAAATGTATATGATATTCAAAAATCTATGAAATGTCCAAAGCAAATTGCTTATTATAATATATATTCAGTAGATGAAACAAATCTTTGATTGGGTTACGTACTGATATTTTTAGGAAAAAGACACCATTTGAATCGTATTAAATCTAAATTAAATTGTATGGGAAAAGAAATTGATGTTCTTATCTGAATTATATTAAATGAAAATGGTGTAAGAAAGATTTGTATAAAAACAGAACCAAGTACGAAAAATATATTTTCAAATCTGATATGTATTACAAAAATAAAAATGGAAATAGAAATTTCCATAACATAATTACTTTCCAATTTACGAATAAGGATTCCCCTATTTATATGCTTATAATACTTGTACATGTGTTGAGTTATATAATATAACTTATAGTATTATAATATAGTTATATAATATAAATTTGTCGTATTTTTATATACACATGTATACGTATATGTACATAATAATATATACGCATATATATATATCAGGTTGTCCTAAAAGTTTCTTTCGTTTTATAAGGCAATAATAAATACAGCATCTTTTGTTTTATATTATTTTATTGAACTATGTATGATCCATTTTGTTGTATTACTACAAAATGAATAAAACGAAAAATGTTGCGCATCTATTATTTCCTTATAAAACGAAAGAAACTTTTGGGACAACCTAATATATTAGAATTCAATATTTTCAATATATCTCTCACACATTTGGCTATTTCGTTAAACAAAGCGAATGGATAAAATGTGAATTTTTTAAATTTATAATTTACCTCAGGTGCCATGTACCGCTTAGTGCCCACCCGATTATTTAGTTGGATATCGACGGTGTCTGTTATTACATCATGTCTGACGGCCAATCCAAGATCGCCGATCGCGCATGTGCCATTCGTCTTCACGAGGATATTTTTCGACTTGAGATCCCTGTGAGCGATGGCTGGTTTCCCTTGCGTGCCGACGATCTCCATGTGAAGATGCGCTAACCCGGTGGCAATCGACAGAGCCATCCTGATCATACCGTTTGTATCAACGGTCGATCTGTTCAAATAATCGAACAGCGAACCCTTCTCGTGATAATCTGTGATCAACCACAGCTGGGTCCACGTACCATTATCTGAGGAACAAAGACATAACTTGTATTTCGGATTATTCTTAATCTAAATATGTATATCGCATACATTAGTGTTTGCTTAAATTCCAATAAATCGAGGGATTCGTATTGTAGGCACCTTTACAAAGAACAATAGAAAGGATATAATGAAAACAAGCAAGAAACATATTCTTTGCTTTCTCTGACTATATTTATTCACTGGTTTTATTATTAAGTTTAGCTTACAATGTCTAGTGAAGAGTAACGGATCTGGGTCATTTGAATTTAAATTGAAAGTTCTCTCTTTACTCAGGATGGTTTCGACGCATCTCAGTCGTGCTTGGTGAACGTATTGCGTGAATGACGCGAAGTTTACATACAACCTAAAATCTGGTTATTCACAGCGCGTACACGCGTGCAGGTTGCTTTGTACATGTATATGCATATGTGTAATTACAATTAGTCCAGCCTACTCAATATTTCTTCAGGAATAAATTAATAATAAAAATGTTTTTGCATAATATGATTCGGAACGATACTTTGCACAAAATAAGCGGTTTTCATACAATTTTTACCTCCGTTGTTTCACAAAAAAAATATCAATTAAACGGAAAAAAGACTTTTTTTTACACTTGACTTTGTACCTTGGAAACAATTTGTCGTGCGTGAGAAGTTTCAATAAAAAGTTGTAGCTAATAAAATTATCTGTAAAATTTTAACTGTTACACGTTACGATAAATCCAATTGTTAGATGGCAAATTAGTAAAAGATGCGAAGAAATCCGTTTTTCTTAAATCCTTTATAATTTTAGGTGAAATCGTCTTAAAATATCGAGGATCTGTGGTAAGTAAGTATTAGTATCAGTGTATTAGTCGTATCAAACTACGTGTAGTGAACCAAATTTCGAATCGATCCGTTTCTTAATTTTCGCACAATCAATTTGTCAACTTACGAAACGGGAAATATTTTGATATTTAACCGAACAAGATGCTTTCATTCAAACTCTTGGCTAAAATACAGCTACGATCATTTTTTACTAGTTGTAAAATGCAATAACTTTTACATTTTTTATCCTACCATAGTAGAATTTGTTTCTATCAATTTCTGAAAATCATTTCATGTAATTTAAAAAAAAAGGATTTCTCTAGGATTTAGACTATTGACTAGGTACTGACAGATATCTATTTTTCTTCGTTCAAAAAATCGTCAATGCGAAACATTAGGAAATGAAACAGGCGTCGCTTTACAGTTTATTACTTGTATTATATGTGGATCCTTTCGTATTGATTGGATGACCATAAAAGATTAATTAATTAATGAACATTTACAACACATTTACACAGCAGGCAATTAGAGGCCTTCAATGTAGCGAACGAGGCTGTTGACAATGAGAGCTCAACGCGTCGTTGTTGACTCGACCGGAACCGCGATCGCGCGAAAACTGTAACTCATGGAAAAAATCGCATTATCTCGGCAGCTATAGTTTAGAAAGACAGTCTTTCTTTAATTTGGTGTTACTCGAGTAAAGGAAACCATCGGTGATATCTATTTCCTTGTTTAATGTTATTTAAAGACAAAAAAATAAAAATCAAATCTGTATTTTCTGTTCAACTTATAGTTATTAACGTCATAAAAAGCGCCCTATAATCAAAATCAATAACAACGAGTTGGAAATTAGACTACTAATTAGCAGAATAGAAAGGATCATTTTATCGAATGTCCCTCAGATTATTCCTTACGTTTTAATAGTTGACATTCTACACAAATTAGGGTTGAAGCCATACTCTGCCATATCATTTCTGAGAGCTCGTTTAAGCGAACAACGACTGTCACACATCATGAGTTCCCGATGACAGGTTTTTATACTGATAAATGATGATGCTGATAAATTCCCTGAGGTCCTCTAAATTCAATTTGATAATACGAACTACTGGACTTTCATATCCTCTGGGAATCTTACATACTTCCTTCCTATACAAGAGGATATATATACATAATATATGTACATAAGGCTAAACAGATGCTTTAAGAAGTTCAGAATCAAATACTACATTTCCAGCAACTGTTGACACAAGTCAAACTAGCAATAAAATAAATAATAAATCGAGCGGAACAGATAAAAATCTAATGAACAATGCCTCATCCCTTATACCTACAATCACATTCCTATCGGCCAAAGCAAAAACTAGACGAGAATTACCCTTTAATTCTATCTTATCAGATACTCCTGATCGATCGAATCCAAGTTCAGTCTGATAATTCATGCTATGGGCAATGAGGAGAACCTCGCAAGTATCATATCACTTGTCACGTATAGGCGAAACCTACCAAAAAGAAACTCAGGAGCAAGTTTCGAATTTTATGCCCAGTACCAAACATTGATAAATTTATTATGAATTCAATTAAGACAATAAAGCAATGCAATCCAAAATAATTTTCACTGAACTCTTTGCAGCTATGCAGTTTTTTTAGAAAATTTATCGGAAATAGGCAAAGAATATACAGACAATGGGAACAATCTCATTAACCGTTTACACCATACCCAAACCTGATGAGAGTTCTGATCTCCTGCCCAAACCTGAGACAGAGTTCCATTAAATATGGAATAACTAGAACCATTAAAAAGCTCCAATAAGCAAGTAATAGATACTAATATTAAAATATATTAAAACAGGGAACTGAATCCGATACGGCATTAAAAACGGTCGAAGACTTAAGATAAATAGAATCATTCAGCGCTACTGGAGATCTAGCCACTTATGTTAATAACAAATTTCTTAGCGAAGAAAAGCCACGCTATCTTTGAGACCGTAGTAGTGGAAGCTTATATCGGGCGAAAAATTTACAAGTATAGCGAATATATGAAATACTTGGTTAATTCAGTTAATTCACTAGTAATAAATTGCTACACTTACTAAATCAGATACCTACACCGTACATGATATGTGGAAATTTTAGTAACCATAATATCTATAATCATAATCCCATATGAAGATCCAATACATTCCTTTCCTTGTCTACAAGGGAAAATTTATTGAAAAAAGCTTGACTGTATAATAACTTAATTCTACTATGTAGTATACATAGTATGTATACTTAACACTAAGGAATATGTTCATTATAATCTAGCAACCAATTCTTATTCGTTGCTATCCGAATTAACGAGTAATTATTATCCGTTAGTCTCGAAAAGGTTAAAGTCGTTAAATTAGTCGTTGAGTCGTGAAGTAACCGACAGTTAAAACTGTTCGAATTCCAATTCGACGCGATGTTTATGCACTTGTATGCAAATTTGTACCTACCTTTGTTATCAGCTGCGATGAAGCCGAGGATATTATCGTGTCTGAGCATCACCGTCTGATAAATTTCGGCCTCCCTGAACCAAGACCTTTCTTCACGCGAGCTGAAGATCTTCACGGCAACGTTCTCACCTCTCCAACGACCACGCCAGACCTCGCCGAAGCGACCTTTTCCAATCGTCTCCACCAGCTGAATCTGGCGGGCTATGCTTCGCTGTACCAGAAGCGGCAGGCCTACTTGGGAGAGGATGGGCATTGAAGAACACGAATTTCAGTATAGTTGAAAATGACTCTCGTGTGCACGACATTAATAATGTGCTTTGTATGAAAATTTACGAATTCTAAACAGGATATGATACAGTAACAACATAATTGAACCCTTTCGTAGTTAAACTCTCTATGTAAAAATGTATGAGTTTCAAACAGAATACGATACAATAATAGGACAGTTTAATCTCTTCGTGGCCCACACCACACGCAGCATTTTATCGTAACTGGATTATATTGAATAGCCATCACGCCTGGTACACTTGAAAGCCGTTTACAGTTTACAATACAAAGAAATTTTGTGAAAGAAATACACTTTTAAGAAATAAATATACTTTTGGAAAGTATAATATAAATAAATGTCGGAACTTCGATCTGGACTTTAATGTACGTATTTAAAATTAATATCAATACAACTATAGTCCAGATGGAGTGTCGTGTAAAATAAAAAGAAGTAACAGACTAACTGGTAGCAATCCACTGTTTGAATTATTGTTAAATTTACAATTATATTCGATATACATATATGTACTGTGCACTGTTGAAAAGAAGACTAGCGCGATGGGGGCAAGGCGATGGTATTCCTCTGTATTGTTTTATTTATATATGTGACACTTTCGGCCAATACGCATGCTATCTTTATGATTGTGTAGAATTTATACGAAACAGCCAATCAAGCTCGCATTCCTTACGCTAGTCATCTTTTCAGCAACGCAAACAAATTTAAATGTGACATCTATTTTCGCAGACAAATCTGATTTAGTTATAAAATATCCATTGCTAGGTACATAGTGAACATGAAAAATGAAACTTGATTAATATAGAATTTAGTGCATAGCGAAAGTTAAACAAGTTTGATTAATATACATAGAACTTTAATTTGACCTACCTGAGCCACTACCACTGGTAGTCATTTCCAGCATATCCCTGATGGTAACACCACCCAGGATGGGTCGATCTGGTGCCTCCTGCGAATCATCGCTATTTCCTGGCCTTTCTGGGGTCTTACGCACGTGATAAATGACCATAACCACCACGCAGATCACGCATATTGGCATTGCTATCATCAAGGCCATTTTCCAAGTGACCCACGCCGTGTCATCGCCACCCGACCGCACTTTCCCCAACAAATACTTCATTATCATTTTATAGTGAATCATTTACGCGACAGATCACTCCAAGAAACATAAAACGTTCAAACCATAGTTTTATCGCTAATTTTCGACCTTCTAATTTTTTACTATTATTATACTTATCTAATATAAAATAACAATACACATCTTTTTTAACGAAAGTAAATAGAATGTTGCCAAGTTTTAAATTCATTTTTAATCTTCTACTGTTTTGTCACTGTCTGTTTTTATAAATGTTTTCATTTCTCATTTAGTACCTTTGAAACTATTTGTTCCACGTCAAGGTTTTGTAATCTGTCAGGTTTCAAAGAATTTAACAAAATTCAGGATTACTTAGATAATAACGCGTTCAGTGTGAAATTGAAAATCATGAAATTATAGAAAAGATTTGCAGACAAGTATTACATGAAAATTAACTATTAGCTTACAGTCTACAGTATCGTAGATAGGTAATGAATATTGGATCCGTAGTGGATATGTTGATCTTTCTATTCTATTCTATTACCCAACATATTTTTAAGTTAACTGTTAAAAAGTTTTTTTTTAATAACAATTCGATATCTAACCAAGCTAAAGACACGGAGATTTATTACAATATTTGAATTAGTATACACATATCTACAGACAATTATGTGTATAAATAAGACTTCTTAACTCGATGAAAAAAAAATTTAACATTTGTTATCGTAGCTAAATATCCCGTGAATCAATTTATATTAATCAGTTAGAGACAATTTAAAGATAAGTTGAAAAATGTTGTGAAACGTTATAGTTTGTAAACTGAACTATTCAACTGTACAAAAAAAACAAACTCGAGCTCTAAGTATGATCAAGCTAACAAAGTTAAACGAATCCAATAGATTGAACGTAACAGGTTTCTTGGAATGATTTGAAAAGCCAGCGAAGCCATTTTCGGAATAAAAATCAAGAGGTACATGTGTTAAGCTTGGGAAACAACAGAGATGCAGAAACATCTTCGTAAAACATGCTAAGGCTAAATGATGAGCACACCCAGAAGTATACAGCAATGAGTCGCAACAGCTTAGTTTAAACTTTAAATCAACAGAAGCATGTAGTTTACAATTAGATGTCAGAAGGTCAGTAGGTCAGGACTAGGGACAAACTCTTTTCCAATTCTTTATAAATACTTCAACGATCGATACACGATTCGTATCGTACCTTATTCTTTTCATATCAGTCTATATTATATAGATACAAGTATAGAGAAAGAAAAAAAAGAAAAGAAAAATAACGAATTCGATCGAGAATAAAGCATCGAAAGTATCAACATACTATAATGAAATAACATCCTCTCGATGATTCTGCCTCTTTCCATCACGTCAAAACGAGCGATTCTTTGCATTACCTGTCCGGTTAGTGCATATACCTACTCGTACAACGATGACGGAACCCGCGCATGAGTCATCGTGTCATCATGTAGATGCAACGCTCCTTTCACGATGTCTGGATCATCGTATCGTACTGTTCCCAGCTTCACTTACCTGATGATTGATTCTGCTACATAAAGAATATGATTTCCTTCATACGGATGCTGTTAATCGGTTATTCTTCGAAAAACCACACGGATCACATTAGGAGGAACACGAGGTTAAATTTGGAATATTCCTATTAGGAGTGTTTGATATTTTTGAAAAAATCGAGAATTACCTTCGAATTAGATTTGAAACAGTATAGATCGAATTTCAAAGCGAATAATCGCTTTAGCTTTCGAGTCGACTTAAAAGATGAATAATGAATGATCATTTTAGAACCAAATTACGAAAGGAAAAATCATTTATGTAGCAAATTTAAAAATGGACAATTTCTTTGAATCGAAGTTTAAAACAAAAAGTTGCTTTCCGTTTAAATTTCGATACAAGCGCTTTCGGATCAAACTCTGAGCCAAATTAAATAATCGATATTGAGTTGAATATTGATATTGAAAACAAATGGAACTATATAGGAATCTATTGTATTATGTTATAGATACCTACACACCTTACTATTACCGTAATTTTCAATTTTTTCGAGGCATACTGCAGGGGAAGTGGAAAGATGATGGGAACGAACGGCTGTGCTTCGCCACAGGGAACAAATATTCGTGAAATCGGATCGATCACAGAACTGGCGTCCGCGCAAGAAGCATCCATCTAGCAATTTCACGATAAGGCATCAAATTGATTCCCACGAGATATTCGATGAGATGACGAATAACGATGAGACAGACGAGTCACAGATGAATGATTGCACGTCCAGGGGATGTCCGATGAAGATTGGCAAAAACCAGTATCTTGCTAACGCGTAATGTTAGTGCATGAACTCGTGCCCCCATCCTTAAATCGACCGTAATACACGATATATGTCATTTTGAACCAAGCATACAATCTCACGCGTCAAATGTTCCGCGAATATCGAACTTTCTTTTTATTGCATAACCGTTTATGTACATAAATATAACAAACAACTCCGTGATTGTTTAGAAAATTTTAGAAAATGTTGTAATACTGCTTTATCGTCGAAATTCATCGATCAACGAGTGCTTTTCTGCAGAGGAAACAATTTCTGTGAATTATTAGGTTAGCAATGGATCTCTTTGTATACTAATACAAGTTTTTGTTATTCGTTACTGCTAGTTTTTAATGGCACACTTGTTTCGAATAATGTATTATTGAATATTATTAAATATATAAATTTTTTATTAAAAAAATACGAGCATTATAAAATCTATGTTTATAAGATGCAGAAGCAAATTCCTGTTATTAAGAAAATTTATTAAAAGCAAAGAATACCATAGAATAAAGTAGATATATCTACATTTATAACAATAAGAAATTCTGTGCATAGAATGTAGAAGTATGTAGCAGCATATAACCAATAAAACATATTTGGTTTATTAATGATCATTTAGACCACTTTCAATGTAACGAGTTGATTCTACTACATGTTACTTTTACTTTTACTAAATAATATTTTCTGCTTAATACTACAAAACAAGTTTATCTAAATACTGAAAATCCAAAAACTTGCATTTACAATAGCAAAGTGATTTAATGTCATCATTTGCCACATTAGTGCCTATGGCTATGGCAATAGCGACCGTTGACGTTGATGCGACATTAGTGCCATGCAACAATTAAATACTATTCTCATTCTTCTTCAATATATATATTTATTCGTCTATTTATACATTTCTATCTTTATATTTTTCAATTAAGTATTCCAAGTCATTGAGTTACTTTCCTACAAATATAAGCATTTCTCAAAACCACATTTTCTGTAATTCGCATCGTTAAAATCACAATCTCAACTATAATAGCCATAGCCAATATAATAGCATTAATGTAACAATTCACAGATCATTACTGTAGCATAAAATAATTCGAAAATATAGCGCACTGTGAATGATTAATGGATATTAGGCCGCTGTTCTCGTATTCTATCTTACATTTAAATCTAAATTAAATTTTTATCTGAACGTAAACCAATTTTTCTATAATTCTATGTTTATGTGCCAAGTTTTCCAATCGATTGGTAGTTATAACATAACTTAATAATAATCGTTATATTCTAACGATCGGGCGATAATATTGAAAAAAAAAAAACAGAAGAAAGAGAAGATGAAAAAGAAAAATACCTGCTGAGCAACGCTATTTACAGACGTATATCCGAACCGAAACAAATCGTTGCAGTGAAAGCTCACTCGAATAACTAGCTTACTCTCCCTCGGATTTAGTGGAACCCGTATAATCGATGAACACCGCTTTCGATACGTTCTATCAACCCTCCGTTAATATCGCACGAATACGCCTCGTTATTCTATGTACAGCGTGTCGTGTTGTCGTCCATTTTATTCAACCTTGCCATGCCGTCCTGTTCTCCATTACATTCCTTTCTATCTACTTTTCATACGATTATTAAGCTTATGTATCGGTCACTTGCCAATGACAATAATATTATATATATACATACATACATACATATATTGTATATAGAGAGGTTGTTTATCCGATTCGTGACAGTTACGCCAGTAGCATACTCTTCCCAAATCGTAAATGAATAAGATAGTTATGAGGGTTGTATCCTCATTTTTATTTACCCAGATATGTCGACTCAAATAATTGACCAAAGACAACTAAAAAGTAGTACGTATATATTTTTAAACGATATGGTTAATCCTTCCATACTTGTATAAGTTATTAATCGACTAAACGGTAAATAAACTATAAATTTGTTCTCGGTAAAATCGACTTCAAATTTTCGTACATTATATTTTCTTTATGAAAGCAAGAAAAAATTCTATTTTTATTATCAATAACTAATAACAAATAATTTTTCTCGCGAAAATTTCGACCTCGCAAGTTTAAATGAATGACTTTTGAATTTGAAGTATTTTGAAGGGATGAGCGTTAAATTGATATGTACATATCTATATATTTGATAGAGTAATATTTCTGGTAAATGATATATGTATAGTTATGGATAGAAACTGCAGCCTGTATTACTTCGTATACATTAAAAAGCTGTATAAACTGTACTTATATATACATATGTATGTATATCGAGAAAACTTTGTTTATCATTTATATCTAGGTGGAATACAATTTACATAGAATTAACGCTTGTGTGTAACGTATGTGTGTAGTTGTATTTTGAATAAATAAGAGGCTGTAAAAAGATGGAAACTTGTTTCATCCTACTCACCCTAAAGACTAGGCTGATTCAAACTTTTACAAACAGATCAGACTTTATGCTTAATATACAATATATGTTAGGTATTTACTCAATTATTTCTAAAAATATAGTCTTTTCATATTTTCGTTAATTATTTTGATATTTTATATTCTGGCAATGTGACGATTTTACTACAGATAGGAGATGTACTTTTAACACCAGGTTTACTGGACCCGTCAATTTGACGGATTTCGAACTTCGAAATGAAATATCTCAAAAACCATAACACCAATTTTAACCATTTTGCATCGTAAATTAATCATTTCATCTAAAGAATTTATACACAAAATTATTTTTTCCTAGACTTCCTAATTTTTGAAATCTGTATGTAGTATACCTATCTTTACGGGACCCGTCGAATTGACGGGCTAACTGATTTCAGAAACAAACCGTTTTTCAAAGACAGTGTGCAAAAGTTTCAGTTATTGTAGACATTTCCCATTATTGTCTCCGCTTATTGTAAGTATTTGCAATAGGATAATTGAATTTGGGCACAGTATTTTCTTTTTTTGACCAATCCCCCTTTTCTAGCAATCATGAGTAAGTCCAGGAGATATAATAAGATATTGAATAAAATTATCAACATCAATGAAGATTGTTCTGAGGATACCTCCGTAGAAGATCAATATGAATTAGGCCAAAGCGAAGCTGACAGTGAAAGTTCTGAATACACTGAAAGTGGAGAGACAGAAGGATCTTCGGATAGTGAAGAGGAAAACTTCTTGAAAGATTTTTTGAGATATTTCATTTCGAAGTTCGAAATCCGTCAAATTGGCGGGTCCCGTAAACCTAGTGTTAATGTTATTGTTATTTTTTTAGTGATAATTTAAAAAAAAGACTTTATTTATTAATAATTTATTTAAACGTGAAGCCTAATATCGTTCCTTTCATACTTAATTTGAATAAATCGATTTTTTAAAGAAAAATGCGTATTTTCGTTTATCCGTCAATTTGATGGGTGCTCGTAGAGATAGGTACATACAAAATGCCCGTAAATCTAGTGTTAATATAAGTGGATATATTAGAACTAAAATGATTCAAACAAGACGAAACATTAAGTTTATCCGAGTCTGTTCGGCATAAAATATATGGCAAAGAATTAAGAATTATTCCAAACCTAAAAGGAAGTTTTGAAAAGAGGATCATCTGAATTTTATTTCAGGATCTTTTTATAACCTCTTATAAGTTATTATCTATGTATTTAACCTAGTTCTACTCTTTACTGCGACTTTATATTATTGCAAAATTATTTGTGAATTGTACAGATTACTTATTTTTGAGCTAGGTTAATATTCTTATTATATAAAATATCCTTCTGACACTTGCTCCAAGACACTCGACATGGAGAATGTGTGATAATTAAACTCGAGACGAACGTACGATCGAGATATATGTAAAATAAAAACTGCATTTCAAATCAAAATATTTTTAGCTAGTCTGTATTTGAAACAGCTCGACGGAGATAAGCGTGAGGCGGTTCTCCTTTTATTCCATTGACAGCGCGTTTTTACAACATCGTTTTTGTAATAAGAGTCAATAGCATAGCGACCATAACCGCCGTACACTACTATTACACGCACATTACTATCACGTATACTGGGCTGCTGGAAACAAGTCCCGCTGGATGGCGTGGCACAGGGGTAAGGAGAGCACTGCTCTCTATTACTCACATATGGATATTGTAATATTAGTATATGTGACACTGTCGGCCATTCCGCGTGCTTATCTTTACGATTGAGTCGAGTCTGTCAGAAATAACCAATTGGGTCCGCATTCCTTTCGCGGGACTTGTCTCCGGCAGTGGACAATAGACATATACATATCTATGTACTTACATATCTGATGACGCAACGTATCGTCATCGTCGTTGCATCGTGACATTCGTGACATTCGTGACAAAGAATGGCGAATCGTGGCGATGAAACGAGAAGATGTTTGGCTTTTACCTTCAGTTGTACTAGCTTCATTTTTCCAATTTCTCTCTAAATGACGTTTCAATGTCCCCGTTCGACATCGCTATTTGAACAATCTACTATTTGAAATTTCACACAAGTATGGTTTTGCAGATTTCAAACCTAACGCGACAATAAATTCATTTTTTAATACGTTTTATGTTACAAGAAAATGGAAACAGAAAATAAAAAGTTAAATGATTAATTAAACACGTAATTCTTAAGTTTCTTAATATTTCTATGTCGCAAGAAGAGCAGGACGAAAGGATTTCAAATGAAAGGTCGAAAGGCCAATCGAATATTTAATTATTATTTTTTAACAATTGTGTTAGAAAAAAAAATAAAACTGGGAAATTTACGATAAAAAGTAAAAAAATTTCGATATCGAATATTTAATTACTATCGTTTAATTTTATGTAGCAAAACAATTTCAAGGGAAAATTTTAACTAAAATGTCAACAAAAGTAAATTCGTTGCGATACTAACGATTCGCTATACAACATAATAGAAAAGTATAACAGCGAAGAAATATTGCAAATATTTGATCTCAACAAAAATCTCGGAAAGAATATGCAGCAAGATAGTAGAAATAATAAGACACAGAACAATAACAATAACAATTTCTTATGCAGATAATGAAAAATCCCGATAATAACGAAATGCTGTTCGATTAATTTCATTATATCGTTGCTCAATATGCTTGCGATAATTTACAAGTATTTACTTGGACTACTGTGCAAAATATTTGGACACTTAAATTTTCGTTTCCATTTACTCTCAAGTACTATTAGTGGCATACTGAACAAACTTTTTTATCTTAGGCCATTGGCTAAATACATATATCTATTCATATATTATGGACTCTACAACATAATGTTCGAATACTGTTATTACATATTATTTCTACAAAATATGAAATAAAAGTGATCGTAATAAATGTGCAATTTGCTCGCACGTTATTGAATTCTGCTTTAACTTTATGAACATTTAGCAGATATTTGCGAATGTACCTATATAATATATAGGTACTAACATAAATTTATTTTAAGAATTTTTCCATAGTAAATTATTTCCTAATACGTCGTTCTAATATTTTCGTTACTCACCGTAGATTTGCAAAAGACGGACGTAAGTTATCATAATGTAAATAGAATGTATCATCGGGTTATGCAATGAAACAGCGGCCTTACAATAGCGGTGCAAAATATTGAATTTCAAGCTTCGCAAACAGTTCTCTGACAAGGGAAACGCGGGCTGTAAACGAATCACGGTGTTTCGTTTCGCGGTCGCTGCATTATGTCAGCTCGATATAGTGAAACGGGACGCATGAACAAAGATAACGTGTATATACTTACAAAGGACATGTATAGACATGTAATGTGTATGTGACAAAGATGATCACCCGAACCCAGACAATTCACAAAAAGCATCAAAAATCGATGATTAAAAGCCCAAAATTCTTTTTTTCTTTTTCTTTTCGTTTACTTCATTTTTATATTTATTCTATTTTTATCGCACATGTTTTTCCAAGGTCGTCGTTGCGAAGATTCTCTTTATTTAGGTAGGATTACAATAAGTAAAAGAATATACTATTACAATTTAAAATAATTTTTTTTTGCCGATTTCTACGCAAAAGTATCTATTGATGAAGATAAGAATATATAATATTGATTACTTTTAACTTTCAGCGTTAGATATTGAATATCGCGTGTCACTATCGCCTTGAAAATGTAAATCGATCAATATGCACTAGTTCAGTTCTTCTTTTACTATGCCGAAATTTCTGGTTTCTGTCCCCGATTTTATTGATTCAACAATTAGACACATGACGCGACATCACCATCATGTTTAATCATAATACCAATATATAATATACATAGATAGATATCTATATTTAAGCAGCAAGAAAACAGATATTTCCACAATTTGTAAGACAAAGATAGAATTCATTATTCGCGTCTCGCAAATACATCAAAAGTTATATTTACTTACTTCGATTTTTCTTTTTTTTTTTTTTCGTTCATCGATCAATTTTAATACCTTTATTCTCTTCATTTTATTTTTATATATTATCAAGTTAAAAAATTACGCTTGTTTCTTAGCTATTTGCTAAGATTCTACCTAAAGAAATGTGATCGTAATTGTTCTTTAATAGTTAGCGAAGTAGTGTCATGTGTAAGTACAGTTAATTCGTACTCATATTGTATTTATCAACTTGATCAACTTGAAAGAGTGAAGTCGAGAGAATTTTGCCGCGAAACCGAAACAACGAATAAATTCATTTCTCCGAACAACAAACAGATTAACAATTTCAAATTTCATAGGAATTGTGCATTCGCTTTCGCCTATAGTCGATCGACCTTGGAAGGAAACAGAGGTTGCGGAAGCTGTACCTCGTTCGAGGTAATCGACGAGTCGGAAGTATGGCCCACCTCTGGACTCGCGAGGAGTAAAAGAGGGCCTTAGGTCGCGATTGCAGAAGTCGGAGTGGTCGCAGCAGGCGACCGCGTATTCCACGTCACCTGGACCGTGTAGCGTGTTATTCGCTTTGCACCAGACTGAGTATTCGGGCGCCGGGAAGAAGCGCACCTTATCATAACACCTGAGAACAATTTACATCACTTCCGAACCAGAATATTTACCGTATCTCCGATCAAAGGGAAGAAAAGCGTTTTTTGTTACACAAATTCGATCTCTTTTCATTCCTTTATTAGGTGTTACGTATACGCTTTTATTTTCAAGCGTGTCGTGATTTTCTGATATTTTTATGTTCAATTATTTCAGAGATAATGCATTGCGTCTCATAAGTATAAAATCACTGAAAAGCTTTCGATTTTTGTGTGTTGTTTATCTAATACATATGTATATGTAGGTATGTATGTACAATCTGCAGTATCATAATTGCTATAACTCAAATTGAAAAGTGTACGAATAATCATTATAAGTGATTAATATTTTTTGGTTACTGGCAACGATTAATCGTTATTATCGGCAATGAAAGCATTCGTTGGTTGATGCTGGCTAAAAACAACTTCCGTCGTCGATAATGATTACCATTAATCAGCAATCATGAAAAAGGTTGTAATTATTTATAACATAATCGATATACCTAAGTCGTAACCAGAACATTTAAATATTATTATTTTTTAATAATTTCATTTTTTAGAGAATCTCTTTAAAATTCAGCGATCGATGTTTTCTACTTAAACAAAAATTAACTTTTACTCAATGACTACCTCCGTAAAAGTGTCATAAATAACTGTAACTTTTTACCTCCGATTATACCGTGATAGTGTGTAAGTTAATCCATTGCTAATTTTCATAGAACAGCATTGTGCGTCTATTATTGTATAAAATATGTATTCATATTATGTATTTCGTTATACGTATGCAGGATGTCTGTACAATCGAGGTACAGTCAGAGAAGAGGTGATTCCTCGCGAAAAAATAAGTCGAAGATGTGGAATGAAGTTTTTGCATATGAGATGAGGTGAAACTGCTACTTGTAAAAATAAGTCTTACTAATACAAAAGCTATTGAAAATATCGAACATGAATTCTTGCAATGTGTTACACCTTTTTTATACAAATATATGTAAACAAAGATTGAGCTTAGAGCGCAATGAAATGAAATTATAACAATAATTTTTATAAATTGAAATGTTTGATTTCACATAGATGATTCTAATCAAATTTTCTCATATTGAAGATTTTACGGCAGTTTTATATTTATGAGACGTATTGTAATTGTAATTCAAGGCAGAAAGATGTATTATATTTTTGGAGAATTTTTGTAACGGTACCTCATTGAACGGCCACTTGCTCATTTTTCTTTGTTTATTTCCAAGCAAGATCAATTACGTTTAAATCAAGTATCAGCGTCATTCTGCGCGTAAAGATATTGTAAATAAATTACAGACGAGAACCGCAGCTGGTCGATGCTCTTTCCCTGTTCTTTCTTCTCTTTTGCTACTCTTTCTCATGGCCTTCGTTGGCCAAGTGATAAATTACTCTTATTACAAGAGTTATAAATTCGGAAGAGCACACCAACGAATAACAGGCAGCCGAGATAAATTCGGGAATTAATCATTAATAACTCACGATCGCGGCCATTAATTCACATGGTTCTTCATTTCTTTTTTTCTTTTTTTGCTTGGTAATTTGGCCGTTAAGAGGCCATATTATAACATAACGTCGTTATCTTCAGGCTCTTTGCGGACGCGTCGTTGCGTCGGTAATTTCTTTTTTCGCACTCTTTCAGTAAATTCTCCAACAAAGGAAAAAGAACCACTGCACCCCATGAAAGACGTGGTTCTCAAAGGGGAGATTCAATAAAATTAGTTTATTATACACGTATGGCGATTCACGAAAATATTTGGGCGCGTATCATAGAAAATAATTATGTGTGAGTATATTGTGCATATTATACATATAAAATTTTTAAAATTTCATTAACATTATAATACAACGCGATTATCATAATTATATTGGTAAAATTTAAAACCGATCTCGAAGTGTAGGTACGTAGGTATTAAAATTGCAACATATATTTAGTAAAAAAAAGTTAGTGTATATAGCATAATTCGAATCATTTTATCTTCAACACATTGTTATAAATAATAAGTACCTGTTGAAGATGCTCCCACTGGTATTCAGGCATGTTAATACAATGTAAATTCACCGCTTAAATATTTTTGTGACCTCTACAAATTCATACCTTTTTTTTTTTTACTAAATATCTTTTAATTTCTATATCCTATACATATATTTCCAAATATTTCTAGATTTGTTTCAAACTTTACCAATATATCTAATCATAAGATTTACAACATAGTCTCATTATAATGCTGATCTGATGAAACGTCAAAATATGTTATGTAACATAATAATATAGATATTTATAAAGACATTTTCGTGAGCCGCTATACCTACCGTTATACGAAAGATATGTAAGTCGAAAGATACTCACATGATTAGTTTATAATTTTTTTTCATTGCTCGAACGCATAAATGGATATTGACGGCGTCAATTCTATTATTCTAAATCTACTTTTGTCGTTTTGAACTTGGCATGATACGAAATTATCGCAATGTTTAATGTTGACTCGTGAAATTTTTTAATACAATCATAGTTTAACAAGCACTTGTGCAACAAGGTACTTTTTAATGCACATTATCTAGATATATTCTTGAAGAAAGAAAGCATACGAAACATTTGCCAATATTCAATTACAGCGAATATTCCCATTAAACCAGTATAAAGTAAACATTTTTAATCTCTGAGAAGTAGTACATGTACCTACATTATACAAGTACAAATATACATATATACAGTATATAGAGTTTTAAAAGCCGCGGAGGATAGGTAGTTAAGATCGATTCTCTGTTAAAATCGGAGAAAAACGGAATTTAATTCGTTCTACTGAAGTTGATTACCTTTCGGATGCTTTTACGTCATCATCTTCAGACAATTCACAAGAACAAAGGAATTGGAGAGATTAAATTGAAAGGGCGTGCAGAGATGAAAATAATAATAGCTACTAAGGTAAAGAAAAAAAAAAAAGAAACGAAGCGTGGGTGCAAGATTTTATTTTACGTATGAGAATCGTACGAATGATTACAATAAACATTTTGCGCTTTAAAAAAAGCACTTGAGAACACGGATAGCTTAAAGACCACTTACACTTAGTGCGAATAATAAACTAACCAAATTACAACGCAAGTAAGCATCATTCGATGATAATCACTCGTTAAATGAGTTAACACTAACACAACATCGAAGCCTCGATCGCGTTTTCACGGGATTAAACGACGTTAAAAATTTAAGTACGCCACGAGTAAAACAATTCGACACAAAATATGCGTAATTATTGTTACCGGTAATACCATACTATAACATGACGAATAAATTTACCGACTAATAACCAATATTATTCGATTGACGATGGAATCGCGTAAATTTTTTTACGTGAACTTTCAAAAGTATTTAAAAATATGTTATTGATAATTAGTTTACGAGCTAGGCCTATTTTTGTGAAAAATGGTCATCAAGCTGCACATGCGCATTTTCGAGACTTTATCTATTACGATATTTTTAAATAAATGTACAGAGGTTCTCTTCCTCAAAAAATATGTTTGATTACGATGTGGAGATATATAGTCAGCATACGCCAAACAAGATAACACAAGAAGATAAGCGCTCGTCTATATGATTTTTTCTTGATTCGCTACAAAGAAAACTACAGTAAATAAATAAAGACAGAGTTAATTCTTAAACTAATTACCTACTGCATCTTTTTAAATATTTTTGACAGCTTTATAGTGTAACCTTTCGATTAATATTAAAAATTATTATTATTACAGATCTACGCGATTGTATCGTCAATTGAATAATACTTCTTTGCAAGCAACTGACTTTTAAATGTTCTTAATGATAATGCTTTCATGTAATATTATTGTATCTCACACCGACCCTTCGAGCTCTAAAGTTATTATCTATCTACGACTCTGAAAGATAAATTAACGCGTATATTGCATAATCTCTTAGAACTGGTGTGATATTATATACATATACAAGGATGAAATTGAAGGAAGATTAAGAAAGGCTAGCAGAGCAAGTCTGTATCTCCTTTTTCTAACAGAAACTGAGAAGAAATATGTATTTACAAAAGATATACCTTTTGAAAGAATCTGTTTATCAATATCATTACAATATTTATCTTCGTTAGAGAGTGCAGAGAGGTACGTATATGGCAACATGCTACCGGTGCTTTCTAAGTTCACTCGGGAAGACTTGCGGTCTCCTCGTGCAATTGTAAGTGAAAATATGCAGGAGGAGAGTACCTTGAAGTAACTAGAACCTCTATAGGTGGCAAACATTTTCACACTGTTTCTTTTTAAAACCATTCATCATCGTTATATAACTTTTTATATCTATAAATATCAAAAAACGAAATTTTTCATTAAATTAAAAGAACACTACTATAGTGGTAGTATAATTTATTTTTATCTTCACGTTTTTCAATTATAAACTTTTGCGATTCGTGTATTAAAATTTTATTAATATAAATACATTAAAAAATATTAAGGGAAATCAAAAAAAGGAAAGGCTATTGTTATATTTCTTCAATCGGCTGTGCTGCAATAAAAAAATGTTGAACAGTAAAAAAACAAGAGAGGAGACAGGCGGTAACGTATTTGAATAAAAAAATCCTGGATATTTGAGAAAGTTCAATCTAAAGCTATAAAGATACACTGTCATCGAAAAGTATGTGAACACTTTGATCGGTTTGTGTTAACAATATGTGAATGTTAGTAAAATGTAGAAGTTAATGATAAATAGATGAATAAAAATAATAGATATTATCTATTTCTGGAATGTATTATCATGATTATATTATAATTAAATTAATATACATATATATATTATTTTAATTTCTTTTATTATATTAATATTATATCTTTTATTATTATATTAATATATTAAATATATATAATTAAGTTAAATATATGTATTATATATGTATATGTTTAATATAAATATTATGTTGCGTGTATACAGGATGTATCCTCTAAGACCGTCTATGATTAACCACCATTTTTCAGACAATTCCAATAATCTGCCAGTAAAATGTTTTAAACAAAAGTACAAATCTGTTAATTTGAACAGAACAATGTAATTTGGATATTAAAAATTTTCGAAAAAGCCTTCTTGACATTCTGCATAAAAAGTTGTTAACCTATTTATATGGAGAAGCAATTAGTTTAGCAGATATTTTGTCTTTTAATTTGGGAAATCTACCGGATGAAATAAATGTAAAGCATTACGCTTATATTTGTTCTGCTTGTCTCTCATACGATATATTTTGCGACATAGTTTATAACATTTAATACAAATTAAAATAGCTGTTGAACTAATTGTCTTTGGACATAAGTAGATTAATAACTTTATATACGGAATGCAGAGACGAGATTAACATATTAATGCAATAAAGGACGATATCCAAATATGGAATAGTACCTGGAATAGTATTTTTAGAAACATGACAGATTGTCAAATATCTGTCAACTTACTATAGGCCATCTCAGTTACTCATTTTGGCATTGCTTATTTTGCCAAAGACCTTTTACAATATTCTGTTGGAGAAATATAGATCAAGTGGCTCGAAATGTTTTGAATTAATGAAATTTCTCTAAATGTTTTATATAACATACAGAATATGTGTGGGTATACAAGAAAGCTTTTTATGATAAGCGTTGCAATATTTTCGTATACCACTATAGGTACATACTCGTACAATCTTTTACATCGTTAATATTTACTGTTGCTGCTACTGCTGCTAATGCTGCTAATGCTGCGCACATACTATGATAATAATAATGTATGTAATACCCATAGCGATGGAGAAAGTGAAAGAGGTTGACTAGGCATGAGCTATGATGCGATACAATGATGGGCACTGAGCGTTTGCTGAGCGACGAATAATTATCGTTCGAATTGAATCGGAAATAATAAAATAATTATATTAAAGCATCGGTGGAAACACGCGGGCGAGTCAACAGCATGAAAATGTAATTGATACTTTAAATTAACAAGATGCTCTCCGGCATTATTACATATTATCATATACATATATATCTATACTTAGTACTGTATAGAAAGTCTCGGTCATTTACAATAGTAATCTGAGTAGTAGCAGTGATAGTGACAACAACAATTATATTTTATAGAGAATATTTTCACATGATCTTACATAAAATCTTTTCAAATCCTTTGATAGTATTTTATGGCGTTACTTATGTATTTGTACTTCTTTCTAGTTGACAATCTTCTTAAAGATGTTTCTTACAATGTATTTACTTGTCAAAATGACGTGGAGAGTATTTTCACATTGTTTTAGATAAAAATGGATCTCTTAATATTTCCTTTATGCGAATACTTGTAGATATTCCTGTTTCACAAATTATTCATAATCGACAATTCTCGAATTAAGCATATCTTAAAACGTCAATATCTATGTAATACCAGATTTAAAATAACATTAAATATCTACTCATTTGTAAAAACAAAATATTCATTTAGTAGGTGGCTTAAGATTTGTATACAGTACAGTATACATAGATATACATATAGATATATGTACATATATTTCTTATAACATGTACACACAAGCGCGCGCACACACACACGCACACACACACGCACACGCACGCACACACGCACGCACACACATACATACCCACCCCTAGTACATTTATATGTACTAAATATATACCTACATAATATTTTTGGTTCCAACGAAAATCAACGTCTGCAGTAGCAGGAAAAAGATTAGCAGATAGAAAAATGTGAAAATTGTGAAAAATGGTGTGGGGAATCGTAGCTACAATAAAGGAGATAGAGAAGACAGTGATAGAAAAGAAAGTGAGTAAAGAGTGAGAGAAAGAAACAAAGTGAACTGCAGCAAAAGCCTGAGCCACCTGCAGAGTCATCGCTACTTCCAGGTCGTTTGACTGTACCTTTGTTGCGAGGGTGTAGCTGAGGTTTCAGATCCCGATTGCAAAAATCCTCTTTGCAGCACTCGATGACAAAGGTCGTGTTTCGCGAGTCGCTCGTCATGCAGAAGATGAGCGGCTCGGGCTGCGACGACGACAGCTGTTTATGCACGCACCTTCAAGCCGAGTTTGCACCAGTTTCAGAATTAAAAAAACCAAGAAAGAGGCAAACCACAACGTGTAATGTCATCTGGGGGGGGGGGGGGTAATCGTGCTTTTGGATCACGGCTTGGGACACTTGACGTTACTCCGTGAGAAATATCAAGGGCAATGTTAAGGAGGATACACACATATGTATGTGTATATGTATATGTATATGTACGTTACTCTCAAGGGAGAACGCGACTCTCGCGACTAGTATTTACCGCGGTGCGACGCGACGCGATGGTAGAACGATAAAATAACATAAGATACGTTTTCTCTTTTTATCATTTTCATTTTATTTTAATTCCCATTCCCTTCTTTATTTTTAACCTATTAACTGAAAAAGTAGAGCTGATTCGTCATTCGAATTGTTCATCCACGAATAGCTCACGAAAGTATTCCAAAACTTTCTGTTAACGAAAAGCCAGTACAACATAAATAATGGTCTTAAATATACATATAATTAGTGCTTTAATGCGGCTCCACCAAATATGTATCGTGGTTTATTCGTGTAATGAATAATTTAATGCTTAAATACTTTGACGATCCGTGCGAAATGTTGCAATAAATTGCAATAAACTTTTAACTTCTATATATATTTACATTTTTAAATCCATTTCAAATTGAACCAACATAATTATGCTAGTCATGTATCAGTATCATGTTCATGAAATTTCAAAATGTTTTTTAATACACTCACTATAAATGTATATCAATATCCATAAAAAGTTTCTACAAGTGTTAAAATACTTTCGTATATGAGCCACTATATTTTATTTGATTCAAAAGTGCTAAAATAAATGAAACTAAAATTGTTATTACGTCTATTAAGCCTTATTTTCACAATTACAGAAGCTGCTATTTCAGAGACATGTCAGTTAATAGATTAAATTAAATCGTGAGTTGAGAAATTAAAGATGAGCGACGGAGAAACGAAGGAATTTCTTGCAATTAATAATAATAATTTCATTCAATTTGATAAGCCAAGATTTAAGATTGCATAACAAAGAAGTCATGAAACCTTCAACAACCATGAGATCATTATCTAAAAATATCAATTCGCGTTTGGAAACGTAACGACGCGACGTAACGAAGCAACGAACGTGTTACTCGAGAAACGTGTTTTATAAAAACACGTCGAAATACTAGTTGCAGAAGTTAACAATGATATCTTAGACTCATCAAATTAAATAACCAGAGATAACTGTGGATTATTTTAGATATAAGAACAGGTTTTAATAATTTTAAAATTTATTAGTTTAACTCTTGAAAGCTATCACTAATGGAAATCATCTTAATGCTATTATGGATAAATTTTTATTTGAAAATTCGATATATTTTAAAAGTCAAAAAGACGCAACTAAATATTTTATCATCCAATACCAGATGAAAAGAAGAAAAATTATTGTTTGTATCTAATGGTTAGAAATAACATTACAATAGGATCGTTAAAATGTCGAAAAAATAATTAAAAATAATATTGAAAGAAAATTCTTATGAAATGGAGTTTTACTCATAATAACCTATGAGGATAAATCAATTATTTTAATTACGACAGGTACGATATTCCTTGTTCCCCATAACCCATAAACCCTTTACATTTCACATTTCGCATACACTACCTTCAAAAATTCAAAAGTATCCACACATTTGCTTACTTTTGACAAAATGTACCATAATTATAAGGATATGGATATCTGTAATGATCTTATTCTTTCTGATCATCGTAGCTATGTATGATAGAATATTATTGACTGAATTAACTTTTAAAAGACAATACGCAATTATAAAGCTGACGTTTGTATCTGTCATATCTTATTTATAGAATTACATATTTTGTTACTTGTATAATCGAAATAGGGGAACATAAAAAAAGTAAAAGGCAGTACAACTGTATCATAAGCTTCATCGTTCTACCGCAATTATGCTCGTATCCTTTTATATTTGATCGAGACTCCATCATTCCGTGATAACGTGATTGTCTCATATACGCGCGAATCTTTTCGAAACGAGCAAAGCGAGCGTACAGCGGAATAAAATTCGTAGCCGGCTTTGAGTCACAAATATGCATCTGTACAATGCACAATGTACAGCGTATAATATATTGCGTACAACGTACGGCGTACGGCGTACAGCGTACCACGGGATCGCCGTCTCGCGAAAAAGACACGTTCGAGGTGTACGGTCGCTGCTTACTTCGCACCACTGTTAAAACAGGCGGATGCTGGCGCGAATGGGCTCGCTAAACAAACTTCAGCAAACGCTGAAAAAGGAACAGGGGGAAAAAACTAGCGGAAGAAAAAAACAAGAAATTCAAAACGGAAAGAAGGTAACAGTGTAAACGGTAGAGTTGTTAAAAATCGAAAAAGGGAAGAAGAAACAAACTGTTCAACACCGTGCAATTCAACACTCGTTTGTGATACCTGACAGTGGGGGTAGCCAGTCGTAGCAGATCGTCGTTCCTGAAATCCCGTTATTTCTCTCCCGGCCGGTGTACACAGAGCAAACAGTAAAAAAGAAAAAAGAAAAGTAAAGAATAGAATAAAAGTAGTTAACCCTCGCACGGCGGATATAGGGTTCATACGGACCCAGCCGCGTACCGCTTATTTTAAAGTCGCGAATGTTCGCCTGAAATCAAACACCTTATCTCGATTGAGAAACGAAGATTTAATGTAAATTTCTATAATGACGATAATACTATTTTTTTTTGTTACCAGTAACCATTATCGACATTATAGAAGACGAAACATTTTTTTGTTCAACTAGTTTCTATCATCTACCATCATCGATTCTACCACATACTCGTATTAGTATTAGACACTAATAGATGATTGAAAGTAACTAAACAAAATTTCCATCATCTATGTACATATGTATGTATAATGATTACCGGTAACCAAACAAATTCTAATCAGTATTCGTACTTATACAATAACATTTAAATACCGATATTTTCTCATCCTTTAAATAGGCTTCTTTAAAATTTCATGATCACTGTCTTCCGTTGAAGAAAAAATTTGTTTAACTTTTTCTCAATGACTTTCCTTGTAAAATTGTAAAAACTGATATTTTTGGTTCCTAATATGTAGAATATCGCAAATACTTAAATCCATAAAAATCAATGACTGATTTGAAAGTAATCAACTAAAACTAAAAACAATTTACACCTATGTAATATATAGTATTTCACGAACATATGCCATATGTCATGTGGGTTAAATTAGATGATTAAAGAATGTTTCGCTGGAAGTCCGCTTGGTCCCAGTACCCGCCTCGCACGTGGATAAAACATAAAGCTATAACCATCCATTTTACCTTTCGAAGATTAAAAATTCTGTGTACGATTTGGCTGTTAGCTTTAGCTGTTCTTTTAACTGCGTCTAGTCTGTGCGAGTTTCGAATTTATTCGTTCATTAATAACGTTAATTGATCTGACAATCAGAAGAATGACGAGATCTCATCGAGAAGAGAATTCTTCGGTCGTTGAGCCAAAGTTAAAGTCTAGCTGGATTAAAGCAGGCACAATGTATTAAAACGAAACTCTCCAACACACCAAAATGAGGATAAAAAATAATAAAACAAAAGAAAAAGAAACGTATACAGAATAGGAAACCAGAAAGAAAAAGAAAACGGCGGTAGTTAGAAGGCAAACGATCGTTATCATCATCATCACTATCAGAGATGCAGTGATATGTTGTTAGTCAAGGTCGTCCATACCTGGAGTTCAACGAAATCAATTGAAATTTTCACAGAAAAAAAGGCAAAACACGAAATATAGAAGGGGCAAAAAATCCAAACGAAATATGCGAGTGTACATTGTACATACGAAGATCGCAACTCGTTACTCGTTACGAAACAAGCCTCAAGATGATCCACAACGAGCTGTAATTCGAACGCGCGCGTTTGCGAGCACGTAGGTATTTCTACAAGCCAAACCATGTACGAAATCTCGAATGTTCCTTCATGCTACATACGATATCTTTTTCTATGCTTGTTTATGCTTTACTTTTTTCTCTTATTCTTAACAATTTTGAACAGTTTAGTACGATTTACGCAAATTTAGGGCGTGATTATATCTCCTCCTTTCCTAAACAAATATTAGCATTAAATTCTTCTAAATACGATGGACTGGGAATTAAAGCGGTATCAGTCCACTCACCACTGCCGGTTTTCATAAAACTGTGCTACATTTATTATGACAAAGACTGATTATATTTTTTTAAGTTATGAAAATGTATCGCTGCATTGAATGAAGTTATAACTTGATTAACTGTGAAACTAAAGGGATGATAACTCTAAAAGTTGCAGTACGTGACTAAATTGAAATTCTTAAAATCCTGATCTACAAGAATGTGAATTATTTATTTTTTAATTATTTTGTGATATATCAGAAATTGCTAGTATCGTAATAAGTATTGTATTATACTATGTTATATTATATTATATTATTAAATTATTATGTAATAACAAAAAAAAATGTCGAATTTTTAACATTTTCCAAATTATTGCATTTCTTAACGTTCTTCTTCTTTATTTATTATTGATTTATTCGTGTTTCGATGTGAATCTGGGACGAAAAAGTTTGTTATATATGCTTTATTTACCAAATTTCCCAAGGCAAAATATAGGAATATATATACATCGCTAATCGCTAATCACTGTCACCGATGTTGATATTCTCAAGCAATATTAAGCATCATTTACGCAAAATTCAACGAAATTGATTCCATTTATTCAAACAAACAATATAGCTTGAGTAAGAAGGTCAATCCAAACATATAAAATATTTCTTCCATTCGACCCCGTATGTGAAATATGACACATATCTGTATGGTTTTTTTACGCTGAATCCATTCTTGAAATGGGATTGAATTTATTTTCCTGAATCGAGCGCCAAAGGATTTGTGCCCGATCGATAATCGATTACGCGCGAAACGTGTCACAATGGTAGTCGAGCTGTATGAGAATACGTCACGCAAAAATTGGAAAAACTAGAGAAGTGAAAGTTAGATAAAAGCGGGAAAAGAGGGTGAAAAAAATGGAAGGAAACAATTTCCGATGATTAGTTGTATTTTTTAGAACAGAAAATTCAAATTGCTCTGAATGAATTATAATGGATGATAATTCACAGAAATTAATTAACTGTACATGTACATATATACAATACATATCACTACATACTAACGTTCATTGAGTATTCTGACACATTAGCTAATTTCTAACAACAGTACATGAATATTAGAAAATGTACAATTTAATCAGAAGCTAATAGTTAACAGCAATATTCATAATCTTTTTTTTAGGATCAACAAACAATACATTCTAATTACTTGTTTAAAAATTGATCAACAGTATATTGAAATTTGAAACGTTATTGTTTGAATTAATCACAATATAGATTTAGAAAATCTATTTGTCGAGGATAAATAACTTCCCCAGAATGTTTTATTATCAATTTTATTGAAAAATTGTGCTACAACTTGTTTATATTATAACAAAATTAATTTTATCATATCATGACAATGATACAGAATGCAGTTCTTTATCAATTTATCAATGCACAAGGTACGTTTTCTTGTGATTCTAAAATACATTCTGCCAAAAATAAGCAAGTACCCAAATACTTTTGAACGGCAGTAGATACGTACCTACTGTATATATGTATGTACGCAGCGAAGAAGAACTTTCTCTTTAAGAATTTGCATATTATAACGGTATTATCTGGGTATCTTAAACGTTGCGAAATTTACACATTGTCGAGGATTGGAGGATTATCATAAAATATAGCAGATATAGGAGTACTACTACAGCCTACGTTAATCAATCGTTTTACGAGGTATTAACAAAAGCCTCTTAACTTGGATAATCTGTTTTTATTTGAAGACCGTTAACGATCTCTCCAATGTCCAATCCAATGGATATCCATACCGGCGAAAAAGAAACCAAGTAACGAACTGAACAAGTAACAGATACTCAGTGGAGAAGCAATCAAGGTCATGAAAGAAACAAACTCATCATAGAACAACGTTATCTGTTCTATGCTCCATATTCTATACTCTATTTAGATGCGTGTAACACGTCGTTCCTATAGCTTTGCGAGCTCTCACCTGTTTTAGTTTTAATAGACAAACTGTGAGTGTATGTACGCGAAAGCGTAACACGAACGGAATCGTAAACCCGAGAAGATTTTACGTCACTGTCCAAACATCGAGCTCCTCTCTGTTCTTTTGCCCTTCGAACAGTTTCTTTCAGAAACGGTCTCGCTGTTATTTTCGAGACCCTGAAATTAACCCAGGTAAAAAGTTTAATTCCCAGCCGATCCCATTCGAAGGCTAAGAATATATAATGTACAAGGTGGCTTGGTTTCGATATATAACTACAAATATACACAGTTGACAGAAAAAATGTCGAAGATGATACATCGTTAGTCGTTAGTCGTTAAGTTCTGGGCTTTCTAAGAAACTATTATAAAACGGAGGAAGATTGGAAATTTTTAATTATTTTAATTATTAATTGGTATCGTCGAGTCATAGATGATTAAAATAGCTTTAATTAGATTTGGTTTAGGTTATTCTGTAACATTGTTCGTAATACTGTATTTGTTTTACTAATTATAGCCAATCTTATTCAATCCTTGCATCCATCTTAGTTGTTTAAGATTTAACTTTACAGTCTTTCAAACATTTCTAAGATTTTAAAATAAAGTACGATGGCTCACGTAACACGAATCACGTTAAGAAAGATATATCAGATCTCCAGCTGTATAAAGTTCGATCCGCGATAGGGGGAATATGTTCATGTTAAGCTATGAGTACATAACGAGGACGCCTCACGCTATTTGAACTTAAATAGTGGTGCGTTAACAAATGTAAAATATGAAACACGAGAGTCGAGAAAAGGGAGATTTGAGTGGTTCCAGAGAGGAAGAGTGGTATTTATGAGCGGCAAAATTTTAATCGGATGCACATCCCAAACATGTGTGTTCGCAGAGGAAAGTATGTTGGTGAATTGGAAAGGGGCAAAAAGCGGACGCAAAATACGGGATAGATGAAGAGGAAAAAGAAAAAATAGGGAAAGAAATAATGAGAAAGTGAGAGAATAGGAGAAAAGAAACACGGGCACTACGTTTATGATTACGATACTTGCTATGTATATACATACGACTGCAAGAATTGCAGTTAATGATCTCGTTAGGAAATTCGCTATTGAGCTTGTTTCCGCGGTTAACTATAATATAAGAAGAAGAAGATGTGGACGAGCGTCATATTGGTAGTAGATAGGGCTTAGATGGTCATATTCATATGTATTATGTAGAGTTGAATCGAGGTCGAATGGAAAAATATTTCCGTGAAAAACGGTTTTCACGCATATAACATAATACAGTAAATGTCCGGTTAGATGGTGATTTAATGGATATGCACCTTCAACTAGTCACATTTTTGTTCAGGTAAACAACATTGTATATACATGCATACTATTTTCATTCTTTTCATTTAAGAGCAGATAAATAATAATTACTGTATGTTTCCGGTTTAACCGGTCATTCATTTATCTGGTTAAAGATCCGATTAAAGTGGAGTACTGTAATAAAAACGAGAAGAGAAAAATAACGAAAGAATAAGAAATAATAAAAGGTCCATAGAATTTTTTAATGGGACAGTTTCGTGCGCATTTGCGATTAAAAATTGAATCGATTAAAGATGGCAATTATAATGAATGTTATAAGGAAATAATCTAGTCACGAAATAAAATCGAAAACTGTATTAGCTGGTTTGAAAAGTTCTGCTCGTTTCTTCTCGATTCCGAAATCTCTATTTTTAAATCTCGCGAATACGCTTCCTTCGCTTCCGCTCTGGTGGTATCACGACATTGCAGTGGTAGCAGGCGTCGAAACATCATTTTACAGATTCGTTGATATTTCGATTCTTTTTACAAGTTTTTCTTGAAATTATTTAGTATAATGCAAGGAATATGCTTTTTTCTCATACGTCCTCTCATTGTCAGAACGTTTGCTATTTTCTATATAACATGATGATAATCGAAAACAATATTCGTTAAACAGCTACTGATAAACGTTAGATTGGAGTACATATCAAAGAGCAAATTTTTTTTTTTCATTTAATATTTCACATTCACAACTTGTTCAATTTGGACATGGTAGAATTTTTTAGCTGTTTGATTATCATGTGGGTGGTTACCCCCAGTGGGGTACCATCTTCGTGTTTGTTAGGTCATACTCTTTATGAGATCTGCTGGGTGCTTCCTTTTTAGTCTTCTTTCCATGTTTGAGGTGCTGATCGTTTCCGCAGCTAGCCGGTTTGGGTATGTTCCTATTCTTTCTTTGTATTTTCCTGCGTATCTGCTAATTTCTTCTTTGACCGTTGGTATTCCCAGGTCTTTCCGAATGTCCTCGTTTCTAACGCACCATGGGGCGTCTACTATTCTTCTAAGCTTTAGCTTGGATTGTCTCTATTTTGCTTATATGGCTCATTGCTGCTTTTCCCCATAGTGGTACTCCGTACGTCCAGATTGATTTTATGATGGTTTTGTATATTTTTAATTTGTTTTCTATGCTTAGTTTGAATTTTCGACTTGTTAACCAATGCATTTGTCTCCTTGCTATCTGTATTTTGTCTATTATTGATTTAATATGCTGTTTTCATGTGAATCGTGTATCTAAGTGGGGTCCTAGGTATTTGACTTGCCTTGTTTGTATTATATCCGTGCCATTCAATATAATGTTTGGTGGTATCTGTTTTCGCAGTGTGAATGTAATGTGGTTGCATTTATCGGGGGTTGCTTTAATTTGTTTAACTTGAAGCCACTTTTCTATTTTTGTGATATGTTCTTGTAGTAATGTGACTGCTGTTGCAGGGTCAGTGTGCCTGACTAGTACAGCTGTGTCATCCGCAAATGTCAGTATTTTGCTATTGGTAGTTGTTGGTATGTTGAACGTGTATAGTATGTATAGTATTGGTCCTAAGACGCTTCCTTGCGATACCCCTGCCTTGATGTCTTTAACTTCAGAGTATGTGTCTTTAATTTTTACTACGAAGGTTCTGCTGCTTAAGTAAGATTTTATTAAATGGTACATCTGCTCCGGGAATTGTTTTCTGATTGATTGAAGTAGGCTTTCGTGGTTTATTTTGTCAAATGTTTTCTCGATGTCCATAAAGAGGGCTGTGCAGTATTGTTTGTTTTCTAATGCTAGTATTATTTCATTAGTGAGTCTGTGCATTTGCTCTATCGTAGAGTGTTTGTTTCTGAATCCAAATTGGTGATCTGGTATTAATTTTTTCTTCTCTAGTATTGGTTTTATGCGGTCGTATATTATTTTCTCTAGTATTTTAGAAAACACATGAAGTAGTGATATTGGTCTGTAAGATGTAGTTTGGTGTGGGTCTTTGCCTGGTTTAGGTAACATTATGATCTGTGCCAGTTTCCATAGCTTAGGAAAGTATTGAATTCTTAGTATTACATTGAATATTATTGTAGTTAGTCTTATCGCATTTGGCGGAAGGTTTTTCAAGATTTTGCCATTGATTAGGTCGATCCCTGGTGCTTTATTGTTTTTTTGTTTTCTCAATTATGTTTCTAACTTTTTGCGCTGTTGTTTTAGGTATGATGTAGTGTTTGTCGGTTGAGGTACTAGTGGTTAACGCATCCTCGTCAGTATGACAATTGTGGTTGCTGTTATTGATATTATGTGGTGTAAATATGTTACTTAGGTGGCTGGAAAATTCTTCAGTTTGTTCTTCGTTGCTTCTTGCCCATGTGTTATCTGCTTTTCTGATTGCTGGGACTAGTTTTATTGTCTTCTTTGTTTTTTTTTTTGTGGCTTTCCATAGGGAGTAGTTGTAGTTCTCGTATGCAGATAGTGACTCTATGAATTTTGTGAACTCGTTGTTGTTGTGTTCTTTTATTTTGTTTGTTATTTCCTTTGTTTTATTTTCCATTCTTTTATTTTGTTTGTTATTTAGGTGTTTTTCTGTTTTCTTTTGATCTATGTTTTTGCCATTTTGCTTTCGCTTTTCTTTTTTCTCTAATTATCAAAGAGCAAATGTAATAATAGCAGAAAGCTCTGCTTAGAGCAAACTTGCTTCGAATAATTCTGAATTGGATCGTTAGAAAGTTTTAAAGTAAAACTGTAGAAAGACTAACTGGACTCCGATTTCGATGATTTTTTAAGATATTGTAGTAATTGTAATTGATATTTTGAATAACTTTTTCCTACCCATATAAGGGCTGAACTCGTTTAATTTCCGAGATATTCGCGAAGAACTGCTGGTACACAGCGTATTTCTGCCTATAGTTGTACGTTTGTGGCAGCGGATGTGTTAGTGTTGGTTACCGACCGCTTATCTTCTGTTTATAAGGGAGCGACCTTAAAGGCCCTATGCACAACGTACATATGCGAAGCTACAAGAATTTTAAACGCCTACTATAGTTCAAAAATGAATATCATAAATGTATTTATTGTGTCTTTTCAATACGGCTGCCACGAGACGCTTAAGACCAGTGCAATGCTTATCGTAAAATAATATCAACTCTTCATTCATCTACTTTTTTTTTATAATTGATTTGTTATTATTTCGCGCGAGTAGTAGGTAGTATTCGATTAAGCGTATGCAATGCATAAAAAATTTCGTATTTTTAGTATATAGAAATATTTAATTATCATTAATTTTTGTACTATGCTGTAACATAACAACATAAAATATAGAGCATAAAAGACAAATCTATATCAATATGTGAATATTTTTCTGACTTACTATACAAATACAATGAAATTGTAATAAAGTATACATATATCCATATACATAACTCAAGTAGCCAATTTTATTCAAAGCAGGGATTGCACGACAACAGTTATATAATCGTAACAATAAAGTTCCATCATCGTTACTCTCCCTCCTATCTGTTCTAACGAGCACAACTTCCATTCCGATCCAACCAAACAACAGCACGATAGTGACAGTGAACTGCTTGGAAGAACTTTGTTTTCTTTTGCTTGGGATCGTATTGAAAAAGTGGCGCAAAGATCGACACAGTTTTCAATCGCAATCACAATTTCTTTTTCTTTCCGGAATCAATCGCATCGTTCGCAAAGTGTGACAAACCCTATGGGTAAACATTTCAATTTCGTCCCAGAATCGATTTATAAAACTCCGGGCATACCAGTTACGCGTGTCTCCTAAGTTCTAATCCTAACCAACACGATGATGAATACACCGATGGATTAGTGTGTTGCTTGCGTTTGCAGCAGAACACGGCTTTTTCGCACGTCTAAATGCACATAATATTATTGTTATGCGCCTCGCAAATCGTCGCACAAATATGTTAATAAAAAAGATGAAGAATAAAACAAATGAAAAAAAATATCACATTAATAGAAAATAAATAGCCAATCGATATTTTTGTAATTCAAGTAATCTTTTTTTATTTATCTTTCAGTAATTTTTTTTCTATTATTTTGTAATTCAATTCTCAGACACAAATTTTATTCAATATTCTTCTATATCTACTAACGACGCATTTCTAACATGCGTTTACAAAAATTTGCATTGAAACGTTTGTGAGCAGGAATTTATTCGGAAAATGGTAACTAACAGCGTATCCAGTGGCCGCGGAAAATATTTACGAACCTTGTTAATGTGAGTTTTCTTCGGCAGAAATGCGAAATGCGCAAACAATCATGAATGATCCAAAATATTGCTAGTACTTGATACAAGTATATAAAATTAGTGCATCAAAGGAATTGGATAATACGTAGTTTATCCAAAAAGAATTACAGATTCTATGTTATTCGACAATATATATAGTAGTTTATCTAAAGAAAATTTCAAACATTATCATCGAGCAATAGTTTATCTAAAAAGACTTCCAACTTTATTATTAGATATTAATTGATCCAAAAAAAAAATTGTATACTTCATCAATGAATAAGAATTTAACAAAAAAAAATTACGACCATTGTCATTAGATAATAATTTATCCAAATAAATTATATAGCTTATTGATCTATCGATTATCATAGTTTATTCAGAAATAATTGTAAACTTTAACATTGGATGGTATAATAGTATAACACGTTATTTAATTAATAATCGATAATCGGAAGTATTATTCGCGACAGGTGAAAGCTTTATCAGTCGCAAACATTTTTTGTTTGAAAACGTTTATGTTGTAGAATTAACGATTAATTTCATAAATCACGTCGACTAGAAGATTAGGTACTAGCGACAGATCATAAAAAGTATTGTACTTTATGTGATTACGCTATGCCAGATGTTTAATTAATTACGATGGTCTTCTTCTCTTTGAACAGAAAGCATCAATTGTATACGATGCACTATTTGTTTAATAAAATACAAATTCATATCTTGTAAAATTCAGATGTTCTCAAATGAACGAATATGTATATTGACAGAATTCATTGCTTCAAAATGTGGTAATCCGTGAAAAGCGGATTATTGTATACGTATATAGCGTACACAAAGCATAGAGAATAAGAGAATAGGTAAGAATAGGTGTATCATAGTTTCGTACGTATTTTAATTCAATTATTAGTTTTTATAAGATAGCTGCTGGTATAAATTATTATTCACATCGGGAAAACTTTGACTCGTGAATTTACTTAAATGCAAAATTTTGCGAAAGTCCAATCTTTCTCGTAATATAAAATTTCTATGAAAACTTTTTATAAAGAACAATTGATTTTTGAAAACCTAAACAATCATTTCATTGGCTATTTATTTTCTGTTAACCTAATAATAATAAAACAATGCATGGAACAAAAAAAGAAACAAAAGATTAGAATGGGGAAAAAATAGAAAACACGTAGGTGGAACGTTGTCTACGCTGGTCGAGAACAGCGAAAAGAATACCTGAGGATAATTCAGGCGAGTCGGGAGATAGCAACACCGGATATAAATCCTTGTTGCAGTACTCTTTATCGCAGCAGATTCTGGACCGATAGATACCCGGCTTTCTGTTGCAGGACTGCGGTTCTTCCGGTGGGAACCATTGCTTTCGATCGAGGCACCTTTCACAACACCACAATACCACCTTTACTTTCAACAGTTCGTTCTCCATCGCCTACGTATGTATGTATGTGCTATACATACATATGCCATACGTATACCCATGAGCGCGCGATATGCCCGCCTTTTTTTCTTTCTTTCTTTCTTCTTTTCTTTCTTTCTTCCTTTCTTCCTCCCCTTCTTATTTACTTTCTTTCTTTCTTTTTTCGCGCGTAATAAAATTCAACTGTTACTTGAAATAACTTATTTCAAAGAATTCGGTAGACTGTCAAAAGAAAATAGTGGATTTCAGTAGCTAGATTAGCATTGAAAGTATAAGTGCAAAGTATTGTGTGATAAGTATGTCCATATACATATAGAAGATTTTCGTAGATGTATTGCTTTTTGTTTTTATAAATTAAAATTTAAAAGTAAATAGGAGTTAAAGAATAGATTATTGAAAATAAAAATTTGAGATTAGTGAAGCTATTAATTCGGTAGATAAATTTTTATTTTGTAAAAACTGTAGTATGAAAGACAAGGAAAGATGTAAGGCACTATTTTTGTATGTGTTTCCTTTCAAGCCATTTCATTTTTACCTGAAGCATTTTTCGCTATGAATAGTAACAGTGCCGTAAAGCAAGATATCAATATCAGGTGATATTGTATCTTAGCATATATTGTAGCTTAGATACTAATATAATAAATAATTGTCCCTGATACTTTAGTGATGTTTAAAAAACATATGCTTGCACTAATATCTTGTAACTTTTATATAAATTTTCAAATTCGTTTCAAACTTTACCAATACACTCTTAATAGTCGAGTCTCGTTGCAGGGCTAATTAAATTTCAAAATAATTTATAAAGTATACATTATCACACAGTTATATATGCATTCATAGAAAGTCACTGTACGTATATATATACTACAATCAAGAAATGTGAAAAAAAGACAATGAACATGCTTGTAAAAGAGAAACCAAGTATGAAACGAAAATTTAATATTTAATACGATTCGCGTATCAACCAC
The DNA here is from genome assembly GCF_011952205.1 of Bombus bifarius. Lineage (NCBI taxonomy): Eukaryota > Metazoa > Arthropoda > Insecta > Hymenoptera > Apidae > Bombus > Bombus bifarius. The sequence continues at coordinate 410,188 of NW_022885576.1, forward strand.
TTCATTCTGTAATCGGTCGATAGCAGGAAATTGTCTCGTGCTGCTTTCTCGTTTCGACCAATCAAATAATCTCGGTCGTGCTATTTTCAATACGATCTCCGGCTGAATTATCCGAATTACCCGCCTAGCGCATTAAACATTGAGGTCCCGTCCGTATGTCTGTGACCTCAGGCATCAAGCCGTCACAGATCGTCTCGCTCGATTCCATCCGATTTCAAAATTGCGCATCATACTGTATCGTATCGTATCGTATCGTATCATATCGTATCGTATCCTATCGTATCCTATCGTATCGTATCGTATCGTATCGTATCCTATCGTATCGTATCGTATCGTATCGTATCGTATCGTATCGTATCGTATCGTATCCTATCGTATCGTATCCTATCGTATCGTATCCTATCGTATCGTATGGTATCGTATCGTATGGTATCGTATCGTATGGTATCGTATCGTATGGTATCGTATCGTATCGTATGGTATCGTATCGTATCGTATCGTATCGTATCGTATCGTATCGTATCGTATCGTATCGTATCGTATCGTATCGTATCGTATCGTATCGTATCGTATCGTATCGTATCGTATCGTATCGTATCGTATCGTATCGTATCGTATCGTATCGTATCGTATCGTATCGTATCGTATCGTATATCGTATCATATATCGTATCTATCGTGTATCGTATCGTATCGTATCATCGTATCGTATCGTATCGTATCGTATATCGTAATCGTATCGTATATCGTATCGTATCTATCGTATCGTATGTATCGTATCGCTATCGTATCGTATCGTATCGTATCGTATCGTATCGTATCGTATCGTATCGTATCGTATCGTATCGTATCGTATCGTATCGTATCGTATCGTATCGTATCGTATCGTATCGTATCGTATCGTATCGTATCGTATCGTATCGTATCGTATCGTATCGTATCGTATCGTATCCTATCGTATCGTATGGTATCGTATCGTATCGTATCGTATCGTATCGTATCGTATCGTATATATTATACTCTTTGCTACGCTATCCACGTCATGTTGTTAAACGATCATACGAGCTGTAATGTATATCAAATCGATGTAAATTCTCTTTACCAAGTCTATTATTATCAACATAAAGCAAGCATATTATATACGATGGCTCTTTAGTGCTAACACGAGATGTTAATTTCGAGATGGAAATTTTATGTAGAGATACGATTTTAAATCGGCGTCTCCTTTCATTAAAACGCAGAAAAGGAGTAATCTGATCAATAAATAATAAAGAGTAAGAGAAATCTGATCAATATCGGTCCAGCCTACTTTATTCGATTTAGATACGAGAATAGATGCAATAAATAAAAATAACTGCGACTACTTGACCGAATATATATTACATATTTCATTCTTTATATTATCTAATACATAATAAGCAATTTACGCCTTGCGCCGTTATCAGGTGGTTATCTTCATCGATAATAAACAATGTTTCGCCGTTTACAATTTACAGAGTCAGTGATTTTGTGAGTTGGTTAATAAAGTTTGTACTATTTGCTCCGAGAACCATTGGAATCTACCTTTTTGTAACAAAGATAAAAATGGAATCGATTAACGATCTCTTACCAATGAAGAAATATAACGTTTCAGAAACAGCAACAACCATCTTTGCTTTTTATAAAATATCCGAAATTCCCAACTACGAGTATGTCTGGAGTTAATGCATTTATCAAATATTGAAAAATGACAAAAGTGTATAAGATACAAAATAAGATATAAATATAATAGAAAATGTGCAAAGCAAAACACTTACTGGTTATAATTTTTAACTTGCAGTTTTTTGTTATTATTCTTCTTTGTTTGGTAAGAGTGTGAGATTTACATAAACATCCACGGTCTAATTATTTCATATTCTTATTACATATTACGATATACTATATTAAGGAAGAAGATAGAAATATACGTGATACTTTCTGATCTAACAATTCTCAGAACAATTCTACTGTGAAAGTAGAAAGTCAGAAAAATAACTTGAATAAAAAACGACACAGCTATAGTGGGAGCGCGTTATAATCTTCAAAATGCGTAATTTCGAATTATTCTTAAAGATATCAGTACTATAAACATATATACATACATATGATGATATGATATGATATCTTTAACAATAGTACATACATATTATATTATTGCTATTCTTGTCAAAAGAGTTAGAAATAATAGTTAACCATAATTTTATCCGTTTATAGAGGATTACATAATATAAATTATAAATAATAAATACCTATTGTTCAGTCTGCTAGAATTTCCCTAAGGCTAAATTCATGGCTACCCCCACGCGTTAATCGAGAACAAAAAAATTAACTGAAAAAAAGTGAGGTGTAGAACATAGATTGCAGATGATAGGTACTATTGGGTGTTTTCACGAGACCTTTCCACTTCCGTTTGATTCGTATTTTCATAGCGACGAGAATCAAAAATCGCGAGAACGGCTACGTTGAAGCGTTACCAACGCGACCACCGGCCGACAACAATAATTCGTTTCCGTCGCGTTGAAATTGCCAAAATAGACGCTAATCATGCCTTGGCAGGGCTAACTGAAAAAAGCGGTTAAACGTTCCTGGAAACTACAACGAGGGAATCGATCGTAATCGTGACGTAAGAGAACGGGATCGTTGAATTTGCTTTCCCGATGAACATGATCGAACTAACTTGGGAAATCAGAGCTGTCCGAGTACTCAGAATGAGCCAGAATATATACAGGATTCGACCGAATAACATGTAAAAGCAGGCGTGTAATTCCTTGTGTAAAAATAAAGCAAAATATAGAACAACATTTTTTCATTCTCGGCTTAGTTTTCGACAAAGTTGAATTTGAAAATTTATTAAGTATACTTGAACATGGTTAATTTCGAACTGAACGGAGCTAGATACATAATTGACAGGAGGCCGTTCCGTGTAAATAAGTCAAAAATGTAGAATAAAATTGTTTCTTTTAAGACTTCATTTTCAAGAAAGTAGAATTTGAACGTGTCTAGTTAAGAATCAGCCTAGTACACGCGTATGATAAATTTTCAAATTCTTTTTTTTCGGAAACACAGTGTCTTGTGAAAAAATCTTATTCTACATTTTCGACTTATTTTCACACATAGAATGATCTCCTGACGATTATTTAGTCCTGTCCATTGCGAAATTAGTCATATTCAAATATACTCGATAAATTTTCAAACTCGACTTTCTCGAAAACTAAGTCGAAGGTGAAAAAATTGTATTCTATATTGTTTTCTTGTTTTTACGTAAGAAATCACGTCGTGCCCGCTTTTACGTGTTATTCGGTCGGACCCCGTATTATTTCGACCCCGTAGCTTCGTGTGTTGAGGAATCGAGTCTTTATAATGGAATTTTCAGCTGTTTTGAAAAATCATTGAATCGAAAGTATTGAAATGGGCAATTAATTATAATCAATGGAATCTGTTTTTTTCAAATACGCTCTAATAGTTTGTTATTCGAATAATTGTTGACTTATTACATATTTGGACGCGCTTAAAAAAATATTCTGGATTCGACTACTATTGATTTAATACGTCGGAAGAAACGAATTGGAGTTTGACTCTTCGAATTCTTGAATATTTAATGTTTCGAGTAATAATGTTTTTTAATATTAAAATTTTAGATAATATTGCATGCTTTTGAGTATTTGGTTTTTTCAATGGAATTCTTTTAGCATCGAAGATTTCAAGTTTGTATATTGGGATTTTTTAACATCGAAATTTTTAATTTCTCGTATCTGCTCGAATCACTTTCAATACTCGAATTTTTCGTTAATTAGTCTAGTATTTATTGTACCTACCTACGATTAGATATTTCAAATTCAAAGAAAAAATCAAGCTCGTTACATTAATTTCAATTTGTCAATCGTTTAAGTTAGTCATACACCATAAAGTCGTTTGATTTATGTTTCACGTATATAGTTAGAAATTAAAAGGATTAACGACCATAAGTAGAAATATCAAAAATATCGTAAATGAAGTAACTTTACTTAAAAACAATATTGTATTAAAAAAAAATTTAGTCTACGCCAAAATATACTCAAATATAATTTTAAAAGATTCCATTTTGTAAATTATTACTCTATTACCATAAAACTGAAACTTTTTAAGCTACTTTAAAAATCAAACAATTATTAGCTCTGATAGCAAATCCGGAAACGTTTCACGGCGAATTCGTTATGTCGAATTCGATAAAACGGGCGTGATTTAAAACTGGCAATGAAACATCTACATATGTAAGAAGGATAATGATAATCTTTATCCGACGTATTTATATATTTAATTTGTTTTATTTTACGCGGTGCGTTTCACGAAAGGAACGCATTACCGACGAGCTTCACCGGTACACCGCGCTGGTTGATCGCTCGTTTTATTACTCTGTCAATTAACGCTGGAATTAAGTTAAAAAATCACTTTTGCCGGATACTCGAGTTGGGAAAGCACATTGTTTGCCGCGATTATCGCGGACAGATATTGCTTCTATTTATTTCAGATAACGCGATTACGCGAAGCAAATGTTGTTTTACGTCCATAGACGTAGTAAAATTAATTACTGGTCCCTGATATGAACATCGATATCGTTCATCCCCTAATGTCATGATTCGCCATTGTTACGAAATTTATCGCACAGTCTGTTTCAATGTAGAAATTTAACGGTAGTGGTACTACGTTCAATTATTAAACATATAAATGACAATTCAAAACAGTTCATGTAATATTGCGATATTACACGAGATACTCCCCGTAATCTAGAATATTTGAACTTAATGAACTTAGTAAATTAAATAACACAGTGTTTCGAGTAAATGTTCATTGGCGTCAAATGAGGAACTTACTAATGTAAAAGAAATTTCAAAAATATCATTTTCTTCATAAAAAACAAAAATCATTCTGTACTTAGTACTTTTCTGAATAGGACCATATATTTCTCTCGTCATATCTTTATACTACCTTAGAAAACGAATTCATTTCATTCGTTAATGTTAACTAATTTGATTCGTTTTTGACTTGCCACTTACTACTTCATCGTAGATACATAAGTAACATTGATATTCCAAAACTAATGAAAACTATAGATAGAAGACTATGACAAAAAGAATATATGGTACTACTGAAAAGATACGAAATAAACATAGAAAAACAAGATACAAAAAGACACAACTTTTACTCGAAACATTTTATTTGTCAAACTATGAGCTCAAACATCTTGGTAACCAATATGTGAACCACTCTGTATATAAAGGTTATAAGACATTTATTGCAAACATACAATAAGTAGATCTTTCGTGACTTGTACGTACATTTTTGGATTTGTTTAAAATTTTACCAATTGTATAATCATGATAGTCGTATTATGTCGTATGTTATAAAATAATATTTTGTATAACACATAATATACATATTCAGAAAAATTATCTTAAATATTCCTCACAAATGTTGGATCGTAATGTAATTTGTAACTTGTATCGTTGTGTATAGTAGATAACTTTTATATATGTATATTACAACAAATATCTATACGTACGTAAGTCGTTTGAATTGTCATTTACATGTTCCAATTCAATATAAATGTAACATATATTCAATTTTAATAGAAACATATAAATAATTTATTCATGATTGTCAAAATATCGAAGAATTAAAAAATCAAAACGATTTTCGAACGAAATCATCGTTTTCGTAAACCCAATAGAAACAAATGGATCGTTCGAAAGATTAACCTTTGTCGACTGAAAACGACATATCGGCGATTAAAGAGAATTTGATTTTTTTGGTCAGTGAGAAATTACTGTCGTGGCTAAATACACATGCAAATACGTTACCTCCGGGCATATGTGGTCATATCATTCTCCAAGCTGGTGCTAGCGAAGCAATAACCATCGGTTTCGCACGTGTGATTGGTGTCCGTACAAATATCGCAATAACACTTCAACAGTCCTGAAAAACGAAAAAAAGAAAGAAATTTTATTGACAATGGTAAACCAGTTGAATGTCATCGAACGAATATCATGCATTCGATGCATATGAAATGTCATTTGTTTGAAGTTTGAATTTGGTGCGCTATTACCACCCTTTAAATTTTGTTTTATCGTGATGGTAAATTATCATCCACTATATTAAATGAGAAGAATCACACATAGGTATGATTCATACTCTTCCTTCTACTATGAATCATACATATTCAATGTCAAGAAAATTTATAACAAAGATATCAAACTTTGTTATTCTGACATTAACGCGTTACACAAATTTATTCTTTTAAATCTCACGCATATCGCGACATATTTCAATGCTTGCAATTTTTTAAATAGATATTAAAAGCGTAACAATTTTCTTTTTGCATGTGTGATACTCAAATATATTCAAATATATTTTACAATATTCTCTGGCAGAAAATATAAGATTCAAAGATATTTACGCAACTATTTAAATTTAAATGAACTCGAATTTAAATTCCTCGTAATAAGTTGGGCAAGCTAAAAAAAACGTCGCTTCGAGTGCAACTCGATTTACTAAGAAAAACGATGGAAACATTATCTCCTCGGTAATTTATCACGTGCTTGATGACTGATGACGCACGTCATTTCGATCGTACCATGTACCTTCTTTTTTCACTCGAACCTGTCTAGCTGTATGTCGAAATATGTACATACATATTGTAGTAACAAATATCAAGACAAGTTCACCATCACTGGGATTTCAAGGTTTCCTTTCCCAAAATTTTATGTATACTTTATGATTAGCATTTAATACATGACATACGATAGTCCAATCGCAAAATATTTGATTTCTCTTTGATTAGATACTATCAAAATGGCAGTTGATAGTACGTTATTTTTTCGATATTTGAAACTTTTTCTGATATTTTTCTATATAAGATACAATATACTAAAATTTAAGATTAATTATCAGAGTAAATACAATTGCGTACACGCAGCATGGAGCATGAAACACAGAGTATGTAATATGTACACGCGAGTATGAATGTTAATACAATGTGTATGATCTTAATAGAATTCAAACAAATTCAAGAAATTTGGAAAAACTTTACTTAATAAGTAATTATTTACTTTACTTAATAAATAAGTAAATATGCAATTGTAATTAATTATTCAAAATTTTTACTATGCCAAAGGATTACTTTTTCTATAAATCGCACAAAATGAAAAAAAGGTTTTACGATTAAAAATCGTAATTGATTGGAATTTTTTAATTGGAATTTAATGTTGTATTAACTATAAGGTTACTAGCGACATTATAGCAGAATATATTATGTGGCAAACAAATATTAACATTATAGTAATATTCGTTCTTTAATTTAAAGTTTTTATTATATAATTTAGTATTCGTTTATGAAGAATTTCAATTTTTATCAACTGAATCATATAATAATTTCTAATACATTAACAGAGATAAAAATGAACGAAATTCCCCATTTCGTATCATATCCGTCATACCCTAATCTAAGCTACGAGAATAAAAAGAGGAGTCAAAACGAGGCAATCGAGAAATTTAGTCGATTCGCGGAAATATATAATCACGTGTACAATATCTTTCCGTGGATCAACAGAACACATGATTTCGGAGAGGTGGTACGACCTGACGAAACAAGTTTAATTCAAGTCATTAGTGCACGCCCACAGCGAATGGTCTCGCGAACCGAGACCACCTCTTTCGCCGCAGCGGACACAGATCGTAGAGTCCCACGAAACTCGAGGAAATATATACCACCTGTATGGGATTCACAACATGCCGAGCCCCATACAGCGTTTTTTGCGCGCCCACGAGATCCGTTATGGACTATGAACCCTTCCTATGGCCAGAGCGTTTCGTATGGAACCACCTCTGTAAATTCAAACCTCGTGCGGATCTGTTTTAGTATAGTATGGTCTAGCGAAGAATTTTTAATCCTCTCATCGAAGGACCACGAAAGGTATTTTAGAAAGAGCGAGAGAGAGAGAGTCCCAACTCGTTTCTTTGAAGATGTGGGAAAAATGTGGTAATATACGTGGTGCGGGTGAAGTCAGGGAGATACTGGGGTTCAAAATTTTATTTCACTGCTCTTTATTGTTTGCACCTATTTACGGCAGTAATTGCATTTATCTTATATATGCCTGACATACATTACAATTAAAAATGAGGTTTGGCTTCATTACATTAAACTGATTAAACGGTAAGCGCTATGGAGTATTTTATTATAGATATCTTGTTATCCAGAATTATGAATATAAACGAATATTTATTCGAAAAAGACCACAGTTGTCAGAGTTTCTTTTACGAAGAAACTCAATTATCTAACCCAAATATCAAAGAAAGAAAATTTGTCATTTACTGGTATATATAGTTGTACAATATATATACTCCCGAATAGATGAGCTACTACAAAAATAAATTGTATTTTTTTCCTCTCTCCCTGTCTTTACAAATTGAAACGAGAGACGTATAAACACATCGCATCACAAGCACATGTATAATATAATCATATCCACACATGAACCTAGCGCCAAGGTAAAAGTATCACAAATATTTTTATTGATACCTCGAAAACTAAAGAGGACGTCACAGCAGTTATATGTATAGGAAGACGTTGCTCAAAATGTTAATCTTCTTTTATACATGATTTGCATAGTAACTAATCTGAAAAATATCTTTGTTTCTCCGATCCAAGTTTCATCTTCACTGGTTACCGTAGATCAAAGTGTTAGAAAAATCGGAAGCTTTTTTCGCAGTTTCTTTTACAAATTAATCTCACTAGCAAACGCGTGTACCGTCCGAAAGGACAAGAATACGATACTTTATTCTCGATTCGACTACTTTCATTTTCGAGAAAATTGATAATATGTCGTCTGGAGGCAGCGTCGATGCAAGAGTAAAGCAGTCAGCCTTGTACTTATGCTAGCTCAAACTTTTGTTCTGGGTTGTTGTCAGATCTACGTGTTCCCTTTGTTGTATTATTTTTGTTACAATGTAGAGAAATATCCATTCTATTATAAATACAGCTTTTCATATTATTTCTTAAATTAGATATAATAGCGAAATAATACTTTGGAACAATGTTTAGAGCAAGTTGAACAATCCAGGACAACTTTCAATTTACATGTTCAAAAAATTCCAAAAAGTGGGCCAGATCAAAAATTCACTCTTTCGGGATGATTTCTGAAACTTTTCGAGATAAATCATTATTTATTTGGAACAAAATAATAAATGTACTTTTAAATTATTGTAGGATGTATAAGATATATTTGTAATGAACATCTTTGATCTACTCTTATCCTCTGATATTATCAGGCAACTATATAGAGTTGATGGATATTGATAAACCAGCTGTTATAGATGGAGAATATCTTGTCTCCTGCTGCACTTTTCAAATTCCTTGAAGCGCACTCAGGAAACAGAAACGCCTTTCTCTTAAACATTTATCTAAATCTAAACAATGAAGGAACAACGGCAGCGGTTGTACTTTATAGATAAAACGCAAAGCGTGTACGATACATGCGGGGATGTCGTTCCCAGAACTTTTGAGGCGTTGTGGTTTCCATATGTATACGATAAATTCTCCAACCCCTACCACGAAAATTTGGAGATTTTTCATGGTATATAAGGAGCTGAATAAATCACGCTCCTCGGACAGAACAGAGAGGACGTCATGAAAAGTATCGTCGTGCTACTTCGCGTCACGTTTTTAACAGTCAATATAGTCGTATAGTGAGATCGGGCTAAAATTCCCTTCCAGTCAATCGTCGGATTTCCTCGTCAGAATTTACGAATCAGTTTAAATTGAGTTTGATATCGCTTTGAAACTGCTCTTAATTTTAAATCTTAAGACATTGCCAATGCGTCAAAACCGTGCGACTAAACTTTAAGGTAATACACATTATGCTTGTTTATCCGCGACACATACATACTTATAACAATGTTTTATTTGCAATAAATACAGTTGTGTTCTCTACAGTTTTCTACAACTATAACATAATTGAACTTATCTACAAGATACGACATTACTGCTCGAGTCAATTCTTATTAATCTAGTTACGAAGCTTTTACTAACATTCCCTGCGATCCTCTGATTTCGCATCAGATTCATTCGCGCGTCTCGATCCAAAAGAGAATCTTTCTAATCGAGTGGCTTCCCGATTCCGCGTCGAGTTAAATAGTTTGCTTACGCCGCCTGTCTCGATGATTCGCCAATTTCGCATCGCGTTCGTTCACGCAATTCCAACTTTCAACCTCTTGCGGCTGACGCTGACCTCGCGCCAGGTTCGTCTATATACATATCTGCTAGTGTTAATGCTAACACACCGCAACCGTATTCCCTAAGCCCCAAAATACTCTCGCCGGCCTCTCGCGCTGCCGAAGCCCCGGCTCGTAACTCGTAACGGAGCGATAATACACATTAAAATGAACATTGATTCTGCAAGGACGCCCGAGTTAGCTTATAATTAACGATCCGTTGCACTCGGAGTGCCAATTACGCTGCTACCAATCTCTTTTCCTTTTATATGAACCTTTTAAATATATCGAATTTGCAAAATTATTATGCACGAGTTTTGATTCAAAAATATTTGTATTCTTCTCAAATCCTTACGTAATCGATTCATAGGAATATTATAAGTATTAAATTTAGGAATAAATAAGACATTAAAAATATGTCGTATGCGTGTATATGAAAATGATACGATGACAAAGACTCCAACAATCGGCGGCTATGTAAATTTTTTCAATAAGAAATTCATAGGGTAATTTATTTTAGAATGAAATTTATCGATATTTTAGCTTTCGAAAAATAAATCACAGATTTATTAAGTGTTGTAAACAATCAAATGTATACCTACCATTATAAATTATAACAATCAATTTAAATAATCATAAAAATGGAAAAATACATATTTAACCGTGAAATCAAAAAGAAATTAATCTAGTACATATATCGAGTTTTGAAAGTTGTAAGAATGATATATGGAGTTTACAAGAAAGCATATAATAAATGGCATTTCCTATTTTTTTATACGGAAGCAGTATTAAAATTCAATACGTTGTCGAACAATCCCGCGTTACCAAAGTTGTATTTTTATATATTTGGTTTTCGTTGCAAGTATATGTTCCTTCGTACTTTTCAAAATTATAAACATATTTTCATACTCGTACTATTAAAATACCGAGTATATTAAAATATTGCCTGTCTTAATAATTATACTAAATGTACATATATTTGGTTTCCACAAAATTTCATCAACTAATCAACTATTTTTGAAAGATTTACTCTAGACTTCCTCTTTAGACTTAACAGAATGTTTCCGTTTCCAATTGTCGTATTAAAATCCTTCTGTTTAATCCTAAAATGACATTGGAGTCAAAAAATCAGCAAAAATGTAGTTATCGTGTTTTTCTTCCATAATCTTCTTGTAAAATAAATTGTACAATTACTCTTTTGAAAAAAATGTAAAAATAATATGCCTTATCGTGATCTTCTGTAGGTTTCAATTGTTTCCAGAGTTAGATTATCAGCCAAACGAACGATATCGATTCGAAGATTAAGATGACATTGTTTTACACACGCGACATTGTTCAACGTACTACGTAGAGCAGACTTGAGTAGAGTACAGATCAAACTAAGACAAACGTTACGGTGAACTTTCCTCACGAACGGGCTTTCGTGAAGAGGAAGACCGATTATACTACGCAAACTCGCCACAACAAGAGTAACTACATATAATCGAGTTGAACGGCAAACTGGTAACAAACCACCAACGAAACGAGAGTTCCGTCCGTACATGGCGATATTAAACACGAACGTTTAACGCCGTTCTGCATAATTTTGCGTAGCATCCAACACCAACTCTTCGTGCATATGAGACGCTATCAAAATAGAGCATGTATGTATTCCACTTTAGGGTGTTATACCTAAGCTTATTTTCTGAGGAATTTCTTGCAAGTATATCATTAAAATTAATGTACAAAATACAGTGGCAATTCTTATTAGTTATAGAAAATAATTCAGTGTTTAACAGGAAAATACGATAGTAATAATCATACGTTTGACTGGAGCTAAGATTCTTTTTATTTTTTAGCAATTTTACATTTAAAAAAATATTTGTTCTCGATTCCATTAAAATCAAAAGATCGATAATAATGAACTTATTATGTCTTTCTACTGCAATCATTAACTATAAGAATCCCTTTTGAACTTATTAAATATAGGGTGAATCAATGACAAAATAAGAAGTATGTATATAGTATGTACTACTGTCATAGTATGTAATACTATCAAAAAAAACTAAAATAACTTGTTACCTATTGGTTGGTTTGTTTTATCGAAAAACGTCTTAAATAAATTGTATTGCATTTCAAGGGAATCATCAAGGGAAGAATGCAATTTTATTTTTTTATATAATTATATTTTCTGAGATATCAAGGAGACTGTTTTTTAAATGGCACTGTATATTTTTTATAACATTGATCGACCCAGCTGGAAATTCTCTACAAAAAGGTACGGACGCATTTAACGACAGACTATTACTTTAGTAGATATTATACCATTAATTTGTCAAATTTAATGTATAAAAGACAAAGACAACGTAAACATAAGGATACCGCTACGCGTTTCGTGGGGTGTACGATTACGTAAGGATGTTCGGCTACTGATTTTACGCAATTGATTAACACCGAAATGAAACGACAATCAAGAATAAAAAAATTGCGTTTCGATTTTGTTTTTCAGTTATTGACAATTAAGAATATCCCTACACACGAGTAAACGTCCTTACACGAACGAAAGATCAGCCTAAGCGAGGAGCGATCCTCCGAACGACACATGAGCGACAGCTTACCTCGTACAAGTTGTAGAAAAAAAAATCATGGTATTCATAAACAACTCCGCGCGACGTTTTGCAGAAGAAATGGTAGATTGAACATTAAACCTGCTTACTCGTGGAAATCGATAAGAGCATATCGAAAACTGCCCAAGTAGAGAGGATTAATGTTTCCTCTAATCCCTTGCTTCCGCGAGTGTCTACAGCGAAATCACACACGCACCGCGATAGCTCCGGCCGTGCATGTCCACAAAAAATACAACAAATTACAATAGTCGTTCGATATGTCCTCCGTTCTTTTGCAAACACAAAGCCTTCTTCGCTTAAAATTTTGCCGTATTGCATCTTTATGTGTCCCCAGTAGTAAAAATCGAGGGGATTTAAATCTGGGGACTGAACAGGCTAAAGCACAGGTTGTTTACGTCTCTGAATACCATGATCTTCTTCTGTACAATTTGTGCGAGCTGCCGCTCATATACCGCTCGAAGTGAGGATCGCTCCTCGCTTAGACCGACCTCCTTTCGTTCGTGTAAGGAGTATTGCTCGCGTGCAGGGATATTTTTAATTGTCAATAATTAAAAAATAAAGCCGAAAACACAATTTTTTTTATTCTTAATCTTCGTTTTACTTCGGCGTCAAGAATCACCAGTACATCAACAATCATCGGGTACGCCACTACCGCACATTCCTAAATAAGTAGCTACGTTCATAACGTATTGTGCTTGGTGCAAAATCGCGGTGGCATCGCATCGCCCATCTGCGACAATCGCACAATTGCACAACAGTCGCAACTGCGATGTCGCGTCACTTGTCTGGCATCGACCGTAATATGAAGGTGCATCTTGTGAGAACTTAGTATCAATCATTTCCGTACGATAACGAAATTTCTGTATTCCATCTTGATAATCATGTAAGATAAAAGATAGTGAACATTTTATCATTTGATTTCAGTAAGCTTGGTTTATTAATTTTTTTATTATTTTCATGCTTAAAATTATTAAAACGAAAGACTGCCTCTGGTACAAACGCGTACGGCGCGGCAAACGCACGTAGGAAATCCCAAGTCACGACTTTTGTTGCGACCGTAACACTGTAGGACAACACAGGTCTAGTACAGCGTAATATTTCTTTGCGGCTATTCTTTTCTACCACTTTTCTATCACTTTTCTTAGAACTTTTAATTGTAATTTTAATTCTACCTCTGTGTTATAAGTTGCTCGTATGCTCCTAAGCTTTTTTCGTAGCGTTTTCATCATTCTTCACTTTTCGTTAATCTACTTTTAAAATGTGTATCTACATATTTTATTTCATAGACATGGACATGGACGTTTTTCGTATTCGGATAAGAACGATACAACGTCGAAACGTCTTTCTTCCCCCGTGTTTCCTTAACCTCTATCTAACTACTTCTCCGTTCGCTTCGTAGTTCTTCGTTCGCTTTATTGCACAAGAACGAGCATTGTCGCGATAATACAACACTCTGGTTTTCACCAAGTTTCATACGTAACATTAACGTAAAATGTCATTAGAAAATAAAGCCTACTTTGATTTCGTAAGAGTAACGTTGCGACAGCGAGTCCAATGTCACAACAATGCGACATGTAGTTTTCATGACGACAAAAGTCGTAACATTTAGTATCATGACCGTAAAAGTCACGATTTACTGTCACGTGAAAACATACCTTAAACAGCCAGCGTATAGTGTACATATTTATACATATAGCCCAATAAATTCAACTATGTACTTATAGTACATACGTATATATTAAGACCAGATGGAAAGAAATGATCATAATATATAAGTCTTGGATGAATAAATACTATGTATATTTAAAATTTTTCTTTATTCTTCCCTCTGGAGTTTAAAAATTATTTAGAAAAATTATCCGAGACAATGTTTTCGTTAAAAAATTGTTCAAAAATTGATTGGAAAAGTAAACAACTCGTAGATGAGAGATCGACAGAATAGGAAGAGTGTAACAAATGTGCATATTTTAATAAATAACAACAATTTTTCTTGCTAGTGATAAAACAAATAAATTATAAACAAATTCTGATTATTTGTTTCAAGTAACAAGACGAGTTCTGACACTTGTCTAAACTCTAAAGTCGAAGCTTCTGCGTCTGTGCCTCGCTTAATTAACTCATACAAAACCCATTTGTCCATTTCCCTTACTTTTCCAATTTAAGTCAAATGACGAATAATAGTAGAATGACTTACATTCATTTCGTACGCTATTTCTCCTGTTGTTTCTCCATTTCTCATGTCATTAACAATCTTTTAAAATATTATCTATTGTGTATAGATGTCAATGACCTTTCTTTCTCCTGATTCATTTTCTATCCAAAAAATTCTGTTTTGAATCTCGCGTACCAACGTTACGAATTTCTTCAAATATAATTTTCAATAATTTTTGCAATATTTTCTTCAAATTTCAACTCGTATAAGGAAATCACACGAACAGGTATTCTGATTATTCATGACCAATGCCAAATTTATTATAAATCTTAACATTGAATGTACGTGATTTATAAAAAATTTCTTTTCTTTTACTTGGTTGATAATTGAGATATTTAGAGACCATACTGATCAATTCCATAAACTGAAAACTTTAACAACATCGCAAATATTTTTTTACATTTACTTGGAATCTACGTTTGCTTATGTTAAGCAAATAATTAAGTAAGTAAGTAATAATTAGTATTTTACTAATAACATTAGTAAATTAATAAGTTATAGATTGTAGATTGTAGAATTTTACGTCGAATAGAAGCATCAGATAGTTTGCAAAATTTAATTTTGCTCATTATCATTCTTCTTACTATTAAACAGGAAAATTTATTAGTGTCAGTTTCTAAATTTCACTAATAATATCACTTTAATATTAATTTTAATTTAATTAATTAATTAATTTAATATTACTTTAATATACTTTAATATTGTAAAAAGGATTCAGGTAACACATAAAATTGAAAAATTGTCGAAATTTACGAAAGGCGATGTGTCTACTAATTTTCGAAGGACTGTACTATTTGAAATATCATTTTACGAGATTTGAAATTTGAATTGAATCGAGACGCAAAGACTTGACTCGAGATCTCTCTGACCAAATATAGATTTATTTCAGTGTATATATCTAACTTATACATTAATAAAATTCTTCTTCTATTCGCAGTACGTATTGTATTGTATTTCATAAAATGTTTTACACTGTACACGTTACATCGCGATAAATTTCTATTTCTCGAAATTCTTTATATTTATTTCCATCAAAATTTTTTTATCGTAACGATGCGATGCAGTAAAATTGCACTTTGGTTGAAAACTTGTAGTACTATACCATATCTGATACTACGCAAACAAATCATTAAATCAATCAATCGATCAAATATTTCTTTGAACTTAAAATAACTAAAACGAAACGTCTAAATATGACTGAAAGCGACATTTATCATGTAGGAAGCCGACAGTAGACCAAAGGAAAATAGGCGAACAGGGAAACACTGAGAGAGAACAGAGAAAAGGAATATGTCGTAATCTCGCTATAAGTTAACATTAACATCGAATACAAGGCAGGTAGCTAGCTAAGACATCGATCGAGCAATTTCTTCACGATATTCTCTATCGATTAAATACTTCCCGGAAATCATCTCTAAAGGAATTGTCAAGTGACCAATAACCCTGTAACGTGACCGTTCACTATGTAATTTATCCGATAACGCAGATTCGTGATTGGTCGCGTAGCGATCGCGCGATTTGTATTTAGACCTAATTTACTATTCAACAATACGGTTGCGTAGAATGTATTCTCGAGAGAATTTTGCATTCTATAGGCCGGATTCACGCGTGAATGTGTGTGTGTATGTGTGTGCGCGTGTGTGTGTGTGTAATAATAATATATATATGCAAAACAAACGACTCTTTTTTACATAGTAATGTGTTACTTGATTGGAATGATGTTCGTATAATAACCAATCAGCTGATTCACGTCTTTCATCATCTTTTTTCTCTTTTCGTACATCCTTCTTTTTATACATACATATTTCTTCATCTATCTTTATACGATTACGCAATTGTCGTGGGAAATAATGAAGAATGTTTATACATTGAAACTTATTCCACGTGTACATTATAAGTAGACAGTGATAAAGATAAATCATGGCGTTTTCTGTTGATCGATGAAAGAATATAGTGACGAGTATTGTATATGTACGTAAATAAGAAAATGATCGTAAATTCAACAGATTTTCTATTGTGAAACGTTTTATTTCTATAATATAGAATTTGAAAATATACATCTTATACTTCGAAGTATTATAAATACAAAGAGGCTTGCAAATAAAGCTACAAATATGAAATATGTTTTAATATAAATCGGGAAATGGTTACTGTATTGTAATTCGTCTCTGACGAATGTTATGAAAAGTTTTAGTTTTATAATATAGGATTCGAGAATGCATTTCTTATATTTTGAGGTATTATAAATGTAATCGTCTTTCAAATTCTTATTATAAGTAATAGTTATAAAATAAATTAAATTTGATATAAGAACTTTTCCTATTTATGTATGTACATATATGCCATTGTACACTACTGCTCAAATATATGTAGGCACTTGTTTATTTTTGGTAGGATATAATTTACAAAATTAAGAATAGAAAGTCCCAGAACAATTTTATCTCGTATTCGAATTATCGAACTGTAAATATCAAAAATTTCTGAATAGTTTCGTTGTTTAGAAAGAGCTTTCATGATTCTCACTTTGTTTAATACTTAGTACATAAGATAAGAGAAGAGTCTTCCAAATCCGTAGCGAGACTGTTATGATTAATTCTAGCATTAACCACTTAATACTTTGAGGAATCGTGTATTTAATTTTAATATAGCATTAGTAATGATTTAAGTGGAAAATTTCAATTTAGTATGATATAACGTAATTTGTTGATTCCATAAAAATCTTGTTATCTTTTCAGCATTTACTAATAATAAGTATCTTAAGATCTCTTAATCATTAGTTTCCCATTAATTCATATATTTAGCAACATTCATATACATGTATTGTTAATACAAATCGACCAAAGTATCCACATATAATACTCATGAGCAGTATATATCCGTTCCTCTTATATCAAAACCATAAATATGCGATTCGATGGATTCTAAAAATTCATAAGCGAACGTAAAATAATCAAATAATTCTGGAAATCATGAGTCGAGTTTAAAGTATAACCATAATCTAAAAACAAAGGAAGAGGACATTTAGCTCTGCTTTCCTTTTTTACTGAAATAGTAGAAATTCGCACATTCATGCTATCGATCATGTATTGGCATAAGGAGTTCCATATAAAATCTTTTGTGTTTTATGATTCTAAACAAGCTAATTTTTACACGAAGAAAGTTTATATAAAATCTCAATTTTTTGCTAGTGTACAATAGAATGGTTTTTTGAACTTGTTTAGCACGAACGAAAGTCGATAATCGAGTGAATGAAAGTTATTCACAACGGATGCATCTTTGGTGAAAGTTGTGTACCAGTACCACTGAATACACAATAGCTTCACGTTCCAGATGTTTGATCAGGAAAATTTTTTAATTACTTTGAACTGCATAGCGTTAGAGATATTTAGAGCGTTATATTATTTTTCAAATGAATATATTTAATATACTTTTAATACACTTTATTCGTAAATGAAATTTCATTATATCACGTAACGCAACATAAATTAATAGTAAAAACACTTTATAATTTAACATAAAAATAAGAAAACCTTAAAAGAACGTAACTAATGTAAATAGAAATTAGAAATATAATATTAATGCAACCTATGCAAAATGAAATAGACGATAATAAGAAGAAGAACATTTTACAATAATTTGGTTTTAAAGGATGATTAAAAAGGCATTGCAGTAAATTATATGCTTATAAAACTATATCATAGAGTAAAATAAATCTTTATTCATCATATTCTTATCGTATTAGTATACTTTTAATAAAAGAGAGTATTCTAAGAAAAGAAATAAATGAGAAAATTTAATGTAAAACACAGTGAAGAATCGAAACATGTAAAAAGGGCGATATAAAATATTTGTCATAATTCAATCCATTTTGAAATAGAGTTCTATTCTACAAACGTGAAAATCTTTTGGCAGTGATCTTGTGCACAAATTTTTCCATTTAATTTATATTGTATATTGTATATTGTCAGATATAGCGAGGCAAATGAATAACTATATATAATTTTATCGGTATTTTTTTAAAAGCTATCTACAAAAGATTGAGATTTCAATAAAAGCATTATGTAATCAACTGTATATAAAATTTTCTATTTGAAAGAACAAATATTTTCTCACGCTTTTCATCACAAATTAGTTGAAGAATAATTAGTTTTCTCGAGGATTATTTATAGAATTTGATCACCCATACTCATACATCAATAGTAATTTGTAATCAAGATTATACTAGATTATATCAGATTATAAACGAACTATCGATTTTTATAATTGTCATTTAAATTTAAA
This sequence comes from Bombus bifarius, assembly GCF_011952205.1. Classification (NCBI taxonomy): domain Eukaryota; kingdom Metazoa; phylum Arthropoda; class Insecta; order Hymenoptera; family Apidae; genus Bombus; species Bombus bifarius. The sequence continues at coordinate 429,549 of NW_022885576.1, forward strand.
AGTGAAAGCAATAATAATCAAATTTAAAAACAATTAATACGTATTAATCGTAAACAAACTAGCTATTAATCTTAATCATTGTCAGTTAAACTTAAAAACAATAATCACTGAATTTTTAAAACTGCTCAATAACTAAACTCCTTACATAAACAAAATAGTGCTCGATCTTGCGTTCTTTATTGTAAATTGAAATAATTAAATTGCACGCTTTACTTTATAATACCCAAGGCTAAATTGTAATATTGGGTTGGCAACTAAATGATTGCGGATTTTGTCATTAGATGGTAATCACTTAGTTGCCAACATCAGCATCGATGTAACATAAATACAATAGACGAACACTTTTATCAAGCTCCTGGATATTATTCACTTCTGATATTAAAAAAAAAGTTGAATGCCTATGTTACATTTACGTTACGTGAAATAAAACTTTGTAAAAATAATAAATTTTGAATTTCTAACAAATGATTGTTAACGAGTTTGCAATTTTAGCTACTCAAGAATGGACACTTGCTACAAAACATAAGAGGTGCACAATACCTCATTTTATTAATTTCAACTTACTTCATGTGATTTCTTTGATAATACCTTAGATATCGTTTTCTATTTTAGAAATAATTTGGTGGACCAGGAACTAAGATGAGCAAGTGAGACTTGTGCTAAATGCTTCTTTCTCAATAGAATGAAGTCGATTGAAGTAAAATAAATATAAATGATAAATATGACTATTGTAAAATATGTATAAAAAGTAAAAATTAGTAAATAACTTCAAATTCATTCACTGAGCATGGGTTATAGAGTAAATTTTGTAGTTGTGACATGGCAGGGGACTGAGAATTTCACGTATGAGGTCATTTTTGAATATAAATAAATTAAATTTTTCAGAATTTCCCTTATGAAATTACAGTTATTATTTTCCCTGTCATGTAAATATACTACTGTAAATATACTGTAAGTATACTATCTAACGTTTTCAAGAGTGTTAAAAACTGACATACAAAAAAATTTCCACTTTGTAGGATCAATTAGTATGCAATTCATCCTCGAATTCTAGAATGTAGTTTAGTTAGAAATGATATTAAGTCTTTGATATCTCATAAATAGTGAACTATATATATATATATAGTAATTATTATAAAAATTAGTATTACAAATTCACTATTTATGAGATATCAAAGACTTAATATTATTTCTATTATATAGAATATTATATATATATATATATATATAATTATATATATATATAATTAAAAGCATTGCTGATAATTTATAAAAAGATAGGAAACACGACTATGACTAAAAGAATAATAAAAAATTATATATGTATGTATGTACACATACAGTAAGGATCGGGATACCGCAAGAAAAAGAAAATAAACAAAAAAAACTTTGAAAATAATCTAATCACGATATGCTAAAGTATACATAATCAAATATACAATAGGACTGTTTCTATCGCGTGCCAATCGAAAACTGCCACTTTTTTCCGTTACGTTGACTGTATGATCGCGCAGCACCTAGCCACGATTTAACCGTAGCGTCAACTCGCACTTCAAAGATACTTTGTCTCATCGCGGTTACTAATTTCTACATACAAATGTCTGTATAAAACATAAGACATATAACAAAGATAAAGGAAACGTTAGTAACATATACAATGATGAGAGAAACTAAACACAATTTATAAAATTTTCAATATTACACAATATTACAATATTACAAATTACAACCAATGGAGTGACATAAAAATCAACATCACGCCATCTTTCGAAGGCTGACAAACCTTTTTTTACAAAGATACTGCAATACTACATAAGGTATATATGTTTACGCGCTGTTTATGTTGCTTTTGTAATGTGCGTATGATTAATATTATTAATTCAATATTATTGATATTAATAATATTTATCCTATTGAGGCTCGCCATTTCGAAATGTGCTATTTAATCGAAATAAGACAATTTTTAACGATAATATTTCCCATAATTAAATCGTCATTTCAAGATTCAGGATCATTTCACAGTCATAGTAAAGTAGGTCGTTGAACTCGTCTTAACATCGGCTACAACGGTACAAAGTAAAAAATACACAGTGTCATTTTATATGTAGTATCAATGTCAAGATGACCTTAACTTCTTCTCAAAAAAACAATTTTTTTGAAATTTCTTAGCCGATTTTATCCAAAATTTCTAGTCGATTGAAAGCTGATTAACTTTTATTCGAAACATATGACGTTACATGATACAACCTGTAGATTCTATCAAAAATTGTACAACGCTTTAATTTCAATCAAAAATAAAACAAAAATAAAACACGTTACGCTGTAATATTCTGTAATATTCTATTATATGCAGTAAATTCAGTAAAATACAATATCAATATATAATTCTGTTATGTTAAATATAGATTTTATAACACTTTATAATACAATCTTGTTCTATTCCATAAAAACGTAATGAAAACCACAAAAAAACAAAAAAACATACATGTATAATTATACTATGTACATATAGTAAAATAAGTAAAGTTGAGTATCTACATAAAATTTTAGCATACATATTCAATACACATAGATTGTATCAGAAATACAGAGACACAACAGAACCACCACATAGACATGTATTCGCATAGATGCTAGATATTTCACCGGCAGTGTACGTAAATAAAAGTTCTGAATTTAACAAATACATGCATTAGTTTTATCTGAAAAAGTCGGAAAACATATCAGCTTGCAAAACCTCCCAATTTCAAAGTTCAAATGTCACAATTTTAAAGTGTCACATTGCAAAATAAAAATTACTATTTATCAAATTGACACGGCGAATTGATACAATTATATACAATGAAAATTATCAAATAAAAATTGCAGGGTCTCTTAACTTCAAATATTACGCCGATGCGATTCAAATTATTTGCAAAGTTACCGATGAAAATATCGGAACAAAGTATCCTGAAATATATATTCTTCTGTTGCAAGAGGCAGCAATTTCTTCGAGACGAGTGTGAATGGTATCGAAGGAAGGTCAACAAGACACCGAAAGAGGCAAAAACAAAATGAGATTGATCGTAAAGTATCTTAATTAACTATCAACGAAACGTGGCGCTAAAAGGCCGTGCTCTGACTATAAGGATGTGTTTATAATAATAATAAATTCATAGCATACGTAGACTGGTAAGTCGAGGTAACACGACGAAGCAAGCAACATTGGAAAATCAATCATTTGCATACACATTGCACGCACAATTTACCCGAGTGATTACGTATCTCGCGAAGACGATTGGATTTCAAAATCACGAGATACCGCTTATCGACGTCTTCGTTATGAAAATAACTAGCATGTAATAAAAGTAATTATTGTACCGCGATTTTAAAACCAAGTTTCCATCTTGGGAAAGTTTCTACATAACAAAAATAGCGAGTATTTTTTCTTCTACGTGTAATTCAAATATTTAACGATTTAACTATGAGAGACGAATTAATTTATTAATTTGTAAAGGCTTTTAGTCTTTTCAATAAATTTTTCATTTAGTTAATACATGTATATTTATCAGTGGATTCCTTAATTTTTTAGTTTGAATTAAGTTTAGTTTCAGCTGCCGTTATTTATATTGGACTTTAAGATGAAATATGTTACTGAGAATATGTGAGAACTTATACATGTGTAGGCATATAATAATTTAGATCTTTTTTACTGCCCTTTTAAAGAATTATCTACATAAAAAGTACGATTACATATGATATATGTATTATATTTACACAAATTTGGTTAAAACCAAGCATTCTTTAACTTTGTACTATCAAATAATACACTATCATATTTTTAGTGTATTGCATTGTCAATTGTGTTTTATATCTTCCACGATGAAATAGTATTTACATATCATTGCTAACATTATAACATAATAATTCTTTCGTACTTAAATTTCATTCTAATTCACTTTTACAACCTCTAATACATTACATCAAAAAATTGAATGCTACAATTCGATAGTTTACATTGTTTAAGTTATAACAATAACAAATGTTTATAAAATTATTATTTTAACATTTCGAGAAACATTGTTACAGTTTGTTCAGTTTCAATACGTCTACATTGCATTTTGTCAATATTTTCAACTATACTGATCTTTAGTTAAATTATATCGTACTACACATGACATAGTATTATTTCTGTTTATATTCTAATTTGTCATTTAAGTAACTAATTTATCGGTTCGACTATCTGATTCAGATTGAAAAAAATATTTTTTCAAAGACATAAAAATGATCTAACAATTACAAATAATGAATGTAAAAATCAAGGTACAGTGTGTATCTAACATAACAAGCAATATTATTTATAGAATGACTGTGAATATTATTCAGATTTTCTTTGTGCATTTACGTAAATATATATAGAATACATTATACCTGAGGCCTGAATGAAATAGGTTAGTAAAAATTTTATAACAGAACACTACTTTATAGTGGCAAAAAAGGAGTTACCACATAAATTGTGCGTGAAACAGGGAGTTTATATTCATACAGTTTGTGCCGATGAAACATATACCCTTCCGCATACTCGACAAGCCTCGGTACAACAAGATTAATTCGGCCCTTCTGTATTCGCGCATGATGCTGCGTTGCTTACGGCTTACGCAACGTTACGTAGTCCGGAAAGTAAAAAAAAAAGAAGAAAAAAGGGGAAGAGCAGGAAGAACGGTCGGGCAAAAGTCGGAAAGAAGAGAAGAATGAGAAACAGGTAGAAACGGATGCACGAATGAAATTAGGGAGGAAAAGATCGACTCGAGAAAGGATCATACAATACATATACTACGTATATACAATGACTAGAAAAAGTATCGGAACATGCCTTTATATTCAAGCGAAGCCTTTTTTTAGTTCTACAGTTTTTCGTTAAACGTTTGTTCATCAAAAAGTTGTCAAATGACAAACTGATTTTACTCCACTTTTTGCCAGCTTCACCATCTCATTATCTAATTTCATGATTAACTTTCAATTCTCGAGAAACAAATGTCTTATTTCAACAAATTTATTTATCGAGTATGGTATAAGCTATAAACAGTAGCAAATTTTAAAAATACTATCTGTAACATCATCATCATTTTTCTGTATATTTAAATTTGCGGAATGATTTATATGATACGAAAACTAATATATCTGGACCTAAGTAATTAGTATGTATATGCTGTAGTAGTTTTTGTAACCACCGTAAAAGAAAGAAGCAACGAGAAATAGAAAGACAGAACGAATGAGAGAGAAACTAAACTGACGGGCAATGGAAGCATTACATACCGTCCACAATGCATGACGTGTGGAATAAACAGAGGAGCGCCAGAGCGAGAAAGCTCGCTATGCCGCCGTCGCACGCGCCTCTCATCTTCCCTCGAGTTTTCCTTGTGATCGTTGGTAGTGGAGGTGGTGGTGGTTGTGGTGATGATGATGGTGATGGTGATGGTAGTGGTGATGGTGATAGTGATAGCGATAGCGATAGTGATAGTGACAGTGATAGTGATAGTGATGGTGGCGGTTGTCGTCGTCGTCGTCGTCGTCGTCGTCGTCGTCGTCGTCGTCGTCGTCGTCGTCGTCGTTGTCGTCCTCGTCGTCGTCGTCGTCGTTGTTGTCCTCGTTGTTGTTCTCGTCGTCCACGGCCTCGCTATCCTCTCGCGAAAAAACAAATTTTCGCGAAAGCAGCCGCAGCTCAATGGCGACGACAGCAAACGGCGACACGAGGATCGCGATCGACGTAGCCACGGCGGTATCTTGATACCCAGAATATCATCTTCTTGTCGACGTGGGGCTAAGGCCAAGTTCCCCGTCGACGGAACACTTGTCACCGTTGATCGCCTCTCGCTCTCATACGAGCACACACGCGTACACAAACTGAATGCACAGTGGTTCTTCGTTACTCGGCTCTCGTGTTATTTTTCCTTCGTTCTTCCTCACGTCTCACTCTCATCTCGTAACTCGTGGTGTTCGCGCTAACAAGGTCCCTCCTTTTTTTTTCTTAACCTCTCCCACACTCTCTCTCTCTCTCTTGTGTTTTTCGTTCACCGCGCCGATGATCGAACACCAACTCCACACACTTTACACCGCGAACAATTGACAATAAAACGAAAGGTTACTTTTTTTTCGTAATGTGTTCAAGCGCTTCACGCCAAGAACCTCGTTGCCTCTCATCGTCTACATCGCGCAAGGCAAGCCGCCATTTTCCTACTGTACTGATAGGCCCGGCCTATTATCCCTGTTGGCCAACAGAGAGAGAGAAGCTTGCACCGACAAAGAAAAAACCAACAACGAACGTAATGATTCACTGACAATTCGATGAATGGTTCGATCTCGCGCGAATCACGCGACACCAACTCTTTGACATCATCGTCCGGCTTGTAAACGTAACCTCCAGACAACTGTCACGCGGACCACTTACGAATTTTCACGGCGAGACTGAGACACACAACGACTCGTGCTGTTGCTACTGCTTACTGCTGCCGCTACTGCTGCTGCCTCTGCTTCTGCAACCAGTAGTTCGTTCAGCGGCGCCATCGCTCTTCCAAATCAGGGCCGTAAATATCAACATCGACATCACCGCGAATTTCAAGGATTTTTGTTAATTACTCATATCACTTCATTCGGAATTTCGTATATCGATTACGGAATTAATTTCATGATAAATTATCAATTTGCAAAAAATTGACAAGTTTAATGATATAATTCCTTCAACGATATTCAAGTTATTATATTTATACTCAATAATTTTATGTAGCAATAACACTTTGAAACCTATATATTTCTTACATAAAAATTGAATATGTGTATATATATAATGATGATACTAGTAATAATTTTTGCATTAAAGAAAAATTTTTTCTTATTTTTTGCAAATTAAAGTTTTCTTTTAATTGTCCTTCGTTTCAGGGAGCAGAATGCTGAAATATTTGTTTGAAAATAGTATACACTATTTCGCTTAAGGGATGTTAATGGAATATATATGTATGTATATACTAAGTGTATTAATGTATTAACGTAAACAATCAATAAGGACACTGAATTAGAAAACTTTCTGTTAACATTTATTTATAAATCTCGTGTATATAACCACAAAAGTAAATTATGTTGCTTGGAATAAATCAATATTAAATTATTTGTTTATACCACTTTCCTGTAATTACATACAATGGAAATAGTTCTTGTAAAATTATCATGAATATTTTAACTTGCTAATCTTCTAAGACTGTTTTTTATAAATGGTATTACATATTATACATTATACAAAACATTTTGATATCAAACATATATCAAACATATTTGACATATAATATAATATACCAAATATAACATTGATATTATTGCTTACTTTTTTCATTCCTTCCTAATGTTACTACCACAAAAGAATGTAATATTTTGAAACTAATATTTTCTCTACAATAAAGCAGAAAACAACTTTCATAACAATTTCATTACAACATTAAAAGTAGTAGTACCATTAAGAACGAATTATTTACACTTGTAGAAATATCTCATAAGAGCGTAATATTTAAAATTAAATGGAAAACTATAGGAAAAGTTTTCCAAAAATGCAATAAATGAATATGGAAGTATGAAAAAATAGAATTACAATAATTCTCCACATAATGGAAAATACTAATACATCTTTTTAAGTTAAAATATTGGTAAGTATTGTACTGTATCCTATAATGTCGTAGTGTATCGCAATAACTTCATACATCCGTGCTCGCTCGCGCAGTATTTGTTTTATATGCGTAACATATATTGCACAAAAAGTAAAGGAATATTCTTTGTTTGTTTCTTTTAAAATAGGATCTTTCGCTATAGATCGTGTAAATGCCCACTTGTAAAAAGAATAAAGCTACAATATTTACCATCATAATTATAATAATTGCAGATATCTACATATCAAATTATGTAAAAAGTATATATAAATGTTTGATACAACTGACGTTGTTCACTACTACAAACAGTTACAATAAGTGATATATATTAGGTACATACTTGTTCTCAAAAAGGCGCATTTGCTTCCAACATTTATAATCTTAAATCTAAGCTCCATCAAAAATGCTCGATCTTTCAAAATTTTGTGAATCTACATTTTTTGTAAATTTGAAAAAATTATAAGCTAATTTACTATTTCACAGAATCTGTAAAAAAGGAAAATACTTTAAGTGAAAGCAAATACTACTTTCTATGTCAAGATTATTCCGTGGAGGGTATAAAATCTAGCACATTTCGGAATTTACAAGATTCTAAACCCATTCGCGTGATAATTAAAATATTTATGAAATCAAATAAATTCGGTCTCATATGACAACCTGCGTATATTTATTTATATTTGAGGTTGACTTCCCCATGCCCTTGAAAGTACGGTCCTCGTAATCCTTTTGCCAATAGTCTGTACGATAAAACCTATCTTTTGTAACCTATCGTGATCCAAAATTTTTCTTCCATCAAAAATATATGCAGGTTTCATCATGTTAATATAAATTCGTTTGTAATCCAGTTCCTAAAACAAATAATAAATCATAAGATAATCGTAAAACTATTTTTTAAAATAATTACAATTGTTACTTACTACAAACTCATCCCATTCGGTACAAAGTACTATAGCGTGTGTATCTTTCGTAACACTATAAGCGTCTTTGTAAATACTGATCCTGCTTTTTACGTATTCTGGATCATTAGTTACACTCGGATGTGTCAAATCCTCGATAATTTGACTCTCCTCGACCTTTATAAGAGAAAAAAGATACAAAACGCTTAGTAATTAATCAAATGTACATATTACAGATTACATTCTCATCAATGAGAATTACCTTGGGATCATATATATGAAGCATAGCACCCTCATCGAGTAGGGTCTTAGCAACGTGAATGGCCGGTGACTCACGCGTGTCACCAGTATTTTTCTTGAAGGCAAAGCCTAGCATAGAAATACTTTTGTCCGTGACGGTATTGAATAGAGACTCGATTACTTTCGCGGAGAACCTAGATTTCTGGTATTCATTCATGTCTATGACTTGTTGCCAATAGGCCGCCACCTCCGGTAAGTTTAGACATTCGCAGATATACACCAAATTAAGAATATCCTTTTGAAAGCACGAACCACCAAATCCGACCGATGCGTGAAGGAACTTCGATCCTATTCGAGAGTCAAGGCCAACAGCCCGTGCCACCTCAGACACGTCCGCGCCAGTCGCTTCACATACCGCCGATAAGGAATTTATGCTTGATATGCGTTGCGCCAGAAAGGCATTGGCGGCCTAAAATCACAATTAATTCAAATAATTACATAATGATTTTACGTATAAGCTCGACTACGTGCCGTAGCAACATGATATTTCAAATGTAAAACATGACGACGCAGCGTTGTCATTTATTTGATAAATAATATTGCCTTTCCGTCTTTAATATTATCAATGTATACATTGCGTTGAAATTAGTTAATTTCGTTAATTAGCATTTCGCAAACAGCAACGATATCGTTTCGCCAATAAACCAATGTTTTATTTCCTGCTTTTACCAGCTTAGATAACTCCGAACTCCAAGTGTTCGTAGTTAAAATATTCTTCCTTGGAATCCAATGCTCGTAAACTTTGCATAATTCCTCGATGGCCGCCTGCCCTTCCGGTGAGTCCTCACCTCCGATCAAAACGCGATCTGCATTCACTAAATCCTCAATTGCGGTACCCTCCGCCAAGAACTCCGGGTTTGATAAGATCTGAAGAAGAGATTACGTCTTTCCTATTACTCTCGTCTTGCACGATTGCGATGAAACTAAGAACACGTGACAAATAATAGAAAGGCTGATTAGCTGAGAAAGAAAAAAGGTCATGAACGATACGTGGCGAATGAAAAGCAGTTCGAATAGAAATTCTTGTACACTTGAGCAGATTCGAACTCATCAAGTATTAAATCAGGTAATTCCAAAGCCCGGCAGTTAATATGTATATTGATCATAGACGTAAGCAAGAATCAGGAATATTATTCGTTGCATATCATCGAACGATTATTTCAAAATATTGTTGAAATGATAGATTGAACAGCTGTGGAATTAAATATTTATATAAGGTCGTACACAGCTGACAATTATCGATAGAGACATATCGAGGTTCTACATTTGAAAGATACATTATTCGGAATAATTAAAGAATCAGTTATTTGACTTTCTCGTTTGCAATAATATTTGCTTTTAATCGTGACTCAATTTCGAAATTTATCTCTTATTATGTTTCTGAAATTTTAAACTAGCAAGTATATTTTAAGTATTTTAAAAGATATTTAAATTGCATTAGCATAGCCCATAAACAGAAAGGAAAAGAGATTAATCCACATGCACTAAAAGTTGTATCTGGCGAGCGGCGAACCTAAAAATAGCTTCAAAGGATACAGTAAAATACTCTATTACAGGCAACAAGCGACTGTTCTAAACTTCCTTTGCCCTTGTTTTACTTCGATTCTCAATCCAATAAACTACATATCTATCTGTTCAATCTTGGCTTCTGAGTACTTTTACACAAAGGAGTACAGGAAGCCAGCCACGTGGCATTCGGCCCATTACTCTCTAGATTCTACACGACTTTAAAATCTAGAGAGAGAGCAACGAAAGGGAAACATAGAAGTTCCAAAAAAAGGATTTATACTTCGATCAAAGTAATTAGCATTTTACAACTGCCTTGCACGATAATTAACCAACTAACAATATTCTGCTGAATTTGCAAGTCGTATGTTATGAATTTCTCTTTTATAATTTCACGGTCTTAAGATATAGGACAATAAGACTATTTGTAATTTATGGAATTGATAAAATCTCGTTTGATTTATCACCGAAATTGTTAGGGTTATACAAGGGAATGTATTAATAATTTGCAACTCATGCAGATGTTTATATAAGAAAATATATAAAATATTTGAAATAAAGTATTCATTATAATATTTGAAGGACGAAAGAAATCTCTATTTAGATTCCACCTTTTTAAATGCTTAAAGATATAAATTTGCATCAAGATCCCCAATTTACTTAGGACTTGTAAAATTTCATTAATATTAGTCTCATTAAGTAAAAGAGTCTAGAACGCGAAATTAAACCATTTTTTACTTCACCTCAGCTTTTCTTACATAAAATTATCTATTACGCAGTAAAAACATTCGATCAAGATTTCACCGACATGGTTGATGCAGTCGTAAATTTCCGTAACAGAAATGTTACCTGATACGATACTCCTGGTTTATGGTTGGCACGCAAAATATTCATGATACTCTCCGCTGCTCTGACTGGGACTGTGCTCTTCTCCACAACGATTTTGTCCCCGGTCGCAATTTCCGCGATCATTCTGGCTGCGTTCTCGACGTACTTCAAATCGGCTGCCCTTCCTTTCCCATTGCCAAATGTTTTTGTCGGCGTGTTGACCGAGATAAAAATTAAATCAGCCTCCTGGATCGCGGTCTCGATGTCCGTAGAAAAGAATAAATTTTTGCCGCGACATTTACGCACAACCTCATCGAGACCTGGTTCATAGATCGGAAGCTTTTCTGAGTTCCATTGTGCAATTCTTTCTTTACTCTTGTCCACTACAGTCACCTGAATCTCTGGGCACTTCAAGGCTATCACGCTACACGTCGGTCCACCTACATATCCGGCACCGATACCGCAAATCTTTCTGATAGTCATATCGATCGATTTATATCGTACCTATCAATCATTTAACTATTACTAGTTATCTTCTTCGAAGAAAAATAATGTGTATAGTATAAAATAATATATATATAATAATATAATAGTATATATAATATATAATAATAATATGGATTAATATATATATATATATATTGCAATGATCATTAACTATGGCAACATTGCACATATCTTTATTTCTAATGAAGCAATTTTCTATCAGATTCTGCATTTTACTTTTACAGTACCAAATTTTGGAAGTCATATGAGAGTAGTATATACTACTAACTGATACGAAATTTAATACTAATCAATTATGTAATAAGTATATGCTATAATAAAAACAATGATATGCAAATACTTTTTGTGATCACTTAAGTGTATTTACGTTTCATAGATTCATAAAGTTTTTAGGGAATGATATCAAATTTTTATTTCGTAATGTTTATTTCATATGTATATTTACTGGAAAAATTATAGTTATTTAATGCTAACTGACACTAAGAATTATAGCTGCAATATACTGTATTTACAATTACAACAGTAATTTATTATCAGCAAACATTTTTGCACCGACATTTGCAGACACCGAGATCTTCTAAATTGAGAAGTATGTTGATAATATTAATCTATAGTTAAATAAATCGAAATCAACCGAGATGTTTTTTCCGCGACATTCTTCTCTTATTAAACTGAAAATTGAAAGATTCTGTCGGAATATATATATATATATAAAATGTTATATTATATATATATATATATATATGTTCCGTTGATATTTACTGAAACGTAAATTTGATTGTTGTACGAGTTACAAAATTTGTATCATAATATAACAAAAAAAAATAATGTTAACATTTGCTTTTTTCACAGACTATCCTCAACGGTAATTTAGGTACACATATTCATATTTTCACCGATTCAAGTAAAGTATGCTTTTCAATGAAAAATGTTGCGTACTGCTATAATTTAATTTGGATTTGATAGAATTAACATTAAAGATGTATTTAACATGTTTTTGTCAGTAATCGCGAGCGGAATTCTGCATGACAACTTCAGCATGCGATGTAAGTAGTGACCATAAAATCTATTGCTAGCTTTAAACAGATAGAATAGAAATCTTCAGTAATAACGTTTAAGATAATATAAAACAGTTATACTTAATGTATATACTAACATTACCTGTAATGGTCCAAAAAGTACACCCAAATAGAAAATGTGAAATTTCTCAGAATCGACAGCGGGAGGGAAGGAAATGTCACGATAAGTCGGAAACTAACACTAATCATCCAGGTTACGTACTGTCACGAACACACTAATAAACGAAAGTTTTTCGAATACCAAGTATCAGCTTTCATGACAGGTGAGTTTCTTAGACGGATTGTCGGGACATTATGAACTTAACACATCATAGCCGCTACGCGTCCTCCTTCAGAAAATAGTCCAGAGTGGAGGCGCCAAGATCGCACGCGCGAACCATCGTCGCCGTCGTTGCCACATTTTCGTCCCTAGTGACTTCGCGGATGTGTCCTTTGAACAGTTTTAATTTGTTACCGCATCTTTCAGATATATAAACATATTTTGGAAAGAAAGCTTGTTCTCAAACTATATCTTAGGCGTAACGTTAATTGTTACGATTATGTTTCGTTGATATAATACGTTCTAAATCAATATACATATAATTTCCGTGCTTTATATACATAGAATCTTGATGTATTCATATCCATAAATCTTACAATTATTCATCTCACATTTTCTATTTTTCTATTTGTATCTTTTCTGTTTGTAAATTTATAAATTTTCTATTTATACGTATATTTTCACGAAAGAAATAAGAATTATGAATTTATTTCATCTTTTTTCTTTTTTCAAATTTAAAAAGATAATTAAGATTATTGTTAAAAATATATTGCAATAAGTGGTTTGAAGAAATAGAAACAATCATTGTGTTTCTTTTCTAGAAGCAAGTAATTACATTAAAGTTTTAATTGTCAAGTGGCGCTGTTGCATGCTTGTGGTGGCGCTGCTCCATGAACCTTTCTTTACGTTCTTGGCAGTCATACTTCGCGTTGTTCTAAGCAAAGTAGAAACTTTTATATCCATTGTAATATAAAAGATCCGTTAGGTTTTGTGTTAAAACGATGGTTCAGAAGAAGGTAAATTTACTAAATTGCTAAATAAGATTAATATTTCTAACAATAATTAGTTACTGTTATGAATTATAGTGGTTCGGTCTCAGCATGTTTTGGACATATGATATTATAAATATATTTCTTTTATATAGATTTGTTTATCATATTTTATAAGCTATTGGAAATGATATTATTTATTATTGTAGGAGTATATAAATTTTTGGCATCTGCAAAAGTTATAATGTTTTAGTTTTTATAAGATTAACTGCAACATTTTGCATGTACGCATGATTTTGAACAATGATAATGAATGCATAATAATATTTATGATATAAATGATATTAATATATGCATTTACAAAAATTTAGCCCAAGAAGAAAGTAGGAAAGAAGGTGGCTGCTGCACCTTTGGCAGTCAAGAAGGTTGAACCCAAAAAACAAACCAATCCTCTGTTTGAAAAACGTACACGTAACTTTGGTATTGGTAAGTTGGACACATAACTTTAGATACACAAATTAATTATAATATATTATCATTAAATAACATACAATATAACATACATGACAACAAAATAATAAACAATCTATTATTTAGGACAGGATATTCAACCTGCTCGTGATCTTAGTCGCTTTGTGAAATGGCCCAAGTATATTCGTATTCAGCGACAGAGAGCTGTATTGCAAAAAAGATTAAAAGTACCACCACCAATTAATCAATTTACACAGACATTGGATAAACAAACAGGTATATTTATTTTATATTTGTTACATGCTAAAAAATAAAACAGTTAGGAAAATTTAACAATTCATAGAGATCTATCATTAACCTTTCATGTTACAGCAACACAATTATTCAAAATGTTGGAAAAATATAGACCTGAGTCAGCTCTTATGAAAAAATTGAAGCTGAAAGAGAAAGCTGAACAAAAAGTTCTAAAGAAAGAAGATCCATCAGTAAAGAAACCTAATGTGTTACGCAGTGGAACAAATACAGTCACTACACTCGTAGAACAGAAGAAAGCTCAGCTTGTGGTAATTGCCCATGATGTGGACCCAATTGAGGTATACTTCCTTGTCTCTTAAAATACTATGCAAAGTATATTTAATTGTTCTGTCACAATGATGTTAGAATTTCTTCACCTGAGAATAAATTCATATAATCAATCTTTTTCAAAGGATGAAATGTGACTCTGAGTAATATATAGTTATAGTCATAAACTATTGATTACAATATTATTCTCTTTTATAGATATATTATTTTTTATCACAGGTTGTTCTATTTTTACCAGCCCTCTGTCGTAAAATGGGTGTACCTTATTGTATTGTGAAAGGTAAATCGCGATTGGGACTCCTTGTTAGGCGTAAAACCTGTACTGCACTAGCTTTGGTCCAGGTAAGGGTTTTCATCAAAGCCAACTATTCTTACATAACATATAATTAATAATTTATAGTATGATGAATTTAAATAGAGCCAATCCAATGATAATGTTAATGATATAACTAAACAATATGTTATACTGATATAATTGTATTAGTACTAAATATTATAATTTTAATGTACTTTATTTTCGGTAACACATTATTTTTATTTCAGGTTGATTCCGGCGATAGAGCCAACTTCTCGAAATTGGTTGAAGCTATTAAGACAAACTTCAATGATAGATATGATGAAATCCGACGTCACTGGGGTGGTGGTCTCCTAGGCAGTAAATCTGCCGCTAGAATAGCTAAGTTAGAGAAAGCTAAAGCGAAGGAACTTGCACAAAAGCAGGGTTAACACCTACCTGCTTACTGAATGTTGTTTATTAAGTACAACAATAAAATACAAAACCAAAGCTTCTGTTGTTCTATATAACACACAAGTCCTTTGATTAAGACGAAAAATTTAGAATCAAAATTATTAATTTAGGAAGATTAAATTTCATTATATAAAAACAATTTTTACTTTATTGAAACAAAGTGAAAGAATTATGCAAATTTAGTAATTATATAGTTACAATCATATTTAATTTATATATGTACATTAAAATATAATATAATTATATATATTATATTTTATATATAATATATATATTATATATATTATAATTATATATATATATGTTTTACTATGAAACATTCATATTCTTTTTTTGATTAATTTTTCCAATCTTTTTATTCGCCCGGCTTCATGTTCTGGGCTATCTTGAATGATGTGACTCCTAGTGTCATGTGAAATATCTGTATTCTCAGGTTGCTTGAACTGTTCTAGTAATAGAACTTGTTCTGTCTTTTTCAAGCCCTACGAATTATTGAGATTTTAATATGACTGTTAAGTATTCTAAATGTTTATAAAAAGATTAGTTTACCTTCATATCCAAAATTTTTTGAAATTCTGGCGCTTGCAAATCTGGTAGACGTATTCTGCATTGTTTTACAAACTCTTTTGGAGATTCTATTGGTGACATCACAATTTTGAGTATCATTTCCGCACTTGCCATGCCTTTTACTACTACCTGTTTATAGTGAAATATATGTTTTGATACAAATCAATATATCAAATTAATATACAAATTAATGTGCTGATTAATTTATAAAAAGTTAATATATCAGACGAAATTACTTTAGTATATGTCGCTGGTGCTTTCCTTTGAACTTGATATCCTGTTGATGGGAGGTCCAAAAGAGCAGTTTTCAACATATGTACATCTAATAGTAATTGTTCAGCGCCCACAGTATTTAAAGGTTTGCACTTATACAATTGCTGTACTAATTTTACTATAAAAGAACTGCAAAGAAATACATTTTTCATTAACTTCCTTAGTAAAACAAATTCACTTTTTGTTTCAGTTT
This sequence comes from Bombus bifarius, assembly GCF_011952205.1. NCBI lineage: Eukaryota > Metazoa > Arthropoda > Insecta > Hymenoptera > Apidae > Bombus > Bombus bifarius. The sequence goes on from NW_022885576.1 coordinate 446,198, forward strand.
TTACCTGGCAAACTTGACACAGAGTTGAGTAAAATACTTTCTGCACGAAGATAACTTATCTCTGATAGTAGGTATTGTTTGTCGAAGGTGTGCCACAATAGTATTAACATAATTACTTTGGTCACCAACAACCTCTATGGCACTCCATTGAACCTAAAAAATATTTGCATATCAATAACGGTGAACAAAATCATACATATAACAAATATGAAACTGAATAAGTACCTTCGTCATTGCAGTTAATGCAGATTCACATGCAGACTCTAAATCTTGAACAAGTAGTTGTATACAATTCGATATAACACTGGAAAAGTTGTTATGAATAATATTAAAAAAATTAACTAAATATCGATAACCCGAAAAAGATATGTAAATAAGTATATACTTATGAAAAATATCTTGCTCCTGAGATAGATTAATCTTTTCTGAATAACATCTATCTGTTTTTTCTCTTAATTTTTCTTCCAATTGTTGTGTTGTTTCTAAGCAATATTCGGCCGTTGTTAGTATACTGAAAAATAACTTTGTGCAATTAACTTTTTTATAAATATTATGTTAATTAAAATGCCACCAATTAGCAAATTTTTACCAGCATATACGCGATTGCTCTTCTTTACTAAATCTTGTGCTTTCACCTTCCTTTAGAAAACTTTGAAAATTTTGTATAAAACCCGATGTTGATAAGTCTCGAAAATCACGTATACTACTCATACTGGTACCAATCCCTGTACCACCTCCGATTCTGAAATAAATTTTAATTATAAAAGGTCATAAATTTAATTAATTCAAATAAAAAGCGTGTACTCTACTTACTTAGGTAAATTATTTTGTAATATTTTAAGAGCATATTCTCGCAAATATTTTTGAAAAGTTTCAGCTAAACTCAACATAATCGAGCCAGTACTAAGTTGTGTACATTGCAACATGCACTTTTTATAAAATACAAACAGATCTGCACAAGAGGATAACACACTACTAGGACCTTCAATACCATCAAAATCTTTTGCACCAGGTGGTTGTGTTTTAGAATCTGATATAAATTTATCCATTAGATCTGCCAGATTACGATCCAGACTTTCTATATAGATGTTTAAGTATGGTTCAAAACATTTTCCTATAAGATTTGAAAATGGTGATGGTTTTGGCTTTTCGTTTTGTACCTGTTATATAATACAGTCGTTAGTATAAATGTTTAGTATAAATCTTAAGTAGAAGACAATTTTATACAAAATTCTTAAAAACCTGGTCATTTTGTTCAAACGGATTTCCTGGAACTTTATTATCAGTCGTGTCTGCAGTAGTAATCCTTTTATTTGTTATATCCACATTTTCCAAAGTAATACCACTAAATCTTTTTGTTAATAATGATTCAAAATTACTTGTTCTTTGAATTGCATAAAGTAATAGTTTTACATCTATTTCAGAACGTCTTTTATGCATTAACTTTGTAAGATCTTCTCTTGTAACATGACAAAATTGCACAGCAATTCGTTCAGAGATCTCCCAATCTTGCGGGAAAATTGTACCAAATTTTGACTCAAAATCAAGTAAATGCTTTTTTATCCATGCATAGCGCCGATCTATTTTATCTAACCATGCAAAATCTTGATTTTCATCAAAGAGATGTGCATATTCTTGTAATTGAATACCCACAAACCAAGTAAGTAGATCTTTCCTTGTAAAAAAGAATTAGTCATTACATTTGTGTTAAAACTATTTGAGTAACTAATCTTCTAATAAACATACTTACTTAACTTTAGGGTCCAATACGGATAACACTAAACAACCTTCTGTTAACTGACTAAAATATTTTGGATTTTGACCAGAAAATGCTTGTTTAAAATCTGCTGTAATTTGTTGAGCCAGTTCAATATGTATTTGACGTACCTTTATTTCAAAATGTTAATAAACATTATATATATATTTTACTATTACTGCTATAAAAATTCATATATTACATACTTCATCAGACAATTGTTTCACTTGAGGTATATCCATATAACTACTAAAATGTTGCATCACCTCCATCACTGCTTGCAATGGTAAAACAATTTCACCATATTGTTTCTTTTGCGTTAATACTCTAAAGCAACAAGTAAATAACATTATAAAGTAATAATCACTAAATTACATGTGTTAACTATACTTTTTTTTAAGAAATTATTGTACATTACTTTAAAGTATCTACACCCTCTACGAGCATATGTAAATGATTTAAAGCTGTTATCGAGGCAGTGAGATTTCTTTTAGCAAAGTCCAGTTGTTTAATATCTCTTGTTATTTCCTTAACAACTTCTTCAGATTGTTCTGCTTTATCTTTGATATCTTTGATATGCACAAATAATTTTTTTATTACTTTCTGCGCATCTTCTAATGCTGCTTTTCCATCTTGACCTACATTTGTTTGTCCACGTACTACCGAACGAATTTCCTTGTCTATGTTACATATTTTTAATTCCATGTTATTTACTACATCGTCTATATTCGATAGAGATTGTTCGGTTGGGAATAATGAATTTATATAATCTACTACATTAAAGTTTGGTTGATCCAACGGATCTGTACTAGGTAAAACCTAAAAATTAAAAAATAACGTACTTAATATAAATTCATATAGATCACTAAAACAAAAAAAGAAAAAATAAATCGTAATACTTAACAAGATAAGAAAACGTTAACTGCTCATTTAGGATAGGAGTCAGTGTATATTTTGACAGTTATATGGTCAATCTAACCTGTTCGATCACATTCTGTACATTAGGTGGAAAGGTGTAAATAGTTGAATGTAAATCTTCTAATTCATCTTCCTCATGTCCTTCCATTTCTGTTTATGCTTCAATCTCAACTATACAACTCATACGTATTTCATTTTAAACGTATTTGTATGAGCATATGACAAGAAGATATATAAAATGTTTATACGAATACTTCAAACCCACAATATACAAGAGTAGAAAGGAATGAATTTTATACTATAAATGTCGCTCATTTGAATATTATTTTTACGCCTCGCAATACAACAGTTAATTATTTTTGTCATAAGTTCAAACAGTAAGGAGCCATCTAATGAATTTTGCATATATGTATAAATTAACATTAACAGATTATTTTATGACATTTATCATTTATATTTAATGTATTATAACTTGTTGTAATAGCTTAGTATCTAAAAAAGTTAGAAATAATTAATATTTTTATCGCTATAAAAGTAAATATTCAATAAAAGAACACATTGAAATAAAAAAATGGCACTATTTAGGTGGTTTTCACAATATTTTTATTTATCTGTTAACACTTATTTCATTCCTAACATTTAAAAATTTGTACAGAATAATAAAATATTGATATTATGAATATTATATTCATACATATATGTATATACAAATTTATCTTTTTCTGTTTCTTTTAATCGAATCTTTCAATTATAAATATACTATAAAAAATTATTAGGAAATATATACAAGTTATGTAGCATATTACTGCAAGTAATAATATTCTTTTCGCGATATTAATTCATCTCTTTGTCGTAGCAACTGTTAATTAAAATTGACGGCTCCACCTTATCATGAAGGTACCAAAGCGTTATTCATTTCGGTTTACACTTTGCATCGTTTATTTCATGGCTGACCCATTAGCAAATCCAACGCCGAAGATCGCTCGATAAGCGAAAAGGCAGCGAGTCTCCGCTCTATGTTTTATATTCTATGGGAGTTGGTGAAACGATCGAAAAGCTTGGTCAGTTGTAGCGCCGACTCAGCTCGAAGTTGTGTAGTTTAAAGGCACATCACTGTACAAAATAGACGCACGTTTTTTCCGTATTAAGTAACGTAGAGAGCAGTAAGATTTTGCGTAGAGACAACGCGAGAAAATTCATACGAGGATGCCACGCATTCAGTCAGCATACTGGGGGAAATTCGTATTCGTATATATTTTACAATTATTTTCATGTAAGTTGTACGCAATCGTGAACACCCACCCGGCCAGTTCATTCTGTTCTTGATAGTGAAAATTACCGATTGTTTTTCTATCGAAATTTTCAGTGTTATACAATGTTTCAAACTGAAAAGGAACTCAATCATCGAAATCAAGTTTCCTATTCTGAGAAATTTGCCCGATCGTTTTCGTTCTAAAACGTCTTATACGAAACATTCTAAGTCTTTTCAGAATTTGAATGAGAAAGTCATCTGTACTAGTGTTTCATTGACAGTATAAGAAAAACAAATAATCTAGTGAAATAAATGTACATCGATATACGTGACTTCATTTATGTAAAATATTATATATTTCGAATTTAGTCTAGACAATACGAATGTATTATCAGTGATTATGAGTGAAAAGATAACCAGGAACAAGTTTAACTACTTATACGTCTAATAAATTTGGCTAAAAAGAACTTATTGTTAATTAATGAGAAATATTATTAGTTAGAGATTCTACCGAATTACGAAGTGTATAGATGTGTTTACATTCTTCGCGGTTTTTTTTTAAACTTTTCGTCATATATGTAACGTGTCACACGTATTAAATATTTTTCTTCAATTATTTAAATTATTATAACATTTCCTAAAATTCATTACGGCAGTTTACAAATGGAATTCGCTTGACATTTGTCTACTCTTCCAATTATGGGAAGACAGAAGCAGGATACAACAAGGAATCAAAAATGGCTCAGCATATGTTCAATCTCATTCAATCATTTCAACCAATAACAAAATGGCTTTACTTATATCAAATTTTTTATTTACCTTAATATATTATAGATATATTTACCACTTTTTCGCCTCAAAAATAATAATTACAGAAGTAAAATAATTATGATCTTATATTATTATCAGGAAATATTGTTCAAATCTATCGTATTGCTTTTTGCAGATTTATGATAATTCTCGTAAATTATCACTGAAAACTAGAATTAAAATTAAAATACGTGACGAACCATTGAACGGATTCTCGTTTCTGCCATTTGCTCGCTTTTTCTTCCCTTTCGTTTCACGGTACACACAGAGGCGTTCCGGAAGGACTCTCGAGCTGCGAACTGCGAACGTTGTTCGGAAAAATTGATTTAAATCTGAAACGTGCGCGATCTAGGCGATTCGTATATACCATAAAACAATTCTATTTTCGACGATTATTCATTGTTATATGCTGATTTCGAAATGTCTTAAAAATACCCGGAATAGCCTGCGCGCGTGTTAGTAACACGCGCTTTCAGTGATCGATACAGTAACACCTCCCAGCAACAGGGTACTGCCACAAGTAGTTATAGTCGACCGAAACCTCTCCATCCTTCCTTACGGTTACATTAAACCTTGCGTATTTTCCGCGATGTCTCCTTTTTCACTTATCTATTCTTTAAAAATTTCTCCTTGGCTAACCCATTAGCATAATTTTGATCATTTATATGAAGTTCTAGACAAGTGACAATTGGATGAACGGAACGAAAAATTGACACGAATACGTTGGATCTACTTCTACAACGACCTAGATTTCACGAAGGAACTCGCTCGCATTAACAGACACTTGCCTTCCGGCACGCTAAATTGTATCGATTATCCAGTTATTAATTGTTGCCCGATGATGTAGCTCGGGGTAATTGTTACTCGACACATTAATAGCGAATCGTCGCAACGTTACACGGCACACGGTCCGAACGTTAACGCGATAACATATAAATTTGATCGTAACAGCTGTTTCATTAATTATAAGTGAAAGTTTATTGGTTACTTTGAAAGATATGACCCGGGATCCGAAATTTTTGTTCAATCTATAGTTGAAATTTTATAATTGAAGAGATAGATATTGCTAATCCCTTGCTTTATCATTTTTTCTGTATATCTATCTATATACATATTGTCGATCGTATGTATTAGGATTCCTAGTCTCTACATCTATTGGGAAGCTAATAAATTTTACTTCATTTAGTACTTTACATTGTATGGCGCGTGTGAAAATTAGGAGAAGAACACAATAAATCATATTTTCCATTTTCTACAGAGAAGCAGTTTCAAAATTCAGTAAATTATTTGATGCTGGGGTAAACACGTATGTTTCCACTTTCTCCATAATTTAAAAAATATTGCACGCCTTGTATTAAAATATAGAAACATTAAAATAAAAGAATAAAAAAAAATGTATTTATCCTGTAATATTCAAGTGATGTGAATGGAATTACAGATTTACCTATATTAAAATAACTAAAAAGGTAGGAGAAATGAAAAGCATTTAATTTGTATTAAACATCAGCATGATCAATGTTATAAATGTTTGTATTTATACTGGAGAGCTGTCTCTGCTTTCCCACCTTTTATTGGTGAAAATAATAAGAAAAGTAATCATATTATCAATATTGCCGTAAAGACGCCAATGGAATACAAAGGATTAAATGCCAACAACGAGTTGAAATTGAATTTTCAGACGAATAGAAATCTTGTTACGTTTGCTCCTTAATTCACGCTGCGAGTGTAACTCGATATTATAAAGCAAGGGATTAATAAGAATTGTTAATTTCAACCAATAATAACATTGTTAAATGCATCATAGTTTGAGAATCGTTACAAAGTTTTTACAATAATTATGCTTTTTAAGATATGTCAAATTGTTTTCTCTTATCTATGTTCTAGTTATTTAATGTGTTTTTAAAACGTGATAAAGATTTAGACTACTATGGAGGACATTCGAATAATTTTAGATCTAAATTTCCTATGGATCACAATGCGGTGACAGTTGATGCATCAGAACGTTATCAGTTTATCAAAAATCGATCTTCAATCATGATCGTAATAAACTCGACGATAATAATGGCGGACCTGATCAGTTCGTTCTATCAAATTATTTTAAGCTCTCCGAAAAAATGTCGTATCGTCGAGTTTATTTCTACTAATATAATAGAAAAATTATCTGAAACAACTAAAAATCAAACAAGAGGATTATTCGTTTTATTTTGCCTTATTTTTTGTATATATCTATTATAGATTTTGTACTATCGAAATATTTTTTAACCGTCATTATAATTGTGACCAGCTTTCATGAAACGCAGCCATTAATTATGATTTTAATAAACGTATAAAACGAGGAACACAAGATTTGTTTTAGCGGACGCAGCCGAGCACAATGTTTAAAGTTTTATGTCATGTTATTGAACGAGTAGAGTTTCCCGGTTTGTTGTCCCGAAAATAAATTAACGATTTTGTTATTGTCAACGATGTAATTAGGGGCGAGGGACAAGAAGGGCAAAACATTTTGTTGTTGAATCGTAACGAGGCAAGTTTCCCGTTATATCTGTTGCTGCGTGTACTTTTCACTACGTATAATAACGAGACATTTGAGATTCGTTAAACGAATTATTATCCATTCAAGCCCACCGCCATTATCATGTGAAATGTTCTTTTATCCTGCATGTGCTCTGTATCGTGTTTTTATCTGCATTTCAGCCATATTTCGCTTTAAATACTCTACAATAATCTTCTTTTTTTCTGAAAACTGTTTGAATATGATCATATTTTATATTTTGATTATATTATATATATATATTATATATATATATATGTAGATATGTCAAAATATATATATATATAGGGTTAGCAACTAAATGATCGCGTATTTTAAATAAGAAGGAAAATTCAAAATTTTTGCTTAAAAATATAACTTTAGGTATTGTCCGTTTTTGTCGATGACCTTTTGCCATCTTTCAGACAGTGTCATAACTTCTGATTTTTGCCAACAAAAAACTGAATTAAATGTGATTTTACAACATCAGCGTCATTAAAAATTTAAGGAGTTCTGCATGGAACGAAATAAATGGTAATCTGGAGGCGCAAGGTCAAAGCTATATGGTGGATGTGACAACACATCCCAACCTAGTTCCAATAATTTTTGGCGAGTGACCAAAGATGTGCGGCGCCTTGCATTATCATGCTGGAAAACAACATCCTTACGATTTGCCAATTCTGGCCGCTTTTCTTCAACTGCATCGCTCAGTTTGGCGAGTCATTGAACGTACACGTTTGAATTAATCGTTTGGTTTCTTGGTAAAAGTTCAAAGTACAGAATTCCTTTATAATCCCACCAAACCAACAGTATAATCTCAGCTTTTGGTGTCGTTTGGGCTGGTTCATCTTGCATCACCCACGATCTTTTCAATTAACATTGTTATAAACTATCCACTTTTCATCGCTAGTAATCAGTCGTTTCAGAAATGGATCAATTGCTAATGCGTTGCGTCAAATGAATTTCCTTAATCCTTAATCCATTAATGACATAGCCAAGCTGTTTTAATTTTTTTTTAATGCATGTATGCGATACATTGAGGTTGTCTGCAATCTCGCGCGTTGTGCTATGACGATCTGAATCGATAATGGCCTTGATATGAATCTCATCAACTTCAACTTTACGGCCAGATCGTTGAGCATTTTTCAGTGAAAAATCGCCAGAACGAAATTTGGCAAACCCATTTTAACACTGCCTTTCTTTCAAGGCTTCATTCCCATATACGGCACACAACTTCTTGTGTGCTTGCGATGCGTTCTTGCCTTTTCGGTAATAATACAATAAAATATGTCTGAAATGCGCGTCTTGTTTTTCCATTTTTAAGTTGGGATAAAAACGAAACTAAATAACTAACCAATGCCATTTTTTTACTAAATTAAAGGTGGAAGTCCAAACAACAAGGAAACAATATAGGTTAGATGCTTTGAACACGTTGACGAAACAAAAGAATGTGCTAAAACCACCTATTGACAAAATCTGCAATCACTTAGTTGCCAACCCAATATATACTAAATGTACCTCTAACGATATAGATATTTCGCAATAATAAAATATAATATTTTCATAATGAAAAGTACATAAATGAAATAAAAGTACGTTAAGGAATTCGTAATATAAAATGAAAAACTTTGAAATGTTTGATGAATCAAATGATGTATGCTCAATATTACTAAGTGGTAGAAATGACAAACGGGATGTTTTTATGAGACAACAGATCTGTAACCATGTGGGATGATGTGAAATTATAATTATCTTGTAAAGGGGGAGAGAATGATATTTATTTGTTGGAATACTTCATATTTGTTTGAATATTTCATATGTTTCATATATATTCGTTATTCAGCGGTATTGGATACTTTAACGGAAAAGCTCGGGAAATGGGATTATAATTATGCGATCAAAGGAAAAAGAAGCATAGAGATATGTAGTTGTCAAAATATTTGATAAATTTTATACTTTAATGAAAAAGATTGGAAAGTCAAATAATCATAAAAGCTACTTCCCTAGCGAGAAATTGTTATTCAAAAAGTAAAACGTCATCGGTGACTTTCAGATGCAACTTGCAAGGTGCATGTACGACTGATAGCACCCAACTACGTAACATACAACAGCACAGCTACTCTGCATTGCGATCATAATGTCCCAGATGCTGACTTGCATAAAGTCGAGTTCATGAAGGGTGACAAGAAGATATTACAATACATAAAGGATAGGGAACCGCCGTTCAAGGACTGGGAAGTAGAGGGCGCAAGCATGAAGGTGAGTTTTATACAATCAACATACGACTGGTCCTGGCTGTCTTCCAATTATGCAGTCTTTGAGCAATTACGTAGTCATACTCATCGCATATGCTACCCCGAGCAAACGATAATCTTCGAATTGACAAATCAGCTTTCTTTTCTTTTACTCCTTTTTTCTTTGATACAGCAAAATATCATTGACTTAAGATTGTGTTGGTATTATATTTTCACGCATATTACATCAACGCATTCATTTTATATTATATCTAATACGGTTAATATTTTATGTGTCGTTGATATGATATTACCTGTAACCTTGAATTCTTGACGTTTTATGTGCGTATCGGCTCAACTTTTTATTTTATCATATTTTAAACGTTGATAAATGTATTGTTATTTATAATTTACTATCGCATCCGTGTTTTATGTTGTGTTTTAGTATTTTCTGGTAGATATAACTTTGAATTTTATTTCTCTTAAATGGATAAAATTTTATAATTTATTATGACATTTATCTTATACGAGGCGTTTAAATATTTTACGATACAACTTTTTTATTTCGTTCGTGTTAAATGAATTTTAAAATCTCTTGAAATTTACGGTTTTAAGTTTCCTCGTTTATCGATTTCGGGTCTGCATTAATTTATTTGAGGTTATTTAAAGTTTTGGCGAAAATAATAGACTTTATATCACTACACTTTATATCATATTTTATGTCACATTGATCTTCCGCTTCATATTATCGTTTTGTATTAAATAATTGTCTTTAGTTAATTAGTTTCCTTCAAATAAGCAGAAAATATGGAGAAACGGTCATTGATGATACCCGCTTACGAATATTATACATGAAAAAGTAATTCATTAATCTAATGCATTTAACGATTCCGTGATACTTTGATAGATGAGTACGTGTTCGAGTTACATACCGGCTTCCTGTGTATTCGTGTCTAGTATTGTTTAGAAATTTTTTGCCTTCTATCGGAACGTGTGATGCTGGAATTTTTCGAGTCTCCATTAATGTAATTGTCTGGAATTAATATTTTTATTTTGATCGGATGAAAATGAAGTGTCAGTATCAAAATTAAAATCAATCTTGTCAACGATTATAATACTGATTTGATACTTTTAATACCTGCCTTATCGATCGAGTTTATCTATGCCGCCTTTCCCAGCGATTCACCGATATCGCATCAGGTCCGTTCACCAAATTTCAATCTCCTGCAGTTTGCAGCCTGACCTCGTGGTCGCGACTCGCGACTCGCGGCTCGCAGCTCGCGACTTACGGTTCACCCCAGGTTCGTCCGTAACTGATTCCATTCTAGAGGTTTCCTGATTGATTTCGCGCCAGGTTCATTCTCGCGAACAAATATTCGTTCACGTATTTGCTAACACATTGCAATCGTCTTTTGCGCTGCTCGAAGCTCGTGCTCGTAACTCGTAACGAGGTTATATCGTTACATCCATCGTCGTGTCAGTGCCAATATGAAAGCGAAAAGAAAGAGTATGCAAAAAGCTTAAAAGAAAATTATGCGTAAAAATATTTAGAATTTTAAAATTTATCTTATGAAATAAATCAAAATAAAAATATTCCGTTCAATGTATTTAGGTATTCGTTTTTGGAGACCTATATATTTGACTGGATAATAAATAATTTTTGTGTATCGTCACAATTGAAAGAGGTACATACAATACATGTAGGATATATGTTTAAGTAGCTATTTCTGGATAAAACATCTTGTAGGTGTATTTATTGAATAAGGTCATATAATTATTTTAGCTTATCTAGTCTCTTGTGCGTAGTCTTGTAATGCGTGATAAGTAATAAGTAACGAGTAACGAGGTCATATCGTTACTGTTATTTTTTAGTATCTAAAACATTAAAAGTTTTTTTATTTTCTTTTATATCAATGTATAAGTATACATAGAGTACTAAAAGCATGTTATCATTATCATTATTATTATTATTATTATTATTATTATTATTATTATTATTATTATTATTATTATTATTATTATTATTGCTGTTAATACAGAAATACACGAACATTCTCATTGATGAAAGTAGACTATCTTCTGCACCATTTAATGGATCAAAATTACAATGGCCGTCATGGTCAGTAAAGTTCAACGAACATGCATATATCGTTAATGTGCCGATGCATTGGGGTTCTATAGTACATACCTCGTCTGATCTAAAAATAAATCATTCAACGAACCCGTCTGGCTTCTTTTTTAATACTTTAATCCATATAGGTCTGAACTTGAGTCTAGATTAACAACCGTATCACGCTCGAAAACGCATTTCGCTGCAATCGAATCGAACGGTTTTGAGAAAATTGTTGATTTACTCCATTTGAATGTTCGATTTAATCTGTTTGAGTAACACTAGTTTAATGTGCAATCACATGGACAAAGACGCGTAATAGATTTCAGTTACAATGAGTTGCACCTAGACTTAAAAACCTTTTCTTGGAAAAGGGCAAGAATTCAATTTTTTATTTAAAGATTATTGTTTAAAGTATTTGTGTTTGTTTAAAGGCATTAAGTATAATTAATGATTATTGTAATATTTTTGCGGAGAAAATAATTAATGTAAAGAACTTTTTTTATTTAAAAAATTGAATGTATATAATATTTTAACGTTAAAAAATCTTTATCATTTATCAGATTTTTATGGGTACCTATGAGAAAACTGTTTGCAATATATAAAAAGGACTATTTTTTTCTTATTATAAGTATGATAATAATCGTGTCATTTCGCCTTTCTAAGTTTAAATGTAATAAGATGACTCTTAAGCCGTTTGCTCCATAATTATATAGAAACGAAAAGTTTTTTCAAGTATCCATTTGTAGCAGATACCTCGATGTGGTTAATAGATAATTTCGTTTCTTTTAACCTACAATTACATATAAGCAGTGTTTGTAACAGGCTTTCGTTAGTAGTTGATAGGTAAATTATAGTTAATTATATAGCTATTTTTATATGAATATCGTCGTTGTCTTTCTTGTAACTTGCATGTCGCTTTCCGTTTCACTCCCATGTTCCACTACATATCGTCTTACTCTACTTGCACGGTTAGATTATTGTACAATATGTATCCGATCAGATATAGCGTTATTCCACTTCTACGTTCTACGGTCAGCATATATATATGTACAATATAAATGTGTAATTAATTCAGGCTCGTTCGTTTATTCTTGCGTGAAAAGACCTATTTAGTACTGTTTTCATTCGATTTCTCTCTTGATATATTACTTTTTAAAGATGTCGTATCGTTTTTTCATGGGTTAATTCAAAAGAAAGAGAACAAGGCAGGAGGATATGATTGAAACGACTGAAACGAGAAAAAGGCCATCGTTTAAAATAATCAGAAAGTAATTGATTTCATCGATCATATCGATTTCGACGGACAAATGAATAAATAAAGAAATAAGGCAAATATATCAAGATCCACTTAACCGAATTGTTGTATCGAATATTCATGTTTTTCATCTATTACGAGCAACGTAACAAAATTAATGCTTGACGATATACATATGTATGTACAAGTACATATAAGCTATATTTGTCGAAAGGACGATGAACGAGCTACTTGATATACTAACTTTCTGACTCTTTCCCCTATATCCACAAATGCAAAACTTTTATCTGATAAAATCAACATGAAATGTTAGAGTCGTGTATTGTCAAAATTATGCGAGACTGGTTTATATGTTATATTATCAACGTGATTACTCACACATTTATTATATATATTAGATATATTAATGAATTATAATAGACACAAAAATACAGTCATATGTATTTTATTGTGTCTTATAATTTGTGAATTGTAAGCGTTAAATAAAACTGGGATACGGTTGATGTTACTTTTCGTGCTGATTCAGATCATAAACAAAATGTCGTATTAAAATAAGTATCATATGAAAAATTGTTGATAAACTAAATATCATATAACTATTTTTTACAAAAGTATTGTATACCTACATAAATACATATATTTAAAAAATGTGATAGTTGAAGAGATATCGATAAAACTTGTTTATTTTGACCAATTTTTACATAACTAAATAAAAATTAGTGTCTGAAGTTGTACATAGTTGTATAAAATATAAATAATTTTTTCTAATTACTTGAAGAGAATTTGAATAAATAGATATTCTCTTATGTGTGTCAGTTATCGACTTTATTTGCAGAAGCTGTAGGTAGAATTTCGGAACTTTCTGGTATTACTAAGCGATATTTTATGAAGACAACTTTGACAAACAGAATCTATAATTTCTATTCTTCATCCTATTCTTTAAAAGTTCAAACTATAAAAAAGAAATAACTATTTGAAGAGTTTTATTTTCTATTTCTCTTAATTATAATAAATTACTTTTGTCACAAAAGCAAGCATTATTTTTTGTCAGAACAAAAGAAACGCAATCGATAATGTTAGATTAATTTACTCCAATTAAAACGTAAATTATAAACATATCGACAAAAATTTATAGTCTTTGTTAATGCAATATTCTTTTAATGAATTTTAAGAATATTTTATACCAAATATCAAAGATTAATTTGAGCACAATTTCATTGAGACTAACAATGGACTAACTTGTAAATTATTTTATAAGAGACACGAGATTTCTATAATAAGTATAAAAGAAACGGCATGGCTTTAATTATACGTAGAACGACGGTTCACATCGGTGTTTCAAGTTCACTGCATGTTCAGTGTTCAATGTTCAATGTTCAATGTTCAATGTTCAATGTTTAACTCATGCTTCGTGCAAACGATTTATTTTGCGTTACGAACTGCGTCGTGCTTGAAACATCAAGAGTAACGTAGAAAAAGTGGTCATTAAACGCGTATCTTCTCAGTGTTCTGTTTACTCTATACTCTGCTCCCTCTGTCTCTGACATATATGCATAGCCTTCTACACTCTACACTTTACGTCTACATAGTATACCCCGTGAACGTTGCTGAACTTTGCACTTCAGGACTCATGAACCTGGTAACTTGAATGCCCGTAAGGATCAAACAGAATTATCCTCTTTTAGCCATGAAAAGAGGAACTAGGAGTTTAATGGTTGTTACGATTATTTAATATTCGAAAACGTTATTTAATACCTGATTGATTTTTATGCTTCTAAAACAGCCTTTTACAAACGTTAATTACCATTCTCTTCCTTTCTCTTCTTTAATACAACACACGTTCATGCATTTTCAGGATATAACAAGAAGTGAGGGTAAAATAAAATCAGAGCTATGAGGTAAATGCTCATGCTCCTATAGCATAACAGGGCTGCAATTAGAAAAAACGTACATTTAATCTCATCTTTAACTGTAACACATTGTAAAAAGAATGCGAAACGAAGGTTTGTTACATTCTTTGATAAAACTATTTTACTTTAATTGGGATAATTTATAAAAAGGCGTTTACAAGAAAATAAATAGAATATTATTTAGGAACACGTTTTTCAACAACATTCTTCAAACAAGATGATTGCAATTATAAAATTCTAATTGTAAGATACGATTCTTTCGAATACAGGGTGGTTGGTAACTGGTGGTACAAGCGGAAAGGGGGTGATTCTACGCGAAAAAAGAAGTCGAAAATATACAATAAAAATTTTTCGTTTCAGGCTTTGTTTTCGAGAAAATCGACTTTGAATTTTCGCTCGGTACGCGCGCACTTTATCACGTCTCGTTATAACGGATCTCACTGTAGATCGTTGTCTCGATGGATATTATCGCAGTTTAAGTTTGTTTTTGCCGCAACGGAAAATTAGGAATACATAATGAAATAATATGAAGTAATCATAAAGTTTATTATTACAAAAATTGCTGAAAATATTGCCCATTCTTCCGAACACATACTTCTGCTCTTCTAATTAAATTTCTATGAACACTTTCTAACGTATTCGATTGTTTTAAAGTATGAAAGGCTACAATAATCTTTTCTTTCAATTGCTCGCAACTTGCGATTTCTTCAGAATAGACAATTGATTTAATATGGCTCCATAAATAAAAGTCAAGCGGAGTTAAGTCAGGAGAGCGTGGTGGCCAAGCTATTGTTCCAGCACGACCAATCCAGCCTTGGTAATGTTGGTTTAAAAAATTTCTCACATGAAGACTAAAATGTGGCGGTGCATCGTCTTGTTGAAAAATTAAACTTCCTCTAGTTCTCAGCGGTACATCTTCTAATAATTCCGGTAGTTTGTTTTGTAAGAAATCGAAATATGCTGCTGACGTTACATTTCCCTCGAAAAAATATGGCCTAATAATTAGATGTCCGATTATGCCAGCCCAGACATTTACGTTCCATCTTGCTTGAAAATGTGTTTCAAGAATAGAGTGAGAGTTCTCATTTTGCCAATTATGCATGTTATGGACATTGAACATGCCGTCCCTTGTAAATTTCGCTTCATCGGTCCATACAATTTTTAACAGAAATTCTGCATCGTTGGCATGCTGTTGAAGCAACCAATGACAAAATGCCTTTCGCGAAATCTTATCATGAGGCATGAGTCCTTGTACTCTGGTGATATGATAAGCATGTAAGTTGTTTTCGTGTAGAATTCGAAGAATCGTGAAGCACTTAAAATTATACCGCAAAGAAAGGTTTCTTGCACTTATGTCAGGATGTTCCAAAACGTCCTTTAGTATTTGCTCTTCAACATTTACACTAACGCGTCGTCGACGACCACCATGTCGTCTAAGTTTTTCAAAAGAACCATATTCGCCGAAGGCTTCTGCTCTTTGAATAACACGTCTGTCAGGATGTCGACGATTGGGATACCGGTGTCTGTAATGATCAGCTGCGGCTGATGCGTTACCACCACACGCAACTAACGAATTATCATGTCCGTGTATGGTATTCCCGATTGCTGTATGTAGACATGATGGTAGACTAATAGGTACTGACAGTGGATAGCGATAAAAGTCGGATAGTAAGTTAATAGGTAGGAAAACACTTCGGTCACATTGGAAGTGTTTATCAACATAACGTTAATCGAGACAACGATCTACAGTGAGATCCGTTATAACGAGACGTGATAAAGTGCACGCGTACCGAGCGAAAATTCAAAGTCGATTTTCTCGAAAACAAAGCCTCGAACGAAAAATTTTTATTCTATATTTTCGACTTCTTTTTTCGCGTAGAATCACCCCCTTTTCGCTTGTACCAATCACCCTGTATATACATATATATATATATACCTTACGTATATACCTTTAGAATTCTATACATTTAGTTTTATGTGAAAAATATTTTTTCATTTAAATTTGAAATTAAGTATGTGCTTTGTCACCTACTTGAATATTTAAAAAATGTAAATAACATTAGATTTAGGTAGAATAATATCAATGAATCTAAACTACTATAATTACATAATCTAGTATTTGTTTCTTATTATACACAGTCGTTTGTCATTAATTTTTGAAAGGCTTATATCTTCGAATATATCGGGCTATTGTCTTTTTCAAATATTTATGTTGAAGTGGTCACCACTTCTAAGAAAACTCTATATCTGGTCTTTTTAGTTTTCTGAAGCACTGAAGTCATCGACAGCGTATAGTTAATAGACTGGGACGAAGGCAGATCATAGATAGTAGACAGGCGACGATGGCTTCAGGGTTTTCAGTTATAGGGTAACACTGGTAGCGTGCGGATCGGGACCAGCACAAATTATATTTCTACTTGTACTTACACTTCTGTATTAAAATATATTTTCTACTTTACAATTTATCCACGCGTTCCTCTGTTCATACATCTAATAACCTCAACAATTTACTTATTAAGTATGTATATACTTAGCCACAAATAAGGGAACTTGAAAATTTCGAAAAAGTTGGGGACTTTGCAAAAATGTAGTTTAAATGACGTCAACGATTTAATCACTTTTTGTTGTTATAAATAGAGGATTTATGGAGACAGAACCATTCCTCGAAACAATTGCAAATTCTTAATATGTAGTAAATATTTACGAAACCACGTAAGATATAAAAAAGAAATTGTAATCACAATTGTTTCATGCTCTATATTATGGTAGTAAAGAATTTTTAAAAGACCCTTCTTTTTCAAAATTTACTCATATCGTCTTTAATATTTTATAAGAAATTTTTAAAACCATATACATAGATGTCGGTATGTATAATACGTAGATACATACATACAATACATACACATATGGATATTACAAAATTTTTAGAATAGCCAAAATCAATCTTTCGTTCAAGAAAGCGTACTGTAATGAATGATACGGTTTATTCGCCGGAACAGGAAATGATTTCGCTATTACTGTCACGTTGGAATTACATTGCTACAAAGTTTCAAACTTTCCTAGAGGTTTGAGTTACCGAATTTCTCTTGCAAGTGATATAAAAATCTGAAAATTAAGAAAAATATACTGACAATATTTTTGCCTATATTCCTGACTTATAATAATTCGCAAAAGATCGTTCAACGAAAACACGTGAAATATTATTTATTAACAGGTGTTCTAAGAGCGCATCCATTATATTTTTTAATAAAGGCTGTTGTTACGAATTTCGTACTTAAAAACACTCCGTTAGTTATAATAATCCGTAGAAAGATAGCGAATGAAAAATTGTGCAAAATATTGTTTAGTTATAGCTCAGCTGCAACGCGTTCGTTGTGCTTCGTCGTTAAAGAATATACAGTATACACTTCTAGCCCGTTATCCAATCTTGTTTTACGCTCTCTTATATTACTTCATTTTTCGTGACCGTTATTCTATAGTCTACAGTCTACAATCTACGGAAACCAAACTCGTCTCGACATACGCTTACACGACGAGAACGTTGTAAAACAAAAATTTTTCTATGCGCGAATCTACGTGTAAGCGTCCTCGTGACCTGGAATTAAATAAAACATCGCTTTTCATTGGGACGAAACCACGAAGGCGTCGCCAGAGGAAATTGAAACACGGTATTAACGATAGTCTGTATTATGTCGAGAGACAATATCGAGATGGACTTTCTTAACCAGTGGCCGATACCACGTGAAACAACCTGCATCGCAACATGCGACGTTAATAAAAATATAACACGATACCCTCGATTCGTGACATATCCCGTCAGAGTATATCCAAGCGTTGTCAGATTAAAGAACATGAAGTAAAAAATAATAGGTGTTACGCCGCCTAAAACATCTGCACGCCAGCCCGCGCGACCGGACAACAACCGACCTGCGTAACGTCACTTCGACCCTCAATAAACCTAAGGGCCCACCATAACTTTCACTTTCCTGTATTGTTTCGCCATGTGTCGTCAATCTGTTTATCCTGAAGAATGTCTTAAGCCTAAAAGTATGTTCGACGCACATCTGGTTTTTTAGAGAGGTCCTTGGGTTTATTAGTCGCACTTAAAACACGGAGAAAGCGGGTATGCGCCCATGAGGAAAATCTGAATAGCCCTGTAATAAAACAAGCTAGATTTTCTCACGCACACAGTCATCTATCCACCACGATGGTAGGAGACTCCCTACTCATCCCTTCGAGCAGTAATGCAGGTCATGACCAATCGACACCTCGGTTCGTTACCCTCACTTTTCCTAACGAAATTGGGAACAACGAATCCGCGTTCTTTAGGCACAGGGGCACACCCACACCGAACTTTTCTTCCGTATGAAAAAGGGAGCGACAATCAGTCTAAAAACTAACGCCTAACGCGGCAGTCTACACATAGCGCGAGATTCGCATACTTCCCGCAAATCTTTGTCGGTTCTCGTGCGACAAGTTGTTAGCTATCTTTTCGGCATCAGTGTAGTCTAAGTGTTGGACATATATAATTTATAACTCTGTGAATCCCAGGGTTATACAAACTCAATCACCCCTTATTATCTCAACGGAAATCAGGGGATCGATCAATTCGTGGTGTCGATTGTTATAATCGTAACGGGGATTTACGACCCCCGTTGACGTCTCTCCCTGCGATTACGTCTCCCCGCGATTGGTCGAAATTACAATAGGGTATAATGAAAATACATTCTTTTTAGATATCTGATCATTCCATACTTAAACGATGCCATACTTATATATATTATAAATTGTGTATACATATAATGGCTCACGAACATGTTCCAATATTAAACACAGGAAATTTATATGAATATATTATGTACATTATACGAAATTTGTGGCAATTTCTGTAGCACTGTAATATGATACAACTATCATGATTGTAATAGGAAAGTTGCAAAACAATTCGAAAATGTATATGAAAGTTTATAAGACATTTATTGCAAATATACACTTAGTGAAAAATTAGTATACAGCATGAATTGTAGCCTCACTAAATATTGTGGTTTGTTAATATAGTGCATAATTAACTATTCAAATACGTTGGTAAATTTTGTGAAGTGTATGTTTCCAATAAATAGTCTGTAGCTTCTATATACGTACATTTCTAAATGTGTTTCAAAGATCAATATAATCACGATAGTCGTATCGTGTTACAGGATTAATAAAATTTCAAAATTATTTAAATTTATTATATGTGTACACACGTATACTTTCGTGAGTCATAGTATATAACGTGGCATGTAAAAATATCAATGTTATCGTATTTGTTGATGAACGATGTATTATTTATTGCTTTTTCACACGACATTCCTCCTTTTTAATCATTTTTTAACTCTTCTCTTGAAAACTTGTGAAAATTAAACACTTTTTTATTCTTTATAACATTTTGCCCTTATCAAATTACATATTTTGTCGTCAAATAAATAAAAGTTTATTCATGTTACGTATAGAAAATAAAGTGGATGACGGAACAAATTCCAACTGTATTTTATTCTACATATGTAATGTCGTTTCTACTCTGTGTGACTGACCACTGACACGATGGAACAGACTTTCCGGTTCATTAATATTGAACATTTCTCTATTGATGTTATTTGTAATTCTCTTAATTAGTGATTATGTATACGAGTTGCGGCAGTTACTATTCGATCCTACTTTAGCGATTCAAAATGTAAAATGCAAAATGCAAAATAGAGAAAGATACTACTTATAAAATGGCTTGATACGAGTATATACGAGTGCAGGCGCTCACGAGAATATAATATTTGAACATTTATAAATATTTATAAGTATCTGAACCTCTTATAAATTTAGATATTTATATGACACTTGTAATTTTTTCATATGGGTAAGATCTATATGGAATGCAGTGCAGTCCTTTTAGCTTTCTACTTGATTCATCTGTAATTTTACAACACCATATAGATAACAATTTTTCTCTTTTCTACATTTCATTCCTTTTCTTTCAACGCCTACACGATCAAAGAACAGACGTTTGATCAATTTCTGAGGAATCGATACACAAACGTTCCTTTCATTTTCAACCATGCTTTCGCACGCAAGAGGCACTGATAAAGGCAGTGGTATAATGGCGAAGGATTTGAGTTTGAACGAGTACACGGAAACAGTGGTCGCGTTTTATTTATTTTATTTAATAGAAATTTTTTACCACCTACTAGCACTAAAACACCGTTTGTTTACAGCGCTTTGAAAATGGCACGACAATCAAATTAGAGAATGTCCGTTACGAGGCATCCGGCTCGTATAGCTGTGAAGTTTCGATGTCGATTCCTATTTATAGCCAGATTTCGGAAAGCGTTCCAATGGAAGTTATAGGTAAGAGAAGATAAATATCTACATTTATATATCTTTATATATATCATAATATTTGAAACTCGCCATGACGCTGCTGTAGCGTTATCAGTTATAATCTACAATTTATGTTACGACTATGATGATACAGTATAATTTTTTATAAATGAAGGATTCAGCCAAAGAGCGATATAACTGTGTCTTAAAAAAAAAAAAAAAATGAGATAAATCCAAGGAACAATGTATAATCTTGGTAAACACCAATTACTAAATAGTAATTTCTAGAGAATGTTGTATAGTTATTTACAATATCCATCTCACCCATCTCGATGATTTCTGAGTATGTGTAGAAATCAGCGTTTTGAACCACTTTTTCCTATACATATAATTTGCAATATAAAGAAACTTATTCGTTAGATACCATTATTTATCATACCATATTAATCTCATTATGATACTATTTCAAGCCGAATCAAACGTTGGAAAAGATGCAAACGAAACAAAAAATTATATGGTACTCTTTATTCGCATTTCTATTCGTTTCATCCTCCAACGCTAGTGCAACAGATCGAAGCTCATTCTCTGCCCATTGTCTTCTGTTCGATCTTTTCACGTAGGTTCGCATTGTTTGCTATAAATACACATTGTTTACTGAAATAAGTAAGTTGCAACCACTATACTGACGCGGCATTTTACTCCAACATGTTGAGAAAGATGCTAAACTCGTTAAATAGGTAAAATTTTATGCTTATCGTTTGTGCAAAAGTAAAAGAAATTTCGAAAAATTCGTCTTTTCCGGTTTGCAACCTGCTACTGTTAATAACACTCCTTTCTTTTATTACAATACGAAATATTATACTAAGCTGCAGCAAAAATTTTTGCGGACGTCGTAGCATAAATTTCTTCGACATACTCATGTTGTATATTACAACAAATGCTAAGTGATTTTCTTTATCAATTGACGTAACGGAAGAATTCGTAAGTACACATAATAGATAACATAGACTGAATAGACTTCAGAATTCTAATTACTTAGCATCTTCTATTTGCCATCTTTCCCCTAATTACCTTATGTACTTATATCTGCATTTATTTCAGTTTGATGGCCTAAAATTGGCTTTGCATAGTTCATAAACATAAAAAAAACTAAAACTAAACTTACAGATAACTACGATAGCATAAAAATATGTCAGTTTTTTGATAATCCTTCTTTTTTATCTTTAAATACTTTATCTTTATATAATCATTCTCCCCATTACGTTTCATTCATCTATTCGTTCATTCCGCCATCCATTTGATCTATATTTTATAACACTTGTATTTGTACCTTATTTCTCAATAATTACATTTTTCTTCTATTCTTTTCCTTCTTCCTTTCTATTCTCCGCCACCACCTTTTTCATGTTTTTATTTCTATCCAGAATTTCCTTGACGTACAAATTCATCCTATCTATCGTTTCACATTCCTCCTTCCAGTGCTCCAACCAGTCCTCCTATTTTTCATACAACGTACGTGTCTTTTTCTCCTGTTTCGACCAGGACTTATTTGCCTCTTTCAAACTATCACATCTGATCCTGACTAAAATTCTTTCATCTCCAATTTTAAATATAAGAAACATCGTTATAAAAGATTGAATCTCATATCTATAATATTAATAATTTGCAATTAGAGTATATCTATAGCTTTTAAAAAGTTAGTGTTTAAATTTCACTCATATTACAAATATTTCAGGGGGCATCATAATATTTCACCTGTAAAGTATATCTATCTTATTCTACTTTCGTATGAAACGTAAAATTATAATAAGAAATATGTCCTTTGACGGACAACAACAAACGAGACAAAATGTCTTCTATTCCAAATAGATTAGTCACGCAAAGATTAATAGCGCTAAATTACTGTAGAAACTTAGGAACTATAGTAAAATGTGGAGGTTGGACTTTGAAAAGTGTATAACATATTAAAAAAGTTCCTTTGCAATACAATTATCTATTAATAAGCGAAAACCAAAGTTTGAAAAAATGGGAAATGTTATAAAATGTGAAAAAGTACTTGTAAATCAATTACAAGAATTCTTTGATGTAACATTGCTGTGAAGACACTGAGAAATGAAAACATTGACTTTTATATTTTATACCCTAACTATTAATGTCATTTTTAAGTATTTGCAAAAAGTACTCATATAATCTATATAACCTATATGTAAATTCATAATATAGGATTTATTTATTCAGAAATATTAGAAATAAGGGTTTTCAATGATTTCTATCCTAAATGATAAGTTTATTGATAGATGGATCCATTTACAATGGATTAGACAGGAAACGATGGTCATTTAACATGAACTAAATACAGTAATGTGCTATAACTAAGACAACTTTATAGATAATTCACAACTCACAACTAATAATTTATAACTGATAGCAACTTGGCAATTCAACTCTCAACTCCTCATAACTGGACTTTTAGTTAACGATTTTTTTCTTTTAACGTGGGCAAATCCTCATGGACGGGGTACTGTCGGACTCAAATCGACTAAAAACCCACGGTGGACGCCCTAACGATTGGTAGGAGTGCCCCGGGATCCCTTGGGAATTATTGCCGGGGCACACCTTCTCCCTGATGGTGTTATCGGAAGTCATCCTCCGTTGATTGACCGTTAGGGACCACTCCTCCTAACGCCACGCTGCCTGGGCCGTCGTGCAAATCCGAGGGGGGGGGGGGGCAGACCCTCCTCGGCTTGACAGCACTTTCGATGGATGTTGTCCTCTCTCCCTTTCTCTCTCGGCACGCTTCTTTGCGAGCATGACCTGCTCGCAGTAGGAGCGGACGACGATGTACTCCTGTTGCCCCCTCAGCATGGCTTTTACGATCGCCTCGGGGGCCAAACTCTCGCCGATGGCGAGTCGTAGGACACGACGCGGTTCCTCCCACGCAGGACAGAACTCCAGCGTGTGCTGTGCTGCGTCTTCTTCTTCCTCGCATAGGTGGCACGTGCTAGTCATTTCTCGCCGAATCCTTAGCAGGTACTCTATGAGCATCTGCGTCATCTTGTACGTCAGCGGGAGCCCGCCGCGATCTCTCCAGGTCTCCCAGTTCGGTAGGACCGCTCCAACCTCCAACCAGGTCTCGAGCCTTGCCTCCTTCCGAACGTCGTGGACCGACTGGCTGGCGGAGGGCGTATCCCCGCCCGAGCACAGGCCCCGCAGGTGATGTACACCCGTCGGAGGACTAGGGCCTGTAGCTCGAACGGAGGAGACGTCGCCAGCACAGACGCCGATGCGTAGAATATGGTCCGATATCCCCTGACTATTCGGATGGTGGTAGTCCTCTGCAACCTCCTCAACAGCAGTAAGCTGCGACGACTCCTCGGCAGATCTTCCGCCCACACCGGGGCCCTATACAGTCGACGAACTCCGACTCCGGCCCCGCCGATGTTTGGTAATAGGCCGCATAAGGCGTTGGCTGCGGCCGTCACTTTAGGAACCAGGAACTCGAAGTGCGGCCCGAACGTTCATTGGCTGTCGATCGCGAGGCCCAGGTATTTCATCTGGAGCCCTCCCTGTACTGCCTTTCCGCGGATGTTCACACAGAGGCCAGGAGGAGGGGTTCCCGTACGGTGTTGGTCGAAGAACTACATGGCCTCAGACTTGGCAGGTGACACGCTCAAGCCTAGCTCCTGGATGGCGCGAACCGCGCACGCCACGACGACCTCGCCGAGTTGCAGAGTCTCGTTAAACCATCGTCCCCCGGCCAGGACCAGAGTGTCATCGGCGTAGCATACGATGCCCGTGCCCGGAGGCAGGAGGCAGCGAAGGACCGAGTCGTCGACCGACCTGGTGCCACGTCACGAGAGGCCATCCTCTTCTTCGCTTCCAGCAGCTCGTCGTCGGCGACATCCACCGTCCAGATGGAGAAGATCACCCCTGGGACGCGCTCACCGCCATTCTCGCGAGAACTTTCCGCAGGGTCTCGTTTTCCTCATCGAGCACCGACGGCCTCGATTCCTACCGCCTCCTTAAGGATCCTGATGTAGGTTCTTTTAAGGTTGGACGATATAATTGCCACTCTAATTATCTCCTCGACCCTCCTGATCATTTCAACACCGATATTAGCAGCCGTAACAGTCCTTATACAGCCGTAGCAGTCCTTATAGTGCAAGTCACCTACCGTTTCTTGCCCCTGGACCACCCAGATATTACAGAGAGGTTCGACTTCAACGAGACTAACGATTCCTCGTCGTCGGACCTCGTGCAGGTTCTCCAGTAGCCTTCTAGGGAAGATGGTCCGGCGTCTGAGACCATGGAGGGAGCCACAAACGGGCCCTCCGGCCCGTCAGCCGATCTCAATAACCCCCTCACCAGACGCAGAAGCCAATCCGGGGGCCTGACGATCCATCTCCGAATGGCCGTGGTCGTAAGATGACAACGCAGCGGAGCCCACAACGCAGGACTACCCACAACTACGCGAGTCTCTCCTACTGGAATCTCCCTCCTCTGCACCGTAAACTGTATATTTTTACGTCTGATATCGTTTCTGTGATTGTTTATTTAAATTTCGCCGAGGTCGTCACCATTAGTTCCAGTCCTAGTGCCACTTACTCTTCCGCACCCTACCCCGGTTAAAGCCGGTATAAAGTGACGGGGAGCTCCAACGAGAAGGTGAGGTGAGCGTTCTTGACAGGTATGGGACTACCAACTTCTCCGAAATTCTCCACACCGGATCGGTAAACCGGCGGATGCGTAAGGGCACCGACCGGCCGCCACCTGGCTATAGGACAATATCAGATTCATCAGGGTTTCTCACGGCGTGGTACTACGCCGCGAGAACCCATACCCGTCTCGTGCTCCCCTCTTAGTTAACGACTGCTCACAACTCGACTCTCAACTAACGACTGTCTGTTGATTCGTCTTTCTTCCTTAAGCATCCCTTTGTCTTTTCTCATAGCCTCACCACGTACGTGTTTCGCAACCGTCCACGGCCATGGTCACGTAGGTCTCTTTTCTGCGTAACTATTCGACTGAAGGGCCGACGACACATCGCTTGGCCCATTGAAGTTCCCAGACCCTTTGACGATCTGTTCATGATACTATACTCGGCCATTCTAACAAATACATCTGACCTCAGATGTGCTTATCGTCACTCGCACTACTAACTCCAACAATGTCCAACTTCATATGATCAGTCAGCGTAGAGGCCGTTTGCGGCCCTTTGTGCTCACCTTTTCGCTGGTCCATGTAACGGTCATTCCGTAAAACTTTTACCATTCGATACGGCCCAGGGAGCTTCGAGTGGAACTTTAGCCCAGGACCGGCCTGCGAGTTCTTGATCGCCACCAGATCCCCCGTCTTGTATGTTGTCACCTTCTTGCGTTTCTGGTTAAACGTTCTTCGCGGATAAAAGGTCGGATTGATAGCTCGTACCATCTGAAATTTTGTCATAGTTGCCTCATTCTCGTTTTTCATTCATTCCTTAGAACTCATGTTCTCGCCATCCTTCATCAGGGTACCAATTATCATACATTGTGAAGGGGTTCCTTGTTGCATGACATTTATGGAACAATAATATTTGCATTTATGTTTCTGAAACGAAGGAAATGAATAATAGAGTAATTATGTGCAAGTATGTATAATACACGTTTGTTACATGCATCATAAAACGATATTGATATATGATACATAAGTAGAGATGGAGCCGAGTACCATTAAATTCAATTACACCCAATTTTATATCAACGCATAAATGCGTATTCGGATTTATATACATGTATGTATACATGTATATGGACGAATAAAGTGGTGTGTTGGTTATACATACTGGATACGTCATTCAGTATTCAGTATTGGATGATCAGTACTGCGTTACATGTTATACGAAATGGACATGAATTTAGCAAATTTTTATTATATGTTGTTTTGATAATCTTTTATTCAAGGTCTTACTAATAAATGGTAAATTAAAACGAGGAAATAAGATGTTTTCTTTAAGAGAGGTAAATGAAAAATATCGTATTTCGGTTCGAGATTTTAAATCAAGTAGATAAATTCGAGAGTGCGATTATTTTAGAATAAATTCTGAAACACATTTTTATATTCTGCATAGATGAAACGAAAGAAACACTTGATAAACAATCATCATTCGTTTGAAAGATATCGACCATGAATTCTCAGTCACAACGAATCTGATGAAAAAATTACGTATATCGACAAGTATAGACGACATCGAATGATCAATATACGTGTAGTATGTATAACATAACAAAACCACTTGCATTTATTATATTTCAAGGCGTTTAATGCGTTTATTCGTGTATGTACACGGACGTATCCGAATATGCATCCAGTACAAACGTAGCCTAAGTTGGCTCATGCCTTTTCCAACTACGCGATTGCAATTTATATTAAAATTTGTCTTCGTAAGATTCTAAACTTTCATCGAACGTTAATCTGGTACTAACACTTCACTTTATTCTTCATTGATCGACTGGTTAATTAAGCAATGTTTTCGTTTATATGGTAAAATAAAAACGTGATAAAACACAACATCCTTGCAGTAAAATTATGTGACTTTTATCGGCATAAGTCATAACAGATCCATACAGGTTAGAAGAAATTATTCGATTGAAAACAAATATAACATATATTATCATATATTTTATATAATATAATGTATTTGCAGGTGAAATTCATAGAAGGAATAATGTATAATTGCAAATACGGAATTTATTCTTTTTAATCTAAAATGTTTTTATTGTGGGAGTTCTGCTGAATAATAATTAACGGTATTTAACCAAATAATAATGTATATAATTGCAAATTGTCAAGTTATAAGCATAAATTATGAACTTTTCTTTTGTGACTTAGTAATTTTTCGTATCTATTCTTCGTACTTGTAATTATTTCCTTAAGAATATCTACTTGAATAATCTATAATCTATAAAATTCACTTGTAAAATTTCATTCATTCCATTACTAAACTCGTTAATGATCTTTAGGCGTATTTATTAATACTAATAATTCGTAATTTATGTCTTTTTAAATTGAATTAATATAATTATTGAAATTTTACAAATTATTAATGTTAATAAATATTCTATTATAACGGTAATAAGTTTGGTAACTATGTAAATAAAGATTTATAAAATAATTGTAAAAAATTATACAAATCAGCTGATTGTCATGTTTAACATAAACTTGTAGGATTTAGAAAAAGATGATAATGTTCGTGCAACAGTAGTCTATAACCGGTACTTGTCATTTTTCAATTTGATAATATTACTACATAATTATTCGATTATTGTGGTAGAAGGCCCATGTGCCGTGGAAAGTCCTGTCGCCCTTTAGGTCACTTTTTTTCTAATACATACTACGTTTATTAAACGTATCATTCTATACATATAGTATATACATATACATATACATAGAATAATATATTCATTGGGATTAGGTTGTCATAGTTGTCATAGTTGTCATAGTTGTCATAGTTTGAATAATTATATTATGTTTCTAGTGCAACTTGGCTTCCAGTTACACATTTGGTATAACGAACGAAACATTGTCTTTGTAGGTAGACGTGTATATTTATCTTTGTTCAGCGAACAATAGATGAACAAATTTCTATAAAATATATTTTTCTATTAAACGTCGAATACAGCAAACTAAGAATATATTCCTTCCGAAATATTTAAACACTCAAAGGGTCAATCTATCAAACATACAAAACCATTTCATTAATTATTTAATAAATAATGCGATTGAATTTTCGAAAAAGAATATATATATATTATTGAGTATATGTATATATTGGTTAAGAGAAGATGTTTGTTTGAATGTAATAAATTTTGTTAGTACTACATACATATATAAAGGCGCATTACATACAGCTTAGTTATAGCTTATTAAAAAATGAAAGAATTTTCTGCGTGACCTAATAAAAATGAAGCGAAAGTAAACATTTAGCGAAGTTTTCTGTAGCACTGAATTGTTCTTGCACTGGTCTTCTCCAGAGTAATTCTATTCTAATTAATGTTATGAAATTGTACAGTCCCACAGACTGAAAACCCCAAAATCACGTTCAAGAAAAGCATGTACGTGGTCGGTGAAAGTTTAGAGGCAAACTGCACCTCCTCGGCTGCGCATCCAGTTCCTCACTTGACTTGGTACATAAACGGCAAGGAGGTGAGTAAATATCAAAGATAACAGCCAACAATCCAAAACGAATTAATTTTTACTCGGTAATGTCCTTAGCTTTAATCATTTAAAGTATACGTATAAGTATAAGTAAAAGTATACGTATAAGTATAAGTAAAAGTATACGTATAAGTATAAGTAAAAGTATTAAGTATAAGTATAAGTAAAACTACATCTTCACAATGTTTCTTTTTCTTCACGTGTTATCACTCACTGACAGCAGTCGTGTTTCACGAAATTTTCCTTTCTTCGTCTATTAACGTCAACTTTATTCAACGGATTAATTTAATTAGTAGCGCTGTCGTGTATGTCTTTAAAATTTTATTTATTTTTATATTGCTCGTTAATCTCAAATTTCAATTTTAATTTCCAACATACTTATATTTCCTAATACGATAAATATATAATATTTGAGGACTACAAGGGAATTATTTCAAGAAGGCGATGAGTCAAATTTCAATAATACTGTAATATTCAATATTATTATAATTTCAATATTATTAGCATATACCTAGATGCATATATCTACATATGAAGATATGTAAAGCTAAAGTGCAATCAACATTATATTAAGCATATACATTTGTGAACAAATTATACTAGGCTTTAGACCTATATCTATGAAATTTTATAAACAATTAAAAATACATTTAATATTGTAATAATCAAAATATTTAAAGTGTTCAGTAAAGTACAAAATATATATGTATATACATTTTAGACCGAACCAATTTAATAAACCAATTAATTTTGGTATTAAGTAAAAAGTATCGTAAGTAAAGTATCTTAGAAATTGAGCTATAAATGTAAATGAGTAATTATATTTGCACAATATTTAAATTAATATTTTATAATTTCTTTCCTAAACAAGAAAATACAAACAAATGAAATAGATTTTTTTTATTATTTTTCTATCAATTGGCAATTTTAATGCGTTTTATTAGGTATATTTGAAGAAAATGTGTACTCAAAGGTTGAAGTTTTCGATAAGCGGCAAGTTAAGTTGATGTTTAGTTTAGTTTAGAATAATCATCGAATTACGGTACGATAAGTTGTGTGAGTTAAATTGAGAGTTAAACTTTCATATTATCTTCTCGTATCCATGTGTAATACTGCTATAACTTTTTTTTTATAAAAGCGTACGAGAAACTCTCCGAGTCATCCTGTAATAATTCAACGTTCGATCAATGTCATTCAGCTATTTTTGTCCTTTTTTTGTTTTGAAAAATTTTGCGTCTTAAATGTAATGGAAATTTTACAGTCTGGTCCGACTAAGCCATCAAATATACATAATATATAGTAGTAACTACATATAAACGTCATAATAAGTGACGCAATTGTTATGTAATATTTATTTTCTATGCAGATAATAATATAAAATAATATATCATAAAGAAATAATTATTTTTTAAATCGTTCATTCTACACTTACCATACTTTTGAAGGATTGTAATCATGTTTCCACGATATTAAAATTTGTATTCAATTTTATTTCGTTGAAACCAATACTAAACACAAAAGATTGTACATAAAAATATAACGATGATTCTTTTAACTGATCAGTGAATGATATTTTTATTTTTCTTTATATGCATTGTACGATGGACTAAAAATTATAGTGATATAAGTCATGATTCTGAGAATCTGGATATTTTAACTTTTAGTTTTCAACTATTATCCCTGTAGTTTCAAATTGATCGAGTTACAATTTTATTCATTGGCACGATATGTTTTTACGACTTGAAAAAATATATTGAACTCTTTATAACACCTAATAGAAGCAGAAGAGTATATTACGAAAACTAGCGATGGTCTGACTTACACCACTATGATTCTCAGACCTTCATATTTGTCTACAAAGATGATTATGCATCTTTTATTAATAATAATAATATTTTAGATTTTAAGTTTGCACGATGATTATTGGATGATATATTTATGGTTTTTCAAGTTTTTAATCGTGCGTTTGCGTTAATGTTTGTATCGACGCGACGCGTCGACGTCTTGTGAACATTGCAGTTTACTTGTTCAGAACAGAGTTGAAATTGGGAAGCCTCCCAATCATCGCTAGCATACAAATACGCTCCTCGTCAAAGAGATAGCCCATGTGAGCTGTCTTCAATTTCTTAATGACGCGTGTAAAGTTTTTCGTCTGTAATGTATAATATCAAAACATTATGAGCTGAGGATATGCGGCTTGCTGGAAATAAGTGACAATGTCGTAGATGTTTTTACCAACTAAGAAAAACTATTCCAAATTGAGGTCGAAATGATAGCACACTCTGTCAATATGTTTGGAAATTGCTCAGTAGTTCGTGACCTATCGACGAGAAAAGATTGCAGTATATATATTATATAAATGTGTAAGTATGGGACGCGGAAAAATATTAAACGACTGTGAAAAAAAGCAAATTCTAGAACTAAAACAGCAACAGTTATCAGTAGCAAAAATATCGAAAGTAATAATAAGAAGTCGTAAAGTAATACACAATTTCTTAAAAAATGTTGAAGATTATGGCAAAAAGAAAAGTACCGGTTGGCCGTCATCGTTATCCAATCGTGATAAGCGAGCGATTTTGCGTGTAGCTTCCAACTCGCAGTTAATGCAAACAATTAACGAGGCAAATAATGGAAAAATCTAGTGTTAGTGTCAGTGTTTCAAGTGTTCGTCGAGTTCTACTATCCTGCAAAAATATCAAGAGGCTAAAATTGAAAAAGAAACCTTCGTTAACAACGAAGCACAAAGTAGAACGTTTACGCTTTGCAAAAGAAAGAGTGCATTGGAAAAAGAAATGGAGAAGGCAGACGAAAAATATTCAACTTGAATGGTCCTGATGGGTTCCAATATTATTTTCATGACATAAGAAAAGAGACAATGTCAGCAATTCGATGACAAATGGGGGAGGCAGCGTGATGGCCGGCATCGGTTATTTCGACAACACAAGTATCAAGTTCGTCGTTGGGAGAATGCATAAATACATAAATTTAATCAAAAAACAAATAAATAATCACGCAGAACGCATTTCTGGGCCTGATTACATCTTTCAACAAGATAACGCAGCTGTACACACATCAAGATTGGTCCAATCATATTTTAATGAAAAAAATATATCTATTTTGCCCCGGCCTGCACGCTCCCCGGACCTTAATATTATTGAAAATTTCTGGGCAGAACTTGTTCACGGCATATACGCGAATGGAAAGCAGTATCAACACGCACAACAATTAAAAAATGCAATTGTACGCGAATGGAATACGTTAAGTCAAAATTACATTCAGAAACTATATAAGTCGATACCAAATCGTACAATAGAAGTAATAGAAAATAAAGGGGGATGTATCCATTATTAAATAAGTATATACGTTTGATAAGTAATTATCGTTAGTTACAATTTATGTTGATTATTATTTTCTTGTTGTAAGAAATTAATTGAGAAATTAAAGATCACATGGGCTATCTCTTTGACGAGGAGTGTAAATAGTGACAACACGGCCCGAAGTCGTTACGTTAATTTCAGGTCTGCCATGAACGAGTAGACTGTAACAATATATTCGAAACATTTGCATAACTCCAACGCATCGTTAGAATACGATCGAAACCCGACAAGCCATAAATACGTCATCGAATAATAATATTTTTGCCAAAATTTATTCTGACCAAATGTCATGAGCTTTTTGTGTGTTATACTATGTAGGTGGATATTAGTCTGGTAAACCACTATCCTCACACGTATCACGAACACCAACTAATGTCAGCTACTGCAAAACTAACGATAGAAGTATCCGCGTTGCATACAGGGGAAAATGGATATTTGGAAATCAGTTGCTATTCAACTATTCCTGATTACCCATTACGCCACGTGCAGTACGCTGATGTTAGGATGGAATCGGTTTCAGGTAATTATTCCACTTAATATAATTTTTAACAATTATATTTTCGTTCCAATCTTTCATTTTAGAATTTATTAACGTATTTATTTTATTATTTTGTTAAAATCACGAATATGGAGTGGTGCATATAATTGGAAATCCAGTTTAGGTAGTATAAATCCAGTTTGCAGATATTTAGTTCCAGAAATTTATTTCTCACAGAATTTTTTAACACTGCTCGTTGATCCAATTTTAGGAAAGTAACTTTAGAACATTTTGCCCAGGTGCATAAAAGAGGCAGATTAATTACCAATGTATAATTTCTAAACACTGCCTTTATTCAATGTTTCTATACAGATTTTCTAAACTTTCATTCAACGATTATTGAGGATTATGTTTTTACAATCTTCTCATAGGTCATATCCTTTTTATGTATCAGTTATCGAGCACTCACTTTTAGAGAGGTCCTCAATCGGATTTTCGAATGCTATTCATCGCGTACAGAGTGCGCACGTGACCTATTTATTTTTGCTATCTTTTTTCTTTTTTTTTTTTTAATCCGGAAATCATATATGAACGTCCCGTATTTTATGGAACTTGCCTGGTTTAAATAGAAATTTGCTTTTCAAATGGAAATTCGTTATTTCAGATAGACATCGATACGCAAGTACGTATTAGCAGATTTGGTTTCACAAAGAGAAAAAAGAATCACGTACATGATGTCATTTCTTCGTTCTTTTTTTCTGCTAAAAAACATTCTTTTACTCTAATCTAGTAGTCACGAGGTTTTCATCTCAAATTCCTTTTCCATGCTTCAGATAAGGTGAACTAATGAATGAGATGCGTAGTTACCCTAAAAAGTAGTTCTAATTAACCCGTTTGAAGTGCTATTGCATCGCGAGAGGAAACATCCAATTAAAAATAGCAATCGCGAAATTCGTACTTTCTTCAGTTCCATGTACATCTAATCTCATACTCGTAGCAACTATTCCATATTTGACTTGGTTTTCATGCACAATCATGCTAAATAATATAATATCTTTTGTACTATATATAGTGTTATATGTATATCAAGTATATTAATTATTAAATGTAATCAAAGAAAAGTAATCAAGTAATCAAGTAAAAGTAAAGATATGAGCAGTGTGCTTAAGCGTGTTCTTGTTAACTTTTCTATTTTTTTTTTTTTTTGTCATTGCTATAATTAAGTCAATTTACTATGCTGAAAGTGAAATATAGCTTTCAATAAACTGTATGTGATATATTAGAGCGAACATTATTAAACTGTGCTATCGAAAATAGTTTAGATATAGAGTAATATAGGTTATTATGGTATAATAAAAATAGATTTCCTATATATATTGTAATTCCTGTATTATATATTTAATGTTCTCTTGTGAAGAAGGAACTATATTTTCTTTTCAGTAATTTATATGATCTGTCAATAATTTGTGACGATACAATGCAGAAAATCGTGAATGAAAAATTGTTTACTTTCAATCTTAAAATCGTTGTTCTAACGTATTATTAAACACGTAGGAATATTTTATTTTTGATAAAACAGGTTTTCATTTTGAAAACATGTACTTTTCAATAGATTCATGCTTAAATTCCAAACAAATGGCAATGCCAAATGAACAACGTAATGTGATCAATCATTGCAACGTTAGTTATGTACATTAACTTAAATTTTTTTAAACCATCGTAATAACAAAACTCATATTATTCATTTCTTACGAAACATTGTATATTTATCTTCTACTTTCAAAAGACTTATACCCTCAATCTATCTGGTTACTCCGCTTTTTGGCTGTTTTATATTAAAATACGTGTTTTTAGCTAGTGACATGGAAGTCAGAGAATTAAAAGAAACAGATTTATCACATCTTTTCCATGCGCTTTTATCTTCATACCTCTCGTAACATGTTCTTCCATTTCTCATTAGAAATACATTCGACGCTAAAATTTATTCCAGTTACGTCAACAGTCGTACACCATGTTATATTAAAAGGCGAAATTCCTATTTACAATTTCTCATATTTTTCGAATATCTCGCATTCTATAATTTCTTGTAAAAAAATAATTGCAAATATGCAATATGTATTTTTCGTATAAAAACTTTTCGTTTTTATATTATCCGGTCCTGTGGACTATTCTTTCACGTTTTTAGATCACTTCTTTCGCAACATTATATTTTATTTACAGTTATTATGTTTCCTTTGAAACGAAAAAGTTTTATAATTGTTTAAAGATATCGAGGAATGTCATTTAATTCTATATTTTATATGACAAAAAAGAATTTGATATATATAAAAGTTGTTAGTGTATTAAAATACATACTATGAACGGGATATAATTTAAAGTTCATTATTTATATTAAATATTGAAACTTTACGATAGATAAAATATATTATAAGACTTTTGAAGTGAGGTATATAATTACCACTAGTCGTCAAATATTTCGTTTATTAAATTTTAACACGAACTATATTACTTGAATTACGGAGTGGCATTTGATCAAAGTATTCGAAATCAAAATTAGGAAGGCTACATAAAGGAAACAGTGCAAAAAATCCATATACTTTATGAAATAATCATTTTATTTATTAAAAACGTAAATGTATAAAATTTCTATAAAAAACCACGAGTTAGTTTTTTTGACAACTTGGGCAGTTTTACTATTGTCCAAGTTCGCACATTCTGTGTTTCTAACGTGATATTTGTTTTTTTAATTCGTTGTTCCAGTGCAAATTATACCCGCGCCGATCGCCGAGTCCTCAGCACCAAATGTCGCGCGGGGGTGGCCTCTAGCTACATTACTGTGCATACTCTGCGCGATGCACAAGATCATTCCTTAATAAAAGTCAATTGCTATAGGATAATTAAAACAAGAGAAAAAGAAAGAAATTAAACAAAGAAGAAGAAAAAAACACAGGAAAAAGTAAAAAAAAGATGTGTAATATACGTAAACGGAGAGTAAACACAAGTGGAGAAAAAAAGGGAGAATTTGTGGGAGGGAGGGGGGAATATATATTATATACATATACATATAATATATATATATATATATATTAAAGAACGAACAATCACAATGTCTTCCTTGATTATACCGAAATACACGGGGGCAGCGATTTTATTGTCTTGCAGAAATTTTATAAACTCATATA
The DNA here is from genome assembly GCF_011952205.1 of Bombus bifarius. Classification (NCBI taxonomy): domain Eukaryota; kingdom Metazoa; phylum Arthropoda; class Insecta; order Hymenoptera; family Apidae; genus Bombus; species Bombus bifarius. Next base: position 482,557 of record NW_022885576.1, read on the forward strand.
GACGCGGCTTCTTCGTGCAACTATTTTCGATTGTCGCTTGTATCAATCGTTATCTATTTCGCGAAAATATTGTCGAATTCCAAGGAAGAATTCCGTTCGTTTTTCTGGTCTGTTTCGACTCGCAAGAGTTAGAAATGAGACCATTGAAACGGCAATAGGGGGAAAGAAAACGAGATAACACTTAGTGAATAGCAATTCGCCGGTTAACAGTGATTTTTTCTAAAAAGAAAAAGATGAAAAAAAAGAGATAGGTATATACGCACGGGCGCATTTTCCTTCTTCTCTTTCTGCTTTTTCGTCCTTTTTCTTCTTCTTTTTCTCCTTCTCGTCCTTCTTTTCCTTCTTATTCTTCTTCTTCTTCTTCTCCTCCTCTTCTTCCCTCCTTCTCTTTTTCTTCTTTGTTTTGTTTTTCTTTTTTTCTTCTTCTCGTAACGTCGACCACGCAACATCGATCCGTTTACCATCGTTCGAAATCTCTCTGCGCGTATCAGTGTCCTCGATTTCAGATTTTTTAACTACGTTGATACGATATCGAATTAAATCGATTTCGTACTGAACCATCGAGAAGAATTTATCAGATCCGCGAGAAAATAGGTATATACGGATGTACTTATTGTTTTATCGATAAGTTAAAGAGAGTTATCCATCGCTATTCGGTGATTATTGCGACGGGACGCGATGGACAAATCCGTTCATTCGATTGGTCTATTATAACGATCGAACACGGTGTAATGAATGTCAATTCGTAAATCGAATTTCTTGTTCGAAATTAAGGAATGTAATCGTATAGTTATCGTTTCAAACAAATGTTGAAGCATTTATCGTATATAGTTTAATACTTCTAATTTTAACATCTGTTATTTAAATATATGAATTTTTCTTTTATTAAATTGATGTTTCGATTTCCGAAATACTGAAAACGATTTAATACGACAAACAAAAGAATTGAATATCTTTAGTGTGTCACTATTATTACCATTAAACACATTATTTTCTTGTCATTGCTTTTTTGTCGACATGCATAACCAAAGATGAACATTGTGATCGATTATTTAACGTTTCTACATTCCTAGTTGTAGTATCATGTATGTACTCGTCATAAAGCTAATTTATGTACTAATAATAAGTAAGAAGGCAGAATTACCTATATATTTCATATACATATCGTATATATGTATGTATAAAAAAATATTATAAGTTAAATAGGTATGGTACATACGAGCTTTGTATGTGTGCATGTGAATATTTTGTTTTTAAATATCTTACATATTTATATATAAAACAAAAATTATATACGTATGTACTTACGTATGTTTGCTAACAGACGCTAAGTATGTATACCGGTATGGAAACTGGCATCCTATTTACAAATCAGAAATTAAGACTGTTGTACCTTGTTATCAGTATAATGATATAATTGGTCGTATTTGACTATGATATTCGTTTATTCCGCTATTAACGTTTTCTTCATTTAATCGCTTGTTCCTCGCTCTTTTTGATGAAACTCACGAATAAAAATCATTAATGTAAAGCTAGTTACATACGTTTAGTTATACCGTGCAATAAAACTACAATATACATTATACCTCTATGTATAGTACATTATACAGTAATAATATACATTGTAAGAACCATTATATGTGTATGACATACACTCTATTACTATGTAATATTATTAGTATAAATTTTACATACATTTGTTTTACCTGAAAAAGTTTAGTACAGGCCAAAGCCGTACACTTTGTCGATCTACATATAATGTATAGATACATATGTACATAGAGTACAATTATATTTTCAATTTTAATACAACTTCTATAAAAGATGAATATTATGAATATTTAATCAAATTGGTATTTTCTCCCTTTTTTCTTTCTTTTTTTATTTTAAATAGAGACGTATCGTTAGATATACGAGATCATGATCCGTTATTATTGAAACTTTTTATTTGTTATTTAAAATAACTAAAATCTTAGACAATCTTTTATATAGAATAAATAAATAATAGTAATAATTAGTAAATTATTTATTTTATTAAAACGGCTAAATGCAAACGAACTAAATTAATTATATCATCATAGTTGCCTAATCATGTCGAAGCAAAAGAATGCGAATTTCTGATACTTATTTTAATCTCACTTTGTCGGACTTCCCGCATAGTTATATTGCACGTTATAATTAACCGTGTATAGATAACTTGATAAAATACGTGCACACGTAGGATAGTCCCTTAAGAACAAAACTTGTTCGTTGCGCGACGCGTCCCATTGCGCTAATCCCATAGCAGGTCCTATTTTTAACGAAAGAGGGGAAAGCACGAAAGAAAGAAAGGAAACGTTTTATTTTATCACAAGGGAAGGTTTAGCTATTTTGTCAGCACGACAAATAGTCTATAAATGGCCATCCTGAACAAGAACAGAAAAACAACATGTGTAATTATAGAATTTCCTTGCCTACGCACCGTGTTCTGCACATCGTGTCGATCAATAAAGTTGTGTATACGACGGCTTTCCGGGACATGCCACGTGTGCACGATTCTAAAACGCTTCTGTTCCCCTTTTTCTTCTCTTCTTTTTTTCAGTTTAACGCGTTCTGTGGAAAAGAAGAACGAGAAGAGGGAGTGAAAGTGACAGATGATAGATACAGATAAAACGAGAGAAAAAAAAGAAAGAGCGATCAAGTGCTGTGAGTGGGGGGGAGGGGACTGTTATATTCATAATGGTAAGAGTTCTTTAGCAAGTGATAGGTACTTTCCACGTATCGGGCAACATATCGTAGCGTTATAATTATACATAAAGAGTTAATCTTTTCGAGCCTCACGGCTACTTGATTGTCCCTGATCTCAAGAGGCGCGCGAATAGCTGCTAGCTACGGCACCCTGCCGATACAATGTAATGGAGACGCTGACGAACGCGAAACAGCTCTGCCCATTATACAGACTGATTGTGAGTCAACCGAAAAGGAATTTAACATGAATAATGACGACTATTTTCAGAGTTGGTTGGACAATGCTTACGACATGATTTAAACGTAAAATATATATATGTAAAGATTTGAATAGTCCCTGCTTTAAATTTATAGATTTTTAGCAGAGTAAAACGTTTACATCTATGATAATGAGATCTAAATTTATATTAATAATTTATAAAATTATGCGTCTATTTGCAGGGCATTTAAAATGTTATATCGAATTAAAGAGGCTTAAATATTACTTGCAATATAAAATGCCTCACCTATTAAAAAAGTAACACGAAAGATTCGAAACAGATCAAGATTAGTTAGTTACGATTTGTACGAACGAATATGTGTAAAACAACACATAATATACACTATGTAAATATTGATTGTAAGTATTCGGAAACTTTGATTAATTTATAGTAAAACTTTTTGAATTTGACCAAAATATACAAATTGACGATAAATCAGTAAATAATTTCAATAAATAACAGATATAACAATAATATAATATGTATATATATATATACAATATTTATTATTTAAATATCATTATTTGGATTAATCTCGAAAATTTTTCTATTCGAAAAATCTGGAAGAACTTTCTTGATCTAACTTATAATTCACAGAAATCCAAGAATCTAAAGATAAAAAGCTTGCCAAGTAACGAGTAATTTTACAATTACGCAAGTTAATTTTATCATTACGCGCTATACGTTAAAAATTAATTTAATCACACGTCACAATTTTATTATACGTAAATATGATGATTACGGAGAATGTGTAAAATTATAGTACAATTTATGCGTAATTTCGTAATGAAAATATGTTTTGTTAAACCTAACAAGTGTCTACATATTTTTAAGCCATAGTGTGTATTGAAAATAATAATGGTACATATTTTTAGAATGATTCAGTAATATAATTCAAATGATGCTTTTATGTCATTAACCTATTAGTTACATTTTGTACAAAATTGATTAAACTCAAGATATTAATTATTTACTTCGTACTTGTATAGACGTAAGTGCTTATTATTCGTTTTTATATTACTTAGGAACGTGAACGAGTTAATATTCATAACAAACAATTCACACGAATCGTATTTCTTCGAGTGTTCTATAGTCAAAATATATAGCATTATATGTTAAAACAAAACTTTGCTTTTAATCTGGATATAGTTATAACATCAGGTTTGATCATCTGTCAAAGAAGATTTCTATCGATATTACGATATTATATTAGTCCCTAAACGATTGTTTTGAAAATTCGTAGCTTTTTTTGTCAGTAAATTTATTCTATTATATATTTTATATATTTGGCAACAATCGTTTATTGTGCACTTTTATAAAAAGCTACTTAATAAAGATTATTTACAAATTGGACATTAAATAAGGTTAACGATTAAGGGAAAAATCTGGCATTGGTCAATAAAACGTGTCATTTAAAAAAAAGAAACATTTTCCCAGGGTATATATAGGCATATGTAAGTAGTACCCCGAAATTCTTCGATTTTGTCATGAATTTTCCGAACAACCCGATAGAATAGAACGTGCCCGTGGATGTGTAACTAAAGATTTTGTATTGTGCACTTCAGCCTTTCAGAAACTAAATTAATCATACTTTTTATTAACTTCTCAATTTATCACTCTGAAAGCCGCAAAATGGAAGACAAAAGGCGGTTGACGATGAGTAGCGAAAAAAAAACGAAGAAACCGGCAAATTCAGGCCGATAGAATATCGTTGACAAACGATGAAAATGTTGTTGCTATTCACATTGATGTCTTCTTTCCAAGCGCTGATTGTAATCATGAACGAGATTCCATCGAGCGATGATAAAGCGTTGATCAGTCCGGCGAGAAAAGTAGCCGTGAGGATAGTCGGCGGAGAAATCACGAACATAAGAAATTACCCGTTTCTCGTAGGTGAAATGCGCCCGTGAAGATTCCTAAATATTATTTAAAACTGCGGATACGCGAGTCATGCTCTAATCGTCTCCAAAATACAAAAATAGGAAAGATACAGGTAGAAAATGGCGCCAACAAAATATCTATTTACGAAATCTTTTCATGTCTCGATGACATGGTAAGAATTATTATTCCTCGCGATTTTACTAAAATTCGTAGAGAATAGTAGAAAATATGTACGTATTTAAACTGTTTCCTATTAACGGAATTGATCAAGGTAAAAGTAGGAGGGAAGAATTTGAAAAAGGGGGTTAAATAATAATTTAGGAGCGTATAGTGTCTATATAAAAGTAAGAAAGTCAGTATGAAAGTAAGAAGTAATTTACCGATATAGGTACAAATTAATCTTGGAACAATCTCATCCGTGAAAATTGACAAGAAGAATACTTAATCAGAGTTACAATTCGTATAAATAAGAAGAAAGTGTTTTATTGAAGTGTTTATATGTGCATAAATAGGTGCCCCTAACCAAATTCACCCTGGAAACGAGGACAAAATTCGATATAAATTCATAATTTCCAGAACGGTCACAATTCTATTCTAAAATATACATAATCTTCGTCCAAGTTGAAGATATACTTGTAGAGGAATACTTATTATATTAAATAGAAAACTAGGATAAGATCTGCCTTGAAACAAACACTGATGAGACAAGTCGATAAAGAATATTTCAAAATGTTCAGAGTTTAAAGTTTCTTCCTACGAATTAAATGTACCAATTCTCGTCGAAACAATCTTCATCTATAACCGGATCTAATATCTCTTTCAAGATTAATTTGCAAACCTATGTGCAATTATATTGATAATATAATTAGACCGTAGATACTCATGCAAATGCATATTTTTATGAATATAATTAAAGAGGTAGAATCTATGTGCAGAGTTATTTTATTTACTAAATATTATAATTTTATATATATTTACGCGTCATGTGCATTCTACGTATTTTTGTATCTTCACATTTCCTATGAATGCATAAAAGTTTGCAATTTATTAATAATAGTGTTCTTCTCACTTTAATAGATAGTATACGCACCTAAATTTTCATTCGTCTCTGTAGCAAACAGTTCTTCGATTAGTTCTGAAAGTCTTAGGTTGTTCGAAAGTTGATAGCGAGATGCATAAAAAAAGTAATCAAAAAAAGTAATTAGCATTTTGTCGAATGTTCATTTACTATTCTTTTTTATATGATATTTTACTATCTACCGAGTGGCCTCGATTATTTTTCAAGAAGGCTTTTCGTCTCTTTTTGATAATGAATTCTTTCAAGTTACGACGTATTAAAAATGTTTGTGGAAGCTAAAATAAATGACGTTCAGGAGTCCTTAATTCCTCCGAATTAGCTTATTTTCTAACTGAGGTTCGATATACTACTATACCTGTTTACTATAACCTGTTCTTGTTAAAAAACGGTTTCTAATTGATTATATTTTCTAAATGTTTCTCTTTAACTACTACATTTAATGTTCGGTTAGGAGCAGTATTTCTTTGAATTTTCTACTATATTATATAAATTGTTCGTGAAGTTGACAGCAAAATTTCAAAAAAGTTTCATAACAATCTGTTCTTATAGGATTATTATGGAAAGTTATTTTATTAGGTTGCATGTATATCCATCGTTTTATTTTCCGTTTGTGCTGAATTTAGTTGCTCCAGGTAATATTTTTAGGTTTATAGAGAATTCAATTTCTTGGAAATCAAGCAATTTTCTAAAGCCTAGAATATACGATAAGCGAATGGTGCTATACTTGGTGAATATATGTTTTCAACTAATGTCTAATATATTTTGCTTCTTCTTGATCGATATATCGATGAATGCAGGATTTTTCTCTTCGATAGAGAATTTTATCGAATATATACATGCTATATAACAGAGTATACTAATACTCTATTTATTGGAAGGCTGAGAATTATGGTGTAAGTCAATCCATTATCATGTTCCACAACATAGTGCTCTACATTTATTGTTCTAATATTTATTTCATTTTTTAAATGATAAAAGTGTATTCAGGCAAAGAATAAAGACATAGCCTCGTTAACTGCGGAACTAACGGGACAATATTTGTAATAGCTGAAATGCGTGATTAAATCGAATTTCCTAAAATCTTGACTTACATCGTGTTATGATATTGCGAACATTTCGAACAACCTAATAAAAGAATTGTGGATGTTTAATATTTATGCAAGTTCATATTTTTACGAATATAATTAAAAAAGTGGGACATGATTAAGAAATTGTTTTACCTGTTAAATAGTGTAGAAAATATTTTATGCTTTGGATATTTTATATATTTTTGCATATTATGTGCATTTAGTGCATTTTGCATCTTCAAATTTCTTATAAATGCATAAATGTACGTTAGGATAAGGAATTTCTTCGGAGACGATTAGAGCGTACGTTGTAAGTATCCGGGTTCTATCGGTAAGAAGTAAAGGTTCGCTGATGACGAAACCGAATTTTCAATGTCAATTTCTCATAGGTCTCGGTCCAACGGCGACACTTTAGTCATGTCTGCGGAGGTACTTACATAGCACCGAGATTCGTTTTGTCCGCCGCGCATTGCATGGTCAGGTGCGTTCTAATTGTAAGACTGCGACACGTACATATGTAGGTATGTATACAGTCTATGACTCTTATCCGTAAAATGGTAGCAAAGTATCGCCAGTACTGGATATCTTAACCGACAGATTAATAAAAATATTCTATTAGTGAAATGTTGCAATGTTTTTACCGATTCAACGAATTCTCATTGGTGCTTTGAAAAGTGAGTACATGATAAATGAATACGCGCTATACATATACCGCTCATACACCGAGAATATTTATAAGTTTCTGAGGATAATTAGAAACTAATTTTCAGTCATTTAATCGATCGTAGAAAGAATACCGGGAAAATTGCTGATAGTCAAAGCTAAGGACTTTTTTTAATTGTACTTCTTGAGCTAATAATGAAAAAGAAATGAATTGGGAAGTTTGTATATTGAATTGTAACATATGAAATGTCTTTTTGTCTAACTTTACCCTACGCTAAGATATTTAAAAGTATTTCATTAATGAAACCAAAAGAATTTCTCGTTAACGAATTACAATTATATACATATCTATAATATTATATTATTTAAAGAGTTTAGATTTATTTTGTAGATTTCAGAATATTATTCTTTACAATTTATTAGTGAGCATCCATAATAACTTGTACGCTATTAGTGCTCTCTTTAATTAAAGTATTCTATCTAGAATGTTCTTCAGCTTTCAAGTATATTTAAATAATTCAAGCCTCTATGTTTCTTCCTTTTAACATTATCAAATAACATATCAATAACAATATCAATAACATTATCAAAAACGCTTGTATATTTTTAAGTGTAAATATATATGTACATAATTGTAAAAAATAAAAAATCTGATATATTCATATTTTTCTGGTGTATAGTTATACTATTTAGGTGTATCCACAAGCTGTTGTGAAATAATTATTTAAATATTTGGAACTGAATGAAGAAAGCAAAGAAAATGATAAAACTTCCGTTTTGCCGGATGTTTCGTAGTAGTAGATTTTAACTAATGGAAATAGATTATTTGTTATTATTTATATTGTTACGATATATACATTTATATTTTAAATAACATTAATATGTTATTATATTGTTATTATATATACTATATTATATATATATTGTTATTATTTATATGACGAAAAAAATTACTACAGAAAACTTTATCTTCAAAATCATTTTAACAAGGGATACTATAAAATATATGTTCTACCATTGTAATAAATGGCAAGGACAGTAATTAATGATAATCGCCTTTAAATCTATAAATTACTCTTTATATCGAGAAACACTATACAAAATAGACTTTATTCGCAAAATATAAATTATACATCTACGGCATGCGTATATTACAATCCAATATACTCAAACCAACGTAAGCAGTATTTCCAACCTTATATATCCAGTAATTAATTTAAGTAACGCTATCTTGCTTTTTAACATATAAAATCGACTTCTACGTATTATGATCTTCGTATTAATGAAATTCCGTTTATGAAAATACGCTCGATTATAAAACACCTAGTTTTTTTCATATTCTTTGATCACGCAATGCGTATAAATTGTGCATCTTGTATATGTACAATGTACTTGTATAGATACGTAAAGGTAAAGTTGGCCTGCTGAAAGCCATAGAAACGAGAACGTGGAATCGATTTCCTTTCAGAGCTCGACGTACCGACGATTTTGTAAAGATTAGTTATAACAGTTTATCGAAACCAAAGGCATGATAAATGCTGTCAATAGTTATTTTTGTATTAAAAGCGTAGATAGATGAGACATTGATCGAAGAAAAGGATTTATTATAATATCTCTCGCGTATCTTTATGCTACCATTTTACGGTAATAGAGCATTCTTCGCTCGTAGCGCTTTCATTGCTATCATAGATACGTATGCTGCTTTTAAGATCTCCAAATGTAACAGATACGATACGTTAATTTTAAGGATATCAGAGATCCTCTATAGCTCGTTTAAAATTAACTGATTCAAGGCTATTTATAACTTGTCCGTGTCTTTTATATCTAATCAAGTATCAGATGAAGAGAACGAGTTAAAAATCTATAGAAAATCTATGGAAAATCAATGAACGAAAGATTTTATCGTTTTATTTTTATCATTATATATAGTTTGGATGGGTTATTATGGATAATTGAAGGATTTGAAGCAATAAGGGGACAGCTTCAATATTGAAATACTTAGTGGAAGAGAAAGGCCTATTCTACCTATTCTGTAGGTTTGGTACTGAAAAATTAAGAAATTCATTATCGGGAATAATTGAATATGAATTTTTAACGCTTTTATATCGCATTATCAATATTCTTTTGTTCGATTTTAGAATTAAGCATGTACTTTTTTCATTCTTATAATTATTTCAAAATTATTGATTGTTATATGCGATATAATATTAGGTACATATTTGGTTCTTTACAAAATTTCATAATCTACGGTTTATTTCTCGAAAGCTTGAGAGCTTGTTCCCTTCCTAGTATCGGTTGTAGTATCTAGCTATAGGCGACCAGAGTAGTTGAAGGTAGATTTCAGTTACGTTACTTAATTTTAGGCTGTTTAATTATGAATTTCGATTATTACTTTGTGGTCTTTCGTTTACTTTTTTACTTTTGCAATTTAATGCAGTTTCTGCTTATTAGTATTAATCATTATTTACTAATTTTTGAATACCACCAACGTTCTTTGTTTTACTGCATATAAGTCAGCAATCCCGTTAAAGTTAATCCGTTGAAGTCTAACGTTGCATATATATACAATATACATATATTCGTATTATAGATATGTTTGGAAAGAAATGGAATACATAATTAAATCAAAAGACGAATCATAGTATATAAACGATAACGTCTATGACGGGACAAATAGCATTGATCAGCCAATTGAACTAGCTGTAGCAAAGTCAATTTTACCATTAGATCGCTGTTTTGTTAACCTTTGCGACTGCGTTGCGAACCGCTGCGATTGTTAACCTTTAGATCGCTAAATGTACAATCTAATCTAGGTAGAATGTCTATGTTTTGAATGAGTCTATAGTAGAAGCATTGCTAAAAATCCAATTTGAACAGAAAATCGATAAAATTGCACATACGAATCAAATAATTAATTATTCGACCATCAAACTGTTAACTGAGTTAGATTACCTTCGATTAAGAAATATTTCTTTTTCATTGAAAAGCCAATTTACAATTTAATAAGTACTTGTACAAAAATTCAATACAATCAGTTCCTGATGAAAATACACGTATGTATTGTAGCTAATAAGAAACAGGAGCACTTTAAAATACTTATCGATTCAGCAGTGAAATAAAAAATTCGTAAGTTATGAATTAATATTAACACTTAAAGGCTATCGTGTGAATATCACTTAATATTATTGTCCTGTAATAATTGTTCACTTCCACACTGTAAACGACTTTTCTACTTTTCGTCTAATATCAAATAATAATGAAATATTTAATTGCATTCGTTTGACTTTATTGATTTGTAAAATGAAAAGTATGTACATACATACATATATATAGTATATTCGATGACAGCTTTTAAGGGTTAAATTGCAAATAATTCAACTAACGAATTGATAATTAATAACCAAAAATCTCAAGTTCCACACAAAATTTACTTTTTCATGGTACTATTTTACACCGGTCAGCATACGTAGTAGTGTATACCAACGACAGTAGCGACCATAGCAGTGAAAGGGTTAGCGGCGTTATATAGATCTTATTAACGTTTAACAACCCAAATTTAGAACAAAAAAAAAAGACAAAAATCGCAAAAACAAGAAAGAAAAGAGACGGAAACTGACAATGTAAGTGCACTAATCATTCGTCACTATCTTTGTAATCGACTCATCAATTTTCCATCAAATTTCGAAAAGTGTTTATTATCTTTCCGTGTGAAGTCAGCTTTCTCTCCACTTTGGAAACAAGGAATCAGTGGCCGCCCGTGATGATCTTACAAAATTACTTGATCTATTGTTATTGTTCTACGCGAAAGTTCTTATGTGTGCGTTAGGAAGAAAAGAAAAGAAAAGATGTAATGCAATGAAAAGAGCGAACCATGTAAGAATATGATGTGCAACTTACAACTGATTCGATTAAATCATTCGTATAGACCGACGTTTGACGGCAATTGGATAGCTGAAAGTCCACGTCGATTCTACGCGATCGCCGGAGCCACTTATGTGTACTTTCCAAGCTGGAGTTCCATACAGATGGAATTGATAGACAGAATATTACCGCACACGAACTTTAGATTCTCGAACATGCATCACGATATTGGATTGTTCAGGGTGATTATTATGTGTATATATAAACTCTGTGTGAAAAAAATAAAATAAATGAAAGAAATGAAAAAAAAGAGAGAAAAAGAAGAGAGGTGGAAGTTAATATGAAATATCCTGAACCAACTATATGTATATATATACGTACATTCGTATATATGTATATATCTATGTACTTACATGTGTATTTACATTCTAAATATATGTAGATCTAACCAATGACTATTTTTCGTTTCCTCTCATGTTCAAATCGGAGAATATTTTGATTGAAATTGAATAAAGAATATATATAAGAATATATATTTATAGTGTAAAGAAATATTTGGTCTTGGTTACCGTAAACGGATTCTGCACTTTTGGATCGATGCAGATCCAAGAGGGAGATTGTTAAAAAAGTTGACTGCAAGATTGACCTCGAGCATGGTTTCTAAATTTTTTTTATCGCGCCATATAGTACTCATTGTGAGGAACAAAAGTCTAAAAAAAATCATGAATTGCAAATGTAAAGTTCTCATGTAAAGTGGTAAGAGGGCGTTATTATTACCAAAACCGATTTTAATTACGTAAGTTTTATATTTTGAGTAAAGTATGTTATCCTTTATCTGTTTGCTAACGCACATTAATATTGCAACTACGAGATAATCAAAATGTTTCAAAGCGTTTCATACGCTTTGTTACGTCCGGTGACTCTCTACACAAACCAGGCCCCACGCCGCGGACAAGATTTTTTTCTTTTTTTTTTTTATTTAATTCTTTACATTTATAATTTGTCCAGTTTGGACATTTGGTAGAATTTTTTAGCTGTTTGATTATCATGTGAGCGGCTACCCCCAGCGGGATACCATCTTCGTGTTTGTTAGGTTGTGTCCTTTGTGAGGTCTGCTGGGTATTTCCTTTTCAGTTTTCTATCCATGTTTGAGGCGTTGATCGTTTCCGCAGCTAGCCGGTTTGGGTGTGTTCCTATTCTTTCTTTGTATTTTCCTGCGTATCTGCTAATTTCCTCTTTGACCGTTGGTATTCCCAGGTCCTTCCGTATGTCCTCATTTCTAACCATGGGACGTTTACTATTGTTCTAAGAATTTTAGCTTGTATTGTCTCTATTTTGTTTATATGGCTCATTGCTTCTGTCCCTCATAGTGGTATTCCGTACGTCCAGATTGGTTTCATGATCGTTTTGTATATTTTTAATTTATTTTCTATGCTTAACTTGGATTTTCAACTTGTTAGCCAACTTGTTAGCATTTGTCTCCTTGTTGTCCGTATTTTGTCTATTATTGATTTAGTATGCTGTTTCCATGTGAATTGTGTTTCTAGGTGGAGTCCTAGGTATTTGACTTTCCTTGTTCGCGGTATGTGCGTGCTGTTCAGTAGGATATTTTGGTGGTCTCTGTTTTCGCAGTGTGAATGTAATATGGTTGCATTTATCGCGGTTTGCTTTTATTTGTTTATCTTGCAGCCACTTTTCTATTTTTGTGATATGTTCTTGTAGTAATTTGACTGCTGTTTCTGGGTTAGTGTGCCTGACTAGTACGGTTGTGTCGTCCGCGAATGTCAGTATTTTGCTATTGGTAGTTGTTGGTATGTTGGCCGTGTATAGTGTGTATCATATAGTATTGGTCCTAAGACGCTTTCTTGCGGAACCCCTACCTTGATGTCTTTGACTTCAGAGTATGTGTCTTTAATTTTTACTACGAAGGTTCTGCTGCTTAAGTAAGATTTTATTAAATGGTACATCTGCTCCGGGAATTGTTTTCTGATTGATTGAAGTAGGCTTTCGTGATTTATTTTGTCAAATACTTTCTCGATGTCCATAAAGAGGGCTGTGCAGTATTGTCTGTTTTCTAATGCTAGTATTATTTCATTAGTGAGTCTGTGCATTTGCTCTATCGTGGAGTGTTTGTTTCTGAATCCAAATTGATGATCTGGTATTAATTTTTCCTTCTGTATTATTGGTTTTATGCGGTCGTATATTATTTTCTCTAGTATTTTAGAAAACACATGAAGTAGTGATATTGGTCGGTAAGATGTAGTTTGATGTGGGTCTTTGCCTGATTTAGGTAACATTATGATCCGTGCCGGTTTCCATAGTTTAGGAAAGTATTGAATTCTTAGTGTTGCATTGAATATTATTGTGATTTTGTCTTATCGCTTTTGGCTGAAGGTTTTTCAAGATTTTACCATTGATTAGGTCGATTCCTGGTGCTTTATTATTTTTTGTTTTCTCGATTATGTTTCTAATTTTTTGTGCTGTTGTTTTAGGTATGGTGTAGTGTTTGTCAGCTGATGTACTAGTGGTTAGCGCATCCTCGTCCGTATACTATTGTGGTTGCTATTGTTGATATTATGTAGTGTAAATGTGTTGCTTAGGTGGTTGGAAAATTCTTCAGCTTGTTCTTCGTTGCTTCTTGCCCATGTGTTGCCTGCTTTTCTGATTGCTGGGACTAGTTTTATTGGCTTCTTTATTTTTTTTTTTTTTTTTTTTGTGACTTTCTATAGGGAGTAGTTGGAGTTCTCGTGTGCAGAGGGTGACTCTATGAATTTTGTGTATTCGTTATTGTTGTGCTCTTTTATTTTCTTTTTTATTTCCTTTGCAAGTTTGTTTAGATGTTTTTGCCAATTTGCTTTCGCTTTTCTTTTTTCTCTAATTCTTTCGAGGATGTCTGGCGGAATTATTTTCGTTTGTCTATTGGTTGATTCAGGTCTAGTGGTTGCCCATGCTGCTTCTTGAATAGTTTCTGTAAATGTTGTTACTGCTTGATCGATGTGTTCAGGTGTTTCCAATGGGATGTTGCAGTTGAATTTGCTCTCAATTATTTCTTTAAATGTTTGCCATTTGGTGGTTTTATTGCATAGTGTCACTGAATTGCTGTAAAGTATTGGTTTGTTTCTGTATGTAATTATGGGTGTATGGTCGGAGGTAATTTCGAGGTTGGGCGCTGTTTAGTTTATTTGCGTTTAGTCCCTTTGTAACTGCAAAATCAAGTAGGTCAGGTATTTTGCTCAGGTCTGTCGGCCAGTATGTCGGTCTTCCTGTGGATAATATATTGAGGTTGTTGTTGCTAGTGTATTTTTCCAGGGTTCTACCTCGAGGTGTAGTAATTCTTGATCCCCACAGCGTGTGCTTTACATTGTAGTCTCTCGCTGCGATATACTTGTCACCTAAGTGTTGAAAGTACTCTTCCCACATTTGTGTTGTCATTTTGTGTCGCGGTGGTACATATACTGCTGAAAAACTGGAAGTGGTTGCTGCTACTTTGTACTGTAACGGTGGTTGCTTGGGTATATTCCTTTCTTACTTGGCTGTGTAAGTAATGTTTGATATCGTTTCTTATTATCACTGCGACCCCTCCGTGTGCTTTTCCTGAGTGGTGTTTGGTATCATATATGGTGTAGTATGGTATTTTCATGTAGCTTTTTGGAGTGAAGTGTGTTTCTGAAACAAGTAATATGTCTATATTGTCGATATGTCTATATTGTTGTTATACAGGAATGTTTTAGTTTCTAGGGCCCGTTGTTGTTGGCCGTTTAAGTTTCAGGCTGCTATTTTCAGCGTGTCCGTTTTTATTTTTTGCTTAGCATGTTTGTAAGAAGTTGCAACATGGCTGTGATTTGTTGCGTTTGCTCTCTGAGAACTGCGTTTTGTTCGCTTATAATTTTTGTTAGCATTTCGGTGTTTTTGATGGATTGTTTGAGCAGTTCCTTGATTTCTGTAGTGTCGTTGCTGTTATTGTTCTGATTTTGGTTGTCTAAGGGTGGCGATTGGTTGACTACTTGCGCGTAGCTTCGGCTACCAACAGTGTTAGTGTTACTGTGGTTATTGTTCATTACGTGTTGTAGATTTGGTGTTGTCTCAGTTTCTGTGCTATCCTGTTACGCGTGAAAGTTATTGTGTGCCCTGTTTCGAAGCGGCGGAAACAGTTTACGTTGCAGTTGTTTTCTGACTACACAGCCTTTGTAGCTAGCTGGGTGGTTTCCATTGCAGTTGTATCATTTTACTTCATTTATTTTTCCTATGTATGAACAGTTTATTGTTAGGTGCTTTTCTGCGCATTTGACACATACCGGGATTCTGTTAGAGTAATTTTTTGTGTGTCCATATTGCTGACATCGTGTGCATTGCGGTATGTCTTTTTTATGTCTAGGTGGCTCCACTGTTACTATTGTGTTTAGAACCTTCTTAATTTCAAAAATTTCTTTGTTATTATTTTTAGGTTCGAGTTCTATTAGGAATAGCGGTAATGGTTGTTTAGTATCATATCTGGTTATGTTATTTATTGCCCTTACCTGGTGTCCGATTTTTGCTAGTTCTTCGCATATGTTACTTGTATTTGTCTTTGGGTGTAATCCTCTGATTACTGCTTTGTAACTTTTATCAGTTTTAAGCTGGTAAGTGTGATACCCGGCGTTTTTTTCTTTTGGTGTTTTTGTCACTTTTCTCAAATTTCTAGGGTGTTCGTTTGTATTTTTACCTGGTCTTGTTTTAATTGTTTTATACTGTAATTTTCTTTTCCTGCCGTGTTGTTAAGTAGTTCAATGAGGGGGTCTGTTATTTGGGCTTCAATGTAAATTGGTGGTGGTTTGGCGATGTGGGTTATTGGTTTTCCAGTTGGGTCTGTTTCTTTCTCTTCTGGCAGTGCACTGAAGGAATTTCGGAGTGTAATTTCTTGCAGCCATTGTTGTTTTTCCTAACGTTTAGCTTTCCTAACGTTTGTGTTTGGTGATTTTTTTTGTTTTTTGTTATAACTTGCCACCTTCCAGCTTTCATCCTGGTGGGTTAGTTCGTTATTGGTTTTATTCTCTTCATTGTTTTGTATTGGTTCCATTTCAATTTCGTTTGTAACTGAGCACTCCTGTTCTTCGTTTAGTGATTGGCTTGGGTTTGATATGTTTGTTGCTTTGTTTATGTAGTATGTTCCATCTTTGCTAATTATTTTTATCGGTGGGATGTGTTGTTGCATTTTAGATTTAATAATAGTCTTCTTAGTAGAAGACACGGATTTCCACCATTTGGCTATGGGAGTTGTCGTTCGTAACTTTCTTTTCCCCACTTGCCTGTTTTAGCAGCACTGTTTTACACGTCCGTTTAGCTCGGCTGCTCGGACAGAACTGCGGACAAGATGGCAATCAGATGTCTACGCTCTCTTATTGCGTATCCTCAATAGTCTTAAGAACCCACCATAAATCTTAGGATTTTTCTAGTTAAGATCCTTCAGACCGAACAAATATCTTTTTACTTCAATTGTTTCTTAAATTTATTGTCCATTCCAGGAAGATACGGGAAATCTGGGTTTTCTCACGTATGATGCTTCCCGCTAGCAACTTTCTCTCGGGGAGCGTTAGCACCCTTTCTCACCCACCAACCTGGTAGATTAACCAATTAACAGCGACGTTTATTTCCCTCACTTTTCTAACGAAAACTTGCCTTTAACGAATCAGCTTATCTCGTGTCCTTAGACCCACCGATCACAAGTTTTCCTCCGCAGCATCATCGTCACTGAAAGTTCAGTTGTTCTATATGTTTTGATCCCTCACGTTTACACTTACTTTGCTCAGTAACTTATTGTATATTAATCGACATCGTAATTATTTTCTATTGATTTATAACTATCTTGTCTACAAGTTGTTGGAATAAACAGTAAATTTTTAACTCAGTGTATACTCAATTCAACCACCTCTATTATCCTAACCGCAATAGGGGTTCGATCAACTACGAGAAAATAGAGGAGACCTATTTTTCAACGAACGACGTCTCCCACTAGCAACTTTCCCTCGAGGACGGCTGGCATCTTTTTCTAATCACCGATATGGAGATTGACCATTTAGCAGCAACGCCAATTTCCCTTACTTTCGGAACGAAGGCTATCCTCGACGAATCCGATGATCTCATGTTCTTAGACACACTCCATTATAGTTTTTCTCTGTGGCATCATCGACAAAAAGAGTAACACCTTACGACCAGTGAATATTACGCGACCGACTTAGATTTTGTGAGCACGTTCATCTATCATCCCGTTGACCGCGGATTCGTTATTGAACCTAGGATCATTGTCATTAGTTTCTCGAATATCTAATTACCACGGTTACTTGTCCAATTCTATAATAATCGTATTTGCACTAGTCAATGTCTTCTCTATTGCATAACGACAACGTGTAACCCAAATGAAGATTCGTTTCACGCCCCTAACCCTAATTCTAATGTAAACCCGACATACTATATTGTGTGTATACGTGTATAAAGTAGGGGTTACACGCTTTAAAAGCCGGTAGAAGTTTCTGATTGGCGGGAATTGCAATAATTAGACCAACGTTTTGGAAATAGGGTATCAATATTGAACTCCATCAATAATTATAGGAAAGTTAGTCGACCGCTTGTGCATTGGCGTACACCAACACCGACGCTGAGTGACGAAATAAGGATCGGACCGATCGACAAGCAAGTGACCGTGAAGGACGCGGAACCGACCCACGATCAAGAAGAGGAGGACGTCGCATAACTGCGAAGGAGGGTGCGCTTTCTGGAAAGAGAGGTCAGTCGTCTCCGAGTGACGGTGGAACGGCTGACCAAGGAATGCACGGAGAGGGCAGCTAAAGATGATAACAACGACGGTAAAGGACAAGAGGTGGGGATCACATCTACGAGGGGGACGAAAGAAAATGCTTCCGGGGTCCCAATGGGAACGATTATGGGTCCCCCTCCCCCACCTCCCCCACACCCCTGATCAACGTCGCGCCGTTTCCGCTGTCACGACAGGTCGGGGAGTAATACAAAAACTAAGAAAACGGATAGATTCGGTGGTCTAGGACCTCGAGATCCACTAGAGGATCTCAAGAACCTGTCCTCCGTAAGTTGGAGGAGTGTTGGCGAGAAATAATGCCAGGGGAGCGATCCCCCCGGCTACGGATGCTGGCGCCACCGCAAGAACCGTACAAGCACGATTGTCGACCGTGGAGTCGTCGGCCGACGAAACAGGATTCACTACCATCATAGGAGGAGGAAGAGGGAGAGCGAGGCGGAAGAACAGGAAGACAACGACGCAACCTCTTCCAACGGTCCATGCGCCGACCGAGGACGCAAGAACCAAGAGACGGGTATCGTCGTCTTTTCAGTCATCGACGTTACAAACAGTTGACCCCCGGGACGGCGACCGGTAGTGGCGGAACAAGGGCAAGGTAGCCGCTCGGCCGCCGGTGCGCCCTCGCACGGGAAGGGAATCCATGCGAGGAGCGAGCAGCGGCGATGGATCCGGAGCTATCGGGACAGGAAAGAGACGTAACGCTAGTGGGCGAGACCTGCGCGGCGAGAAAGCGCTGTTCCTTCCTCGACCCCCACGGTCTGCCGCGGTATCGCTCACCATGAGGGGCGGCTCGGGCTTCACGTACAGGGATGCGATGTCGGTGATGAAGAGGGAAGTCAAGGTTTCCGAACTCGACATCATGGAGTTAAAACCGAGGAGGGCGATCACGGGGGCGCTGCTGTTCGAAATCTCAGGCCAGGACGCTGGGACCAAAGCATCGCGACTGGCCGAGCGAATGGCGGCCACGCTGAAGGACTTGCCCGCAAAGGTAACCGTGCCGCGAAGGACGGCCGAGCTAAGAGTGATCGGACTGGAGGACTCGGTCACCCCGGAGGAGGTGGCAACCGCCGTTCCTGAGGCCGGGGGCTGCCACGTCGACGAGATCAACGTGGGAGTTATACGCTCCGCTTCTCGGGGCCTCGGGTTGGTGTGGCTACGCTGCCCGCTGACAGCGGCCAGAAAAATCAGCAGAGGAGGAGACTCCCGTCCAGGAGGTAGGATTAACATAAGTTAGTCAGCGGCAAGGGTTTCCCCTCTCCCGGCGCGCCGACTCCAATGCTTCAGGTGCATGGAGTCGGGTCACGTGCTCCGGGACAGCACATCGACGGCCGACCGGTTGGAGCGCTGCTACCGGTGCGGGGCGGAAGGACATCGTTCCAGGGACTGCCCGGCGCGAGTACCTAAGTGTCCGTTGTGCGCGGACTTGGGACTGCCCGCGTCGCACCGTTTGGGGTCACCGGCATGCAAACCGCCTGCCCGTAAAAAGAGGGCCGCACAGGAAGCAAGGACCGTTCCAGGCGACAGCGGGAACGCGGCGACGAGGAAGGAAACGATGCCGCCGTTAACTGGCCCCACGAAGGCCAGAAGAAAGGACGGAGAAGTCGGGCACACTGACTGCGAGGGGAACGGCCCGGAGGAGGCTATGGAGACGGAGCCTTCCCCGACGTGAGCGGAAGAAGAGGAGAAGGAACTGCTCCTTCAGTGCAATCTTAACTGCTCCCACCGGGCTCAGGACTTAATGTTCCAGAGCCTGACGGAGCGGCGGATCGGTCTGGCAGCGGTGGCCGAACCGTACAGCATTCCCGACGCGTCACGGGGCGCTGAGGATCTGATCGGCCCGGTCACCATATTCTGGACCGGAATCGCGAGAAGCCCCTCCTGCTCGGTGATCGAGCAGGGACGGGGCTTCGTGGCCGTGAAATGGGGCGACCTGGCTGTGGTGGCCGTCTACGTGTCGCCCAACATCAGCCGGACAGAATACGCCTGCTTCCTGGACGGTCACGCGGCTTGCGCGAGGCGTTTGGGCGCCTGCCCGTCACTGGTCCTCGGGGACTTCAACGCCCACCCCACGGCATGGGGCTCCCGCAAGACCAACGGAAGGGGGCGCGACGTACTGGACTGGGCGGCCGCACTCGACCTCCGGCTTATGAACCGGGTGTCGTCCATCACGTGCGTGGCGTGGCGGGACGACACCATAGTGGACCTCACATGGACAAACCCTGCCGCTTCCCCCCGTGGTTCCGGTTAGGAGGTGTTCCCGGAGGAGATCCTCTCGGACCATCTCTACATCTTGTTGAAGGTGGCGGTTGGCGGCGCTATGGGCAACCGTTCGTTGGGTGCGCGCGGGCCCATCGGCTCACCGGCCATCAGGGTAGTGAGGGGCTTCCGCACCATTTCGGCGGCAGCAGCGGCGGTGCTCGCCGGGTTTCCCCCGTTCGAATAGCACGTCCTGAGGTGTCGCGAGATTTATCTCCACCCT
Organism: Bombus bifarius; assembly: GCF_011952205.1. Taxonomy (NCBI): domain Eukaryota; kingdom Metazoa; phylum Arthropoda; class Insecta; order Hymenoptera; family Apidae; genus Bombus; species Bombus bifarius. Next base: position 503,381 of record NW_022885576.1, read on the forward strand.
CGGGGTTTGTCGGGCGGGGGCGGCCCGGTGTGTCGTTCATACCGCTTTCCAGGCCTCTCTCGATCGCAGCCGGGACGATTATCGTGGAGGTTTTAGTCGGTTGGAGTCCGGCACTACCACGCCGCTTTTCCCCAGAAGCGGCCTGGTGTCAGAGCGGATTTCCTCCACGTTAATAAAAAAATAAGTGTGCATTGGCTTACGGAAGAACAAGTCATTGCACTTGCACGTTTATACTCAGTAATAGGTTTACGTTGCACTGCTCATCGCGTCGGTATGCCACATATAGTGTGTTGTATAATTTACATTAATTTATAATTAATTTTAAGAAAATAAATAAGAAAAATGACTACAGATATTCCGGAATAACGCCCACGCTAGTAGAAGAAACTATTGTCGCTGGATACTCCGGGAATTACATCAGAATTGGACTTTTCTACATTCTCATATTATATTTTACTCCTCAGAAGTACGAAACGCATCGAAACATTTGATTTTCTCATAATTGTAATATCAATATGCATCAGCAAACAAACAAATGATAATATCGATTACGTGCTTTACTAAATATGTAAAACTTACATAATTAAGATCGGTCTCAGCAATAATAACATTTTTTTATCATTTTCCATGAAGTCCATCTACAACCAATGGTTCTTTTCAGACTTTTGTTCCTCGGGATGGATATTATACAACGCAATAAAAAAACTTAATCTTGAAGATGGTGCTCAAGATCAATTTTGCAATCAACTTTTTCGACAGAATTCCACCGATTCAAAGGTGTAGAATGTTGTACATACATATATGTATACAAAAATTGCAAAAAATTAGAAGGAAAAGAAAAAATAAGTTATAAAGTTAAAATTTGGAACCAATTTGAGCTATTACAGATGATTTGTGTTTTATTTTGTTTTGTGTTTTTTTCCGGCTTTTAGCTGCAGAAATATATATGTACTTATATGTATATATTTTACACGCGGCTGTAAATTCTATGAAAAGAATAAGAAAGGAAAAAGAATCCAAGTCGAGATCTTCGACTAATTGTAGATTGTTCGATCGATGACTGTTTCATTTTCATATATATATGTCGGATTAGGGTTGGAATTTTGGGGTTAGGTCCCCATTCGATGAACCTTAGGTCATTCGATGAACCTTCGCTCAAATTTACCATCGCGGATATAGCTGATATTTATTGGTACAAATGTGGGCACTACAAGAGGCTATAAGTAATAGCGGCGATCGGATGGTCAAGATGTTGATGACAACGAATTCAGGTTCGACAACGAATCCACGGTCCACGGGATGACGAATGCGATACACGTATAACTCCACGTACAAGTAAAAGTTATCTGCATGAACTCTACCAAAATCCAAGTGGAGGTTATATATTCCTCTCCCCACCTCTCGGGTCAATCTTTGTTTTTAAGGAAAGCCATATAATCATTCCATCCCTCTGTCAGGTAAACGTCCCTCCCATGATTGTGAATACGTTCAGTGACCCGCTATGTCATTTCGAGCCCAAGCCCATCGTCATAAAATCGGATTAGAGCATTAAAACTACTTCTTATTTTTATTACTTAAGTGTAGCTATAGGGTATTGGGGTTTTTCCCAACATTCCAAAAGAGAAGTCCCGATGTTCTTTCATCTTCGACATATATATGTCGGGTTCGCATTATGATTAGGGTTAGGGGCGTGTAATGAATCTTCATTTGGATTAAACATTGTTGTTATGCAATAGAGAAGATATTTACTAGTACAAATATGATTATTAGTACAAGTGTGGATATTGCAGAATTGACAAGTAACGGTGATGATTAGACACTAATGACAATGGTCTTAGGTTCGATAACGAATCCGCGGTCAACGGGATAACAAATGTACTTTCTTTCAAAGTTTAAGTCGGACTCGATTTAGTTGTCTATGATACAAGTATTACTAAACTAGCTCTTTGTTAAAACGTAAAAAATATTCACCGAGCGTAAAGACGTTATGTAACTCGTTAATGAGAACTCACGAGAAAGAATGACTTTCCGTTACGATGATGCTGCAGAGGAAAACTATGATGGGGTGTGTCTAAGGACACGAGATCATCGGATTCGTGTCTAAGGATCGTCGACATCTGGTAATCATCTTACCCGAAGAATAGGGTCTGCGTGTGGCGAGACACGGGACAGAAACCGTTGGAATGTTTACTGTCGAGTGCCGCTACAACTATTTCTTTTTAAGGAGAGCTATACCGTTACCCTATACCTTTGTTAGGCAAAACGTTCATCCCTTAACCGCGGCTACGTTCGGCGACTGTTTGTCGCCTCGTGCCCAAGCTCATTATCACAAATCTCGAACAAATACAATCGGATTGAATGACAACAATTGCTTAATTACGGCTGTGGTAGAATTCAGATTAAAGTGTTAAGGGGTTTTCCCAAAATTCCAAAGGAAAAGCTTCGGTGTCCTTTCATCTCCGACATATATATATATCTTCAATAATGAAATCCTTTTATATAAATTAGTGTATATATACGTATGTAAATTATATGCAATAATAATTACATATAAGATAAATAAAACAAATTTAAGAGAAAAGAAGAGAAAAAGGAATGAATGAAAGGAAAATCAGCCAAATTAGATCAATAGTTTGTTACTCTGTTTTCAAAATTCTCTTTTATATCTAACTTCAGTAAGCTCTCTGTTCATAAAATATATAAAAAATAGAGAATAAAGAATGAAATAAAACAACACGAAAAAGGAAAAATGAAACAAGATACAAAGACATGAAATTCATGAGAAATATCATTTTCATTCTATTGTTGTGTTTATTTTTATATCCAGCTTCGGAACCCCTTTCATATTAACTCGTACGTGAAATACATCACCCTTCCTCTTGCTTATGACGCAGACATTTTCCAAAGGTACACCGACCCCTGCACTGTGGCTGGCTGGGGACGACACATTCCTGGATCCAATGTACGTAGTTAATCGCATCTAATTATTTACTGTCATCTACAAAAATTGTTTTATTGATTGACAAGCGTAGAAACATTCTGTTTAAACTTGTATTGTACGAAGCGTGGAAAATCCACAAGTGCTTGAAGCATGAATATGGAATAGAGCACATGAAAGAATACAGAGTAAATATAGATCATATAGTGGAAATCTGAAGTTGAATTTCATTAATTCTTTGAACAGAAAAAAATGAAGTTTACTTCCAATTTTATTTTCTTCTTTAGATATGCTCTCATCCTATTTTATGTTTTCTACTTACTTTGTGTATTGTATTGTATTTTATAGTTCTTTCTTTCTTCCTATGACTTTTTCCTGTTGTTCATATTCCGAATTTCGTTTCTGACTATAGACTCTACGGTATAATTCTAACTTCGACAGTGAGTAATAAATCGACTAGAATAGAAGAACTTTTAACTTGCTTGTGGTAACGCATTTCAATTTAGAAAGATGATTTTGATTTTGAATTTGAATTTAAAAACGTGATTTTAAATCTGAACTTGAATGTTTACAGGGAACGGGTTAATAAAAGATTTCATTAAATTAATAAGGAATAATAAATATTCTAGTACAGCCAAATAATTTTATTTAGAGAGGGTCTGGTACTTACCTTCGTAGTGTCCAATTACCTTTGATTCCACCGGAAAAATGTCCAGTTTCAGGAGTAGATAGTAAGTTGCATTTATGCGCAGGCGTATTACAAGGTGGACGAGATGCTTGTCAAGTTTGTAACAATTTAAATTCAAATTTATTTTATACCTAGGTATCCTTTTCGTAAAAGAAATAAATTTCAGGGTGATAGTGGTGGCCCACTTTTATGCAATGGTACGCAAGTTGGAATAATTTCATGGGGAAAAGGTTGTGCTCGTCCTAATTGGCCAGGCGTATATTGCCGAGTAGACTTATATTTAAACTGGCTAAACGAAACTGTACAGAACAACACTGCGTTTCAAATATGCGTTCCTGATATTACAAACGTTCTCATTATAAAACTGATAATATTCTTTGTTTTGTAAAATAAAAGGTATTTAAAATAAATTATATATGTATGTGCGAATAATTTATAAATCAAGTGAAAGATTATAGGTCAACAGAAAAATATTTTATTGTAGCAATAACACTTATATGTACTATACGAATGTGGTAAATAAATATTAAATAGTTTTTAAACTTGGCGCAAGTTTTATGCATCCTGCCATCGCTACATCAGCATTAAATAAATCGAGGTTCTAATTTATATAACATTGTTAATTAATAGAATTTTATAATTGAATAAACTTTTCCTTTGAGAATCATTCCTTTTTTAATTTATTCTGTACTTTTTTGATACATAGTACTCGATGAATACAGAGAAAATATAGCGGTTTCAAGTTTGAGAATCCATTCGCACTAATTCAAAAGTATTGTATAGCGTATTGTATAGCTTTCATTAACGTGACAACCACCTAGACGGTGAATTTTGTTGTTTATTGCAACATCGTAAAGTATCAAAATATGCCCTTATTATTATTATATGAATCGATTTGTCAAATAACATTTTTCGTAAAGGTTTGAAGGAAATCTATACATACTGCTCACGATCCAACGATCTAAACAGGTCTCGACACTCGTATACCAATGCCTAGGGAAACTGTTCGAACATTGAGTCTTGACTAGTTATGGAAAATCAGCATGGAAGACAAGAAAGTTCTTGTTTTGCGTATGCGTGACATGCTGTGAATATTTCAGACTAGGGTACTTTATCCGTCTCTGTCTGTCTCGCAAGAACGCGACATTTGTCGACTTTTCATGTTGATTTTTCACGACTGAACACGAGTCAATTTTTGTATGGTTTTCCTAGCATGTATGGATACCTGTTTGTATGATCGTGCCCACGATCGAACCATATTGGACGATTGGTCTTGAAACTCCCGCGGTGGAAGATGCGATTATGCGGTGACTTGTGTTTCTCCAATCCGCCACTAACGACGTTACTGCAGAGTAGTCGAAACAATAGAGTGCACAAGGCCATAATTTTGTTTTCCCCAAAATGAAATTTAACCATACATAGAATTGTTTATGAATAAATAATGTATACTTATAAAATATTATAAAAATTGTAAAAAATTTACTTGGTTACTTCTACCACAAGGTACTTTATTGAAATTGTTTTAACTACTCAACATTAGCGCCTTGTGTGCGATGGACAATACAAGAAACTTTCTGTCCTCAAATCTAGAACTAATCCCAGCGTAGGAGTTTTCAGACCTATGTATTAGTGATGCCGATACATTTGAATTTTATCGATATGTATTGATAGATACTCAGAGTATCGATATAATATCGGGAATAAAATATCGATATTATCAATATCGATACTCAACGACTGAGTTAAACTACTTTTCATAATTTTTCATCATTTATTTAGAGTAAGTTGTCATGTTTGGGGTTCGTAGCGGCGCAGAATTATTTCGCGGCGATTTTCTCACGGACGTTACGGGTTTGCAATCTTTTAACTATGAGGTGCTTTCATCGTACATTTAACCTGGCCCGCGATAAGACGCTTTTACGCCGAACTTACAGTGCAGGCACGACGGTGTGCCTAGTAATAGGCGCGAAGTATGGCTAGTAAGCTAGTAAGCGTCAGTAGACGCCTAAGGTTTATATCGTATACCGAATCGTCTATGCAGAAATCCTCGAGGACGGGGAAACTGGGGCATATGACGATCGGCTATAGTTTCCACGTGATAAGAGAGGACGATTTCTGCGACAGCGGGTTCATACAGCTCGCGAAAAAGTTTCTGCAACTGTAACTTTGGCATTCGACATCACAAAGTACAAATACGATATTTTATTTCATTCATTCATTCATTCATTTATTCATTTGTCACAGAAAACTATTTAAATGAATATTGATTATGAATCATTATTTCCAACAAAAAAATTTAACAAAATTACAACTTTCAAAACAAACATGTACACGTTATATTTAATACCTTTATATTTGACTCGTATATTGAAAAGTAAACTTGTCTTTAATTTTGTTTAATTTGTTAAAAAATGGCGTAACTATTAGCTCTAGCTATAATATATGTAAATAATATTATGTCCAAAATATCACACACGATTGAAACACTTCAATGTTATTAAACTTTTTATTGTAAAGGTAAAATGATAGTGTAATTTTAGAGCTTACAAAGGTTTTTAATAATGAAAAAATACTTATATAACATTTGGTACACATTAGTTAGATACAAAAAAATAATGATAATATAATCATAATAATCATATATTTGAGATGGAAGTTGGTCTGTATTATCATTATCATGGTGCCACTTTTTCCTTTCACGCCTTCTGCTACTCTATCCATTGTGAGTCAAGTACACGATTACATTAAGGAGAGAAAAGAGACAGTATTTTTACATGATGGCGTCATACAATGAATTCTAACTTCTCGATTCAAGCGTCTGCTGCGGACAAATTAATCAACATTGTCAGATCACTAAGAGCCTTACCCTCACCACGGCAGTTCCCAGACCTTTATATATAATTTTGTCTCTCGAACTGAAACTAGGATTCCTGATGCGGTGTTATCACGTTGTTCGACACAGCTAGTAATAGAGCCAGCTATGACCATTGTCGTATATAATTAGAGATAATTTTGCGCCGGTACGAACTGGGAACGTGATAATTTGCTTTATATAAATGGTGAAAAATGATGAAAAGTAGTTTAGTTCAGTCATTGAGCAAGCTTAGTGATTTACTTCATATATTTTACCTTAGATGCTTTCATCAAAAGATTGAATTATTTAATTTTGTATTTACAAAATCCTAACTTCTCGACCGCAGCGTTCTACAGTGATCGATTTGTAAAACACAACTCCCGATATTAACAGTCTTACTCCTTCCACTGGAGTTTTTAGACCTGTGAATACGACCGTAATAGGGACCAAGCATAAATTTCATTGCCTGCAGCGAGGTGTGGAACCGCTTCCAGAGGACCAGGAATAGGGTCACGTGGTGTTTGCAGCGCATTCGTCACCATCTCAATGAGGTATACCAAAAAGAGGAAATAAACCAGTTCAGTTTCCTGTTGAGTGCCGAAGCGTGCAGACGAGTGTCTAGTGCCCTGTGAAGTTCACAAAAAACACGTGACGCCCATCCGTCGAAAGTGATTCGAATCAGACTTAATCCAAGTCTTTCTTAACTAATGGAAAATCCAACGCTCCTAATCTCTGATCCGAATCATAGCCTCTCGACTAGTTATTTCAAATTGAATTAACTAGATCGATGATGGCCCAAGTATATCGACCGACTCTCTTCAGCCATAACTGCACCGCTCTACCTCCTCTGTGACAAAAGGACAATATATCCCTCCTAACATTCGACACTAAAAGCATTAAAAAGCGTAAGCTAGAAATAGTTAAAACAAACGCAAACATTAGCCAAAACGAACAGTCAACAACAGTACCTATAATAGATACGCAATACGAGAGTCCACAAACGACTCCATGGACATAGCTGAAACACCAACTAACCAAAATATGCGTAAAAATCCCCCTCCCTCGCCCATCTTCATTGACGATGTCATCGACATTCAAACAATGGTAAAGTCCATTGCGAAAGATATTAACAAAGAGAATTACAAACTTAAAATAAACAATAACCAAGTCAAAATTCTGCCGACTAACCCAGACTCCTATAGAAAACTAACAAAGCTACTAAAAACCTTAAACGCAAACTACCACATGTATCAACTTAAACAAGAAAGACCTTCTCGAGTGGTACTACGCAACATCCACCACTCAGATAACTTGGACGAACTGAAATCCGAACTCCTAAATCATGGCCACGAAGTAACAAACATCAGCAACATAAGACATAGAATCTCGAAAAACCCACTATCCTTATTTTTCATAGACTTACAACAAAAGCCAAACAATAAACAAATTTATAACATCAATCGATTAATGAACTCGGTAGTCAAATTCGAACCTCCTTTTATAAAAAAAGAGATAGTGCAATGTAAAAGATGCCAAAGGCACGGTCACACATAGAAATACTGCAACCATAATAGCCGCTGCGTTAAATGTGCAGGTATACACCCTACTGAACAGTACACTAAATCTCCATAAACCCCTGCGAAGTGCATCCTCTGTCAAGGAGACCACCCTGTGAACTATAAAGGTTGCTCAGCCTACAAAACCTTGTACACAAATAAGTACCCTAAACCCAGAGCCAAAGAGATAACCAACCAAGTACTCAATCCTAAAAAATTCTCTACTACTTCAATGTTCTATGCCCAAGCAGTACAAGGACATCAAAACAATCCGAAAACCCATAGGGACCATTCTCAAAATAGTATTTCCAGTTCACAAAACATAGATAACTTCTCTAGACTCGAAAAATTAATCGAAAAACAATCAGAACAAATTAATAACTTACTATCGCTATTAACACTCCTCATGGATAAATTAATACACCTCGATACAAAATAAAACCAAGACGCATAGCTCTTTGGAATGCCAACGGTCTAGCTCAACACAAATACAAACTAGAACTCTTCTTAAAACAACAACAAATCGACGTAATGCTCATATCTGAAACTCACTTCACCGACAAAAATTACCTAAAAATAAACGGTTATAACTTCTACCATACCCAACATCCCAGTAGAAAAGCCCACGGCGGCACCGGAATTATTATCAAAGCCAGCATTAAGCATTACGAGCTTCCATCGTTCCAGAAGGACTACCTTCAAGCTACAAACGTAGCGGTAGAAGATTGCCATGGTACAATCACCACTTCAGCAGTGTATTGTCCTCCTAGACACTCCATTTCTAAAGAAGACTTTGATAACTTCCTTGATGCTCTGGGCAATCAATTCATAGCTGAAGGAGACTATAACGCCAAACATATCCAATGGGCAGCAGACTTATCACAGTAAGAGGCAAAAATCTCTTGAATAGCATAAACACCAACAGTCTCAACTACCGCACCACATATGAACCCGCTTATTGGCCCACTGACACTAACAAAATACCTGATTTACTTGACTTTTTTATAACTAAAAATATCTCGCCAAGATATGTCCAAATCAACTCCTCGGCAGAACTCTCTTCAGACCATTCCCCCGTTATAGCAACAATTATCTCAACAATTATCGAAAATCCACCTAATGGCTTTATTCATAGCCAACTCACCAACTGGCAGCTCTTTAGAGAAGTCTTTAATCATTCAACATCAGCCTTAATTTCCCTAAAAACAAATGAAGATATCGAAACAGCCACGGAATACTTAAACAACAGCATGATAAACGCTCTCCGCTCCTCCACACCTACTAAGACTTCTATCAACAAACATGAATACCCCCATTACATATTTAACAAAAATCGCAGAAAAACGTAGGCTTAGAAGAATATGGCAGATCCATAGAACACCTGAGGACAAACGCAAACTAAATAACGCGACTAGGAATCTAACCAAAATCATTAAAAATTATAAAAACGACTGTTTCCAAAAATATCTCGCCAATTTGTCTCCCACAGCTGACTCCAACTACTCACTATGTAAGGCTTCCAGGAAACTCACGCGTCCCCCGCAAATAATCCCTCCTATCCGCAGTCCGCAAGGTGGCTGGGCGCGTAGCCCTATAGAAGAAGCCAACCTGTTTGCTGATCACCTATCTAACGTATTTAAACCTCACTCCTCCAAAACTGCCGCGGAAATAACCGAATACCTGCACTCTCCCTTCCAAATGTCTCCTCCTATTGAACCCTTCACTTCTGTAGAAATTACAGAATTAATCCGTCGCCTAAATCCCAGGAAAGCATCGGGGCATGACCAAATATGTAATAAAGCAATCAAGGAACTTCCCACAAAATGGATTGCACTCATTACATCAATTTTTAACGCAACTCTTCGCCTTGAATACTATCCTATGTCCTGGAAAATATCACTGATTACTCTCATCCCTAAACCCAGAAAACCGATATATGAAACTAGCTCCTATCGCCCAATCAGTCTTTTACCTACTTTGTCAAAACTATTCGAGAAGATGCTAACGAACCGAATCCTTCCACTCTTAGAGGACTTGAAAACGCTTCCGGAAACCGAATTGATGATCTGGTAGTAACATTCGACAATAAAGCAAATCCATCGCATAACACATGATATCAGCCAAAACTTAGAAAAGAAAAATATTGCTCAGCGGTATTCCTGGACATTCAACAGCCATTCGACAAAGTATGGCATGAGAGCTTCTATACAAACTAAAGAAAATCCTACCACACACCTACTACTCCATCCTAAAGTCCTACCTAACCAATAGACAATTCATGGTTAAATACTTAGACGCCACAACCGCAACATTTCCAATAGAAGCTGGCATATCCCAAGGTAGTGTCCTTGGACCCCTGCTGTTCTCCATCTACACTGCCGATTTACCAATATTAACAGAAATAACTATAGCGACATTTGCTAACGACACAGCGCTATTAGCATCCCACGTAGACCCGATAATCGCATCATCCACTCTCCAGCGATGTCTCGACTCTATGGAAAAGTGGTTTCACAAATGGGGCTTCAAAATTAACGAAAACAAATTCACACAAGTAACCTTCACGCTGAGGAAACAAACCTGCCCACAGGTGACCATTAACAATATAAAAATTCCTAACAAGGATTCAGTCAGATACCCGGGCATGACTCTGGACAGGAGATTAACATGGAAACAACACATCACAGACAAATCGAAGCAACTCAAGGCTAAACTTAAAAAATTCTACTGGCTCATTTACCGACGTTCCAACCTAAACACACAGAACAAAATTTCACTCTACAAAACCATAATGAAACCTGTCTGGACCTACGGAATCGAACTATGGAGTACAGCAAGTAATTCCAACATTGAAATAGTTCAACGCTTCCAATCGAAAACACTAAGATCCCTAATAGATGCAACCTAATAGATGTTACCAAGGAAGCAATACATCGCGACCTCAAGATACCCACAGTCAAAGAAGAAATAACAAAATGTAGTAATAGATATATCAAAAGAGTTAACAAACATCGAAACCCTCTAATTACTAAATTACCTAATACGTCGGACCAGATCCGCAGACTAAAAAAACACTATCCGTTAGACCTAAGCACTAGATTCAGCTAGATATTTCTAATAAGTAATATTTACGTATTTGTTATACTATTATTTATAAATTATACTTATTTATAAATTATACTTATTTATAAATTATACTTACTTATAATGAGTTAATAAGTTTATTAACTTATTATAAATAATTAGGCATGTCACTGAGCCACGCCAGAGAAACTTACTCAAAATTCTCAATGCGAGAATTGATTGTAAAGTACTTGTAAAGTACTTTATTAAAGTATTAAAAAAAAAACAGTTAATCAGCTACACCAATTCACTCCTACTAGATGATACAAAATTTTTGCAAAAAGAAGCATTACTGATTTGAAAATGCGTTAAAAATATGAAATAATTTCTATTTTATTTATATTGTATTTAAACACATATGCAACAACGATTAATATTTTTCATTTACTTACTAAACAATGAATAAAGAATAAATCAACTGTACTCCGCTACCGATATTATATTTTGAACAGTGATAGAGAAGGATAATTAGTATATATACTTCAAATACGATTGTAATTAAACTTGGAAAAAAGAATTTTGCAACAGGCCAAATTTACATCATTCTCAGTCCCGTAAAAAGTTTGAACTGCTTAAGCATACTTGGTTTAGCATCAAGCATAATTTTTAATAAACCGTATAAAAGCTCTTGCAGAAATACAAAACTTACGAGGACTTCAGTCGTAAAGAAATAGTTGAGGTCTACTTCCTACGACCAATGTATAGAGAAGCGACCGAAATATGCTTGAAAAGAGAAATTAATAATAAAAACAAACGAGTCAAATCAGCTTTGAGCGACAAGCCTATATGCAAAAACGGACAAAGTACGCTTTCAGAAATAATTTTGTAAAAGAACCGCCGCAATTTTATCGCTTCTAGTAATGTCTCCAGTTTGTGGAGAAACGATCAGACATAATGAAATGAAATCAGTGAATGATAATAGGTCATTTGCGATAACAATAGTTAAAAATGGAGAAATATAAAAAGATTTGTAAACGGGACCAATCGGTGAATTAGCCCTACAAGATGTAAAAGTTTCATTCTAATAGGTTAATCCAGTAAGGAGCAATCGAAAAACATGCATAAAAATTAGATCTTTGCAGTAGACAGTAGTTGACAATAAACAAATGTAAAAAATTCTTTAACGGAATCAACGGAAGAACATGAAGTATACAATGCGTTCAGAATCATCTCTCTTGATCAAATTGTTTCGAAGAAATCGGGGAACGTACATAAAAAGAAAGAAAAACAATATTTTCATCGAGTTGAGATACTTTCGCTCTTTTTTGAAGTCAGTATAAAAATAAATTCTCAACGTGAGAATTGATTGTAATTTTAATAAATAAATAAAAAAAAAAAGTATAAAAATAAGACTTGCGCTTTCGCATTCACGACCAATCATCAATGCGTATCCATATACCACGGAGCCCGCTCCCAGGAAACGGCTCTTTGTAGTTATTATTCGAAGTTTATACATATTCGTTTGTTCGTTCTTGCTATCGAATTTTATTATTTATAAAATTACTTTTAGTCAAAATGAGTAGAAAAGATAATTATGATATTTATGTTGGTGGTAAATCTGGAATTTTCAAAGGTAATTGTAAATACTTAATTCTAACATTATGTCTACTTTAATCTGAAAAATCGGATGTTTTACAATAGGTTAGGAGAATACATTAACCTAAAAAGATCGTTTTTATTTTATGTACGAAATATTGTGTTAATAATAATGGCAGCTAAACGAAATATATAAAATTCAATTGTGCATTTTATCGACAGGTGTAAGAGTAGATAAAAAACAATGTACATCACAAAATATACAGAATTTGGCTTCCATAACTAATAACGATGAGGTTACGACAATGTCTTGGGGTGATGATGAGGAAAGAGAAATTCTAATTGCGTGTGGTGTAAAAGACATTAGGAGGTCATGTATAATAAGTCATTTATCGATTATACTGAAATTTCATTTATTATTTATACAAATATCATAACTTCTTTTATTTTACAGTATAAAAGTTTATGATACCGATTGTTCAACATTTACATGTTCCTTCTTTTGCAATATTGGAGCAGGAAAAATTACTGGCATATCTCGATATAATGAGTAAGTAACTTTTAGAAATATCAAATAGTATTGCGGTGTATAATTTTAATATGAGATTTTATTTACAGAGCAATTTTGTCTGCTGTACAATCAGGAGAAATAAAACTCTGGCGATTTCAAGAAGATGGATTTTTGATGAACGCTGGTAAAAATTTAGATAAAATGCGTCATTCGAGAATAAATAAACAAATAATAGCTACTGGAGGTCAAGAACATGCATTAAAATTATTTGATATAGAAAAACAAACACAAATATTTATAGAGAAAAATGTACCTCCTGATTGGTTACAGTTAAGGGTTCCTATCTGGATTTCTGATATAGATTTTCTTCCTGGTACAGAAGAAATTGTTACAACTAGTAAATACGGATATGTAAGATCTTAATTGATATATGTATGATTCTAATATGTAGTTGTTACATTATGTAAACATTTTTTCATTATACAAAAATGAAACTTTTAAGGTGCGTTTATATGATCCAAAATCACAAAGAAGACCTGTTATAAATGTTGAAGTAAAAAATGAAGCATTAACAACTTTAACTGTGGTGCCACAAAAAAGGTATGTGTATATAACATACATAACAAAATGTAATGTATATTTTTTAATGGATATCATACATAAATATGAAAAATTGATTATCTAATTGTAGGCAGATTATAGTTGGTTCTGGCAAAGGTATAATGAATCTCATAGACTTAAGAAAACCAGCTAAAGTATTAAATACATATAAAGGATCAGTTGGAGCTGTAACAGGAATAGCTTGTAGTAAAATTGAACCTTACATTATTAGTGTTGGTTTAGATAGATTTTTGCAAATACATCATATGAATACAAAAGAATTATTAAGAAAGGTAAAAATAATTCAGTATTGGGAAATTTTATATTAAAGAATAGTATTTATCAAGTATTTAATTTAATCAAGTTGCTATTTATTATATATTGTCCTATATTGCAGGTATATTTAACGTCAAAAATATCATGTATGTTGTTACGTTCAGAGTTTTCATTTGCTATGAATAAAGAAGTTAACGAAGAAAATACACAACAGTGTAAGAATAAAACCACTAAGAATTTTCAAGGAAAACAGCAAACTATGCAAAGCAATTCAGATTCTGATTCAGAATATGATATGTTATTTGAGAAAATGCCAGTAATTAGTAACAAAGAAGATAGATCAATGGAAAGAAAGCAAAGGAAAACAAATCCTTCAAGATTAAATAATGAAATTGTAAGTGATTTGTTATATTTCTTTTCTTTTCTAATTGATTTACAAACTTCAATTAATGAAGATAAATGATATTCTTTTTATTTTTTAATATGCAGATTTCCCGTAAACATGAACTAAGGAAAGATGAACTGTCAAAAAGACAGCATAAGAAGATAAAGAAGTCAAATTCGTTAATAGAATAAGTAAGATAATAGTAATCACGAATTATCAGCATCTAATATTAATTATTAGTATTGTTCACAAGTAATAATGAAAATCTTTTTATATTTTCATATGTTTGATATATGTCATATCTTATAAAATTTTAAAAAATTTGTATTAGATAGAGAATATTAAAGATGTTAATACATATGTATAGTATAATGTAAAGATAGGGTAAAGGCACATAGAAATCATTACAAACAATGAAATAAAATGTCTCAGTTACGATGTATTTTGTCACTCAGCAATTCGTTTTTTTTTTTTTTCATTTGTACCTTACATGTACAAGGGACATGAATAATACGCTAATAGCTTTTGCCCTGGATATACAGTACTGCGACGCGACTAAGTGTACTGTCTAATTATTCGATTAATTCTTTTTATTGTACAATTTATTCTTAATACCTTGTTTATAGTGTTTTGGTTCATGAATGCAGCATATACCGACTTCAATGGTTTCTCACACAACAGTAACAATGTTTTCTGTTAATGTTACATTAACTTGTGCTTTCAGCTACAACATGTAATAATATTGAAATCGGATGCGCTGCAGAATGTAGGCTACTGTAGATTTCTTTACGTCTAAAAACTAGAAAAACAGTGAACGTGACAACTTGTAAAGTTGAAACGTATTTTGTACTAAAAGGAAATAATATTCGCAGCTATAGCACACTAAATCTTATTCGGCTACAATCATTTCAGCTGTACAAAAATCATTGTCCCCTCGCTACGCCTCTTGATAATTAATACTAACGTAAATTTGCTTTATCCTGACTGTGCTCTCATCTGAAATGGAATATTTATTCTTATCCTTGTAAATGTACCTAGGAATAAACTCACTAAATTACAGGCACTGTCCCCTTCAAGATTCAAATAGGTAGTTTTCATCTATATTTCTGTAGACGAAATGGAGCTTTGTGCCAAAAAGGAAAATATATTCCCCGGCACAGAGGCCACTTATATACAGATTTCCACATAAATGTAACACATGCAGATATCCTGCATAATTTATAATTCCACCTCTTCTTACATGCAGTAAGCGTAGAATGAAGTCTGTTTCAGGCTGAAACAGTGTTTTTTTAATAAAACATTTTTACAGGAATGCTTTCTGCCACTCATTTTATAATTTGTTATTTAAACAATATACAATATTGAGTAGAGCTTCTATTTTATATAATTCTCAAATACAGTTCAATATCGGTGCTTGTTTAATCTTTGTATGATACTATTAATTTTATAAATATTTACGAGAACCAATTTTCGCAGTTTTCGAAATAATTTCTTTTAACTAATCATCACTTACATGTAAAAAATAACAACATAAAATACAATTATAAAATGTTTCATTTACTGTATTTCTTTTCGAATGCCACTTGTTTCTTTGTCAGTGATTAATAACGTATTGAATTTAGTGAGAAATCGTAAAAATTTTAACATGTTCTCTTTTCAAAAGGAAAATTTGTGAACATATTAGTTAATTTATAAAAATCTCTTGCATATAAAGCAAACACAAACATAGAAATATTTAAAAGAAGCGCTACAAAGTAAAATTATATGTATGTATATACACACAAGTCTAAAAAGACTTAATATGTTCGTAATTAAATAGTTTCATAAATAACTTGAACGAAGTGCTGCAAGTATTTTTATACATTAATTAAAATACCCGTGACAACGCATATTAGTTGTGGAATTGTTCTTATTTTTCACATTTTGTAGGCCTTTCAGTACTTAATAATGTATATTCATCTCATAAATGTTATTTCTTAAAAAACGTACATGAAATAATAACATATAAATTTAACAAGTATTGCTTTCCTGTTGTGAAACATTTCGTGAAGCTTATGTAGAAGTTAGATAATACAATTAATTTCGAACATTTTATCTACTACCTATGTATTTTATTGTTTGTTATTCATTATCTGCACACTACTTCCATTTTATCGTTATATCAGAGTTAACGCAAGATCAAAAGCACCATGTTTTTCTCTTTTTTTTTCGTTTTTTAAAAATATCACATGCTGTGCAATCGTTTAAAAGAAAATCGTTTATTATGCATATCAGTTTCTAATATTCAGACATCCAACGTGACAGTTCATGGATAAGAAGCTTTTTTATAGATAAACATACAGGATATATGTACATGTTTAGACGTTTGCTTAACACTGTATTTCGTTCCTGTCAGGAGAAAGCATGGAAGGCCTCTGTAAAAACGAGGTCCATATTTATTAATTATGGAGCACTCTTTGACATACGACTATTCTGTTTTATGTCTTCTGCACATTTTTCTATACTATATGAGTAAAGTAAATTACTTCATAATCTTTGATTTGAAATAAAATACAAGGATACCAGTATTAGGAGCGTAGTAACATCATAAATCTAAAGGATGCAAGAAACTACTATTTGTTTCCTCGAAAATTCTACTGAAACATTCCCAGTGTACGATTGAAGAAAGGGTGTACAGAATATCATACCCTGAGTAGATAATGGCGTAGCAATCGTTCCTGGCAAGAAGCTCGAACGTTTACGCTGAGTAGCATTTGTACCATAAAAAATTAAGTTTAATTATTTTATACAGTATAGAGCATTGCATTATCGTTTTGTCGCGTCCAGTGAAATTCATTTCATCATTTTCACGCGATTATATTTCAACACGATTACATTATTTTAGATAACAGTTAGTTTTGTGACGTAAATTGATTGAACAAGCGAAGAACAATTTTTCGCATATTTTTCCTAAGTTCTTAAGCATTGTACACGCAAGCATTAAGAACAAACGAAAAACAAGCTTAGTCGTACACTGCTTGATGTCGTTATCTTATAACGGTTTGACGTTATAGTCAAACAATTGATTCACAATTTCATGCTTAATGGCATGTTAAGATAATATTGGCTCAATCTCCTCCTGATACGGCTACTTCTCGCCATGCAGATTCTTGAGACTGATTTACTAAAGTTGACTGAGGTTCAGAAATATCTGATGCTGCAGGACTCAGCGGTGGACTAGGTGTTGCGGGTGCTTCTTCGGATTGGTTTACTTCAGCTGTATCTTGTTCAGCTTCTACTTCACCATCAGGAATGGAAGCCTCCGATTGCACAGAACTCGGAGCCTTTGACGTAGAATCCTGTGCTCTTAACGATACAGAACTATCTTTGTTGCTACTGCCATCTTCACCTAAGCATTGATATTTGTTTGTTATTAATACCTTTTAATCTTAATAATATTACTGCTGTGTATTTTGTCTCGAAAAAATGTAAATTAAGATATATTCTTACCACAAGGCCTAAGAACGAGGTAGAAGAGTAAGTCAGATAGAGAAATTATACCGATTACTTTATCATCATCATCAACCACTACTAACCTATGAACCTAAAAAAGTTTTACATGACTTATTTATATATATTCACAGTCATATAAAATAGTACATTATACTACAAAATTAAATAATTATAAGCTCTGTTCTATTTAAAATGTACTGCAATGAACAATCAATAATCATTTCTAACATATTCTTTTAATATGAAAAATATGAAGATTATACCTCTGCTCTAACAATTCTCTCCATAATAGTAAATAGGGTTTCATCTAATTTACAACTTTGAACTCCTTCAAACCATTCATTACGATGCTCATTTGCTTCTCTTAATGAAATATCTAAATTATTATATGTTTTTTCTGCAGCTAAGTTCTGTGAAAATACAAAAATAACGTATTAGGTAATATTATTAAAAATAAAAGTATAGTATTTGAGACTTATAAAATTCACTTACAATAACATCAAACTTTGAATAAATATTAACCAACTTTCCTTCAGTGTCAATAATTGGTAATGCAGAAACTCTCCTTTCAACAAATTTCTTTAAAGCTAAAATTATGCTAGTTTCTTCTGTTGCTGTTTCTATGTTCTCAAAGGTACCTATCCTTAGATCCCTCAATGTTTTACTGGTGAAAGATGGTTTTGGTAGCTCGTGTATCTGTTAATGAATTATTCAAATAAGATATATATGCCGATAAGTAGTTCCTCTGATTTTACAATTCTTCTTGTTTCATACTTACATAAAGAAACAGGAACCTAAGGATTCGTTTGTGTGTCAAAATATAGAGAACATTTCCAGTATCTGGATCTATCACAGGCAAACGATGAATTCTATTTTGAATTAGAGTTTTAATGGCCTCGTATAAAGATGCATCTGGGCCAATGCTCACTAATGGATGCACTTGATCTTTCAAGACTTCTAAAATGATAAAATTTCAAATATTTATATCTTTGAACATATATAATCTATACAACATCTATCGATAAAAAATATTTACTTCTCCATGTATCTAATTCATGTTCTTCTAATTCATCCATTGTTACAGATGGGCTGGTATAGTACATCTGTAAGATTTTTATAAAGTCTGTTATAGTTAGCATTCCAACAAATTCTTGTCTTGAACTGTCCCATAGTGGTGCAGCTCTCACACCTGTATATAAAGTTATTTATGTAATATACGATAAAATAAATAATTTTATCAGTAATAAATACAAAAATATAAAAAATAATTTGTTAAATATTTACAAATGTATTAAATCATACTGCATGCAGTAAATGTAAATGTTTCCCATGACAAAAAATTGATTTTGTGCAATGAAATGAAATAATGATCATTAAAATGCTATACAAATATATATAATTTTGCAACTTACCATTGTAGACGAGAGCAAAGAAGGCCTTCTTGACGAGGAGATGCGTATCAAAAACAACTAATTTAGCGCTGGTTGGTATTAGATCATAACACTTGTGAAATTTGAAGAACTTTACGAAAATCTGTGATTCGTCCTCCTCTGAAAGTCCAAATAGTTCACAGTAGAGTAACGCTTTTTGGTTACGACGTAGCATCTTTATTTTTTCATGCGATGTCACAATGTTCTTACAATTTACACAATATTTTTCGAATTACTTTCAAGCCTTATCAGCCGGAACGAATTATTATAACATTTAATCTACATAACAAAAAAGTTGACACTTGACACTTTCACATACTCAAATAGTTTAATCTTGATAAAATGATACTTTTCATACTTGCGAGTACGACCTATATTATAGATATAACTGTTATGGCTATGACCACGACCGTGATTCCGTGGTTGTGACTATATTATGATAGGTTATGGTAACAGAATTCGGCGCCGAATCAAAAGTCTTGGCGCTACCTTTGAATATATATAACAAATATGAAATACAGTTATGTCAAAATAACAAACATACGAGAGAATCGCTTATTAGAAATGTGTACTGAGTATCATGAAAATTTTTTGTTTAAATTTTTACAAGTTTTTATAAGTAGTATACTTTTAATTAATATGACAAAATCTGCGTGATGCCATTATCAGTTAAACAGTGTTGCTTGTTAGTTACTTCACAATGCATAAAAATTAGTTTAAGTTTAAATGATATTAACCTTAATTTTGTAGAGCTTATCATATAAAAAACAAACAGAATGTAAATACAAGAATATTGTTTTGCATATATAACTCAAAATATCATAATATTTTGAATCAACTAATTTTGTTCTGATACAATTTTTTCATTGATAGAAGTATATAACATAAGATATTTAAGAATTCGAAATAAATGAAACATTCTGTATATCAGTGTACTACTTATTTGTTGTTACATTACGTAATATACGCAGTTGCTTCTAATAACAAGGAAGTAAGGTATAACGTTAGCAACACGTAGCCTAGAATTCCATTACTCAGAGCTAGAGTATATACATATGTATGCTGTTTCGCTGTAAAGTTTCCATGCATTATGACGATTATTAACTGTTTTCGTATGTATGATATTTATTTCGTAATAAACGAAATGAGAAAAGAGAGGGTAATGAATGAGGGAAATAATAGAAATAATTTTGCTTCAGATATTAAAAATTTTATGACGCGAATAAATGAATGTATGTCATATCAATTCAGACGTTACATGTATCTAATTATGGTTTCATAAAAAAGTATGAAATATAAAATATAAATTAATTTCTTTTTTCATTTTATGCAATATTATATTGTATTTTAAGATAATTTCTCTTATCTCTCTTTGAATAATATCACTATTAATGTAGTAAAACAATATTTTCATAATAATATTGAAAAAATATATGAACATACTCTCGTCGTTATCATTTTTTATATTGATATATTAATATTATAACAAGTTTTTCTGAAGTATTCAATTTCTGATCAAAATACAACAATTTTATATAAAAAGAGATACTTTTATGTAACCAGTGTTTAAATGATAATATACAAAAGACGTACATGTGTACTTTTACATAGCCTAAATGTGTTAATAATGTTTTCTCGAACAATCCCATTATTAAAGTATTAATAGTAGTGAAATAAGAAGTAGTAATGTACTAAGAACTTTACTTTAACTTTAAGATAATAACACACTCGAGATATTGCTATGTTAACTAACTTTTGAAAAAGAAAGACACTTTGCTATTAAACCGTTGAAAAGAACAGTACATAGATATATCAGATAACAATTATCAAGATTATAAAAAATAATAGACATACCAATAAAAAGTCTATGAAATTTTTCCAACAAACGCGATATGAGTTGACGTGAGATTTGAAAATAAAATGTATTGAAATTCAAATGAAAATTTGAAAACTAAAGATAAAAATAAACGTAACGTCTTAAACGTAATAAGTACGAATCAATGAAGTACAGATTGAACAACATGTTTTAATATCGGGAACAGAATATGAAACGAAACACTTATCATTTTTATCATTTTGTTCACCCTTGAAAAGCAAGCAACAGCTTTTTCGAGGACGTGCAAAATCACAATGAATAACAGGAGGGGGAGAGAGAGAGAGAGAGAGAGAGAGAGAGAGAGAGAGAGAGAGAGAGAGAGAGAGAGAGAGAAACAGAAAAGAAGAAAAAGAGAAAAAGGGGCGAAAAGCGAGGAAAGTTCTCGAGGACGCAAATATACAAGATCTAAGAGAACATAGCAGCAGCATGGAAGAGAAAAAGAGTAAAAATACTATGAGACGGGGAAAAAAACAATCACGAAACTGGGAGAACTGTAACAACAGTGTCAATAGGATGAAGTGCCGTTGAATAACAGCTTGTGATAGAATAAAATGGATCTGTGGGTGTCATATGAAGTGAACAAAATTCCAGTTAAATTCCCGCCATTCAGATTATATGTATCCTTCATGAATCTGATCACCTTTTTTCCTTAACACAATAACTTTCTTCCACCTTAAAGGTAATTAGAAGTGCATAAATGAATAATAAATTAAAGTCGTCTTCCTGTACACTGTTCACTAATACGTTATAATAATTATTTTGCTACAAATTAAATGAAATTCAACTAATTCTCTTTAATCAAAAGTATTCAGATACTTATAGAAATCTTTGATTGACACTGTATATTACAGGTTTAGAATGACTATTCATGTTGTATACTAATTTTTTACTAAATACATTTGCAGTACATATCTTCTGACTTCTATATACCTACATACAATATATTCGTAAAAAATTCTTATATGTATTCATGTACATATTTCGTGAGTCACTGTATGTTACGTGACATATATGGTTGAATAAAAAACTCGTTTCCTCGATTAATTGCAAATTACAGAAAAATCAAGGCCGTAGCACCGACATTCACCGTACACATATAAACCATATACATGTATATATGATAAATATGTAATACTAATTTTGAGAATTAACACTTTTAATTCACTGATATTAACACTAACTTTGAATCACACGAGAGATTCTTTCACAAGTAACATAGACTTTCCAAGTATTTATAAACACACGTATTATACAAAACATACAAAACATTCATTAAAATATATTTTCTACATCACTATAGCAGAGATCATTTTTTTAAGCTATTCCATTACATTTCACATTATTTGTTTGTCCTTCCGTTTTCGTTCAATTTTACTACGCGTATAAAACGGATAAACGATTACGAATCGATTGGTTGATAATAGAATTGCATGGGAAAATAAAGATTCTATTTGCTGATTGTGAGGTCAACTGTAAGTATACCAACGACTCGTAAAACGTGTAATAAATTGAATATGGAATATCGAGTAAAAATCATCATACATAAAAATAAATTCTTCGTTAAACGAATTCTCTGTAAAGGGAACATGCATCTATCTATCGTTAAAGAGATCGCGTTGTAAATTCAAATCATTATTTTGTACCAGAGACTAAAGTACAAGTACACTAACGAAAACAATGATAAGTGCGAGGAACTGTGTGATAAACTGAATGAACTGAACGCGTAAAAATTGACGAAACCTTGGCCAAACGGATGTTTCTCTGCTCGGATAACAATAGGTGAAACTATCTTTTGATAAGGTGATTGTATAGTAGATTTAAGAATTTAGATTTTGATTAAATGTGAATTATAAATATACTGACGAAGGCTCGCTTACTATGCTGGAATAAATTGTACGCGTGCTGGTTAGAGAAACGTTCACTACACGGGCTTTCTGTACAAAGATCATGAAGCTACTGACTGGCGAAGACTGTGCAGTACAGTTAAACTGTCGTTCGTCGTCATCGTATTTTAAATATACTGATGAAGAGAGTGATGGTGAATCGGCTGGGAAACGCGTCAGTATAGTTAACAAAAAACAGTTTCTCAAAATGAGTATTCGATTATGACGTCACGAAACTCTCAAAGCCATCGTTAAATCATCTTTTGATCTGATATTGGGTTGGCAACTAAGTGATTGCGGATTTTGTCATTAAGTGGTATTGATAAAATCCGCAATCACTTAGTTGCCAACCCAATATTTCTACTTCTGCAAAAAATCATAAAGATATACGAAAATTGTTTTGTGTTTAACAATTTGCAGATTTCCCTAATAATCACGAACAAAATATGCAAAATGTATTTGCATTAAAAATTGTTCACATTCTCAAACAAATTTTTAAAATTTAAATAGATTAAACTTAAAAGAAATTTTAAATATTATCCGAAACTGTAAATATACATGTGTAACTATGTACATATTTTCACTATATACCAATTTAGAAACGCTAATAACTACAATGTCCTTAACATGTTTAATGCTCGGAATAGGTAGGTACCTGTTCATGCTTTGCAACGCGACGCGACGTGCAACGGTCTGAACGCATCACATGCGTCACATGCGTTACATCGATTTTCCTGTTTTTCGTTTTGCACGGTCAAATACAAGGAATAAAAGTCAGAATGATAACTACGTCGTGGTTATTACGCCAATTCTCCAGTCAGGAAATTGCCGTAATTTGAAAATACTCTTGACGTTAAAATGATTTGTATGAAATCTGTGAATTAGAATGACATTTTACCCTCCAGTAGTCGCTATAAGTTACAGTCTGTCGACAATTCCAGTTGCAGAGTTGAATCTTATACTATTGAATTCTGCATTCTGTGCTTCAATATTTTCTCGTTAGCGGTGCCTATCTCTCTTTCTAGATACAATTATTGAAAATTTGATTTCTCTAATGTATAGTTTATCAAAGCGTGATGTTTTAACAGCGTGGTGAAAAAAACTTCCCAATTATTAAATTTGGAGGCACTAAAATTGATTTGTCTTGATTAATTTCCAATTTCATGTTCATACGAGTTTCTAATTAACAGTTGACCCGGATAACAGATTAAACGAAAAATTCACATAAAATGGTCTCATCCATCGGGTATTGTACGGTTTCAAATTACGAGAAACGTCAGTAACAATTCTATCAACGATAACGTTCACTCATAACGATATAAACTCCTATTGGAAACGACACTCGGAACTCGAAATATCAAGCGTCGGATAGCGAAATACCTTTTTTGAGAATCCAAGCGAGCTCATCCTCGAGCGGTGGATTCTCCACTTCAAACTCCTTGATGAGATCTTTCGAGTAAACAGGATCACCGTCTTCACTCCACCAGGCACCCGTGACCTTCCTCAACGTGGCACCGACTCCCTTAGCATTCGAGTAATAATGCAGGGCCAGCATTATTTTCCATCGTCACTTTCCGTGACCGGACTTTTGCCCCTGATATTGATTCTGTCCGCGGTGACATCGCCTCGAAAATTTCTATCGTACTACCGATTCACTATCTACTCGAACCACAACTTGTTCGAGATTTCATCATCGAAACGCCTATCTTGGCGATTTAAATCAATGACCAAGCCCTTTTTCTTATTGAAATAATTTTCATTAATTATATCTATATTTGTTCTAATGCATACATTTAGTTTTTCTTTCCTCTTTCCTTTTCAGGAAATTTTATTCCATGTTTAGACGTTTGATTGCGACGTTACTATGACTAGTAAAAAGTGCGAGAATTAAATTAATCATTGTATGATGTATATGTATCTGTATATTATTGAAACGGGATTTCATAATTCCAAATCATTCTGTCAATAGTTGCTAAATTTGAACGAAACTGGTTCAAAATTTTCGATATTTAATCAGTAAATTCATTCTACGGAACCAACTAAACACAGAACTCAAGTTCTCTATGTATTGTATTTGTATTTGGTTTCTCCATGTACATTGACTAGGAAGTTAGACCGACTTTTGAGTTGTCAGATGAATTCTTCGTCTGATTATAATATCCACGATGCTAATGAGGATAAAAGGAAAATATTATTTTCGGTAATCTATAATGTCGTAACAAGAAGGAAGTGGCGATACACACACACATACACAAAAGAGAGAATGTTTTACGAGGCTCAAATTGAATTCCACCGAGTTTTTCGATTATGATTAATTATACGGATTTGCTTTACACAATAGACCTTTCCCCAATTTTGCTCGGGGATTATTGCAGAAGAGAGATAATATCATACTATATTTTCATAAAAGCTTTTTTACAGCTTTTTCAGTCTACAATTATATCTAAAAAATGAAATGTGAACTATACATTTACTAAGATTTGTAATTTTAAAAATTATAAGGAGGGAAACAAATGTAATAAAATTCGAATATCGACAGTTGTAGAATAATAAAAAAGATCAAATAACAATTGGCAATGATGCAAAAATAAATCAGTAGTTATCTATCGATAACATAAAAGTATGTAGGCATTATAATTTAGATATTAATGAAAATTAACGACAATTATAGATATTAATCTATAATAATAATTCCTATAATTATCTCCAAGTTCTAAAATTAGATAAAATAAAATTTCCTGGATTGAAGCATGTTTAGTATTTTTTCAAAAGGCTACAAGATAGCCTTGTTTTTTACTTATACTGCGATTTTTAGCACTACATAATATGTTATCCTTTGCTTGGAAAGCTGAAATATTGAATCTATGATAAAGAATAATGCAAAAAATTCAATTGATTAAATAACAGAAAAACATTTACTTGATTTAAAGTTTAGGCAAAGAGGCAAAGTTATTTAAAAAAAAAAAAAAAAAACGTTATAAAGAAATCGATATTTCGGCTGAAAGAATTACAGCAATTTTTCAAATGAATCTTCGATACCGAATTGAAATTAAAGTGAAATTAAAAACTACTAAATGTTAATCGCGAGATGAAATTTCAATTCTATTCGTTAAAATTTAGGATGTTTTTGCTGGTGGCGAAAAATTCATCGAGGATGCAAATAAATTGATCTGGGTTCTGATAAAACCGAGGATCGAAATAGAGTTTATTTGGTCCATGACACTTGAGCTGTCGGACGAATCATGGCAAAAAGTAACTTGGCGAACTTCGAATTTGATGCGCAGACCTTTTACGTTGTAATTTATGATCCAATTATTTGGTTGAATAATGTTTCGAAGATTTATAGATATTTCTATAAGTATCCAACTTTATTGTTAGGATAACAAATACTTTTTTTATAAATGATAACTTCCTCCTCGAGTCTACCAGTCAACTGAAACATGTGGATTTTTACTGGCACTACATTTTTACTATAATATTCTAATATCTTATTGCGATATTATTAATTGGAAAAATAAAAGTTTTGAGGGATAATTTAAGCTATATTTAATAATAAAAAATAAAAAAATAGAAAATATATTTCATTTGTAGTTGAAAATAATAGAAATATTTAATATGTTGGAATAGTTTGGGAGGCGAAGCAATTTGTCTGCAAATTTTCGAGGATGCGTTCATTTAAGAAGGACGATTATTTATAGTCTAGGATCAACTGTATACCTCCGCGATCGATATATCTATGCGTAGAGTAAACGGTATTTGAAGAAAGTGAATACAATCCAGCGAAGCGAATTTCTTATTTACGATAAGTTGCTAAAATAAGATCAAAATATTATTGTGTATGGAGGATCTATGATCTATGGATCATTACCCTTAACGTAAAAATTCGCCGAAAATACTGAGTTTAACGAGAAGAAATTTTCCAAAAATTCCAGTAGGAGCCCTTGACAAAAACACACGAATATAATATCGAAATGTTGCAAATGCATAACTTATAAATAGGAACATTTTCATTGCCAATCGGTCGGATATGTGACGGATAATTGACAGTTGGATCTCAGTCAAATGTAAGGTGGTCATTCTAATCACAATATCTCACCAATAGATCTATCTCAATACCTCTCACGGCAATTATTATCACTCGTGTTTCTCATATACATATAAACATTTAACATGTACCTAACCAACTTAAATATCTTGCTAAAAGAGTCTTGATAATCATATAACGATTGCAATTTTTCACAAATAAAGTTGTCCGAAACAATTCCATGTTGTAATAAAATCTTAAAAAGATTATATTTATATTACAATTTAGAAAATACTAAAATATTACACCACCAGACAGCTTCCTCCTACTTTTTCAAAAAGAAAATTATCCATAATAATCCCATGTTATTATAACATTTAGAAAGTATTATGTTTATATTTAAATTTAGAAAATATAAAAATTATACCCCCCCCCCTCCAAGAAATTTTATCTTTTATCTTTCCACAAAGGAGTGTCACAGTAAATAACGTTATCCATATTATGACCAAATTTAGAAAACATCATATTTAGATATAAATGTAGAAAATAATATATCAAATGATTTCCTCTTATTTTTCCAAAATGAAACGATAATCTGAGATTAAATCGTAAGTATAACGATTATGAAAAGGAATAAGTGCAAGAGATTATTCGCAGTTGGAAGAGTTTCTAGTTTTCTAGGCTCTCGAGGATCGTCTTAATGAACCAAAGTTTCACCTGACAACTCTATATCCGCAATAGGGTTACTCTCGATACCAATAATCATCACTCTTTGACCGACGACGCGTCGCAAAGTTCCTCGATTCCGTCGCTGGCGAACCGAATAACCGTCTCCGACTACTTCGTGTCTTCCTTCTATTGCCGACCACCACCTCATCGACGATGCTCGTCATCGTCATGGACGATCGTGCCAAGAATAACTCCACACGAAAGCTGATGTTCATGCCAAGAAAAAATTCAGTCGAGATTCCTCTATCTCACATTTTGAATTTCCCTATTTCCCTATTTTCCTATTTCCTATTTTCCTACTCGGCTTCATTCCTGTATCTTTAATTATAAAACACGTATAATAAATGATGTGTTAGATAGATAGATAGGTCGATAGCTTTGCGATCTGTTGCTTTTCTTTGTCGTCAAAGTAAAATAGTATTGTTTAGATTGGATCATTGGATGAAATTGGATCGAAGCAATAGTTGAGTTAGAGAGTAGTAGATAGGCTAGCTACCTGATCGATAGCAATACTCGAGATGCTCGAGTAAATCTGGCGATCTACCAGCAAGGGGCTCGGCTTGTAAATTCCTCTTCTTACGATGTTACTCGCATATGACGATCGCTTTCAAGGTAAAAACTGCTTGTTTACTATATTACGATATATTCGCTTTCTCCCTGTTGGTTTATTTCAAGATATTTTAATTCCATGGCTGTTTTCCTTTCTATTTTTCGTATTTTTATCTTGTTCAGGCATGGAGTTGTATTAAAGACCCAGGTGTTTCGCTGACAGTAAGTTTCATTATTCCTATGTGGATTTATTGACAGAGAAAATGTTTATTTTCATTTTCTCGAATAGTTAGCCCATCTAAATAAGAATTTTCTTCCCTAGTGAGGGATGTAAATTATAAGTTAACTTGCATATTCACGTGTTTGTTGATTATTACTGTTGAGCTTGGTTTAAGTTTAAATAATGTAAGAGGGAAGTTATCTCCTTGAATCATATAAAATACAGAAGCTCTGAAGAAGCTATGTAAAAAATAGATAACTAGCCAAAAGTGAGTTTAAAATAAAATAAGAGGAAGGATTACTGATTACTTCATGACCTAAAATTTGACTCGAATAAATTTTTTTACTATAAATTAGAACATTCCAAAAATAATGAAACGCTAATCGAACATACTTTAATCGGAACATCATATGCTGCTAGAATTATCGATTGCCTCGGTTTAGCAACAAATACAGTCACGTGCATAGTGACGGTTAATCGATAATAACCATTATCATGATTATTATTACACAGTACTATACGAGATCCGGCTTCAACGAAATGCTCGAAAGGAATGATTCAATGCAGTCATTTGTACTCTACAGATAATTGCCCCTTGAGGAACATGTTGCAATAATGATTAAAACGAGTAGCATTTATTCAAAATAAGCATTTAATATTGCGCCTGCTTTTGAGAATTGTAACAGGTAAAACTCCTTACTTCTTACGCCTTTGTTTTACGTGCCTGTTTTACGTAACAAAAGTTTATTTGCAAAAAAATAGACAAAATACGACTCGACAATTATATGGTGCACCTTTTATAGAATAAAATAAAAGATATACAACTGCGGAAAAAATTTTTCATCTAGAACAGGGTTATCATTGATTAAATGTAGAAATAGCAAATGAATCTGTACACGCAATAAAAAGACATTCTTTTTAGGCGGATAAGCCGTGTAAGTACAAGTCAATGAGTTTTAGAGACTTGAACTGTCAAAAATATTTTTCAAGTTTCTGAAAGGAATTTTCGTTAATAAGAGGTTATTTTCGTTTAAAAGATACGTATCCTGTATTTGCATTTTATTTTCAGCTGAGTAAGTAAATACCAATCAATTTTCGCGAATAAGAAGATCCTTATAGCTTGTTTCCAAGAGTTTTCGGTATTTCTGACGTTTATAATTTTTATTAATATTTATTAATCAACTGTCATATTTTTTAACAGAATTTTCTAACACTTAATAATAAAATGTTTTAGAGTCTTCCATATTTTTCTTTGCAACTGAACAATACAACTATCAATTTGCCAAAACGATAGATTTTAGTACTTTTGCTTTTGCAATTATCAAAAACTATACACAATATGTGATTTTGGCACAATACAATAGGACCTCATATATAACGCGATCAGAAAATAGCCACCGTACTCTCATATAGCCCAATTGCAAAATTGCTTGAAAACATTCTTATATGTATGTATATTATGATAGTATATTTGAAAGGAGCAAAAGCATATTATTGCCTTGTCTTCGACGTACAAAATAAAGTATCTCTACATTTTATTTAAAATCATGATTCAAATCATTATAATATATATATTATATATTTTTTTTCCATTGTATCACTTTATTTATAATTATTTATACGCAGAATATTTATTGTAGTGGTCAAGTTGGTAGTTGTAGTATTAAATATTCTATCAAATTAAAGATGCTGATGCGTATATTGCATTAACCTAGACATCCTATATACATACTTATTGTTAGTACCTATATGTAAATTTAAAAACTGACATTTGAGTTGAAATTAGATTAAAATGCTGATAAATATTAAAAGACAAAAGATTAAAGGTAGCATTGTATTTTACATCACGAAAAGTTGGATTTCATCGGTGGTATAAAATCGTAATAGCATGAATTATCATTCAGCCCCATCTGAACATAACGAAAGTGGTTATAGACATAGTCAAATTTGAACAGCAGTAGTAGATTTTCCAATGACTTCAACCCAAATATCCACCTATGTATTTATGTATACATATATATATCGTTGAATTATAAATAAACATTCTCTTAGAGACCACCGTTGTAGAAAATCGCGTTTGAGCATTAAACCTGTTTGAAGGAACTGCACGTATATATACCGCCAAGTAATACAACATTTCTTCATACAGCTTCCTAACAAACAAACGATCCTTTGTTTTGCAACGAAGCTTCGTCTTCGTCTAACTTTTTATTCCAGGCTATATATGTATTTCCGTTCTTTTCATATTTCATACGAGGCTTGCCGATCGAGTACATGTGCATTATTGTTCAGAAACTTTAATCGCTTGTAGCAGGAAAGTGATTTACAGGGTGTTTCAAAAGTACAATACCATTAAACATGAACTGGTAGAAGATGGTAAAAGAAATATGGCACATTGTTTAATCAACAATTTTTCGTTTGAGGCTTTGTTTTCGAGAAAATCGACTTTGAATTTTCGCTCGGTACGCGTGCACTTTATCACGTCTCGTTATAACGGATCTCACTGTAGATCGTTGTCTCAATGGAAAAATTAAAGAGAAGAAAACAAAATTTTTTAAATTTTTATTCTATATTTTTGACTTCTTTTTTCGCGTAGAATCACTCCCTTTCCGCTTATACCACCAGTTACCAACCACCCTATATATGTATACCCGTATATTGTATATGTATGTAGGTGTATACCTTTGGTATTAAAGATACTCAAATTTATTATTGCTATGTGATTTAATAGATAATTTCAAATAATTAAATGATTCTATAAAAGATAGTAAGTGCTGCTTGCAATTATTAATGCATGTAAATTCTTTTTAGTAATTTTCTTATTTTCAATATGAAATTCACTTCATTTAGACATTCATCATAATCGAAATACCTTGTACAATACACAAACCATCGTAAGCTTTCATCGACTGTAATCGATCAAAACAATGAAACCCTGTTTCTCTAAATGTTATGCAACAATGTGTACCTATAGAAGCAGAAACAACGTATCGAAAACACAGCAACGAAGTAGTACAAAAATTCTATTAACTCGCCTTGTCGAGTTTCCGTATTATCGAACGTATACCACCCCATGACCTAGACCCAAATACAAATGTGCGAATGCGTCATAGAATGCAATCTCGCCGACCTTGCACCGGTCAGAGCTTATCTTCTCCCTTGGTCGGTTCTGCCCTGCTTTCATCCATCCCCCTTATTGTTAGCCGAGGATTTTTCTACTCCCATTTTATAGTTCGATAAAGTACTATCTCTACTATTTTCTTTCTAACCCCTTGTTTTACTCGCCACTTCGTCTACCATTCTACGAGATGTATCATGAAATCTGAACTTGCTATAAATGAACCATACGTGAAACACGAAACTTGTTGTACCAAGCTATAAATATCTAGTATTTTCAACAATCACAAGAGACGCGATAACGTGAGTAGCGTGCACTTTTATCATTTTTTAATACGTTAAACTCCCCAAAACCACAACCTCTATCTATCCTTGTATATGTATATGTATATGTTTTCCATTTCCCTCATCTATACGTGAAATATAAGACTATCGCTACCTACAAATCTCGGTAAACAATGAAAACCTAATGTCTACTTTTTTTTATGAAAGTATACCACGTACTTCTTCATTTTTACACCATACAAAATTTGCTAAACTTCACATTCGAAAATCACACTCCGTTTATCGCATCCATCTATAGGTGCATTCTTTCCCTGTCCCTGTTTTTCTCTCTGCTATTTACCTTCTTTCTTTCATTTTCTTTTTTCCTTCGAAAATTTGTGTGTCTATGTTCCCTTTTCTCTCACTTGTCTATGCTACTATCAGTTTCGCGTATTCAAGAATCAACCCTTTCTATCCGTCACATCTCTTGGAATTTCCGTATCTTCTGTCTTTGTTTAACGTACACGCGAGCGAGCTGGACTCCCGGGAATTCATCGATCGGCTCCATCCACCCACGACAGACAGTGAAATGGAGGGGAGAAGAGGAATACCGAAGGACTCAGTATCACAATTTCAAGGAGCAACCAATATAGATCGTCGAGTACACAGGATAAGCTTCCTGGTTTAATTTAAAGTTGTTTTTGATCGATTCGACCTGGGATATTCGTATCGCAAATATCACCCCCTAAATCCGTACGTTACTGAGTAATTTATCGATTACACTCGCACGTACACGATGGTTGTAAGTACTCATACGGTGTTTCAACATGATGAACAAAAAATTTTCGTTGTTTGGAGTAATATCGAATTTCTTGAGTAGAAAGTGTTGTAATGCATACGTATATAGAAATATTTTTCAAGCATAATAATTAACTTCTTAAGAAGAAGACCAGAGAAGATGAGTTAACTATTTAATTAATCGAATTTTCCTATATAATTTCTTTATAGGCCTTAAAAACCAGTTACATAGTAACCAAAATTAACTAGTCTTTCTTCTCCTTGAATGTTAATTAGCAAAATGATCCGGTTAATAGGTTAACATATTTAAGGTTACGATTTTGTTAGATAATGAATGAAATAACAGTTCTGATTAGAAAGGCAAGAAGATAATAAAAATTCCGGAAACATCTAACAAAATTGAATGGAATACTTCAAAAAGGAATAAGAAATTGAGGACTGTATTTGTAATTTTTGTACATAATCGAATGATATTCGATCGATATCGATGATATTTCTTTCTTTCGATTCAACTCGAAGAACTAGATATTCCTGAAGAAGCGAAACACTATTTCTGTACACGATTAAATCAAATTTACGAAGAAGGAAAATAATGTTTATGAAACAGGTTCAAGTGTATTTTTTCTTCATTTTTAGTTTCTAGCTTTGGAGATCCCTCTTTCTAGTTAGGACGCAATTCACAATAAGACGCATTTATAGAAAACAGCACAACGTCATCTGAATCAGAAAAAGCGAGGTAACTGCTCTTTATCGACCAAATTATGAAGATAAATGAACAAGATTTTCATAATGGGTTGAGCAGCGTGTCTGCAACATTTTCATAGTGATAACTCGAAAATCGCGTTTTTTCGAGTTGTGTAACATTCATTGCGTTATCATGTCAGTCGCATTAACCGGTTAACCGAATTACTTGTTAATTAAAAACTTGTATAATTATACAATTAAAAATTAAAAAAGACAACAAAATCCACGATTTATCATTCTTTATCAAGGAAACCAAATTAATTTGATAAAAAAAAATTAGTATAATACTAACGTCAAATTCCAATTAAAAAAAATAAAACGAATTAACGTATTAAACGTATAAACGAATTAAAGGTAAGTCAACCTCAATCCTTGCAAATATGAATTTGGTATAATTTATTTCTAACAAAAATGGTACGACTTATTAAAAAATAGGAGGTAGGTATGTAAATAAAAAAATGTATGGACAATTTTTGGAGCATTCTAGAGCTTTCGTGAGTTTATAGGATATATTATATTTTCTACTCGGAAACCCAGCCTGAACAAACTAAATTTCTGTGCACTGCACGGCATGAAACAGCCAGTACATAACTATGTAAAATTGTACATACAGGTATAGGTATATGTTTACAGTTTCCTGTTGAATTTCGTTCGCTATGTTTACTCGTTCCTAGTCGGACAATTTTTATTTTTGTCAAGTTAGTGAGTTTTTAACTCGGTTCTCGTTTCTTTCTCTTTGCGATATTGTGTACTTTGAATTTTCTTTTAAGAAAAAAGGTAATTGCGACGAATGTTTCTTTTTCATAGAATCAAACACGAGATGGGACGAAAAGTAAGCAAGCATGAACAGTAATTCGAAGCAGGTACTTTGGATGTGAATGCAAATGAAAATTGACAAGTTTTATGCATTTAATCAACGTCACATTGATTACTACGTATATTTCTTTAAATAAGTGTCATTTCCTTTATTTTAATAATTTTGTACTTTATTCTCAGTTTGATTTGATTTAATTTAATTTAATTTAACGTAATGTAATTTAATTCAACACTAAACATATTAAAGAAATGAATTCGAATAAATTATCTCATATAGAACATCCTTGCTAATACGTTCAATCCAGTTCTATCCAATCCATGAATTCTAATTCTGTCTGCAAGTCTAAATTCTACTTCTGCGAATCAATATCAATGTGACAGTATCCACGTTTATCAGGATACTACCAAATCTTTTTACACCTTTTCTTTGTTTAGTACCAGTAGAATTGCTATTTTACCCATTTTGCGTCTAATAAGTTTCTTCTTAATTTCTAGGCATTCGCCTTTCTCGAAATATAATTTGAAAGATGGAAGTTAGATAGAAAATTGTCTTACTTATTAAATATTATAAAAAGTGTTCTATAATACTTTAGATATTTTATGTATCCTTGCACGTAAAAATCTAGTTATAAAGTCCTATATTTATAAACACTTACAATTGCAATAATTGTATTTTATTTTATTGTGAAATATTAAATGTAGCAAAATTTACCTCATGCAAATACTATGACCCAAACCGAAGCATATTTAGAAACGTAATAAATTACAAATCGTGCTATTAAAAATATTATTTATATATTTTATATTACTAAAAGTTAAAAACATCGTCAATATCTTGTTA
This sequence comes from Bombus bifarius, assembly GCF_011952205.1. Classification (NCBI taxonomy): domain Eukaryota; kingdom Metazoa; phylum Arthropoda; class Insecta; order Hymenoptera; family Apidae; genus Bombus; species Bombus bifarius. Next base: position 538,631 of record NW_022885576.1, read on the forward strand.
AAATTACTAAAAAATAAAGATAATATAAAAATATCGTATTTTATTTATTATTCAATGTACGGATAATAAAAAAATTTCATTAGAATTCTACGAGATTTAATAATTCATTCAAATCCATCCTGCGTATCTTATTTACGAACTACCGCTTATTTATAAATATGTTACCTGCTCCATCGATTTACCAGCTTTCCCCTCTTTTCCTTCGAAAGCTTTCACGAAAGTATTGTATCACCTGACCGTACTCGGTTGTGGGACCAGTAAAATGAGATGGATTGTAATAATACTAATGTGTACAGAGAAAAGAAGATTCGAAAAAAGGGCAAAAATACTTTTAATTTATTAGCATTAGGATATCATCACAAGGAGTTTGTGTTAGCAAACAGTTAAACAAGAAGTTACAAGAAAAGCTAAATCAATGTATGGTATAACATACCTACATTCGAGTATATATAATCAGTGTATGTATTATACACTTCATTTAATAAAAACTATCCATTAATTTTCGTGTGTATATATATATATTATTCATTGTTATTAATTTCAAATTATATATGATTATAATAGTTTCACTGTAAATTTTAAACATTGTGACATCGTTTTATGTAAAAATGTACATATATAAATTGTTTAATCATCTGCATAGTCTATACGAATAACTACTAATTACTTATAATAAGTCTCCTGGGGTTTTTGATGCTTAAACAACAGAAAAAAATAATACAATTTCATGTTTTAATTAATAAAATATTTTCAATTCTATATATATATATATAGTATAGATATATAAATATTATAACACATATGTAGAAATTATGCTATAGTATTTCTAACAAGTCGGAGCGATTTATTACTAAGTAGACTATGGATATTTATGCAAATTACAGGCAGTGATAAAGAATTGAAACTGTTATAAATATGAGATATATTTCATTTTTAATGCTTTATACGCATATATATTTCCACGTTTATGTATGCTCACCCTTATTCATTTTTGTGTATATTTGCACTTGGTATAAATGTATGAAAATCTCTAGTCTATTAATAAACTATAAGTAAAATGGAATCTTTTCATCATTTTTTGAACAACTTATCGGAATATTTTTCTATCATTCTCGCACATTATTTTATTATTTTTAATTTTAATGCCTTTAGAATATTTTATTCGTTTAAAATCCATATACTACATTATTTATATAAAATATCAATAATCAGTAGAACCTTGAATCCCGACTCCCAGCAGACCAATCGAAGCGCAATGCAAAATATATAAATGTACAAGTAAATAATTAATAGAACAGTACTCACCGAGATCAGAGAGCGAAACTTTCTCCAGAAAAGGATCTACAACGGGCAGCTGAAAATAGAGAATACAAATGAATATTATTGGTTCGTCATAAATGTTATATCATAATATCTATCGTTTTTATCGTCAACTGTATTTTTCATTTCATCTTAGAATATTACAGTAGAATATTTTTCATCGGATATTTTTCTGTTTCTTTTCTTTCTATACAGCAGTCAGAATGATTTTATTAAAACATTACCAACATGGATAATTATGAAATAAATAAAAAGAGGTGCTCTGACGTCATTTTTTTATACTTTATGTTTTAATAAATCATTTATAATCTACATGAATAATTCTAGTCATTTTGAACAGAACAAACTACACGTGCCACAAAACGTAGGTGTAACTTTAGAATCGAAATTCCTTCCATCAACATACGTATACTGCGACTAAATTAGATCTATATATAATACATATACGACTGCATTAAGTGTATGCATACAGAGCTGCTTTTGCTTTTTGTAGCGACCACTTTTCAAGAGATAGAAATTAATATTATCTCGCTTTTCAGTAGAAATATTATTTCATTGAAAATTTCCAGAGATTAACTTCATTTAAGTACCTATTTCATATTGAAATAGAACACCCATACTTTCATTTTATAATAGTACACCCACACTCTATAATGTGCCCTATATAATAAATTTATATAAAATCGTAAGGAATAAATCCCAACTACGTTTTACAGTTTTACTAATAGACTGCGAATCTCTGTGCACTTACGGGAAATTTAAAAGTGTAAAAAGTGTAAAATGTGTAATAATGCAGTTAAGTGGCTTTTTCCCAATTTTCACTATTTTACTTCGGCTTTGTTTTATTAAACAATGAAATATTTTTAAAATATAATGTTTTTGACATTTAATGTTCAAAATTTATCAAACAGGTTAGAGTGGACCTTGGGTCTTTTCAGAGTCAACAATTTTTTAAACAATCGAAATATGTATTTCCATTTTTTCGTATATACATAAATAGCTTTATTGAAAGCTAACTGAATCCTAAAATACAAGACAAACTTAACTAACCATTTTAGTAAATTTTAAACATTAAGTGAATTATATTGAAGAAATATATTTTTATTTCTTTTTACGTAGTAAAGAAAAATTTCTAAATTTGATTCTTTCTTAGTAAAATAATAAAAAGTATATTGATTTCTCGATTAGAACTGCCTCAGTTAAAATAAAGCTACAAATTTCCATAAAAATCCGCAGTCTATTTATTACAAATATCTGTTTCACTTTTATTTGAAGGAAAATTGTTTGCAAGATATGTCCTCAGATATATAGGAAGATATATAGTTAAAAAAATGAAACAATAAGTACCAACGCCTTCTTCAACAAAGATTTTGGACTGAACGGTTGCCTCTTCTTTACGTTTGTCGTGATTTTCGTGTACCAATTCGATAAAATGCCAGACGAGCTGGTACTATGAGCTATGCTGGGACTCTTGGTGACAGTTCCGGTCGGTTCGCTGGTTTGCCGACGAAACACCATTTTTACACAAAGATTTTACTCGACTCTCACTCTCACAGGATCACAATCCATGCACGATTATATTCGGATTATTCCATTTAAAAAGTAAACTTATATTATTCTATTTCCTTTTACTTTCGACATTTATTGTTTTTTAAGAGATGATTTCATGACATCATAAACTACCAATACCTTCAATGTATGTTTTTCAATGTATTCGATAGATATAGATACTTTAGTTCTTGATATATATATTTATTATTTTCTTCTATGAAAAGATTTTATTTCACGAAAACATTTACAAACTTTTCCTATTAATTTTCATGATCATTCGAACGTGTATATTTTCAAGAATCCTCGAGAATTCTCGAGGTCGGTTTTCGAACAGATCGTCTGCAATACCTTGTACATAGATATGTATACGTATGTATGCTAGCGCATTATGATCTGTCTTATCGGAAAATAATTGAACATCGAGATCAAGAGACAACATATAAAACACATTTTATCAATTTCTTCCTCACAGGAACTGCTGATTACACATCCTTCACTTTTTCGGAAAATTAAATCAATTTTTCGGCTTTATTTGGGAGAAAAAGAGACATTCGTACACTTTACGAAATATAGGAAGACACGAATCTTCAACAAATCTTCGTGCGAACGATTATTTTTTAAACTTTTATATGAGAATCGGTATTAAATTGAGAAATCTTGTCGTGAAAAATGATCAATGACCAGCAGAAATAAAGTTTCCTTTAAATAAACAAAAATATTCTTTCGCTGTCAAAAGAACAAAAAAAAATTATATCGATATTTTTTTTTGTACTACAAATCACCAATAATTCTGAAATTATAGTAAACACGTTTTAAGAAGTAACAGCTTCCTAAATGAATTATTTAAATGAATTATAACTTAAAATGATAACAAATTTTATATTCATTCATAAAAACAAAACATTCTCGTTTGGCACGTAGCTTAAAATTTTTGATCGATAAAGTACTACATGAGAGTATTGGGAACTCGATACTCTGTGAACAAAGTTATAGAAATATTATAAGAATTTCATCAAACACTGAAGTGTCTCGTTTATACGAGATAAAAATTATATCGTTGAAACATCTTTTTTTCCCTGTTTTGTTTTCCTGTTGTGTTTTGTGTGATATCTCCCAATTATTCAACGATATATTAAGCAGAAAAGTTTCTTTGCTGTATTTTTAATCGGTTATCTCACAATAGAAAAATAACCCTACAATCCGCCATGGACCGTCGAAATATCAACACGGATAACAAATGGAAATATCGTAAGAAAATTTCGATGACACAGCTTTGTTCGGTACACTGTACGAATATGTCTTCCGAGGAATGGACGACTGATTCGAGTATCAGAGTATCACAGATTACTAATGCCACATTGGCATTGAACGCCCATGTCTACTAGCATTGAATACGAATGAGTTAAACACAACAATACACTCAGAAAAATGATTCCTTCTATGACATGATCTGTGCCCGATACCAAGTGAATCGAAAAAGCGTATCCTCTTTGAAATTCTAGCTCACAGGAGGAGGTTTAATTAAAACATTTTGAATTGTACATGCTTCTCTTAACTTCACAAAAATTTTAATGTGATAAAAAATTCGATCACAAGTAAATAAGTAAGGCTTCAAAATTTAAGAAAAGCATACTATTAATTACTTTCAACTAAATTTTTTCGGTTAAACGATGCTATTTTTGAACACTAACTTTGAGAAAGTAAATGTTGAAATAATATTGAAATCAAAATATCCTCTAAACTATTCAGTTTTTGGTACAAATATGCTTTGATACTGTTTTATTAAAAGTAAATAACTGCATCGATTAGTGCATTATTATAATTATTAATATAATTATTAATATAGAACTTTTCAATCTTTTCTTTTTTGTTTTCGTAGAATGTTATATATTATAGATACTACATATTATATATACTGTGTATGATATACATATTGCACACACATAAGAGATATCGTGAAGCATCGTAGAAATTAGCATGATTCATAAAATTTGCGTATTTAGTCCTGCAAGATCAATAATTTACATATTGCTAATCTTGTTTAATTAAAGATTGTCACTCGTCATATCGTTGATAGGATACTCTATGTATGTGGTGTATTCGAATGCATGTTGTATCGTTGTCAAGCCTTCTATTTATGGACTTCCGACTGGAATATGTATATTTTTGCTCGCTGATTGAAGAATTTATAACTTACAAAAAGGTAAAGGAGAAAGAAGCAGGAAAATCTCCTTTTATGAGAAACTTCGATAAAAATGAAGATGTTTTCTTATGGCTTCAAGCGATATTTTATTAAAAGAAATAAATATAGCCACTTTTTTCTAATAACTTAGATATAAATAATATTAATTGGATTATAGCAAGTTGGATTTAAATAATATCTTTATTAGCTTCTGTCTAATAAACTTCTCTAATAAGTTTCATTTTTGAATCTAAATAGATTATAATGAATCATGCTATGATTTATCAACTCTAGAATATATTAACTTCGGAATAACTGATAATTAATCAAATCCAAGTTAATGATCCCTACAAAAAGTCCAAAGAATATAGATTATTTTTCATTCACATTTCAAAGAAAATTAAAAATGGTAACTACATACGTACCGATCTAACTACCTTGCTAGCTTTCATAATTAAAAGTATAAAAACGTCAAATAGCTTAAATAGATATAACATTTTTTTTTAGATTGTGTATTTGTTATTAATTTAGCTGAAATATATTGTTTACATAGATAGGCATACATAGATATTCATTTTTCAACCAAAAATTCTCACGATCAGTCGTTCACATTTACTTCTCTTCGAGAGAATTCATTGCGATAGAAATGTATCAGAAGATCGCGTAATACCTTTCCTACGAGCAAAATAAAACGTTCACGGAATCGTACGAGACATTCTTCTAGATTTTAGATTCTAGATTCTAGACGACCGCGTTTCTTCCACAGTTCTAGTAAATTGCAGCAAGTTTACAGAGATTAGTTTGTCAAGTGTCTGCCGGTATCATTGTCGAGAGTTCGTGAAAACCGTTGAAGACTTTCTAATTTTCTCGTTGATTCTTCAGGTTTTACGCCACGTTATCGTTGCGCGTATATGTATAACATTGCGAGTAGCAAATAAGTACAAGTTTCTTGGCAAAGTTCTGTAACGATACATTAGATATGCAAAATTGTAGACGGATAAAAGTAAAAAATATAAGGAAAATTTAAAAAATGAGCAACTAAATAATGCAATTATTGACTTGTCCCACAATATTGTATTCGGTGAAATATTAAGCAACTTTTAAATCTTAACAATAAACAAATAAGATTTCAGTACATTTTTTTAAGCATATTATTTTTTTTATCTAATTGTTTGAAGAGAAATAACGGAAACCATATTTTATTTCAATACGTTATTTCTTAGAGTCATTTTCTTTCAATTTCAGTTAAATGATATTAGAAGTAAATATTACTTAAAAGTGTCTATGTGATGCTTCGTTTAAGGCTATTTATAATTATTTATTAAAATGACCATATTTGCTCAATTCCTTACCCGTGAATAATACATGTATATTTTTCTCATTTATAACAGCTTCTAATGAGTAATAATAAAAATGTTATTTGAACAACAGGCTACTTTCTGGTATACGAGTGTGATATCAATAATTCTTTAATATGTTGTCGGAGTAACACAGTTCGCTGTAACACAGTTTGAGAATTCCTACAACACAGTTTTGCTGTAACATGGGTAGAGAACAGGGGAAATCCCAATACAAAACAGCACGTAATGAGAATTTTTAAGTGCATTCGATGCTTTTCACTCGAGGAAGCGTGTGCGTTGTCTGCGATTTGCTTACGAAAGTTTGAAATATTGAAATTTTCGATTTATTATTAATTCATAGAATATCAATCCTTCGCTCTCAAAAGCTTTTTCGCTAAAGGGAAGCAGCAACTCGAAAATTTCCTGACAAAAAGTCGATGATATTTTCACGGCTAACAGATCATCGTGATGAAATCATACATGAATTAACAAAGCTCAAAAGATGAGGATGTTTAGATGAAACCAGAAAAGAAACGCCTCCGCTTAGTGGTGTTTAGCAGTGACGAAGAAGAAAACATTATGTAATATTAATATGTTATACTTTTGATTAATTACTGGTTGTTCTAATACACATATGTCTCTTATTTATGAAAAGAAAATGGAAAAAAAACGACTATAACATCATAATGTTTGCATAGAAGCACGTATGATATTTATAATTTAAATTCTATATACACTTATTGTAAACATAAAAGTAGTACTTAGGTAGAATCTTAAATAAATTTTCTTATAAAAAGAAAGAAACATAATATATACTGTACTTATAATATACACAAAATATGTCTAAAAATAATTCCCAGCACCTAAGTTAATTCCAAGTTTTTAACAATATCCCTATTTCTGTCGAGAAAAGGTAGAATCTGGTCTATGTCTTCCATTATGAATACCCACGCAACGCTACTCTACGCAATACCAATGCCAATATTTATCGACACGCAGAGACATATTCCAAACACGCAATAACGTGTTTTCCAATATGCTATACATCATAAATAAAATCCAAGAAAACATAAAAAATGTAAAAAGCTTAAGCTAAAAACAAGGAATGAGATAGTTAACACGCAGATGAGTACAAGCCAGCATCTAATAGCAGACAAAAGTTTGTGATCAAACAGATTTTTCACTTTATACGTTAAAAGCCATATTTTAAAGAATTTCAACTAGTGTTATATAACTATATTACAAAAGCGCTTACATATTTCTTTTAACGTTTTCTTTTCGTTGCCATGCCCTTATACGCAATATTAGTTAATATTCTTCCAAATATCGCGATTATATTTGAAATATAATATAATATTGAAATATAATATTGAAATATAAAGTAAAAAATATATAATATCCAGCTGGAAACTTGCGTACACCGCTGCAGGAAAACTCAAAAGAATTCATACAAAAATACCGACAACTACCGACAAGCGATAATCATGAGAGAAACCGGTGTTTTCCGTGAATCACCAATCACTGGGTGCCTTCTTTTCTTTCCATGGGCGTAACTCTTTCTTTTTTTCTTCTTTTTAACCAACATACATATACAGACGAGACAAACGAGACAGACTCATTCGATCCGTGCCAAGAATAGTGATACCGTAGAGTAGATTGCCGAACAAAATACACGTATATAACAAGCACAATAAACGAACGCAAGATAGGACGAGGTAGGCGCCAACGATCACGATCAACGTGCTTATTTCACCAATGGAATTTCTGCTGCGAAACGCGGTGAGTTTTCAAAATATCGACGAATATAACAGTTCTTCCGCTTTGAGGGAGAATTCAAAATTCAGACTAATGTATGATTAAGAAAATTAAAAGTCTGGATTTTCTTTTCTTAGAAGAGGAAATAAATACATATAATTCAAGGGTTTTGTACGATATAAATGAAGTACATTCTTTCCTCAAAATGATACGACATAGATATAAACATAAATATCTGAAATTTATATTTATCTAGAAGGTTTCATTACGAATACAAAAATTTGTTATAACTGGATCGTAGATGTTTATAGAAATTCATATTTTTATTAGCATAATTATAAAACGGAATCAAACATATTAAATTAAATATTATAAATGGGTGCTATACTTGAATATTTTATACATGTATCTCCGAATATATTATATGTTTCTTTCAGTTTTCAATCTCTAAATATTTTACAAGTATATAAACATACACAGTATTTTTATAAGTATGCATGTGTGCGGTCTAATTACGTAAAAAAGAAAAGCAGTATGTATTATTTGTAAACAACCAAATTTATACGAATTTAATTTAATTAAAAGAGAGATTTATATTCTGACACTTCACATTTAATCAAATTTGAGAAAAATATTCAGAGTTATTCAAACGTGAAGTATACGAAGAAATCTCGTTTTAATTTTCTTTCGGTTATTGTTTTTTTCCACAATTGAACAATATATTGTTAATGTATAATTTAATATTTCGAAGCACACAGATTTTTCTATCGTACTTTTATTGAAAATTAACTTTATTCACGAATTATACCTATGCAGGTTTCTTAAATTAAATATTTTGTCACTTGTGCCATTTCTCCACCTTAACTGCCCGATTGATTAAAACTTTTTTATTTCTACCTGCAATCTAAGAACTAGTAATTATGGTAAACGAATCGTTTGTTACGATAAGTTAATAAAATTTGAAATTGCAGGATATGATAATATGCGTAACTTCCAGTATCTCTTTAGAAATATACAATAAAATGAATAAAATGAATGATCGTTTTTAAATAAATTCTTTGTTTTTAATTAAATTCTTCTTATGGTTATTGCGTTTCTATCGGATAATTCGCAAATATGTATGTACTACGAAACAGCTCGGAGATCGATCGATATAAATACTGTCTATTTTTTCTGTGCCATTAGCGCCACAAAGAGAGTTCCTGAAGACATGCCAAGGCTTTGTAGAACAGTTCGAACCATGTTGTAATATCAAGAGTACTGTAATGTTATGATAGTATAAGTACCAAACTTCTCGATTGTGTTCGATTTCCTAGGATCCAATGGTTACGTTAGATCGGTGTAGCTTTTTTTATGTTGAATTTTACTAGAACCAGATTTGATTTTGTTTACATTTATATATACTTAGAAATATGCGAATGAATTGTCTACCAAATATATCAAAAAGTATATCAAAATATAACACAGGAGTTTAGTGTATCTTCTTTATTCTTTTTAAAATTAATATTTAATGGTAAATTTGTTATTATTAGCGGAAATAATCAATTTTTCCGCTTCGTTAATGTATTAAAATTCATTGTGAATTTTATGAAATTTGCTTAAAAAGTTCGACGTTATCGGAATTAACACTTGATCATCGGTGAACTATAATACTTGTTAAAAGTTTCTTTCAACTCTTCAATTTTTTACTCTTTATTAAGAATGTTTAAGCAAAGTAAATATCGGAAAAAAGCAAAATGTCAGAACTTTTCAAAATCTTATAATTTTTCTCAAATGAAGTAATTTAATAAATTCTAAGAAAATCTTATTAATAATCTAAAATTTCGAAATAAAATTTTTTGCGGTGAAAGGTAAAAATAATTCCAAGTTAATTTCATAATTAACATACTTATGATTACACCTCTCAAAGAAAAAAGACGAAATATTCTAAATTCTGAAGAAGAGGAGGAATATTGAATTTTATTTATTAGTAGGAATTTGTGTTCCACACAACTGTTGATTTGACACTATTGTATCATGATAAATTTTCGTTGACTTCGAGCTTAAAAAGGCGCAAATGAAATGATTCTAAAAATACAAGGTACCTCTTGTTTTTGGCGTGTATTCAACCACGATCGACCATGAAACATACTAACCACCAATCGATCAAATAGCTATAAATTATTAGAAATAGCGTGGACCGTCTATTCACACGGTTTTAAATTTACTACGAAGCATTTATTTCTAAATATAAATATCGCTATACTTATCCATTAAAACAAACTCTATTTGCTACGAATATTCATTTTTTAGTAATAATTGAATTCATTTAAATATCTAAATTTCTATTTCTAAAATTTATTTTTATTTTTTTAAATTTCTAAAATTAAATAAGTAAATAAATGTATTATAAATTATTTCCACGATATACATACATATATATGTATGTATATAATACATTTTAAATAAATTTATTTTGCTACGAGAAAATTAAACAAATTCAAGCAATTAACAAATAAAGATTATCAATGTTAACCATCGTTAAGCCTGTTCGTACATTGTTGTAGTTTAGTTTTCTTTCGTTGACAAATATAGTTGCACGGACGTACAATTTGTGAAAAGACTGGATTTAAATGGGACAGCTACGCAAAAATTCCGTTAATGTAAGTAATACTTAAAGCCGTGTAAAATAGTGTAAATGACACGAGAATCATTGTCTATGAACGTGACATTTTAGATCACGCACACATCATTCTGATTCTACGATACATAATTCACTATTCCCTTTGTTAGTACCTTTACTTTATTTATTTGAAGCTATTAACCTATTTTTTTGGTTTACCAAATAATTATTTGATTTTTAGTCCCTTGATTCTGTGTTTAGGAAAAGGAAATGATTATTTTCTAATCTTAATGAATTCGCCACTAAAAATATTAACACAGCCTATAACGAAAATTATTTAGTTTTGGATAAACGATACGAAGAATTATGTTCGTTTAAAAAAAAAAAATGATGATTTCACAGATAAATTGGCAAAGTTAAAAAGCTAAGAAATGTGGTCTTTGCACACATGAACATGAAAAGTTATTACGTATTATCATAAAGATCCAAACACGGAAAGATGATTAAATTTGAAAATAAACGTACAGAATTGTACGAAAATGAAAATATAGTTTGTGTGGTAAACATTGGTCACGTGAATTTTCCCAGCATCAGTATATTATCCTAACGAGCGTTTTGGATGATGACCGATATTCTTATAATAGCGGAATTTATTGCGAGAATCGTGAGCCATCTGCCAGAGAGATGTGAATATTGTTTGAAGATGCGAGCATCGTCAAACAATAATCTAAACATATTTGCCTGATGAAAATATTTACAAAACCGATCACAGTAAACATGGTCAGTCACATAAAGATAAATGTACGGTAATTAATTATCAGGACTAGAGAGAACCATTATGTACGTCATCGTGTTAAGTGAATATAAAACGTATAGAGAGCGTCACTCAAAATTTACATCAATATCATAGATATTAAAGTTCTTCTAAATATATTAAACTTCTCCAAGAAACAAATTTATAAAATGCCAAACTTCTACAATATTAAGGAAATTTTTGACATGTATAATTTTCAAAAAACATACGAAAGAAAATTAAGTTATCTAACTATAAATCACCAACCTTATCAGGAATTTATAGGATCATTAACAAAATTTTGAATTATAACGCGATTTTATGTTCAGAATAAAAAATCTAAATTCATTCAGAATTTTAAAACTTCATTCAGAAGTTCTCGATTAGGAATATTTTTCATTAAAAAAATTTGGATGTACGTATGTATGTGACTAATGACTATCCAATACCTACAAGAGTAACCAGAAAATTTGAATTTAGTTAAATCTACATACATAATCGAACGTACATATATCGAGCGAAATTCCCTATCAATAAGAAAACCTTAATTCACTCTATTCATCCGGGACTGACAATATCCGAGGAAAGTTTCATTACTTCACGAGTGAAATAGCAGACTGTGTGCTACCCTCACGAGTGCAATAATTCCAATAGGAAACAATGTCAGAGAAGAACGGGAGCAGGTATTCGTTCGACACACGTCTCTAGCCTTTAGCAACAAGTGTTCGTCATTGTCGTGGCGTGGCTGTCCATCGGTAACGAGGCCCGCAACAGCGTTCGCGGTAATGTTTCTATCTAGAAGGAAACATTCGCAACGGTCTTTGATCCTGCACGAATTCAATACCAACACTGACCTAGCGCATCGTCGCATGCTGTCACTCTGACGACGCTCTGGCTCTTATCAGCTCGAAGGGGCAATTTATTCGCTCCTTCTTTCGCAAATCGGAAACTTTCCTCTGCACTCTATTCAACGATACGAAACAGACTGTTCCAAATAATTTTAACCCTGCCTATTGGATTCATATCAAACTCAACCAAAAATTCTTCAAATTTGAAGAAAATTTCAAAAGCTATATGAAAGTTAAACTATTGATATATATACATGATTTATCGTTTCAATATTATGCTGAAATTACTGTTCGTTAGAAAGCGTAGAAACCGTTTTACTCGTTGAAACATCGAAAATTGAGATACGAAAAGATTTGAAGATCATAGTAAGGTTAGAATTACGAGGCGAAGTGTTTGACGAAGATCCAACCTCAAAGTTCAAAGTCATTTATGTTTTGTCAAGTTTCCGGTGGTGGTAGCGGATGTTACGTGTCGAATTACAGGCTACCAACTATCGACCTATCTACCAAGTTTCAACGTAACGTATGAGAGGAAACTCGGGAAAACTGGTTCTCACACTTGACTAGACTCACGATCAAATTCACCTTGAACTACACTGACCTAAATCACTGTTACTGTTCATCGTCACATCGTCGAATACAAGAATTGTCTTTTGTTCATTGATTAACAAAACGAGTATTTAGTTTCTTCGTTGTCTCATCGAGAACTGAACTTAATCGGTTGAACATTTCAGGACGTACATTGTACATATAACGAAAGTAATACAATATATGTAAAATATCGTTACTCGAAAGTAACACGAAAATGTTCCTCGTGGACAATTTAGGCTGATTTAAATCGACTTGTGATGAGATTGTACAAAGTCGGAGGGGGGGCGAGGATTTTAGTGTCGCGGACAACACCAGCGCGGTCGCTCGTTGCAAACTGGATCGGCTTTCAAGCCGGCGCGGCGGAGTCCGCGACACGTTGTGTCGGAAATTTACGGCGCATCGGCTCGTATGCGCGCGCGACACTCAACCGATGCAATTTCACGGACTTTCTGTTTCTTTCCCTGGGAAAGTCACGTGCGCCGCGTGAATCTTCATTTACGTTGATTATTCTGTCACTGATCCGTGTGCGTCTTTTGTCGCTCTAAAGAACTTGCAATAATATTTACGTATATAGATTATGGCTAATACGGTAAGACTTATGAGACTAATTTGATGTATATAATATATATAATAGATATGTATAATATATCTATAATGTATATGGTTGATTGATGACCCAAATTTTAAGAGTATAGCAAGGTTGGTCAGTTAGGACTGACAAAATCAATATGTGAAGCAATAAATAATATAATCGAGTATCGAATTTAATTGGAAAGTTAAAAATATCTTCATCGTTAAAAGGTAATAAATTCTAAGTATGATTAATCGTGATAAATAGTAAATCTTTGCAGGAGAATTATTTCTTTTTACTATGGAAATCGTTTTTCATTATATGTTATACGGAACGCAAGAATATATCACATTTCTGAAAATTTCGATCTCGTTAAATACATCATGTTTTTGAAACTGTAAGATGGATATCTTTTTGGGAGAAAAAAAGAAATGTATTTACATATTATGAATCTCCCTTATGTAGTTATTGATAATTTATATAAAAAAAGAATAGAATATACAATAATATAAAATTAAATACAGTTTCGATATCTATAACAACCATTACCGTACTCTACCAAAATGATTCCGAAACCAAGAACCAAAATGTTCCTACGAAACATAGATACATACATTCTAAAACCATAAAACATCCTACTCATATTCTTAAGTAAAATAATAAAAACAAGCTCGTCATTTTCTGCGAAAAACTTGATCAAAACTTGTAAATATTATAAAAATTATACAAGTATCAAAATATCAGAGTATCGGTTAAAAAAACGCAATAAAAATGAAAAACTGAGAGGGCAACAATTTTCTGAAAATATATAGCAATAAATATTTGACAAATCAAAATTTCCTAGAATTCGTGAGTTACATAACGAATACTAAAATTTCGCGGCAAAACAACGATTATAGTAGCTCGCGCAAAGGCTGTTTCACAAGTGTGATTGAATGTGAACAAGTGAAATTGATGTCTGCTTAAACTTCAGCATGCAGATTACGAACCGTTTCTATTCGTTTATACTTTATACTTCACGAACATCGGTACATCTAAAAAGGACGCGGTAAAAACGGACCTTATCATGCAAATTATACAGCTTTGGTACACGATGAGTAATAGATAACGCTTGCGGCAAACAAATTTGTTTTTTTGAATCGCTTGATAGTCAAATCGATTTAAGATATGACCTGCGAAATTATCTCCGTTGGAAGTCTATAGTAAATAGATTTTTCTGTATATTTTTTCCTATAACACGCTATCGATAGAGCGTATCTTTCGAAGTATTTAAGTACATTGTACGTAGATATCATAAATTTTATTTAGATTTTTAATCCCTTTCATAATTTTATAATACCTTTGGTGGTTCGCATGATTTGTAAGAATTTATGAGTAACTGTACCCGAAAGTCTATTCATATTGAGATTATGACATACATATGTATGGTATGTATTTAACTACGTTCATAGCGCAGACTGTAAACACTCTTTATCGTGTGTAGTTGTCGTTCAACTATGGATACACGAGCGATAAGGTTTCAGATAAGCGTAGGGGCATGTGCCATAAATGCAACGTGAATAAGAGAAAGTGATACAAAACAAAGAACTTATTCGAATTTCAACACGTATGTGTGTGTATGTACGTGCGGAGATACATATATAATTTGCCTAAATATTTCACTTTCTTTTCAGAGCTGTAATTAGATCTTCTATATAAGCAGATTTTTCTTTGCTTATAAAAAATACGGTTGATTACTATTAAATCGCTGTATATGTTCTATCTGCTAGAGTAAATCTTCTATAAATTCAATTAACATTCGTATTTACACGTTATGTTATTTTGTTACGAACATCTTGGAATTTATTTATATTTACTGCATTTTTACGATCTTAAAATTATTTAATTTCTTCTAGCCAAATCGTTTTGCATGTAAAGAATGAAGATCTATTCGATCTATTCTAAGCGATATTTGTCAGTATAAAACCTTTCTGAATGCCCCGCTATTAAGAGACCAATAGAAATAGTGGGAATAATGTATCTTGTATAACCTCTAGGAACACGGTTTATATCGACTTAGGTAGCAATGTTACATTTATTATAACTAGTTTGCGGATTTTTATTCATTTGTATAAAATTTAAAGGTGTGCGAATTACATATCTATAATATATAAAATATACAAAGTAAAGTATTCGATATAATTTTTAATAGTTAAAGCAAATTTCTATCTAAATTTTGTTTCTTCAGTTGTGTTTATAAAATTCTAAATTTGCATAAAAACCTGCAGCTTAATTATAACTTTGATAACCTACTTATACATATAAATAAAGAGGCGGACAGAATTTATGCTGCAACAAAATGTTTCTGATTCTAGTATGAGTGATAGGTTTTAATAATTGTTACTGACGTGATAATATAGTAATAATAGAAGAAAATATGACAATAATAAATATTTAATATAATAATATTAATAATAGAAATAATATTTAAAAGGACAGATTTATATATATAAATACTATTGTACTATTATTACTATTATAAACTATTGTAACGAATGTACTAAATGATGTAATTTTCAAGTTATGTCATGTTATAGGGAGTTAAAGTAAGCAAGTAAATGAAAATAAATAAATTTTAGGTATATATTTCGTGGTTAGAAATAAAAAACAATTCGAGTAAATAAAAGGGATTTTCGAAGAGCTTTGGGCATCCAATTTTTGTAAATAAAAATAAGAACACGAAGAAGAAAAGTAACGAGAAGAATGAAAATGAGAGGAATAAAAAGTTGCGGGAATAAGAATAGAGAGTGAAGAACATGTGTCTTACATTATCCGGCAATGTTTTTCACGACTATTCGTAAACTTATATATTACTGGTAGCAAATTTTTGCACCCTTTCCACGACGCATATTTGACGAAGCTCCAAGAATACACCTTAACAAATCGTACAATCTTCGATTCTATATTTAAAGTCATGATAGAGTTTCGATAAAAACACATTCTTTACATATGTTTCCTAAATATAAGCATAGACGATATATAACCGTAACATTTTTCATATATATACAATACATACCCTGTCCCACGATCGTATATGTACACACGGCATATAAGTCTGACAACTTCCGTAGTGGGGGTAACGGAGACTCTTACATGCACATGCGACATTTTACTATATGATCTCGCTGTGATCATATTTCTTTCTTTGTTTTCTTATTAAGAACAATAAAGACAGCTATATGGTCATAGCGAGATCCCGCGGTAAAATATCGCTTATGTGCATTCAGCCTTAATGTCGTGATCATGACCGTAAGATGCGCTTTGCAAATCGGCAACTATCCATAGCGTTTAAACTTTTACATTTAACGCCATTCTTCGGTGAAAGCAATAAAGCAGTAAAGAAAATAAATGAAACTGAAGTAAAGTACTTTTCATAATTTTTCAGAATATATTTAAAGTAACTATAGAATATTTCGTGTGACACAGAAAATGTTGTGTACGGTCGTGCTACAGATTGAAAACACGAGGTTGCGCTGTACGACAAAGCTTCACAAATCGATTGAAGCATTTTACTGCGAACAAATTGAGAAACATATCCTGATCTGTCTTATGCCTATAAGACTTAGCCTCAGCCACGGCCATATATACAGATCGGAAAATGTTTCTTAATTTGTCCGCAATACGGCGCTTCAATTGACAAGTTAGGATTCGTTGCGTAACGCCATCGTGTAAAAGTAGTCAGAACCTTTCTTCTCTGTCTTCGGCGTGGAAAGAAAAAGCGATAATGATAATAGATACCAATTTCTGTCTTACATATACGATTATTGTAATTATACTTTTATTATTTTATATCTAACTTATGTCTGATAAATGTTATATAATATAAATATTTTTTTCATTATTAAAAACCTTTGTAAAGTCTAAAATTACACTATAATTTTGCTTTTACAATAAAAATAATATTGAAGTTAATAATATTGAAATGTTTCAATCATGTATACTTTGGAAGTGACATTTACATGTATTACAGATAGAGCTAATAGTTACACAATTTTTTAACGAATTTAAGAAAATTAAAAACAAATTTACTTTCCAATATACACGTCAAATTTAAACATATTAAATATATGTATGCATATTTGATTTGGAAGTTGTGATTTTGTTAAATTTTTCGTTGAAAATAATACATATTTAATAATAGTTCGTAATTAATTCATTTAAAGTACAATTTTCTGTATATATATATTTGCCTTAAATTAATGGTAAAGAATTGTGAAAAGTTATTTAGTTCAGTCATTGAGTAAGCTTAGTGGTTTAATTTATATTTTTTACCTTCGATGCTTTCACCAAAGGATGGCGCTAAATACAAAATGCTAACTTCTCGACTGTAGCACTCAATGACGGCCGATCTGTAAAACACAATTCCCGACATTAAGAGCTCCCTCCACCGGAGTTTCCACACCTGTTTATACAACCGTATAGTATCCTATATCTCATTCATTATTTCATAATTATATATAGTTCAAATTTCTTGCACTATTAATGTTGTAGTATTGTATGTGCTTGTAGTATGTACTATTCTATGGTAAATCGGTAATATTAAAAATGATATTAAAATTGAACATGAAATAAAAAATGCAGAGAAGAAAATCAACTGCATGTTAACAAATATCGATAAAAATGAACTTAAACTAGCGTCGATAACGTAGAAAGAATAGTGGTTCCATCACTTAAGAAACATTATCAAAATGTCGTAGGTATCATCTTTACCAACTGCCAGATACTACTTACCGACCATTACAACTTTATGTATGTGTTTAGTTGGTAAGAGAAAAAGCAAAATCATTAACGAACAATTTATGTATCAAATTGGTAACTTTTCATTTATGAGTTTGTCGCGTATCTCATTCATTTGACTAGATACATAAGCAGAAAGGATAACCTTGTCCCATTTCTCTAATATGATAAAGCACCTATGAGAAGAACGTTACTTCTTTTCTATACGATTCTATTGAATTTCCCTCTCTCTTATGTTCCAAGCTTTCATTGTGACCTAGATTCTTCTCGCGTTTCGTCGGACGATATATACAAATGCTTTACATATGTATAATGAGTTAGAGTAGAGGGAAAGACAAAAAAAATAAACGACTTGCGAACATTTTGTTTATGTTCCGTTAGTTATCCAGCAACCTTGTGCGAAAACCATAGCCTAAGGACACCATAGACGCGTAACGCGATGCAGATATTGGATATCGTCGTCTTGCAAACATGAGCTTCTTATCTCGCATGGAATGCGTGATAATGAAAATTTACCGCTGCAAGAAGCTTGTATCAGGGAGAACGAGAAAGAAGTGAAAAAAATATTTGTATATCGTTGTTTTACATTAATCGTCTTCAACTAAATACAACTTAAATTAATAATTAAAGCATACGAGAGCTAAGAAGTCAATACGCTTTGAACTCAGTCTTTAGATATATGAGATGTTCCATTTAACTTGCACGGTTGAATGTTGTTTTATTATCTAAAATCACGTCAACTTTCTAGGATTATTATCAGCGACTACTTTTTTTTTTTATTAAAATAATGCACATGTCATGTTTATTTTATGACTCTGAGGTGTCGTTTTTCAGACAATTATCATGTTATTCGCGTATAAATTTCTAATACTAATTTCTAATAAAGGCATAGAGCCTATTAACATAGTTGAATATAAAAAGAAAAGATATAAGAGAAGTTGATCTTGGAAAGCATCAGCATAGTTAAAACATTTCTATTAATGCGATTGAATAGGATAGATAATTATTACTATTATTTTCATTATTATATTTAATAATAATTAATTGATTCAAATTAATTGAGTTTCGAGCTCACTAATATTTTTTAATGAAACTTTATATATTTTAATATGCCCTCAATATGCTCGTACATTTGATTCTCTAAATAATGGAAAGATATTAATATCTACTGAGAAACGTTTCTTTTATCTTTGTATCAATAGACTATAATCTACAGAAAAGCAAAAGCGTACAAAATCTTTATATCGAAATTTCTATTCGCTTTCAGTTTATTAGAAAACACTATGAATGTTGGCAATTTAATTTAACACATTTTCTTAATGTGATAAATACATGAACTTCTCGGCCTTCAATCGCCAAAATAAGAATAATTTTATGGGTGTTATCTATGTACGTAATATTAATTCATGCGCTAAGGCTTCATCCGCTTTCACCTTCCGACAAAATATTATCCGACATTCTTCTTTAAAGCCATCATAAATTACACATATTGTATAATAATAATCGTCTTGTTCACCATTATCTATTTATTTACCTATTTATATTATTTATTTACTATCTTATATACTATAAAAATATTTAAAAAGTAATAAAAAAATGATCTCGAAATATAAAAAAAAAACAATCTAAAGTGAAAATTTTCGATCGTGGTCTTTTCTACCAAATATATAAAATATTGTTTACTCAGTTTCATATTTTTGTGGCCATAATTAAAGAAATAGGAGCCACACAGGAATTTGTTTTATCCAATAAATACGTATTTATTATAATTATTAGAATTTAGAGTTATGGATGTTCATATAAATTCAAATTGTTATTAACTGAAGGCTAATCAAAAGAATGGAACTTAAACAGAGCTGTGTCTTTCATCTACTAATAAACATAATATACCATGCTTTGGATATTTACATTTACATTACATTTTATACATTTTTACACTTTTAAATATCTCGTCAATCCATAAACATCCGCAGTCTAAGTATTACAGTGAATATTTTGAGTATTTTTTTAAATTTTCTATATCTCTGCATATTGTATGGATGCTCTACATTCTTACATCCACAAGTCTATGTGAATGGAACATATCGCAACTATTGCAAGTTTATGTGGAACACCCTATATATTACTTATCCCCAATAAAGATCTTGGCAGATAGAAATAGATTACGAAAATCAACATTGATGAACCAGCATCGAGTTATAAAAACTTAGATTAGAGTTAACACTCACCCCTCTCGCGTCTCGGAAGAGGATGGCGGCGTGCACAGGATCTAGACAAGCATCGGAAGCTCTATGAGGAATCGCGGGTGTACCCAAAGAGAATCGTCTGGCACCAGGATCCAAAGAGCTCCGTCTAAGTGCGCCTGAAATTTTCAATTCATATTTTATCGTTGGTTTAATATAATGCGAAAATTATAATTAAAAAACCGAGTGTCTGATATAAAATTATAAATGATAATAGAAATTTAAACTGCATGAAAAAAAAGAAGAAAAGACGTTATTGGATTATAATTTCTATTTCTATTTCTTAATTTTAGTTAATTTAATTGTAATAATTTTTCTATTAAATTAAATTTTAAATTAAAGTGAATGTTACGTATTAACGTTATATGTAATAATTAATATATGTATATCAATCTATTAATTGAAGCGTTATAGAATAAAATATTAACGAAGAAGAACCAATTTAAATTAAGAGAATATTGGTCCATGTAAATGTAGATATGATATAATTTATTTATAACAAAAATGAACCGACATGCTTAAAAATAGGAGGTTAAAAGATCACGATATTATTATTTCGAGTGACGAGCTAACTGGTTTTATAACATTAATATTCTTCTCTTCTTCTTCTTCTTCTGCGTTTTACGTCACATGGTTCATTAAAAAAAGGCAAAATCAATCGTGGTTTACCTCGAGCCGTTAGAAATAACGGGGGGCATGTATGTATTAGGTTTTCCGGAAAGTTCGTTCCGATTTTCAAGGAAAATTCAAATGCAGCACATTTAAATTTCGGTATACGATTGAATTACATAGGTGCCATTTTGTTCCACAACCTTTCTCCATCTTTCACGCAAATTGAATATTTCATCCTTTCAGAACTTCTCAGGTTTTTCGACGAAAAAATTTTCAATATGATTTTTTATATCGACAAAAGAGTTCAAGCTTTTACCATTAAAGGAATTTTGTAATGATCTGAAAGGTGAACATCTGAGGGCGCAATGTCTGGTGAATACGGTGAGTGGGGTAGCACATCCCAAACAAGTTCCAACGGCTTTTGTCGAGTAGACAATGGCACATGAGGCCGTGTATTGTCCTGATGGAACACGACGCTCTTCCGATTCGCTAGTTGCCTGGACGTTTTTGTTCAACTGCTATTTTTAATTCGCCTAATTGCGAGCAATACTTTTGCGAATTTATCGTCTGGTTGTTTAGTAGAAACACCAGACACAGGGTATAGCTTTTTTTGGACGAAGACCGCCTTTTGGGGTGGCTAAAGGTGATTCGTTCCGCTTTCCTCAAGATTTTCTCCACTCAACATTATTATAAATAATCCATTTTTCATCGCCCATCACTACTTACTTCGAAAATGGTGTCGAGTGTCGAGCGAGTTGCAAATGGAAATACGATCATTCAGATTTTTTTCCGTTAAATCGTGGGGAACTCATACATTAAAATGGTTTATATAGTCAAGCTTCGCAAAATTCTCGTGGATGGTGGATTTTGATATTTTTAATATTTCTGTTAATTCACGTGTCGTATAGCGTGAGTTATTCTCGATCAGAGTTTTGATCTAATCTTCATCAGTATGGAAGGTCTACCCGGGAGTTCTTTATCTTCAAGAATCATCAGCTTTAAACCTAGCAAATCACCTCTGCATAATTCTTTCAGCTATAACGCCTTCAGCATAAACAGCGCGTATCTTATTTGTTGCTTGTGCGGCATTTTTGCCCTTCCGGTGGAAGAAAGGCATCAAATGCCTATAATGCACTTTGTTTCCTTCCATATTTAAGAGCGTATGAAAGTAACAAAAATTAATGTCTGCTAGCCAAATTTCTTTCTAAAGATGTTTGAAAGATCACCTTTTAGAATATGTACACATGTCATTTGTTTTCGATCATTCTGATATATTCAAACCTGTTCTAATGTCACCTACCGAAAATCGGCACGAATTTTCCGGGCAACATCTCATACGGTTCTTTCTCCATTACATTTACATTGCTAATCTTTGCATTTCGTCAGTTTATAGCTTCGATATTTTTTACAGCACAAAAAGGAACAAGAAAAATACTAATAACAAAATTGTTTATTTCTACATAAAAGATACTGTAATTATAAATTTCGAATCACAAAATTATTTTTTAGTTTCCAAGATCACTGATAATTTTGTTATGCTGCTTTTTAATAGATTAGTTGTAAAGATATAAGAACATGATAACAAAGATTCTCAAATACATATATTATCACCTCATATCGACGAGATCAGAAATTTAAAAAGTACAAACTCGAATACTAAAATTGTCTTTTTACAACGCTCTTTACATAATACTTATTTTATACTGCTGCAAATAACAAAGATACGGAGGCAGAAAAGACAAATGAAACATCTTGAACGTATGTTAATGTATCCAGAAACGAAGGTCGCTCGGTAGTTTCGCAAGATGTGTCAGAATCAAAGAATAATTTGTCATTCGATGAAAGTTGATGCCTTGCATGTTAAGAGTTATCATTTATATTTCTACCTTATGCATTTTCCATCGTATTGTATATGTAAGCGCCATAGTCGGTAAATATTTCTTTCCTATTTACCAGTGAAATATAAAACTACTCTAATGACCCAAGTCGGTAACAAGAATATCATATTCCATCTAATAAATCATATTCTATTTAATCAACAAAATTAAAAAATATACCACACATTACAATATTGTTTAAATTGTACCAAAACACTTTTAACGTTTAATATACAGGGTGGTTGGTAATTGGTGGTACAAGCGGCAAGGGGGTGATCCTACGTGAAAAAGGAAGTCGAAAATATAGAATAAAAATCTTTTTTTTAATTCTTTTTGTTTTAATTTTTCCACCGAGACAACGATCTACAGTGAGATTCGTTATAACGTACCGCACGCGTACCGAGCGAAAATTCAAAGTCGATTTTCTTGAAAACAAAGCCTCAAACGAAAAATTTTTATTCTATATTTTCGACTTCTTTTTTCGCGTAGAATCGCCCCCTTTCCGCTTTTACCACCAGTTACCAACCATTATAACCTGTCAACCTAACCATTTCTTAATCAGAAATTTTTATAATTATCGAATTGAAAGTCAATAAACACAACTTACTTTTATTTAAAAAAATTATATAAAACATACAAAGTGAAATACTTTTAATATGGCCGATTAGAAAATTGTAGATGCATAAATATCAAAATTATTATGTCCAAGAAATTGAGAACTTTATGTAACAACGAGTTTACTCGTCTTTCCCAGCTAACAAACTGATATACAAATATGTATATGCGAACATGATACACATTAACAGACATCTATTTTATTATTAGGAAATATTTGCTCATCGTATACAGTAATACATAGACATTAAGCAGATTCTGTGCGTAGCGCGTCAACAAGTTTCCTGTAAAACTTCAGGTTTAAATTATGAAATTTTGTGGATAAAAAACTTCTTGGAAGACTTTATATTTGAATTATGTTGCGATACTTGCAATAAGATACTCATCGTTCCTTTTACGCGCCATTACAGTGGTGCGTCATTGGATATGTAAATTCGGCCCATCATGACCCATACGTGAATCACCGAAAATAAAACTTGTTAAATTTCTTCTTTCTGATAAATTTTATGCTCACGGATTGGCCATACTGGTTGACCAACACTGGTTGGCCTTAACGAATTATAATTTAACACGATTTATGAGCAGACGTGTACAATGTACATCTGCTATATTCTATGGGAATACATAAAATCCCATGCCACTCTTTATTTACATTTTAATTGTGTTCGCATTGAACTCGCTCATGAAGTACATCTCTGTGACTCATTCTACATTTTCCTATCATTTTTTTAGAAATTTCTATGATTATAGAATTACATGTTACAGTCGAATCTCGGTAATTCGAACCACAAAGGAAGAGCTGGAGTCCTTGAATTATAGACTTATCGAAAGTTTCCAAGTAAAAGAGATTTAACAAACAAAGATTCGACATACTGAAATTTTTTTACGAACGTACAATTACATTCATCTTTTCAGAAAGTGTTAGTATTTCAGAGTTCGCACTTCCGGTTGGAATTCGTCGTATTCAACGTACATAAATAAAAAGTTAAAGATGCGGGAGATGATAGCAAGTGTACGACTGACGAAGAAAAGATTAGTTTCACGGATTTACACGTAGTTGGAGAGCGACGAAGTAGGGGTAGGTCTTATGTTATCCGTTCTACATTATTTCAGACAATCCTAAAAATAGGAGGAAAGGAGACAATATAGAAATAACTGGCTTCTTATATCTTACAACACATAGCATAACTATGGTTACACTTCGAGTTGCAATAGAAATTCAACTTTTAAAGATAAACACTTCGACTAATAGAGGCCTGACTGTTCTAAGTTCGAGTTACCGAGATAAAATAATGCATCTGCGATTTTATTTCGACGTCTAGAAGTTCTCGCAGCGAAGCGAAAGGGGATCAAGATTGTAGTCTTATAGAGGTTCGAGTTACCCAGATTCAACTGTAATAAAGATAAATCAATTTCAGAAAGGTGGATCGTAGTCTTACAAATTAAAAATATAAGTATCGTGTAATTTACATAAGTACATACATACGTGTGTATAATTTCAAATATGAAGATGTAATTTATATGTACGTTATAATACAACGATAAAGATGTGATTTGCTTGCAACCGGAGAGATTCATTGTATTAAAATAATAAGAAATCTATTATTGTATCGAGATAGAAGATAAGAGACCGTTGTATACAAAGATGATTGAAAATTCGAATGATTGTGGAAATTCGAGTTGTTTGGTTTCGTCGCTTAATTGTTAATAGGTTTATATTTACGATGATATCTATTACGAAGCTATCATTAAAGGAAATCATGTTAATTATCATGGGTGAAATATTTATTTTAAAAATCAATAAGGTCAAACACAAATGCAATTTTTCTTATCATTATATTCAACATTAAAGGACAAATAAATATCAGTATTATTACAGGTCAACGTTAGAATAAAATTCGCATGACGTGACATTTCATCCATGATAGTCTTTAAAAGTTCATCTAATTATGAATTATCATATTTTGACAAGTGTGAAACAAAATTATAACTATTACATACCTAGAATTAAAGCTTTTAGCCTAGTTTAGTTTACTTTAGTTTAGCCAATTTAGTTCATTAAGCTTTATAAAAAATGCATTCATCCATGGTTACCAAAAAGTATTGACTTATACTATGACTATGACTATATTTTCTTATAAATTTACTCGATTATAAGCCTCTTATGACATTTAGTAGGATGATGTTTTTAAGAGCTGAGACACGCGACTAAATCCAAATTGTCAAAATCTTGACATACGCCATTACGATTTTCAACCCGTTAATTATTACAAATATGTATAGTGGCTGCAACAAATATTTGCACATCACTGTATTTATTATAACATTTACATAGCAATAAATTAAATATATATTAAAATATATTATCATTTGGTAGTATGTACTGTCATATGACTGCAACAATTTCGTACTACCAAAATGAAATGTAGAACCTGATAAAAAAATTTTCTTTGGAAAATAAGTGTATCTATAGATAAGGTGTGCAAATTCTTCGTGACCGTTATAGATCACTTTGCTGCAAATATAGTGCTATTTGCAGCAAATAGTAACTGACGACGATAATTAACAACGATATGTAGATAATAGCGTAATCATAAGCAGACAAAATAGCTGTGTATAGTAGTGTAATGATAAGCAGATAAAATAGAAATTTAAAACTATGATATTAACACATAGATATGTGATTTTTTAAAGCAAAGTTTTACCGCACATGCTTCGTAAGAAAAAATAAGCTATCGCATAGCCCGCATAAAACAGAATGTCTCATTTCTGTTGCGTGATATTACCTCGTTTGCATTCTTCGAAACGTGAGAAACGAAAGATTTGAATTCTGCAGATTCTCACGATTTGGATGGCGTGGCGCAGCGCGGCGTCAAAAGCATCAAGATTTCCGGTCGTGTATTTCGTAAAATAAACTTTTTCTCGTTAAAATTTCCTATTGCGTACGATACAGGAAATCGGAATTCGTTTCAATCGTTAGTTTCGGATGGTTATTTTATTCCCTATACAGATTGACGTATTTAATGAATAACTTCACGTTTCTATGAATATAAATAAAGAAATGAAACCTACGCAGAAATTTCGTTCGCTCACGAAATACTGTAACCAAACTTCTCATAAATTCTTAAATATATTTGAGGTCTAACTATGATGCACAACGGTGGAAGTGACCTTTGGAATAAGTAGAATGGAGAAGGAACGTTCGGCTTCGGTTTCCTCGTTACATTCCACATTCGCATCGCTCGGATGATATTTCATCTCACGGTCAGTTAATTGACATACTCGATCAATTTTACCTTGAAGAAATTTAACCTTCTTTCCTGCATTTCCAGGATTTTACCGATATAAATAATAATGCAAATTAGAGAAATGAAAATATGGAAAAAACAATAGTTACTTCTATGTAATAAAAGCTTTCTATAGTAATCATAGAATAATACGAACAAAATGAAAACAAAATATCTACAGAATATGGAGGATTCGGAGAAAAAAAGTAATAGTATATATTATACATACAAGTACATTATTTTGTCATTCACATTTTAATAGTAAGTTAATATAATATAATAAGTAAAAATCAGCTTATGTTGTGAATTAGATTATTAGACAAAAGTTGCCTTGCTTGCTCGAATATTACGTGCAAGATTTTAAACTAACAATAAGGTCGTAGGAGGTAGGCGGTGGGAGGATCTAAAAATATATGTATACGTGAATAGCTGATGAAGCTGGTAAACTCTGCAATGAGGTATTGAATATGTAAACCACTTATTGTTAGACAGCGGAATAGTTACACGATCGGGTCAAGGTGATTCTTGATCTTTCAATGGTAACTGAACTCTACGGAGCTGAGCTTGCAGAACAAAATATAGCGTAACGTCATTTATTTGGGAGCCAAAAATATAGTAGAAACCCACAAGTATAGTGCAACTACAATAATTGTAAGTCTAGCACACTAGTAGAAATAATTCGTAATAATTTAATAGAATAATTTCTTCGTTCAAACGAAGAGGAAATACAGGCCTATATTTCAATAGAAATTAATCGTTTCACGCATATTATATTGCACATTCATTACGCAATAAAGAGAAAGAAATAATATATGAAATTTCAAATTTTTATCATTTTTAAGTATCAGTATTTTATAATAATATTTTTTTATAGGCAGACGAAAATTACATGCAGTTGAAAAGAGCTCATACATAATGCATCAACGGCATAAAGTTACCTCATTCTATATACTATTTCACCCTCTTTTTATAACATTTTTTCCCATTTCTAATCGTTTAAAAAATAAACCTTGCGATATTTACACGAAATATCTTTTATTTCTACTATTATTAATACTTATATTATTAAATGCAAATGACAGTATAAATATTTATACATTTATCAGTGCGTTCTACGAGTGAAAATAAGAAGGAATATTATATAAATATAAATTGTCTGAGGTCTTATTAAAGGATTTCAATAAAAATACGAAATATGAAAGAAACGAGATCGTGGTTATTAAGTACAATTCAAAAAAGGAAAAAGTTGTAGCCTTATTAGCAAATATCGATATTAAACTTTGTTATGCATTTAGTGAGAGTGGAAGAAGTTATTGCTTATACAGTGTCGAATAGTGAGAGATATTTTGAATCAAATAAATATTGTCTCATTTGGAGCAAGAATTAAATGCAGTAATTATATAGGAACGCCCGAGATTCGCAAGTAACAAAAACATTGATTTTAAACACAATTATGATGGCGATTTAATTTCTTGAACTACATTGAACCCCTTCAAAATGATACTTAAAATTGAGAACATTTATTCATGAACAATATGAAAAATTGTACAAAACTTATGAATCTCTGAAACAAACGATGTAGTGTTAACCAATAGAATAATAACTTTATATAAAGTTTTATATAGTTTTCCTTGAATTTCATCGATCATGTCCATAGATATTGAATCCTTGCAAAAAATGCTTGGAACCATATTCTGACAAACAACATTAAAGATTAAGAAAAAATTAGGGAAACGATGTATGTGTTATCCAACAGAATGAATAAATTGAATTTTCCATCAATTACATCAATCATATCCATTAGAATTTTATTCATTGATAACGCGAAGAAAAAAAAAGGAAGAGTTCCTATAAAATCAGAATCAATACGTGATGAAGTGATACGCGGAATTAAAGTTTCATTCAATGAGAAGAAAAAAATCAAAATGAACTATGCAGAGGACTAAATGCAATTTTTACTACCGTCAATCTTGTATCGACAGAAACGACGAACATTTTGAAATAGAGAAATAATTCTTCGTGTCTCGTATCAGTGCCTGTAGGTAACCGTAAATTCATTACTCCTTTGCATTTTATATTCTTCTTATGACATTTTGATAATAAATTTTATAGTGATAATTTATAGTAACTTTAATAACGATGATATTTTTATATAATTAATCCATTAAATATATTAAATATTTAATTTAGAAATTAGAATTATCGTTCTATATTTATATTATTCGGCTAAAACTTGATTATCATAATAATAATAATTGACATTTACATGTCGAACCATGTAGACTTCCAATGACATATACATTCTACATACATATACATATCTTTAAATGCTTCAGAAATTCGAACGCGAATAGTCTAATTCAATTTGGCACATCGAAATAGAGGAAATACCCACTTTCGACCATCTTGAAAACAACTTGCGTAATGATACGTAATAGGAAAATTAGCGTAAACCACAACAACAATTTCAAATATTCTCGTAAATAAACACGTCTTACACTTGCAATTTTATGACGCAAACAAATATAAAAGTCTGAAGTTACTTAAGTTGCCAAATTAAACAAAAAGAGAAACGATCTATAATCTATACGTACAATATTTTTCATTCGAATTAATAAAGCGTTAGATCTTCGATATGAAATTGACTTTAATTTAGAATAGAGATATTAATTTGAAGTATTAGAAAACAGAATAGCAAAATCTCTGAAAGGGTTTAACTTATAATATTAGTGAATTAACAGGTTATACGTTATCGACTTTTCTTTTATAATTTTATAAGTTTTCGTCAAATAATTGCGGCAATTTGTACAATTTACTCGTAGAATTTCATTTCTTTTATTAAGCAAACAAACCTATAAACTTATAATTCTTGTAAGATTTCACTAATAATATTAATTCAATCGTGCCTCGAGTCCCGAAGTTTCAATTATGTAATACTTTTATTTCATAGATAAATATAGGATAAAAAAAATTGTTCAACCATCGAGTTAAGCACCATTCTAACGTCTATCTTGCAAACAGACAAATGAAAAGTTTTAGCTATATACATATATGCAACTGATCACTATTAAAAATAAAAGAAATTAGTATCTAATAATAAAATTTTTCAGTCGTGCCAATAAAAATATTCGTTCTCACCCTAGAATAACTGACCAAATCTACAGAATTCTAATAAATTTTCGTAGCCCACATTTCGATACGTTTTTTCCGTTACCTTGCCTAAGAATGCTTTCGTAGATTCTGTAAGTGGTCTCACAATCAGCATCCCTCAGACTAGGATGCTTCGCGCCGCCATCCAGACTCTGGCTTCTATTCCGGAAATCCTCCTCTTTCTTCTTAGGCGGGTCCTGACATTCGCTCTGTCGCCTCATATGGCCTAATCTTCTCCCAAAGTGTCGTATCATCTCCTGAATGCTGTAATGATGATGATGCTTCTCGTGATCGCTGGTCATATTGAGCGACGTGGGTGAAGCTCTTCCGCTGCTCGTCTGATGATTCTGTGCATATTGTGACTGTAGCTGATGAACATGATGAAGGGGATGATGATGGTGAATCGACTGATGATGGTGGCTGCTCCCATGAATCGTATGATATACCGAGTGATTGTGCACACTGTGATGGAGGGATGAGTTGTGATTGGAAGAGTTTAAACCATGAGACGAGTCGTGAGACGAGCCGCGAGACGAGCCGTGAGACGAGTCGTGAGACGAGCCGCGAGACGAGCCTTGAGACGAGCCATAGGATGTTGAAGAACCATAAGAATACGTCGAGCTCACTGAACCTCGAGATATTCGTCTTTGGATATGTTTGTGATTTAATAACTCCTGCAGGATCTTTGTGTCGTGTGTTCTAGTGTCAGACACGGAGGAACTCCTGTCTTGATGATGATTGACAGTCCTTGTGTCGCCATTGTGGGAGTTATGGTGGGACAGTAGATGACTTATTCCGTGCATCTTACTAAAAAACTTTTCCCTTTTATTTTGTATTTTTAAGAAGATATCGTTGATCTTTGAAGAATATTTCTTCTTCTTCTTCTTCTCTTACTTCTTTTTCATTTAATGAAAATTGTAAATCGGGCAGAATGTATCCGAGCAGTCTTTTCTTCTCGATTTTCGATGTCGCTCGATGATCCTCGAGATCGTTGTTCGTTAATGCAATAGGGAAGACGCTGTTCCGGTGAAGCTGTGACAAACAATTACACACACACACACATGTGCTATTTATATGGAATAAATGAAACCAAATGACTCGGAGACACGTGGACGTATCGATTGAAGAAACTCGGTTATTACTTATTACAGTTTCACTGGCTAATTGCTTCATAGAACAAATATACATAGCATTATGTGTACTATGTATCTCAATATACAAGAACTGAGGTACTACAGGATTTGCGAAATATTTCAATAGCGGCGGAATAATGTAGATTTTCGTTGCTTTCAAAGAACTGCTGTTCGATTCAAGGAAATAGCGTGAATAGGCGGAGATTAATGTAGTCGGACAAATACGATGCTCTTTGAAAATTAAACTCGTCTCGAAATATCTAAATTTAGCGGAGCTTCGAACTCTTAATGCTGGTTTCTGCTTACGCAAACCAATTCTAGAGTAACTCGCATTCGAGTCTAAATCGCATGCAAATATATGGAATACATGCTGTATTTACAGCTTCTGTGAGGTAAGATCGCTCGTGTTACGAATGTACGTGCAATAATCGATGAATAAATTGTCTTTTGTGTGTATTTACAAATTGACAAATTTCTCTCATGCAGAGATAGTTCGATATTTAGATTGGTGTAAAAAGACGGATCAATTTTTGGCACCACGAACCATCTCCATTTCTATAAACAACTAACTTTTCGTGAAATAGCCACGATTCTCCGCGTGATACGCGACATTGGATGCGCATCTGGCATGACGCCGAATTATGAATGCATCCGATTAATAAGTACGTACAACTTACATATTTACATTTCTCCTTCCGTCAGATTAAATCGAGGAAATTTCATACTGCTGAATAAATTTTTTATATAAAAGATTGATAGCATTTTATTTGAAATTATTATATTTGGTTAATTGCGTCAGTATTAATAATATAATATTTGATGATGATTATTATTATGAATATTATTCATATTATTTTGATAGATTTTAGTACTGAAAAATGTTTTAACCCTACTGTGGTTTCAGTAAAATTATTATAAATATGCTTGTTTGTATCCTCGTGACATTATATTACAATCTCATTGTCCCTTTTCAAATGGTATGTTACAAATAAAAATAGTTACATATAACGTCTTCGGCTCGTTTTTGTCTATAAATATTAAGACACGAGGTAAGGATGGAAATCAATCGTTAAAATGAAATATTTTGAAGTATTGGCTGACATTAAAGTCGAATGAAAAGAAAAATAATATAAATTAACATTATAATAGTTCTGTTCCTATTCAAAATTATAATAATTGGCCAATAACAGTCTTTTCAACTGTGCTAGACATATCAGCATTGAATGCTTATGTTTTATATTCTAAAGTAAATTCCTCGTGAAAACCGACATCTTTGAGAAAAAGAGCATTCGTAGAAAATTTAGAGAACGGATTGATACAAAATTATATTATACGATGAAAATATTAGTCGCGTACGAAAGCTGCAAAAGAGATATGGTGGAGTGTTATAAATACGTCGGAATCTTCAACATCGGCTGAAAAAGTTACAGTTCACAGAAAAAGAGACAGATACCACATATGTACTAAAAGACAAAAGAAAAAGTCGCAAAAATGTTACGAACATCAAAAGCTACTATTATCGTATATTTACAACTTGTTATAAATAAATAACTTTAGTAGACTGTACCAGCTTTATATTATAAGGCATTATAAAAAAAAAAAAAACATAATAACATATAGCATTTCCTTGATCCTGTAGTTAGAAAATGAAACTAAGAAAACGAATTTTACATATAAGGGTCGCTTTTGTCTCGGAGACCTTAAATGTGCAGTTGAATCAAGGACTACAGCAGAGTTAAATAAATTTAAATATGTTGATTTTCTCCTGAAAGTTCTCATAAATATTATAACTTCTGATTTACTAAGCTATTTATCTTAAAACTATTGAAACTGATAGGTATTAAGTGTGCATTATTATTATTATTAATGTAACTAATAGTGACAGTTTATTTCTTTTTGGTAAATATTAGTATTATAAATTTTCACAATTTAATTTGAAGTCCTTTATATTTTTTTCCGAATATGTCAATAGTCTCTGAAAATTTTCAATTTCTTATTGACCAAAAATAACGTTACTAGTAACAATTCATTTTATTTCATCGAATTTTAGTATCATGTTATTCCTTAACACTAGCTTTACGGGCGTTTCTTAGATACCTATCTCTACGAGGACCCGTCAATCTGACGGGTAAACGAAAATACGCATTTTCTTTAAAAAATCGATTTATTCAAATTAAATCTGAATTGAACAATATTAGGCTTCACGTTTAAATAAATTATTAATAACTAAAAAGTCTTTTTTTTAAATTATCACGGAAATGATAACAATAATATTAACGCTATAGGGTAATCATATTTATTGAGCACATTTTTTACAAATATACTGAATTTTGTTTGTGCATTTTCAGCATACGATCTTTTTGGAATATATACAACAATTATTGCTTCTATTTTTTTTGCACTAGCCCACTTGGCAACTTTTTCGTACTTCTGACGTTGAAAGTGACGGAAATGAAGCATCTGATCTTTGGCAAAATATGAACTCCTTCCTGGATATTTTCGATCCGGTGCACTCTTTACACAATATCCACGCGTTTATCGCTGCCAAATCTAAAATATTGAAAAAGAACTTGGAGGGGCCATCGGAAATTCCCTGCTTTCACACTATTATTTGCGTGCCATCTGGTCAACGACGTCCACACCAAACTTTGTTTTATTATAATTTATAACGTTTATAACACGTTTATAATTGTCTTCTACTTGTATACCTGTATGTTTGGTGCTTAGAAGGAAGATTTTTACGTTAGGTTTACTTTTATACACAGTAAGCGTGCAGTTTTCTGATTTATATAAATTTGAGGAAAACAAAGTCACCTTGTCCTTTTTTCCCTTGAGCATCGAGTTTCATCTTTCCCCATATAAGGGAAACCATTCAAAATATATTTTGTTTGGACGTCAACTCACTTACAAACCAAAACTTAATGCCAAATTTATGCGGCTTATTCGGCATATATTGCGTAAACCTGCATCGGGCTTTCGTTGGAAATAATTGTTCATCTATTGAGATATTTTCATATGGCTTGTAACAAGCCCGGCTATTACTTATAAATCTGTTCCATATTTCGGATATCAGCGCAAATTTATCTGTTTGTAATCTTTCGGAGGCTTTCAATGATCTCGCTTCATATGCGGCCCGGGCATGTAGAACTCCTAGAAAACTACGTGACTCAACAACTGCGATTGTCCGTCTTTTCTCAAAACTCAATGCGCCTCGGCTTCAGTGCAATCTTTTATGTGTTCCATTATGTGTCTATCGATTACCAATTCAAAAGCACTAGTTACACAACCCGACATAATATTCCTCTTAGCATAGCCAGTAGGCCCTGCGATATCCTTGAATATCATACGAACGGGCGTCCTACCCCTAGATCCGGCTGCTTTCAGTTTTATCCACTGCGTCCCGTCAATTGCAATTTCAGTTTCACCCATTACATTTTGGGATGTGCTTGGAACGCTCGTCCTGTCATCCTCGGAGTCAGAACTAGAAAAAATACGCATCCTTTTCTTGTTACGACACACTTTCAGAAAGTTTTCCTCTTCACTATCCGAAGGTCCTTCTATCTCTCCGCTTTTAGTGTATTCAGAACTTTCACTGTCAGCTTCGCTTTGGCCTAATTCATATTGATCTACTTCGGAGGTATCCTCAGAACTATCTTCATTGATGTTGACAATTTTGTTCAATATCTTATTATATCTCCTGGACTTACTCGTGATTGCTAGAAAAGGGGGATTGGTCAAAAAAAGAAAATACTGTGCCCAAATTCAATTATCCTATTGCAAATACTTACAATAAGCGGAGACAACAATGGGAAATGTTTACAATAACTGAAACTTTTGCACACTGTCTTTGAAAAACGGTTTGTTTATGAAATCAGCTAGCCCGTCAATTTGACGAGTTTCGTAGAGATAGGTATACTACATACAGATTTCAAAAATTAGAAAGCCTAGGAAAAAATAATTGTGTGTATAAATTCTTTAGATGAAATGATTAATTTGCGATGCAAAATGGTTAGAATTAATGCTATGGTTTTAGGGATATTTCATTTTGAGGTTTGAAATCCGTCGAATTAACGGGTCCCGTAAACCTAGTGTTAAGGTAACTTATATTGCCTTATTTTTTTGTAAATAATAATATAATATATGTAATATATATATAATATATATAATAATAAGAATATATTAGTGTCAATTCACTCAATTCGATTCACAATCACGCGATTCGTTTCGAAGAATACTGAACATTATAACTGAACATATATAAACACAATTATATATTATAATTGAGCATTATACATGTGTCAACAGTGTTTAGGCTCGATACTCGGTAACGGTTTTGAATAACGACTGACGATACTCTCAAGCATAATCATACATATGTATAAACAGGTCTGGAGACTTGCCAGGGGAAATCGTTCATCTTTTGAATTGACTTAAATCGGCGGACTCGCTTTCGGTATATGAGTGCCCAGACCTGTTTATATGATCGTGCGTCGCGGATGTATAGTTTCGGAGGTCCGACGACGCTCTGTTGTTCGTCGCAGAGGACCGCGGGCACGGAGCCAATGAAGCGAGGTCACGTTGCCCCGTAACACGAAAAGCGATAAGGATTTTCTAAAAGGATCTGGTCACGGAGTGATGAATCCTCTGGCAAAAGAACTGCGAACTGAGTCAAGAAAGCTTAACACTTACGCGAGATCCAGACCGACTAAGATCAATATAGGTATTATCTAACAAATGGTAATCCATTTTATTTCAAGACATTTTAATAGCAGAACATTTTTCACGGTGACTCGAACTTGCCTTCTTTTTATAAAAATTTTCATATTCCCTACAATGCGTATAAATTTTCAAACCAGTCTAATACCAGAATAAATAAATTTTACGATTGTTTTAACTTTCCAAATATGTTACATACATTCGTAAACAAAACGAATATAAAGTATATATTTGTTTCCTTTAAATCAAAACAGGTAAACAACCGATATAACATTAGACATTATCCAACTTAAAGCCGCTTATCCAGCGATAAGCCAAGCTAATCTATGCTAAGCATAGCAAAATGTGAAAGCATTTGCATCGATGCATCTATAATCTATACGAAATATGGAACCGTCTCTAGTGGAAAACACAATACTCCGCTTATCATTCATAGTTTAGCTGAGCCGATGGATCTTCGATCTAACTCCTCCGACATAGAAGCAAGACTATTTACTTCAATTAAAATCGATCGTTAAGTATCTAACGACAAGCTCGTTGAATCTTGTTACCAAATAAATTTTATCGTCGACTGCTCAAGATGGAAACAAACCCAGTTCAAACAAGTGTAAACTAAAACAGTACAATAACGAATTATATGTACATATTTATCGATATATAGAATAATTCGATACAGAATCAAATGCACAAAGATAATAGTGGAAGTGAAGAACGGGCACATCCTTGAGCGATAGTTAAATTAGACTTCAGGAAGAAGTATTTATTAGCACACTCGACTGGTTGCGAGATTAGAGGAAGTATTCAGATCCAGCCGATTATTATGTTGCTTCTACGAGAATGATCTTATTTTCCTATTATTCAAAAATAATGGAATCTCATCTTGGCCAATTGCTAAAGTCACGCTGAAATTAATTTTTGGCGGTGTTGAGATGAAAACTTTAATTTACACGAAACAATGGAATTAAATTCTGCTTCTATTAGGTTGGCAAGTATGTGATTGCGGATTTTGTCAATAGGTGGTAATGACCAATAATTTTTATTAATTAATATATATAAATAATTTTTATAATTATTTGTTTGTGTTATTAGAATATCAAAATTATTTTAAATATGATGAATAAAATATAATAGTAATTTTTCATTTGAGTATAAGAACGCAAAATTGCAATTTAAGTTTCTGAATTTCTTTTGGAAGTTTATAGCGCTTTCAGGATAGACAAAAATTAATTATCGGTTGTAACAGTAAAACATCTCGGCAAGTTAAAACTTGCATAAACAAGCAATTCATAGAAATGTATAGGATGGTTCATTTTAACATTCGATCGTACTACAAATTTCTTAATTTTCTATCGATAATCAGCTAATCTTCGGTAAAAATTTGGTATCGCTACAATAATATAATGATAAAGTATAGTGGCACACTGATAATTCCTAAAGTATAAAATATTCAGACAAAGTAAGATATTAGACACTGTTAACTAAATAAAATGATATTTTAAAAATGCAAATGAAACTTCTAACAATACCGCAGAGTATTATTAAGCATATATAAAATTTATGAAAATGAAATATATATACACGATGTAAATACTATAATCAATAATTAATCTCTATAAACTTAACAAAACATAATTAACAAAACATTTTATTTTTACTTTTATACGTATTTTATGTATTTACATATGTCTTAAATATCTTGAATATAATTATACAATACAAGACCTTGTCTTAAATTATAGGTAATATCTTACAAAAACTTTCAAGTATTCCTTTAAAATATGCTACAAGAATAAGGGCTTAAAATTTCGCTTAAGATACAGTTAAGGGGCAAAATCGATTTAATTTCGTATCGTTCGATCGTTTACGCATCCCTGATTTTAATTAAGTCCCTGTGCTATCACGAACTTAAAATCATGGCACCAACCTTCCGGCTATATGCTTGGAAATGTCCCAATTTTGACAACGGGGTCGTCGATGTGGCAAATTTCGGGGTCGTGGCAAGGAAACTAGGTCATATCGATTGACCGTCTCCCCATTCTGCAGGAGTGCGCGCTTAAAAGAATTATTATAGTTCTCCCTTTTTTTCGTCTTTCGTGCAACGAGATGAGCAGTGAAATTGGTAGCTAGAACTAAGGACAGAAACTCGGCAACGATCTTAAAAATAAGAATCAAGTTCAAATCGCGATTTTACTGCCTGGTAAGATTCATTCTTTCGTTCATCTTATTGCATTACAAACTTTTATGTCCAAAAAATTGGAAAATGATATATTCCATAATACATCCTATATTCTATATTATATAATTCTAAATTTGTTCATTTGAAAATTATTTTTATTTATGATATCTTACATTATTTTGTATGGGTACTGTCTATTTTAACATCTTATATGGTTATATTAAAATAACCAATTATGTATAGTTAAATACATTTAATTTTACATTGCAATTACAATACATTACAATTACAATACATTAATACAAAAAATATATTTAATCTTATTACTTCACTAATGTGTATTTAACTTCATTCCATTATTGTCGTTGTTTAATACTTGATGCTTTGATGCAATTTTTAGTAACTTTGCTTTATTTCCGAGCATTTGATAATTGAATTCATTTTAAGATATAGATTACATAGCTGTACTAAAATATATAACTGAGTCTAAATTCTGATACTGTGAAGTATCATTCTATTTAATCTTATCATCTTACAAATATATATCTTATTTGATTTTGTTCTTTCCGATATTTAGTATCCAATAAAGTAATGTACTTTCTTGATAACTTCGCTTCGTTTTGATTCATTTGATAATTGAATTCAAGCATTTAAAAATATATAATTATATTAAACTATGTAACTATAATATACACATAATAAAATATATATATAATATTTAAGTTCAAATGTTCGATGATTTTAATAAATATTTCACTTAGCTTCATTTCTTTCAATATTTAATATCTAATACATGAATGTAATTTTTAATAACATTATTTTTCTAAAAATCAGGTAATAATTAAGATATTTAACAATTAGAAGCTCTACGCAATTTCAACCAATAGAATAAACTAGATATAATATATATGTGTAAATGAGTAAAATATCCGGAAATTTATTTGATTTTTTATAGAGGCAAGATGAAATTTACGTTCATAATATTGAAAAAAATTTTGATAGACGCAGTATCATACAGAATTTATACCGGAATAATAAGTGGCGATGACATCAGCAGAATTATTGTTTTTCCAATCACGCACATTTTAGCATAACGGAAATCATTTCCAGCATATCGTTCGTACAAACATGCATTGGAAGAATAATACATATTTAGTTAAAGTCAAGCGATAGGATAAATACTAGTTAAGAAACTAACTAATTTCTAATCATATTAATTATTAATATTGTATTTCAAATATCCTAATAAAGTAGTATCATAATTCAATCAAATTTATATATCACTTTATTAATAATAATAGTAAATTGATATTTCAAAAGAGAAAAATTTATTTCCATTTCTGTTGAAAATTTGTAGAAACTATTTACTACACTCACTTCTTATTACTTAAAATATTAGATATTAATGGTCTAGATTTTAGACAATTTGACCTAAAAATAGAATTATGATGATATCATGTGTTCGCTTATTGCGTAAGTTTTGCATTTATAATTAGGTGTAAATTTCTTGCTGAAAAACAGTTTTCCTCTTTTTTTTCTACATTCTCTCTAAACCTAAATAACCCTAATATTTTCTAACCCTATATAGGTACATATTCTTTACGTTTTTATTTGTCATTCTTTTATCAAACATATGCTAAGTATAGGTATTTAATGAAGATATGTATTTCACTCACACTCACACTCACTCACACAATACAGTGTATTTTATATAACCTTCTAACTGTTTGTCATATCGATAAATGAAGATGACAAAGGAAGAGTATGTTATACATAATATGCATAATTTTATATTTAGAAGAAGAAAGAAGTTTTGATTAGATTCACAGATATAAATACACACAGATAAATCTTTTAAAAATAAATACATAATCGGTGGAAATTTATAAAAGTAATGATGTAATTAATGTTATAACGCTTAATATTTTTAAAATGTTCAAAAGAATGACGAGAATATAATAATATATATAATTCTAAAATCAAATAATTGATTTGGTAACATATGTTTGGTTCACAATATCAAATTTAAAGATTTACTACCCTTTAACTAGAAACTTTACCCGGAAACTATGACTTATCATATTCATCTCTATCATCTTCATACGTGATCGAAACGAGAGACTTAAGGAATTTAAATATTCAAAAAATTGGTAGCGATGACGAACATAATCGTAATCGTAACAAACTAAACTATTAAGTTTAATATCAACTTATTATCATTTATTTAGTTAGTTTTTGTTTATCAAACGCAATTAGGGAAGTGCGTGTTTCGTTACTTTTTCATTTCTATCGTTCCAGTAATATCACATATATAAGAAATCAAGCAGAACAAATTTCTTGCAACAGTTCCTATCTTAACGAGCAAAGAGAAGAGTTGACAATAATCACCTAATAACTTTGTACATTATCATCCATAAGGAAACACGCGTAAAACGAAAAACAATTTATACATGATACGTTAAACCATGAAGTATCTGCGTAAAGGTCAGGCTCGGAGCAACATCAACATGAAAAATTACATCAAAGGATTTATAAATACATTGGATTTTCAATTTACATACCGTTAGAATAGTCGGTTTGAGGTTGAAGTAGTGATTACTTCGGTTGAGATGGTTCACCGAATCGATCTTTAAAATGTCGCACATGATACATATATGTATGTATGTACATATGTAATTACGTTGCGAAACCGGTCAGAGTAAATATACCTCTATTATAATACGTATGCATACATATGTTTATGTACATACAATACATACCAATTACGTTTACGTATACCATGATCGAAAGTAGATGATACGTTGAATCCGTTCTGCTACTGTCTACACACCAAAAGTGTCAGTATTTCACCATAAGCCAATCGAAATTAAATTACAACTTAATGACAGTGATCATGTCCGCGATACGTGCACTTCGCATATTCCTGATTTAAATTTAAATCGATATGCAGAGCGTCCTGTATACTAACGTTATAAGCTGGTTTCTCGTAAGTTATCATAGGTACATAGCGACAGTTTACTTTTTTCAGTTCTTTTTAAACAGTATGAACTGTCTTTTTACTAGTCCTTTTCTCATAGAACATAACAAACATAAATGCATAAAGCATTTAAGAAAAAGCTACGACCTGAGATAGCTAAGTAGTTGATCGCAAAAATGATAGATAAAAAAAGGTAAATGCATAAGTGGTTAAGCATTTATAGAAACTGTAAAACAAGCCTATTTATACGCCTTAAGGCTAAAAGTAATAAAAAAATCTCATCTATTATTCGATTCGCCTAATTAACTTAGATATCTCAAATTTTAAATTTTTACAACAATTAGATGACCTAGTTGCGATTCTTCGTATTTGAATCGTGTTATTGGTACGTTACGTTTTTATCATTCCAACGTTCAACGAATTTTCAGATCTGCTCTGAAGTAACCCGGAATATTCACAAGATATCGGAAGAAAGCGCAATATATCGACGATACGATTTGAAAAAATGGAAAAAAGATGCCGAAATACAAAACGCCACAAATACGACTAGTTACACCATCTGTTCTAAGTACATATATATTCGCACTCTTTCTATATTATCCCTTTATAATTAGAGAACTCTATTTTACTTGTGAGAGGAAACAAACACGATGGATTATCTATAATTCTTTTTAATTTAGTCCAGAACGTAAGAAATATCAATAAATTTTCAAGTTAAAAGGAACTGTAGAAAACTGTTTATTAAATAATCATAGACAACTACATATTTTCCGGAAGTTACAAGAACTGTTTATTGATTTACTGAAATTAAACTTATTTTCCAGTTTCCATCAAGTTGAATATTTCTTGTATTAATGTCGCGCACAAATAGTGGTGTGGTATCTGAAATCTAGAATCCGGAGACTCACATACATATGCACATTTCATGACGCGTTACATATAGGGCAAACTGCAGTGGCACGATGCAGTACATATAATGATTACTTGAAGTTGTCGATGTCAATTTTACTTCGATCACGTTTGAAAACCCGATTTCGCAGCACCAATGATATTACGTCGTGAAAATCACTAAACGTGGATTACAGAAGACATGTGAAATTCCTCGCAACGAATTGTATCTACGTATAATAATTTAATTTAGGAAGATAAAGGCAGCCGAGTACTATACAGAGACCACTGCTTACTTCGTAGTTCGTACAAGATACCAGATCTAGCTAATGAGATAGAACGTTAATAAGATTTTCAGAGCTTCCACTACTAACGCTTTCCGTGAAAACGTTTGCTTTATATTATATATTGTAAACGTTTCTTTTATGGAGAAGTAATTACCTACAATTCATATTTCCCTTAAAAAAATTGAAAGAATAAAAAGAGAAAGAAAAAGTAAGTACATACATATACGCTGTAACAAGTAGCATATTATAGCAGAGATAAGTAAAACAATGGGAAATGAGTGAAGCGTAAACATAGTATACGATCTTACTATATGATGAAAGGCCTATAAAACTATAAACAAGCTTTTTAGCGTTTCACCTTCTCCTTAAACACGTTTCCGGTTTCGAACATCGATACGATCGACGTGTGAATCTCGAAACCGGTTCTTCAAGGTCGATGAAGACCCGTCAGCACCAGACTGCACTTTCAGAACCAGCTATGGCAACATGTTTACTATAACACTTAACAAGTTCTTCGGTGACCGACCTATATACCTAAAGGCCTGTAAATCGTGTTTCACGAATGATCGAGAGTATTATCTAAAATTCATTGCTATATCGTGCATTCTTTTATTTTCTTTCTTCGTTTCGTTTTTTCAATAGAAAATTTGTATTACGAATGAGTACGAATCTAATGACAGGTGATTAGTGACTTTTGGCAATGTTTACAATTAGTATGCTTAAATAAATTCGAAGCTGGTCATTTTATCAGAGTTTAGTTGTTACTTTCATACGTTATTATAATTTTTTAGTAAACATCTGGATGAAATTTCACTGTAATGCATATTGAACGAATTACTGATGGTATTAATCAATGGAAATTTATTTTCTGTGCGTTTGTTATACCAAGAATAGATAGCTGACGTACGTCTGTTTATTCGCGCTGCGATACCAGACATCGTAACTGTTACGTTATGGTATAAGAGTTAATACCCTTAATTAGAAAATTTTGGTTACGCATGAACATCGTCGATGACGGAAATTTAATTATGGTTACCAATAATCATTATCAATGACACAAATTTTATTTTGGTTACCCATTATCGACGCCATTATCGACGCCAACAAATTTTTTTAATTACATTCGACTGCTAACGATTGTTATTAATGTTACTGATAACTAGTATATATTTATTAACAACATAAAAATATTAATTATAAGACATGTATCGCTTTTAAGCGAAAAAACGGAATGAAAATATATGATACAAAGAACAGGATAAAAGATATTGCACTACTATAATAATGCAAATATTATACTACAATACCCTTTATCCTATTTCCTGTTTCATATATTTTCATACCGTTTCTTTGTTTAATAGAATATATGTCTAAATTTTACAATTACGTTTTTTTATGTTGTTAATAAATACTAATCATCAGCAACATTAATTGCTGACCCACGGCCATTAATAACTGCCAACCAATTTATCTGTCATCGTCGGTAACTATTATCGTATTTCTATCTCCATTTATATCATATATCAAACTTTAATGATTGTCGACAAAATAGTAGACAAACAATTAAATTGTATACTTAGTTACATACGTTGAATTTACAATTTCGATGCTTTTCAAATTTTAAACAATGCATCAAATAAAGTAAATCAATAAAGCCAGTAAAATAAA
This sequence comes from Bombus bifarius, assembly GCF_011952205.1. Classification (NCBI taxonomy): domain Eukaryota; kingdom Metazoa; phylum Arthropoda; class Insecta; order Hymenoptera; family Apidae; genus Bombus; species Bombus bifarius. The sequence continues at coordinate 582,589 of NW_022885576.1, forward strand.
TAAATAAAACTATCAAGAAACTAAATCTATGTTTAAATATTTCTCAATCTATTCCATCTCCCACGCAAGCATTTCATAATTCAACTAAAATCGTAAACACCAACCACATAAAACCACTATTTAAGAAAATAGCTTTACACATAAAAATCTTGATTTTGCTTCTTCCATTTAATATTCAGCAACTACTTACATAACTTAATTAGAAATGAATCTCTTTATCGTTCGCTACTATAATATTATAATAGCGACAGGAATAAAAGTTCAGTTGAATGATACTCATAAAAGTATTAATTTTTAGAAATAAAAGCCATATAGAATACGTCAATATTTCTCAGTGATTACGCAATGGAATAATTTCTACGAAATTTCTAAAACGATATATTAAATAAAATACATAAATAAATAAATATGTATGGCTTAAAAATTATTACGTATATAATTACAATATAATTATTTCTGAGTTTATTTTATGTAATATTCAATTATCCCGTAATTCCATTAATCCTGCTGCGATCCTTGAATTTTACGTTGCAATCACGCTTTCGTTTTAAGAGAAAGGAAAATTTAATGTTCTAAGGAGATCTTCAGCATAAAGTGAAATGAGAATTGGTGAGTAGATACTGTAATAACGATCCTTTTATTTTCTCAACTTTTTTTCTAACGATAAAGAGATACGACTCGGTCGAAAGATAACCCAAAAAATACAAAGGAGTTGAATTCATAAATAACAGCGATCAAATGAAATAATTAATTATAAAGTAATTTGACATATAAACATTAATTTTACTATTTTTGCCTAGTAATTACTGCGCAATTTGATTACAAATAGATCCCTTCATTGTTAACTGTCAACTACCGTCATAACAACAATTACAATGAAGGCAAAAGCACAAAGAAAGTAAAGGAAATAATCCGTACGAAAAGGATCCTGGTTAGAAGGGATCTTGTACCGTGTGACCTTATCCCTATTCTTAGGACATTCTATCCACATGGAAATTCTGAGTTGGCAAAGTAAAGGAACACGTCTCCTATTACCTTCTGCCTATACACCACATTTACATCTTTACATTGCTCACCAGCGAATTGGTGCACCACTCGTCTTCTAATCTTATTGCAAGTGTTATCAACGTGTGGCAACGTAAATATACAGGGTGGTTGGTAACTGGTGGTACGAAAAATTTTTATTCTATATTTTCGACTTCTTTTTTCGCGTAGAATCACCCCCTTTCCGCTTCTACCACCAGTTACCAACCAGCCTGTATAATACAAGCCGTTTCCCAGCCGTAGGTTCGCAGCTGTAGTTTAAGATGATTGTTCCTTGGAATACATGCAAAGTTGCCAGAACTAGTACGTTCAGTTCGTGAGAATCACCTCTCAGCAGGAGCATTTTGCTTGTACGATCTACATACATATGTACGTATACATATAAGTAGAATTTCTTTTAGCCTAATACAACAGCACTTCTTTTATAAGCTTGCTAATTAAAACGTAAAAATTCGTCATGCAGCTTCTAGACGTCATACTTATTGCGAATTTCCTAACTTTCATCATTTTGAAATTTTCATATATAAATCTCTAAATTTCTAAATTTTCCTACGCAAATTTATTATTCCCCAAGTTTCTATATCCTAATTTTTTAATTTCTGAATTAAAATATTCTATCCATATTCTATCCTTTTTAATTTATGATATTTCATATCACCTAAATCAATAAATTCCCAAATTTTCATATCCGAATTTTTTACATTCCAAAAATTTTACATACAAATTCGATACTTTCAGGTTTAAAATGACCATAACCATCTTTCAAGAAAAGAAATTAATATAATTACATATATATTAATAAAATAACATAATTATATTATTAATATATAACAATATTATAAAATAATATTAATAAAATTACGTATATATTACAATTTTACATTTACGTTTCCTACATTTTCAATCTAAATTTCTTTAAATTACTGTACAAAATTTAGTTTTATACGAAACTATTGAACATACTTCATCAGTAATATACGTTTGTATATTTTCAAAAATATTTTCTCGTTAATGTCAGTTCTCAACTAAATTTTCTCACCCACTTTTTCTCTGCCGACAAAAATACCGTAATACTTGCAAACAGAGTTATATTTAAAAATTCGGTGGGTACGTTTAGGTAAACGTTTAGTTGAATAATGAATGAATAAATATGAATGAAGATAGAATATCTTTTGATCAAAAGTTAAGACTTGTAACGTGTTAAACTGAAAGATTTTAAGAACATTTTTATTCATTATAACAATTAATAAAATTACTTAACTAATATTAAATATACAGAAAATGTTCCATACAATCTAATTACCAATGATATGTATTTTCTACGTTAAACAAGATTTTCTTTAAATTATGGGACTAATTACCTGAGCTCCAATGCTATATCAATTCCAAAGTTTCCATAACTTTTCAACGTCATTAACGACAGATTGTGAGTTTATGATCCAAATCTGGTAAGTTATTGATCATATAATAAAAACATTCTGATTAACAATATATACATATATAGCTGTCTCAGCAATCGTGATACAATTGGTAAGAGGGTAATTCTACGTAAAAAAAACTTAAACTTACATACTTAAACTTAGCTTATCGAAAAATGATCAGAATTGTTATTTTTGGGATCGTTATTGTAATTTCACTACTAGAATACAATTATATTATTGATTAATTTTATTATCTAACGCTATAAAAATTATAATATACGAAATTTTGTACAAAATATATATTATTTCCCGCTGTAATATTTAATTTGTTCGAAAGAATAAAAAAACTGTAGAAAATGTATAAAGCATAGAGTACAAGGGAAATATTTAAGTTTAAATACCTTCCATAAATCTTCAAACGCAAGAAAACGAACAAAAAGCTTAGAAGTTCTCGAAGGGTGAGGAGGTTCTGCTTGAGAACAATGTTTGCTGTCTCAGCTCATTAATGTGATTTCAACGGAACTATATATGTATTTTTTGTGCCTTGCAGGCTGCATGGGATTTCGAGGCGTGTTTTTAATCGGGCATGTTATGTGTGACCATGAAATGTTCACATACAAGACAAGTTCTAATAAAAGGCTTTCATTATAAAACTACAACGGACGACAAATGTAAATTACGTGAACAATAATAACTCTGGATAAAGTAAATATGTAATGTGCAAGAGAATATTTTATTGCACATTCGAGTTAAATCCGTTAAAATCGTGACTCGAAAAAGAAGATAAACTCTCTAGATCTGTTCCTTTTTCGTCGTTCATTTATTCTGGTATGACCACACACGTGACAGAGTGACTGAAGGAGAACACGAAAAAAGAAAATGAAGTATCTGAAATATATCGTACATTGTTGTTTATATATATCTGAACAGTCTGGTATATCTAATAAACGTATACATGTGTACACGAAGGTTACCGAATCTTTAAATTAACGGTAAATTAATGGCAATCAATTTTAATAATTACCGCATGTATAATAATATTTAAGATATAAAATTTATAGTAGATAGATAGATACATACATATTATTACATATTTAACTTGCCCGAACCTTTCTCATGAAACATTATGAAAGAGTTAGCCCTACTGTATTCTTTCCGTCATTTTCGATAGTATTTTCCTAACGTCAAGATACATACATACATATATCTTAAGTTTCAGCAAAACATGAACAAATTATTATCGGTATGCGCGATTTTATATTTCAATTATGTATTAAATATCTTTCTAAAACATTATATATATGAAAATTCGGTGATTGCAGCAGGGATAAACAAGTGACAGTATGTATAGTCGATTATACATGTGATTTGAGTAAAAAATCATGCGAAATAATCATAAAATATTCATAAAATCATGTTTTTGTTTAAAAAAAAATTGGATCCAAAAAGTCTCATCAATAGTCATGCGAGTGTTAATACTAGAGGAAAAATACTGAATGGTAAGATACAGACATACATTTGCATTCAAAGGCGTGATATTATATTATGTCCTACTGAACTATATTTTTATATGAAACTGTTTTAAACTTCGTATGAGAATGACAATACGTAGAAGATAAGTACAACATGGTACAAAAGTAAGAAAATTTCAAAGGTAGTGCACCAATGCTTATTTCATCGAATAAACGTCCACGTCTCCCAATCATTACGAAAATAAAACGATAAGTTGGAAAAACGTAATAAATACTTACCAACTGTTGCAGAGTAGACCGTTTACGCAGCAACCGATTCACCGATTCTTCGATTCTCCTACATACTTGTAAATTTCACAGTACACTACACAATTAACTCCATTTGTAATTTAATATCCTTTAACACTTGTAAAACGTCCACACTGTTTACTTTTACGAAAAAGCAATATCTATCTGGTGAAATTTATCGGCTGTCACTATACGGAAAATCGACGATTTGAAGCTTTTCTTGAGACACATACGCGAAAATTCTTAGCATTAATTACAACCACCATTGGGTAGTTTTGCGCAGCAAATAAAGTAATCTTAACGATGAAAGATTCGACAAATAAAAACTACCGACGCGACGTTCGATCGTCAAGCAACAAAAGCACCGGTTCTAACACACTCAGCAAGTTCGCCGCAGAAAAGCACGCAACGCGGAATCGTGTTTACCTTTACGATCACAGGTCGCGTCGTTATTGACAAGTTCTAATCATAGTCCGTTCGAATAGCAATTCGCTTCTTAGTATTATCGAGAAGACTGCACATTAAAGTAAAAAAGAAAAGACATCGAACGTTTCACGTTACAACCAATAAGTTTCCAACACCAGTCTCGTGCAAAATCTTCAACGATACTACGTTACATTTCGCACGTACGAGTTTCCTGCGACGATTCACGCGCGCAACGTCTCGGCACGGCGTATTAATTGAGCACAATTGTAGGTTAAGAACAGTCGGTAACTTTTACACGATTGGTTATTTCGATGATGATGCGTGGTTTTAAAGAATCGCGGGCATTAATCGTTAAGCTGGTGAACAGAGAACACGAAGCAGGCAACTTCAAGCACGTGCCACCGTACGCGTTGCGGTACAAAAACCATCTGAAGCGCAAGTCCCGTCAGCATCAGTCGTCCTACATACATGCTTCGCAATATACGCGCCATATTAAATGCAATGAAAAAGTCGACATCTAGCGGCGGTGTTGAGAGTTATTATGAAATACATATTTCGTCTCTTGATAAGCGAGGTATCTGTCACAGTACTTATCATGGCTCACGAAAGCATTTGAACATCTATCTTAGAGTACTTTCATGTATACATGTACATTAGATATATATCACATAAAATGCTTTGAAATTTCATTAATGTTGTAACGAGCTGTACAGCTGTCGCGAGTATATTGGTTTTGAAACCTATCTGAAGATGTATATATACATAATAGTATAACACATAAAATTTATAGGATATTTATTGCATGAATAACCGTTATAAACATATTATAGGTGTTCAAAATGGTTACACTGAATATTGAGGCTTATTAATATAATGGATAATTGATTGCCTACATACTTTCCTGATCCCTAACTTCCCTATAGATCCCTATATGAATATATCCAAATGTGTTTCAAACTTTATCAATATAATTACGATAGTCGGGTCTCATCATAATGCTAGTGAAATTTCAAAATGTTTCCAAACTTCGCATAACATAATATGTACATATATCGATAAAAAGCTTTTGTTTCTACAAATGTTCAAACACTTTCGTGACGTAAGCCACTGTAAACAAGATACAATACTGCTCATAATCATCCGGATACTTTGATCGGTTTGCATTGACGCATATTAGTAATATATTATTATTAATACATATGAACTAATATTATAATTCCCAATGATTGAAGCACAATACTTGCGTTGAGACAATCAAAATGGACAGTATTAATAATAATACTTCATATACAAAATTAACACGATTGTATTATATATTATTTAATTTATACTATTATATTTTGGTATACTGTTATTAATAATATATATTACTAATAATTAATATTTATTATATATAATATATATATATATTAATATAATATATATTATTCATAATTAAATAAGAAAATTAGTAACATATATGTATTACTAATAATAATAAATAATAAATAATTAATAATAAATAAATAATTAATAAATTTTGTAATTTATTAATCATGATTTAATCACGATATTCAATCATTTAGAAGAACCATTTCCACCTTGATAATTTGAAAACTAAACAATCTGAAGATTCAGAACTTTTTAAATAATGAAACTATTCCGGACCTTATAGAAGGAAATTTCATTATTACATATTAGGTTTTGAAAAGCAATGTTATTATGTCATAATGCCTTACGATATAGCAAAAAATCTGTAATAACAACAAATAATAGAATTATCATTGACTTCTTTTCATTTCTGACTTCGCGGTTGAATTACATTCTCTAAATAATCACGTACCCAAATATTTCTGAGCAATAACGTATGTACGTGTACAGTATCTAAATATTGAGAAATTGTAATATACATTTACGTAGCATTATCTCATAGTTGTGATGTGATTATTATAGAAGAGGTATATAATATGTTCTTAATGTAGTCTAAATATTCCTTAAAAATATTTTCTATTTTTTAGAACTTTCATCTTTTTAATTAAGAACGTTATATACGTATATAAATATAGATACCTATACGTATATATGTATTTATTTTTAATAGACGTACTGATTTTTATTTAATTGATTATATATAATATGTCACAACATGTCGTGACGGTATAAAAAGTAATTAAAAAAGATGTAATTTTGTTTTTCAGACACTATCAGTCAGACATCATTAGTCAGACATCATCGTATACATATCTCAGTTATTTCGACATGTATGTATGGTCGTTGTTACTTAAATGTTTATGTTGTTGGAACTAATAATCAGACACACGATTCCAAATCTAATTAAATATAAAATATATTTATACTTACTTTGTGAGGCTGTTTGAGACTGATGTTGAGCTGCAGTTCTCTGTAACAGCAACAAACATTTGTTTTAAACGGATTGATTATTGAAATACAATAGAAGTAACTGATATGTTTGAAGATCACAGAAAAGTTACATAAATACTCGATGAATTCCCGATGATTCTTGATTTTAATAACATTATGACTACAAAGAAATGTTTTAATATAGAATACATCGATAAAAATAGGAAAAGCATGTTAATTTTCTAGAAGTTGAAGATATAATTTGTAAAGCAAACATATATAAACATATAGCTAATATATTAATATATTTCTGTACTGAAACATTATAGCGTGTTAATTTATATTTTTAATTTTAGAAAAACTGAACAAAATTTGATAAAATTTTACAAAACAAAATAAAAGAACTTGATAAATTGACAACGTGCTAAATTTTGAAATTGCTCCTCGGTACAAAATAGAAAATGTGATTTAAATGAATTGTTCCCGTACTGTTCGTTTGTACAAAGATCAATTTTAACTTTATACAGCACGGACTGTCACGTACCGCTACCGGGGCGACACCAGCATGAGAACATTGAAACATACATTTTAAATAAGACCGTTCACACTATCCATCCCCAATCGTTACGTTACATTATCGTTACGTGACGCTCCGCGCCGTATAGTGTAAATTACCTTTAAGAGATATATTGAATATTCATTGCAATGATGATTATTACAAACCATTAAAATCATTGACATTTTATATCTTAAAAAATACATTATATAATAAAATAATAAATTTTAAGTACATTTTGGAGGATCAACCGTATCCCTGATGCTTCGAGACTCTTCGAATCTAAGGAACGACTTCTTGGTTTCCCTTCTAAGTAATCATCCTTTTTTCCACCTTTTATCCATCGAAAATACGACGACATATTGCACTTTCAACTTATTACGCACTAACACAGTATCACATATATAATCACATAATTTCAAATCTGACAATATGAAGTTTGTTCACTGTATTCTTATAGATGTAAAAGAAATCAGATAGATTAATTTTGTCAATTAATTTCTGAATTAAAATTATTATTTCAAACCTGCATTATAAAGAAACAAAGTTAAAATATAAAAAAGAGCAAATAAGGTATAGAAGGCGTAATAATAAGGCATACAAATGATTTACCAAAAAACACAGAAAGGATGTAGAAAATACTGATATCTAACTGTCAAGTTTGATGAATTGATAATTCAACGGTGAACAATGATAACTGGTCGCCTGAACGGCATTGTTTATGGTAAAATTGTACTAGTAATGCTTTCTGTCAACCGGAAATAGAAGAATATTCCATCTATGAATAATTAAATGTGATAAAAATGACTACGTATTTTTCAAATCTTATTTAAATCTTCTCGTTAATAAAATCAGTTCATTATAGATAACGAAGTTACGAAAAGGCTTGTTCTTTACGATATCACAAAGAATGCCGTATACTGAATATGATAACAACTAAACGTTAAAATGCAATAGCTTTACATTTGCATCGTAAATTCTCAGGTGACACGTTTTTATCAAAACACGTTTTATGAAAATATTTACACGTTCAAAACGTTCCATGCTGTGGATGAGAATTAACTATAACGTAGTATTATATTTATCCAAATTAGATTAAACTAAATTCAATGTATATACATATATATCATCGTAAAATCATATATAATATTTTATAGTAAACAGATATAGTAAGTATTTTATAATAGAAATTACTGAAAATTGAAGCTATTATAGATATATTATTACATCATGATCAAAATATATATGCAGCTACCATTAACATTGTGAATTTGCTGTTTTTAAATATTATTGTTATAAGTCTTGATATCACTTAATTGTTATAATACTACAAAACTGTAGTTCGTAAGATCGTTTAAAAATTCTGCTCTGAACTTTTGAACTTACTTTTTAGAAAATAGATAATCAAACGTTACAACACGCGCAATAGGATTAAAACACAACTGTCATTACGATACGTGAATTTTTCACTCTACTATTATCATAGTTGAATTTATTCGAATACATCTAAGGCTGATCAATTTTTGAAGTCGTACCTTAACGACTATGGTATTTTTCTGTTTTAAATAACAGTTTCTGTAATTATTTTTAATTTATACGTACAAAGTCGATCGTTTATGATACGTGACAACTCGGTCTTACTGATCATAAATAATTTATTCTGCTGGGCAAATTTACATTTTCTGAAATCAAATTATTGATAATTTATACGTGAACCTGACTCCGATCTTTTATTCTATGCATATACATATATGCAAAACCAATATTAATTCTTTAACAATTGTAAGAATTAATGTTGTTTTTAATACTTTATGAACAAAATAACCCGCATTATTTTTTTACTTTATTAACAATACCGCATTAACACAATACCGCCATAAAGATATAATACCTATTTTAACTCATTTAATATCGTAAACAGAAAACTGATAATATGAGAACCAATAAATATCTAATGCAGATACTATATAGTAACAAAGCGAGTATCAAATATGCAGAGTATATTCCATCTTTTCGTATGTGTCCGTATTATTGCTGTAGCATCTATTAATCTTCTAAAATTAGAAGAAATAGCCAAGCAAGTTATCGAGTAAAACAAATCTCAATATTTTTCATATGAAACTCTTTCTTATATCTAATCAATTATTTCCACAAGTTTCGCAATTATCGATATTTTTTGTATCTACATACTTCAATCTGGCTAACGATAAGTTCTCTATTTGTAACAATTATAAGTTTCCATACTTGATAGCAAAATAGCCTGTAATTAACTATTTCTTTTAACAAGTAAATAACGTTCCGACCACAAATTACCAATGTAAGAAACATAATAAAGTAAGAAAATCATAAAAACATCGACGATCACCCGATCGAATATTTTAACGTTATGCAAATGATCGCGCCGTCTCGTTTTAACGGAAGAATCGCCATCATTTACACAGGTTATCGCTTTTATAGGACATCTGAGGAGAAAAAAAAAGAAGATACGCACAGTACAATAGTTCACTTTAAATTTGAAGACTATCGATCTAGGTTATCGAGCAAAGAAGCTCCAAATATTTCCAGAAATTGGCCAAAAATATCCAATTTAGACGTGACAGATGTGACCTATCGTACTATATACTCCATATGTCAATGCAGTGTACATATTTCACAATGTACTACATATGTCTATTGTCTGGACATAAACGATTCGCAAAAATTCTAAAATCGCTAACAATCCTTAATTATAGACCACTTGCTTCTGAAATAAATTTGAACTTCTGTTTTATCGCTATAATTTAATGAGGGGTTTTAATTTGTTAATCGGAAAAGATAAGTTAATTAGTTATTCGAAATCTCTCTCTTCTTTATTTAGAGGTCACTTTTTACGTGGCGTTCCATTTCTATTACAAATCAATGAAATAATAATATCCTTTGGAAGGATTAAAAATTAGAACTATCCTAATTGTAATTAATGTATTTTTATTCATTTTTAATTTCATAATTGTATGTAAAAGGTTTTGGTTAATGGGATGATTCACTCGACAGGTTAAAAAATTCAACGTTTAAATAATTCGCGCTTGCCATTGAATTAACCTTAACAAAAAAATTAATAATAAAACAGTAAAGCAATTTACGATTACATTAAACCAATGTTAATGACTCGGCGATTTATGAAATAAAATGACTAAACGTAATGTTTGTAAAATTACATGATACTGTGATAATGGTAAGATGTAATACTCTGTACTGTGTAACTTGATGGTTGAAGATAGCAAAACAAAAATTATTTTCATAAGTTGTTGGAGCATTATATTTGAAGCGGAGATTGGCGAAAAAGTGAAGGAAGAGAGGATGAAGAAGAGTAGCATAAAACTGCTAGCTGTCGATTTAGAAGAACTAAACAATGCAATGGCGAGAAGCTTTGTCAATGAACTCGAGACATCCTTCACGACCGTAAGTTACCATTCAGCGTCTTTTATGTCGCAGTTAAGAAGACTGTGACTATACGATATTTTTTGTTCTATAAGTTGAACGAATATATATACCTATATACGTTACTACTAGAAAGACTTGAATATTTTAATGATAACATAGAATTGTAATTTTGCAATAATAAACATAAAGATACAATTATAAATACGATCAAACTACACAATTTTCCTTAAAAAAATATTCCAGAATGTTTAAGGTTTAGAATATCAAAAGTCACTGTAGATCTGAAAATATTCTTCGATCTTAGGAAAAGAACTGTGGCGAGGAATCGCTGTTTAGAAGAAGAGACTAATTTTTTATAACTGAATATTGGGACGTGACTCCAACCTGCTTTCGTAATTTTATTAGTAATCGCAATTTTCTTATTTTATTTAATAGTTCGTTAATCCATAAAAAAAGTAAGTTCTGCGCGCACACACACATATGCACACTATAATAGTATTACAATGTACATATGTATGAAAATACTGATTACTATGAGATAAGATATCACTTACAAAATAAGCCAGACAGCAAATATAAATAATCGAGAATCACGTTACTCAAGACAAATTTTCAATTTTCTGTTACTTTACAATCACAAATCTAAAATTAAGAATAATTTTCACCACTAGAGGGGTTTCCTCCTAATAAATCAACTTAAAAGAAAAACTGGCACAAGATAAATCTCTAATTGGAATAACAAACTGTGGCTGTGTAACACGTGAAAACGGATGTGATCACGGTTTAAAAAGTTCGATCACGATTGAAATTTCACCAGAACAACACACCGTAAATCTTCCATAAGATTGGAAATGGATCGGTCAGAAATAGACACGCGCGATTCAAATCGAAAATATGTGCACGTTTTCCTAGCACCGTCAACGTTGCAAGTTCCGTAGCTCACTGAGTGAAAAACAGCGCCTTTGAATCCGTCTTTTTCCCCGCTCTCTGTGCTCATACACACACACACATCCACACGCTTAAGTTGCTTACATATGCACAAACGTATATAGATGTATATACGCATAACTCCCACCGAAATCTCCACGTCATAGACTCTTCTGTCTATACACATGTACATGTATGTATTTAAACCACCTGCCCAATGACTTAAACACTGCATTTTGAACTGAATCGTAGCTAATGAGAAATTACAATTAACACAAATATCAACTTCGATGTCAGAGATAGTATGTCGTAAATAAGGAACTTTTATTTTGGACAGTACATTACGAATTGATATTAGATATACGATGGATATTTTATATGTAAATTGTTTAAATAAATAATCCGCGAGTAAAATAGTTTTTTTGAATAGTTGCAGTACGAAATCAGATATCAGAAAATTATGTGATCTACATTTTCCTTCTTCTATTTATTGAGATAACGTAGCTCTTTTAATGAAAGATAATGAGCTAGCGGTAATGATCTCCATTCAAATAAATTGAATAAAACTATTTTCATTTTAATTAAAAATTATTTCGTCTACTCTTCTTCCTTTTTTTAACTAATACGGTTTTCAAGTGAAATAAATTCGCGGTAATAATTTTGATTGAAACAAATTAAGTTTAGTTTTTACTGGAAATCAGTGATATCGTAAATTCGATAAATATAAAATTCCAGTAAATGAAATGTAATATAAAGCGTATTAATCGTTTACTGCAAAATTCACGGCAAACCAATTTTTAATAAATTAAATTCAACATAAAATAAATTAATGGTAATAATTTTATTTGTTGTAAAGTTCGGAAAAGAATATGTCTTTCTATTCAATTAAACTTGAAGTGAAATATATTAATTAAACTCTCGCACTTACTTCAAAGTTTACGTATGTACCTCTTTGCGTAAAATAACAAACCCTAAGAATCAGAAATAAATTTCTCAGCAAAGTGAAGAAATTTGCTACGATATTGTGATCGGTAAGAGAAACGAAACTGGTTTCAGCGCTAACGAGTCATGTGACATGCGATGATACAACATACGACCAAGAACGTTGAAACGCGAAAGAGAATTTCATTGAAAATTATCTAAAAAAGATAATTTATTTCAGGGTCATACTGTGTATAGAGAGAATATTCATTTAAATTAATGTATGTAATTGGCAAACGTAATCAGTGAACATACAACTATTTGTTTAACTTAATACGCAAAACGTATTAGCAGGTGTATTCCAAGAAAATAAATAAGTTTCTTAGTTCCGATTCAAAGATTAACGTTAATTTTAGGGATGCATATAGAATTTTTAGAAATCTACAGGATCTAAAACTGAAACAAAAACACAAAAATCCTCACAGTGAAACTCACTAAAATAATCAGTGACGAAGCACGAGTTAGTGACTTCAATGTTTGAACAGATGCTGTTTACGACTTCATTACAAGAACGACCGTTGCCCAACCGATAGTTCCTTTTATTTTATAGATACAAAACTTTTACATTCTCATTGGAACATAAAAATAAATAATAAATATTTAGCTTTAATATTTAAATCCAAATTCTCCTAAATAACATTTTTCATATAATAAGGAAGAATTACATAAAGTAAGTAATAAAACAACATGATTAAGATTAGCATAATAGTAAAAAAAAATACCATCTTTTAGCATTATAGTAAGGTGAATTGTGCAAAGAAAAGATGAATCGTCGACGTCAACACATGTGTTCTCTGCTTTCAAAGATCATCCTTTTGTTCCCTAAGATACTATTGTGTTAGAACGAACCAGCAGTGGTTATTTGTTGCAAAAAGTCATGCTCTGTCGAGAGCAGAAACACTGAAATAAGATGCATGATACAATTTTGTGTTCTTTACTTATACAGTGTAGAACTCAAAGAATGACCCGAATATAACCAAAGAAGATTATCCAAACTTTTTACTTCTCTTATTCAAAGTTCGAGAAGCTTTTCATAATGGTGTATTTAATTAATAATTTAAAATTCATAACTTGAGGGAAGTTTAAAACAAATAAGATTGCATAGTAAAACAAAAATACTGTATGAAAGTTAAACAATCATTTTGTCTACCAATTGAAATACTAGATGTATGCAAATTGTATTTAATATTCCTTATTAAAAGAATGTAAAATATATGATGACTCTATTTGTTAACTCGAACGTTATATATTAATTTGTTCGCATTGATTATATAATCATATTTACGTGTGTATACATATATACATATACATATGTATGTATCATAAAGAATTTCATCCACAAACGAATCGGCTCGAGCATTTAATAATTACTAATCGTTAATATCATAATGCTGAAGTAGACATCTATTTTAAATTCTAGATCGGTAATTATATACGCATAGTAATCATCATTGCAAGCAATATACATATATTCTTATAACGTTTTAACTTTGCAAAAGATACAAAATGTAGCATAAAATTGAATTGCTCACCGCTTTTCGTTTATCTTCAGCACTAAGAGCACTGTGACTCCTATGCCTAATGAGATCCATAACTTTGCTAACAGGATTTCTGCTACTTTCTGAACCTGCTCGAGGACGTCCCATAGGTTCTTTACCTTCCTTATGATCCTTACTGTCTTTGTGATGATCCTTATCCGTACGTACGTCTGTTGACGAACTCCCATGTGAGCCTCTATGCAATGAATGCTGCAAAATATCCAATAGTATTCAATTAATGTAATACTGTAACCTTCTTCTTGATTTTTTCAATATAAATATATGTAAATTCATTATTTATTTGAAATCAATTGGCTGTTCTAATTAACTATGTACTCTTTATATTTTCTATATGAATTTGCTATTTTCTTTAATCGTTTCCCCTTCTTTCTTGTGAAAAGCTTTCATTATAATACACTTGAATGATGAAAGCTGCAGTACTTTCTAACCGTATAATCTACATGTAAATTACAGAATAGAATAATCTGTAATAAACATATAGTGGTGTGCAAAAGTTTCTAACCAGATAGATTTTTCACTTTATTTTTCAAAAAAGATATCTAGAAGAAGTTCAACTAATATTGAACAGAAGAAAACATCACACAGTATCACATGAACAGTGTCATAGAAATATATAATACTGTAATTATAAAAAACGTATCTCATGTAAAAACTTTCGCATAGCACTTTAAATACATCCTCTAATAATAAGTATTATACATCTAATCAATAACAAAACCATGTGCATGGTTGATCAATGAAAATCATGTGCATTTCCCAATTCCAAAGGTGATACCAAACAGCTAATTGATGTTGGTCAAGGGATATTAGAACTATCATTGTACCTGCACGGCACTCTTCATATTCGCTATAATACTGGGCTTTCTTTTGCTAGCATCAGATTTACTTCTCGGTCTAAACGCATCGAATAGCGCTGGTTTTTTAGTAGGGCTAGCCGTGTCATCGACAGTGCCACCACCGCTTCTTCTGCGTTCTGCGCTATTACTACGGCTATTACTGCGGCTGGTGGAGCCAGATCGCGTGCCAGAAGCTTTTCTGCCACCTTTGCTTGAACTCGACGAACTCGAAGGTTCCGCCTGTTGCGGAAGAGGAGTCGACTTTCCAGAACCAGGAGCGCTTCCCGAGGTCGGCTTCCTGATTGTTCTCGAATGTGAGCCCCACGTTCCTATCATGATTGAAAAAATATATTTGACATGTAAATAACATCAGAGACAAACCAGGTAAGTAACTTAACCAACATATATAATTACACGATAAAATACAATCTCACCTGCGCGTGGTCTATGACCTTGATCGTGAGAGGCATGACCCGCCGTGTCTGCATCTTCTGTTACGATTGTTGGCAATGGCTGCGATCCAAGTTCCTGTAAAAATCAGTATAACAGTCATTATATATGTACACACGTACATAGATATATTATAAACAATGTCCAATATTGCGATATCGAGAATTAAAATTGTAATTTCAATCACTTTTATGTTTTTATTAAATTCTCGATTATTAAAATTCGCTACTATTTTAGTTTCGATAATCGTACTTTACTACCTTAAAGTTCAGAGAATAAATACTATCAATTTTGACTACTTTAAAGTGTTCGACATACAATTTCAATCATTTTATACATTACCATCTCGATTATTGAAATATAATGATTTTGTTGAAATAAAATATAGTCATTTTAATTTCAATTATTAAAATTCATTGCTATTTTAATGTGGGTTATTTTTAAGCTTCAGAAAACCGATATTGTTAATTTTAATTCTTTGAGAGAATGTTTAATATGTTGGAATTTCAACCACATACTTTTATTAAAATGTTTTACTATTTTCATTCCAGTTTCTGGATTTGACTTTTATTTCGATTTCGACTGTTGTTGTACTTTACTATTTTAGGTTGCAGAGAGCAAATACACTTCACAGGGGAGAATTTATCGGTTAATAGAAAGACTAATTGGTTGAAAGATGAATGGAAATAAAGTTGCAATGAAGTTTTATTATCCACAGATATAAAACGACACAATAAGACGATTAGATACTGTTGTATAATCAAGAACTAGTTGATATAATGTTTTATATTTAGCTAGATTATCTCTGATGACTTTCTTGCAAAGTATCTTGCAAGAGGAAATTTTGACACGCTCGCATGTCTTTCTCGGAATAGATATGTTTCGTGATATCTTTGAAAATGTGAGCGTAAATTGCCTTATCATAAACAACAGTGAACACGTTCGATTTTTCATCCATGTTGTTAATCTTCGTTAATCGTTGCTAATTTTTTGTCGTTTTCAAGTTATATTTAACAATGAATACATGGTGAAATATTTATTTAATACATTGGGATGTTTACACTAAACTCTGCCTCAATTTGACTAATCTTACTATTTCTATTTACGTTTATGTTTATCGTGTTGAATAATGAAAAACGCACACAAATGAAACAGAACGAAAAGATAGGTGTCATTATTAACCAGTTAGGTATTTTTGACGAGTAATTCGACATGAAGAAATGACGATATTTTGTGTTATGACGAGCTCTGTCAGTGATAAAATTACAAAATAAAAGATTACAACTTAAATTTCATTTAATTACAACTTAGTTCTATATTATAGCAGTTACAAACACTCTGTGTTTGACGAGTATACTCGTTATCGCTTTTTTTTTTGCGACACATTTTAGGCACAAACTTTTCAAAGAGGCTGCAACAATTAACCGATTAATTAATTACTTTCATAGAAATTTAATATGATAAAGACAGAATATTTTCAAGATTTTTTTGAAGTAATAAAATTTATTCTTAATGAATATCTCGTATATTGCCTTTATTACCAATGCAATAAGTATAAATATATGTACGTAAAAGTATTTATGTACTTACAACGTAATTCGACAATTCGAAACACAGTTAAGCGTATTATTTGGTACGTACTAGATAAATTTTGACAGAAATAAAGCTTTATATGAAAGAAATGTTTTCTAGCCCTCCGTCGTCGAATGTTCTGGTTATATTATATTTTATGATTTAAACTAATACATTTCTTTTGATCTTTTTCATTAGATAAAAGACAAATTCATGTCAATGACTATTGCTAAAACATACACATTTTGTTTCAACCAAATTAATCAGAAAATATCTATAATCTACATACAGGTACCATAAAAAGTCAAATGTTTTCGAGTATTAAATAATTTGTGTTCTATTGGGGTTTATTTTTCGTGTATAATTATCCTCTTGGTAATTGTACTACCAGAACTCTGTGTGTGTATGTGTGTGTGTGCGTGTATTAGCAAATTATAAAGAACAATACAACAGCATTGAACATGTGCCGAAAGAACAGCACAGTTGTGAATCTATTAAAAGAGAAAAACAAAATCTAAGTTGTATCCAAATTTAGGATAGCCAGCCGTTCCTCTAATTTTCCGACTATTTTACTACGATGGAAAGGGTAAGTACATGGAAACAATCTCAAGGTTTAATATCGCAATAAACTGAAAATCTTAGATTGCTTTTAATTCAAAGACTCGATTTGTATATATTTCTTCACTTTCTTTTATCGAACAATACATTGCCAAATGTACATATCTGCCAGTATGTATATTCAAATCAAAAAGTGAACTCTGAGATTTTAACGTTACAATCAAATTTTAATAATTTAAATAATAACAGCAAAGCAACAGAAGATTTGTTTAATCCCATAAGGTATATGTATTTTTTTATAATTTAATTGTTAAAAAACGGTTTTTTATCAATTTCAATGTGGAAAGAAGTATTCACGTTTCGTTTTAAGTAACAAAAATCGAAGACGACGATCTTTATTGGTAAAATTGAAAATGTATTATTGACAATTTATTATCCTTTATGCAAATAACCTTTTCAAAGTAAATGTAACATTTTTGCATGTTAGACAGTGAGATGGATCATCGAGATAACACATTGTGTTTCGTAATTCGTACAGTGTATTACGAATTCCTGGAATATATCCAATTATATCGACGGATCAGTTAAAGTACTTTCACTGAGTGGTAATCAAGGTCCATTGTAAATGATCTGCTACTCGTCTTACGTCTTACACCTGTTCATGGAAACATTTGTGACAAAAAGTAACTTCTTTATCTTTGCCGGTTCTATATATTATAAAAATGTCTTATATAATCTATTTATTAGTAAAAATTGGAATTCAACAATTTTTTATAATACATTAAGATTATTAAGAAATTAGTATTAAATATTAAATTTATACTTGGACTAATTTCGATTTAATTTCCTATCTGCATCTTGTTAAAAATTGCTTCAGACCATAATTCAAAATATTTATATATATTTACTTTAATAATTATTTTCATTTATTAGAAATTATTATTCTTCTGTAAGATACATTACACAGTATGCTATCAATTATCGATTGACAATAACATAAGAAATACATTATATTCTTTAATCTTAATCACATGTACATGTATCTTATATTTTTATTTATTAACATATCGATATACATGTATCGTTCGAACAGATAACATTCATTTACTGTTTATTGCAAAAATTAATCAAAAGAAAATCTGCAGTTTCATACTTTTATATTTTACATTTATTGATTTTTTAAAAAAGGACACATATATAATTAACCCTCAAAAACTATCATCAAAGGAAATCATATTTATTCCGTCTTCTTTTTTTTCTTATTATATAATTTGTACTTCACAATTTGTCCAGCTGGACATTCGATAAATTTTTCTAGCTATTATTCTGTCATGAGTGAATTTTCACAGCGATATATTTTTAGTATCAATAAACTCCAATAAACGCACTTAAATGCCTCATACGTTATTCAATATGAAGTGAAAAGTGGAGAACATACTTTACAACTTAATGTTTAAGTATTATGCAAACAACGTTATAAAAATAGTAATGTTAAAACGAAATTCACAATTTGTACAATTTCATTCATGATGGTCTTCAAGGATTCATTCTATATCATTATTATTCAAATTAATTCTGTTTCGTACCCTTTTCGCACAATCTGGCACCAGATCACTAAGCAAGCTCTCTGTAGCTTCTTGAAGTGTTCGTAAAACAAAAATTTTGGGGATCATACATATTATGATGCGCGGACGCGCGCGTATGTGTATGCATGTGTGTGACATATAAACTTATATAATATAATACGAGTTTAATCAAATATATTATTTTCCTGCACCATAGATACGTTTCTCGCGCATTTTTCATCGAATCATGACATCTATTACAGTGAACAGAATTTTTATATACATATGCATATATAATATATCTGTTCTTTCTAACGATTCACAGTGAATGGAATGATACTGTAATGATTCGTAGTGAAGCACAGACATAAAGAAACCATAGAAATTCAATCGATCGTTGTCATCGGCCGATTGTATTCATGCTCGTGGACATAAATTTTAATCCTATCTTCGTACGATCCGCGTTAAAGGATTTTATTTCTGTTTCAATTCTTTCATTTTTGTATCACATAGCATTTAAGTAATTTTCGTTTCTTCGTATAATTTCATATTAATTATGTATATTATATAATCAAATGTCTTATTAAATATTGTTTTCTATATATTTAAAATAATAATAAGTATCTATAATATCGATCCACCACTATGTGAATCTAAGATGGAATGTGGAATTGATCAAGAAAGATGACAATATAACGTTGATACGAATCTTGGGACTCTAATTTCTCAGGACTATGTAAAAAGTATTATTAAATTTTACTTTAAAAAAGGAAAAGTATATAAATAGTTGTAATATTATATGTCCTTAACAAAAGTACGTATCTATGGATACGTGGAATGCTATTTAATAGCACTTGCTTTTGAAAAAAAAAGTAAAAATTCTATCTGGATAGCGTAAGATTGCCTGTGAGAATTGATAACAGGAAACTCTACTACATGTAATCACATTTTCCACTGTTTGACAAACAATTCACGTGACTATTATCTCGTGATGATAGACAAGAAATCTAGTGTAACAATCTCGATAAATAAGTCATAATTACGAAAATCTAATGATCGTAGAAAACATTTAGACCAGATAAAAAAAGGATGATAGAACATTTAGCAAAAGTACCACCAAAATGACGTACAAAACAGTTTAGAAATAAAATCGATCTAAATGCAGAATTCTATTGGAACGAAACAAAAGAAACTTAAAAGATGTGAAAACAATAAGAATAAAACATATTTCGCGTATGAAATATCACGTAGTTTCTCGTGCAATTTGTATGTATATCCATTCGCATTTCACTAGTTTCGCTGACCGAACAAAAGTATTATATATCCCTAAAATCGCGAATCGTTTCGTTCAATGTTCCGAGCTCGACTGGCTTTTTGAATCAACGTTACACTGGCTTGACGTCTGATACAATACCACTGAACTATATATGTACATAATACAGTGCGTAACGAATGTTATGAAACCAGAAATAAATCTAGTTTAAAATTGGCAGAGGGCAGAAAACAGTAAGGAAAATTGAACATCTCAATGCCACGTGAATATCATATTCTTTATATTATGTAGCAAAATATTTCGATCTAAATTTTCAAAGAAAAATTGTTAACCCAGCTGCATCCTTTTAGCCGTTTTAGAGTTTATTTATCGTTACTAATATCTTAAATTTCAAGAAAGATGTAAAAGGATTTTTAGCATAAATATTATTTTATACGTTAAAAGTATTTTTATATGTACATCAAAATAAGAATGGTATTAACCCCTTAACCTTCGATTTACGTTCGAGAATGCCCGTAATATTTACGTTTGGTCCAATCATCTACTACGGGCTATGCCCGTAATATTTACGTTTGGCCCGATCATCGTAGTACGGGCTATGACCGTAGTCGTAGGTTAAGGGGTTAAGATTAAGACAAAAATTTAACCACAGTAGATAGGACTAGTTCTTTCACTCTTCCCCAATTATCTTTCTCATTGATTCATTCCTAACATATTGTTCGAGTATTTCTTTTACAGTTTTCAGAAACATTAACCTTTCTTAACATTACTCCCAACTTTGTCGTACATTCATAGAAATACAGGAACAATGAGATAAATCTGGCGATCTGGTTTTTATTGAAAAACGCAAAAATCAAGGTTGATTTTATGATAAACTAAAATATTTACGAGAAAATAAATAACCAGTCGAGGACTGGACGCTTGTAAACAGATCGTTCGATATCTGGAGGAGAGAGACGCAGCTTCTATGGAAAACAAAAATGAGTGCCAGCGACAATAAACAACAACCATGTCAGTTACTCTTTGGAAAAACAAAGAATCTCTTGGTCAGTTTAAAAATTTTCCAGAAATGTATCAGATAGCGATTAAATACGTAGATTGGATCGTAAAACACATTTCGTAAATATAAAATATATTTGTACATATTGAATTTGGAAAAATCATAGCGAAATCCAAAAAAGCTGTAGCTAATTAAAAATATTAGCAGTTTAAATTAAAGTATTTTCTTTGTAAATTCGATGATTTTTTCATCTCTTACTACTAACCCTAACTTTAAGAGCCCTTTCTCAAAAATATTGTCCATTCTTTTTATGGTGTTTATTAGTAATGAATTCTTTAAAATATCTTCTACTTGCGCTTCTATTTCTACTTTTACTTCTTTCTTGGAGTATTCAATTTTCACACTGAATATATTTCTAAACACTACAATACTAATAATACAATATTTCAGATAATAAAATATTTGTAGTATCTATATTTTAGATATTAAAATATATTTAAAAGTATATTGACGGATTCGTTTGAATTTTGTTGTATTTCGAAAAAGTATATTATTTATGCGATGAAAAAATTCTATCGTAATTCTGTTAAGTCAAATACAAATTGTCAATAGCTAATCATTAAAGCTTAAATCGATAAGATTACAAAATATCTTACTCGACAGAAGACATACATGTATTCATATTGATATAATTTGTAGATAAATTAATAAATGAATATCCCGCTAAAATTGTCACTTTTTTAATTTTAAGATTGTTTCAGACCTACTCAAACTTTGTGTATATTAAGAAATATAATACTTATAAACATCATAAAGACAGCCAAAGGAAAATAAGATCCAAAAATAATATTGAGCAAAGTGCATAAACCACATTCTGTATAAATTAAAAGAACATGAATATATATTTGAATATACCTATGTATGAATATATATAAATATGTATACACAGTATATTTGAAAATATATAGATATTGTACATATTAAAAATATTTGAAACTTATACAGGGTGGTTGGTAACTGGTGGTACAAGCAATGGAAAGAGGGTAATTCTACGCGAAAAAAGAAAATATAGAACAAAACTTTTTCGTTTGATGCTTTGTTTTCGAGAAAATCGACTTTGAATTTTCGCTCGGTACGCGTGCGATACGTTATAACGGACCTCACTGTAGATCGTTGTCTCGATGGAAAAATTAAAAAAAAAAATTAAAAAAAATTTCTGTACCACCAGTTACCAACCACCCTGTATATAAAATATTCTTTGAAAAATAGATTGATTTATTTTTTAATGACAAATTTGTTATTTATATAACAGTAAATTATCTAACGTACTTCTTAGTATAGAACTTACTCTGTTTGCCATTGATCTAATTATTTTAGAGTATTGTACTTTAGAAATGAAATTCTGTGTTATATACATACATACGTGTATATTTGCAACGTATAGTAACGGATAAAAATTGAAACAGTGGAGAATAATACTTTACTTGGGATGAAATGATAATGCTAATAAATACTGTGCATATCCATGTATAATACTATTCATTGAAATGATTGCATAAATTAAATTGAAAATATATAAATTTAGGATATGTTAAATTCATAACGTGTGGCGAACTACAAACATTAACGCAAGAATCAATCGACAATTTGGTAATTGAACAGTGTTAAACAGTATTAACATTTTCAATTAGTATAGAATTGCTTTCTATTGATATCAGATTAAACTAAAAGTACGGCAACAAGTTATTCAAATAGAAATACATTTGCTACTACAATTTATATTTCAATTACGAATGGTATTTTTCAATAATTCACATAGTCAGTACATAAAAAATTAAGAATATTCCTTTCAACGATCGGTACATCTCGTAACTATCCTCAAATTATCCCTGCTACATTCTCTAGGAATTTACAAAGCAACCGTGCTTTTTGTAAAAAAATATGAAAAATTTCTTAGATTCGTAGAAGGCATGGAAGAATAGTTATTTAAGCAATATGCGTGATTTCTCGTTTTAGTTTAGTTCAGAATAAAATTTAATCAGATTCTCTTAAAACATAGTAAATTTTTTACTCGTAGAAATGAGTCAACAACAATTTGAAGTCCGCAGTAGAATTAAAATTGTATTTTTTAATTTGTTAACCGGTTCGTCTCTTGATCAGAAACATCCATAATTGGAAAATTAAAAGTTCACAAAGGCAGATCAATCTTAGTTAGATCTTAAGTATGAATACGATATAACTTATTTTTTAACACAGAACTGAAACTACACATAGGAAGATACTGGGTACCTAAATAAAGAAATTAGTACAATGCCCGACAGATTGATAATTCAAATGCACGTATAATGTATTAATAATTTCGAAATTGAGGATATGTTGATTGTTTCGATATATTTCGATTACCTTATAAGTTCCATGAAATTCTGGACATCGATCTAAATATGGCACTAAAGAATATTTCCGAATTCTTCCGACACTCAACGACACAGCCGACATATTTTCACAAACGACGAAAAAAACAGCGCACCACCAAAGTTCTCAAATATTCATGACGCGGGGGTCGTGTATCTATTGAGATTTCGCCACTGACTGACAGTACCAGCACTCGTGGGTGGCACAAGCCACAGGGATTCACTATCACCTATCTGATATCTTTTCGTTTCGTCAAGAAATCGTATCGATAATAATTTTCCCTGGAGAATTGTGGTAATGTTCTCTTATCGCGAATGAATTGTGATTAATAAGATAATACCTCGTATATACCCATCCAGGCCAGTCATTCCAAAGCTTGAAAAACGTTTAACCGAAATTTAAAGCCATATAACTCGGCTACAGATGTAATATTACTAATTTATACCTATTTCGTGTAATCTTACTGAATTATACCGCTATTGACAGCCATTCCCAAAATTTCTAATGTCCTCTACATTGAATACGGCTTTTTGTGTAGTGCTGGATAAGAAAATACTAGTTCATTGCCACCGGAAAAAATATCAGGCAAAATTTCTTGACCTACGCGATAATCAACGAATTATGTTTGCTGATTATACTCTCGCCTTTACCTTTACTACCTTTACGTTTTAGAAGATAACCGTATTGCACGATTTAATGCTTCGAACTTATATGATTCTCTTAAGATTGCTCGATTTAGCACTAATAATATAAGAAATATAATAAAGTGTTACAATTTGCACACTGCAGATACAACACTAATACAATACTTACAATACTAATGGTATAATACAAAAAGACTCGTCTACTTCGGATTGCTTAATGTATTAATAATTGCTTCTATGTATACAAAAATATTGTGTCAAAACCAAGTTGATTGATGTAGAACAACAAATATGATGACTTGCGCTTTTCCGCTCATCATTTTTCTTTTTCTATTTTTCAAGGTCACTGACAATTTTTAAGCGGGACAATTTGTATGTGCTAGACTTTACACGTTATTGTTAATACTTTCGTGATTCACATGCTTCAATTTATAATATGACTCATTTTATTAAAAGCTAAATTTAATATTATCATTTTATCTGTATTGCCCCCTTCGTGTTCCTTCAGTTCCTTCGTAAGGATAAACAGACTAAACGTGTAAAACATCATAAGTAAGAGATTATTGTAAATATTCCAGTCGTCGTTTCCATACTTATAATTCTTGTTTGTATACTTATGTTCGTACTGTAACATATTTCTTATTGTATTATATATATTTATATATATTCCTTATTTAAACGTATATATAGAATAAAAGTAGAAACTATTTGTAACATATAACCATTTAAGCGCGACGACACGCGTTGCGAAATCTCAATTAGTTGTCATCGTGCATAATATGATATAATATAATATAATATAATATAATATAACATAATATAACATAATATAATATAATATAATATAATATAATATAATATAATATAATATAATATAATATAATATAATATAATATAATATGATATAATATGATATAATATAATATAATATAATATGATATAATATGATATAATATAATATAATATAATATAATATGATATAATATAATATAATATAGTGTATGTTTACGGTTTTCATTCCGAATATGTAGGTATGTATATAGGTACATAATTTCATAAAGATGGCAGTTGAGCTTCGACGTATTGCATCGCCATCTATCAACTAATGCAAATAACATTAAGATCTGCAATGCGTCGAGAAGCGCGTTCGACGATAAAGATGTACATACATGCATCAAGCTTTTCTCTAATTCAAGGAAAAATATAAGACACGTTAAATAACTCTCATCATTGTTGGAAATAACAACGAAACAATTCTATGAAAGAATGCAACATGAAAATGTCACGACTAAAATAGATTAACCGCACAGAGTATGCAATTACTCAGTTCGGATGCCTATAGCGAACACGAAGCACGTGTAAAATTCTTTGTATTCTAAAACGGGCTTATGAGTCGTCAGACGGCCATGTTACGCAACAAAGAGTAAAATATCGCAAACAAATAAAGCACGTTTACTTCGCTTGATTTCGTTGGTCGTTTTTAGCAAATCGGACGATGCGAAGCTTAAGAACATGTTTAAGATTGTGAACATTCTAGATTGAACTTCCTTTCGAGCATTATCTAATTAGCATTACTGATCGATACTATCGCATGTATTGTCTTATCTTCATTACAAATCGTCTTTCGTACGATTTATTTACTAACCTAATCTCTATGCGTTACTAATTGAGCCAACAATCCACGTACGGGAAGCATTCGCAAAGGAGACCTTACGTGTCGACGTATCCGTCATAGTCATAATAGCCCTCAACGCATTGTAATTCGTCTTTCAACCGAATCGATAAAGCTTAAAGGAAGCCTTGTACCTACGTTCCCCTGTCTCCTAACCTTACCCACGAAACATTGAATTGAAACATTAAAGTCACATATCGAGATCTGGATCGAACGATATCGCAAATTTAGAAATACAAACTTCGAACACCTTTACACACATTTCCACCTAAGATTTTATGCAATTCTTAATAGTATGTAGATAAATGTTGTAAATTGATCTCAGATCTCATGCGGAGATTAATGATTATTATTACCATTAGCATTATCGTATCATCGAAAGTAAGATATTTTTTTTTTTTTTGAACTTATCTACTATAATCAGTGTTTTTAAATTAAATATGCTAGTATTTTAAATATGTTTTTAAATATTTTAAATATGCTAAATACTTTGTTTAGTCTTTAGTCAAATTTCCACATACGATGCATGAATGTTAGTAAAATATATAAGTCAATAAATATATAAAGTAATATTTATCGTATTCTTATAGAATTTTCAAATAATAGACCTTAATTATCTGTTTAGAAATTTTCCGGCAGTATACTAAGATTAAATATTACATACATATATTACATACATACGATTCATCGATATATCTAATTCCTACTTGAAATTCATTTAAAATGTTTAAATTCTTAATTTTTTTAGTGTTCAAGTAGATGATAACAACAGTCTTTTCGTGACTTTAGACAAATCTTTTTATACAATTTAGATCTTAAAAACTAGATAGTCTCTGGGGATAGACATTTTCCTCAGAATGCTTTCTTACAAATTTTCATATTTATTAGTTCTTTAAAATCAATTTTACCGTGTTTTAATAAGGAAATATTCTTATAATACAGAATATACTGACTGTTTATCAACACACAGTTCATTACTTATGATTCTGTAATTAAATTATATCTTATCAAAAATAACTAATTGTAAATATGTGTATACTTTTGATCAGTAGTATAAGTACATACCTACTTACGTATATATGTATACACATATGTCGATCTTTACTCTTGACATCAAATGTTTTATTTATATTTTGTGATTTAAACTAATACATTTTTCTAATTTTATATTATAATATTAAATAAAAAATAAATTCACATCAAAAACTAATAACTAAAACATACACAAATTGAGATAATTTCATTTATTGAACCTTAAGATTTGTTAATTAAAACAAAAATTTTGTGCAATTATTTCACGTTCTATGGATATCCTTTGTTGTTTTAAAAATAAGAAAAGACTTTGTTACGAAGATCTCTGTTCGTTGCCCTGACACTTAGTGATAGTAAGGTAATCTACACTTTAAAGAAGAAGAAGGTAAGGCCCTCCAAGTTTCTTGAGGCCAATGTATCACACCTTTCGTCACACAACTACGCAATAACTGTTTATGTTCAGGATCGTTCGTTACACTTGTTATTTACGAAAACTGTTTTACATGATTCGCATGTTTTACTCTTAAAAAAAATTCTTAAAAAAAATAAATATTGAAAAATTGGCAAAGTTAGAAAACTAATTCTGTCATATCTATAGACCTCTTACTGGTAATGAATTGTATCTCAAAAAAGACCTGCTACCGAGAATTTGAATCCTTAGGATTTCGATATTGAAGTAAATTCGTGCGACTATACATATCACTTCTTTAAAGACAGTTTCTGCCAATATTACTCAATATGTATTACTTTTTCACTATTAGATACCATTACAAGTTCCCCATTTCAGCTACTTTGCATATTATTGTATATTATATGCATTCTTTGCACATTTACACTTTTAAATTTCCCATAAATAAATAAAAATCTGCAGTATTTCACTGCAGAACATACTATAAAACTGCTTTAAAACATAATAATATTGGTAAAAACATACGTAACATACATAAAATTGATTTATAAAACAAAGTTACTAATAAATTTCATTATATCATATATCGACATCAATAAATACGATTATATGTAATAATAGTAAAATAAAATAAAATTTTGTCTTAAACAATATTCTTTTCAAATTCTTTTTATACTAAGCATCTAACGAAGTAATAATTAACAATTAATAGTTACTTAAAGATTATTTCCAATACTTGAAAAGGAGAAAAGAATTACTATATAAATACAAATCGTTTGATCAAAGGGAAATGTAACTGAAAGACCGTTGTAACCCAGAGGGAAGGACTATGGAAAATAAAGAAATAAACTAAAATGCAAATCATTTTGTGAAATCACGCGTAAAGTAAGGAATCAATCCACCACACCTTACTATGATGTACACTACGCGAATATGTATAGTCGTGAACGACAATTTAAATAGTTAACAACAAACTATTTTCATCACATTTACTTTATCCTCATGCAATTTATTTCTTTTAAAAGATATAAGAAGCAACAAAACAGCAGGCCTTCACAAAATAAGCAACGTTTTTTCTCAGTTCTAACCGGAAACGAACATTATTATCGCTGCTGATAATTTCCTGCCTAAACGCAAGGAATTTAGATGAAAAGTATCATCGACTCGTAAACAACCTTGTGACCAACTATTTTTATGTATAAAAAGATATTTCATACTCATTATTTAAGAAAATAAACGAACAATCATGTCGTAATTTGAAACTGTATCTTCAATTTCCGCGATTCTTCAGTCACCGTCCATTTTCGCATATATATAAATATATATATTAATATGAATGTTTGTAAAAAAATAAAATCTATATTAATATAAAATACAACCTAATTAACTTACATATGTATGTAAAGTTATTGTATGAAAATCAGAATTTAAACGATTTTGCTTAAGAATAACAATTATAAATGATCGAAATCATTTTGTTTATAAATAACCATCATTCATGACGGAAATTGTTTTTAGTTACAGATCATCATTTTTGGCGATGAGAATATTTTTTGGTTAGTAATGAGTTACCAGAATGCCAGAAATCGCCAGAAATCTCCAGAAATCTCTTAGAAATTTAATAACCATTTACTTAAAATTGCCTTAAAACTAAGAATTAACTTTTTCAAACTGATGTCTTCGTAAAAACTTTTTAGGATATATTTAGATATTTGTAACAGTATAGAAAAAAATTGCATAGGAAATAGAAATTTATCGATTTTATCTAATGACTATCAAATTTTATCAAACTATATGAATAAACAGTTCAGATAATTCAAAATTGGCTCACAATTACCTATACCTAGTTTACTAATTAGCATTAAAAACAAAAGGAACAATGATTACGAATAAACGAAAAAATTATTTTTTATAATAATATTTTCTCAACTACATTTCTATTATCCATTAATAAAGTGAGTAAGTTACGATGTCACTGTCACTAGCATCAGCATATCGTTTCTCTTGTTCAATCTTCTATCTAATCTAGCTATCCCTAAGACGACTTTCCTCATAGATAAAACCTCTCATAACCAATGTATGTAATATGTAGATACCTAGAACATCTAACAATAAGTCTTAGCATACCTTTCCTTTACTCCCCTAATATTTCCTACCGTGATACTAATACCATCATTAACAACCCACATGATCAGACAAAGCCTCATTTCTTGAAAAGATGTGATTGAATTTCCACAAAAAATTAAACATATAACTCGGAAGAAACAATTTCACTTACCTTTCTCTTTCTCTCCTGAACAAAATCTACCCTGCGAACCCAGACTTCCTCCGTCGAATCATAATCAAGAGTGCTAGAACTACTCGCTTGACTCTTCATTTCTATCAAACTGCTGTCGAAGAACCTTTTATCGAGATGAGGACTAGGCAGAGGACTGGTCCTCGAGAAAGTCATACTGGTCGAATAGGTCGGCGGGTCCGTGGCTGGAAAGGTCATCCCAGGGCCAGTGGTGTGCCTTCTTCTTAGAGGAGGCTTCGTGGTGGACGTCGGTGAAGTAACCGTCGAGGTCGTAAACCTAGATGACGAGGTAGTTGTCGTAGCAGTCGTCGTCGATGTGATCGTCGAGGTAGTTGTCGAAGTTGTCGTCGTTGTCACCGAAGGGATGGTAGTTTGGGTATTCGGTTCGGATATACTGGGGGTAGGATTCGACTTTTGATCGATTTTCTCAGAACTGGATTTCTCTGAAGTAGACGGACTAGAAGCTTTCGAAGAGTCACTATCGTTCTTTTCGTCCAACTCTTCCGTCTTCGCAACATCCTTCTTACTTTCACTAGCATTTTCCGCGGTCGATGCTTCCAAGTTTTTCACTGAAACACAAAAAAACGTATGTTAGCAACCACATACTATGAAGGATTATCGGTGCCACTTGGCCTGACGTTGTTCAACTTTACGACAATTTTGTCCTCCTTCTTGTTAGTACGAATGTGCCCTATTTAGTATTTTTTCATTTTAAGAAAAACTAGAAAATCCTACGTGTTTCGTAAAAATCTAGAAACAGTCTAGAAACATGCGTCATTTATTAAGACAGGTTGAAGTTAAAATGCCAGTAAGACATTCTATTGTGATACATATGTTGGTATGACAGCTAAGTCTTCGGCAATCTTCAATTTTTAACGAATTTTTGTTTATTTTTCTTCAAATACAAATGTTAAAAAACCGGAGCTTCAATCCATTTATATATTTAGAAAATTTTCATATAAAAATTTGTTAGCTATTCGCTAAAATGCGATAGGAGGCAACAGCGATCACTGAAATCTAAGGATAAACCTAACATCTAACGATACGATGTTCACAGGTTTGCCTTGGAATGCATGATGGTCTCTTTGAGCATCTTCTGTAAAACAAATAATGCAGCACAAAACTCATTAAATCTTATAAACAAAAATAAATAGGACATATGTTTATATCCCTTTTTATTGTTTTCTAGTGTATAATCAATTTCTGCTGCGAGTGTATTTCGACTGTCACACTCTGTCCTATCACGACTGTCCTATCAAGAATAGGAACACTGTTCGTAGAAGAGGAGTATGAGGAATAGCACGAAACTTACCTCGCTACTTCTAAAATTAATGCATGCCAGACTGATTTGACTAAACTAGGTAATAATTTATGCATATGAAAATGACGTAAAATTTTCTAATAAGTACGAATTGACGGTGAACATTCCTGGTGGCGATCTCGTTGTCCAATTTTAATTACCGACAAAGTTGCTATTATTTGAGTCGGTCGCACTTGTAACACCCGCTCCTTTCACTGTTATAAAGTCTGATACCGAGCATTGAGCTGCGTAAATCGAGTCGACACACGCTCGTTTGCACAATTTGCCAGACTCTATCATGCAGCATCGTAACATGTCGCGTTGTACGTCGTCTGTTATTATATTTTTCTTCGCACGAATATCTATTCCCGTGGCTGACAAAACATGCATAATATTAACGGGCAGCGATATAATTCAAGAAAAACAACTATTAAACTTGTTCGGGCTGCCGATTTGAATAAGGAAAGAGAACGTGGAAGATTCGCAAGCACTTGGAACTATTACATCGTTGGAAACGTGGAATATTATGCTTCCGGGGGCACTCTATAAATAAACATCAGCTAAATGAAGTAACTGTTCGCATCTCTAGCTGTGTTCCATGAAGTGGGTAATTCGCAAACAGTAGACGCGTTGCTCTCGTATATCGCAAATAAAAAGTCGTTTCGATTGGTAGTCACGAGAAAAATAAATTAAATGAATGGAAAATGTAACGCGTTGTCATTAAACTTATCGACATGGTATATTTGATTGGTAAAAATTATTCTGAAATATAAAGCATCAATGATATTAACTGATTTTTAATGGTAATGATAGCGATTAAAAGAAAAGTAAAAGTATGTATGTATAACGTTTCCCTTTTTGATAATAATAAATATAACATATCGTTATCGAAAAATAAAGTGTCTTCTTGCAGTGATAGTAAAAACGTTGCAAAACGAAACTAAACACAGTTAAACCTCTAGTCGCACGCTAATCTTAGTTCTCATTGAACGAGTACGAGCCCCTGTTAATAGCTCTTAGCGCGTTTTAATGCTCGAATCATGTTTCGTAACATGCTGCTTTCCTCGCAATCTTCCATAGACGCTGGCAATGGCTGCAAACGATCGGAGAGAATCAATCAGGTTCTTATAATGAAACATGTAACATTTTAAATCGTAGCGAAAGAAATGAGGAAAATTGCTGGAGGAGATTAACTGCTGAAAAGTAATTATATCGAAAAATTAATTTTTCATTTTATTCACATATACCTAATTGACTTTGTTATGTCTTTAAAATAACATTCGATTCAAACAGATTTTCAGATTTGAAGAAGATATGAAATAATCGTTCTTATATATATACACGCACACACACAATTTTACACTGAAATTTTATTCTTCAAACATTACAAATCTTTTTATTCGCTGGAACGAAAGAAAGATTGAGACATAAAGATTCGATAGTAAGATTAATTTGTTAAGGTCTTTTTTTAGCTTATGTACCTAATTTGTATAAAAATTTCTATAAAAAGGTAACTAAATATAGGAATAAGATAAAATAATAGATATTCGCTGAATGTCTAACGATCTAAACTAAACGGCAGTTGTACAATATTGGGCATATATGGTGTATAAATGAATTTCTTTCTATCCCACTTCAAGGTACTTTAAACGCACGGGAATACATATTTTGTGTCGTGATTTAATGCAAAAACTAATATATTTATTATATATATAATATATATATTTATTTAAACAGCAGAAGTTTGTGTAGATTTATGACAAATTCTTCCTTTAATTTATTTACTTTTTTTCTCCATAGTTAGGTATAGTAGAGTAAAGTAGCTGTGCGCAAATAAAGCCAAACTGCTTTGTATATCACGAGTGAAGTTAACATTAAGATTGTAAAAATTTTTAACAAAATGTAATTTCTTACATGAAATAACATATTTTATTTGTGTAAAAATATAATAGTACTTCGATAAAAATAATAAATGAAAGAAGGTGTATGGAAGGCTTACTTACAACCTAATAATACCGATATGTTATCAACTTATGTAGGTATGTATATATGTCTCAGAAGAAAAAAATATCTAATTATATTGATACATTAATTGTTTACCGCTATATGATTACCATCTTATCGAAATTTATGCCTTATTAAGATCTTTCTTTTCAAATTGTATGCAAAAATGTAATTTATTAAATAACAAATACATCATAATGTAATTTTAACATTAATATGTTACTTAACCAGATTTTAGCTCTTTTCGTAATTACATAACGTTTTTACATAACGTTTGATATTCTAATATAACAAACGAGTTTGCATATTCTTTAAACAACTAATGAGGCAGCAGATAGCCATAAAATCAGATATACCATAACTTATGCATACAATAATTTTCTATCGATCATTTTTTTCCTGCAAATTAAAAGGCAACGAGTTCAGTATCATCGATACATTATGATACATTAAGATAGATATGAGATAACCGATGAAGTAATGAAATTTAAAAGAACAAGTTTTAACAACATTAATGCCAAATGATATGAAAAATGTTCCTGGCAAGATAACACGATTCAGCAGATTCTATGTAAACAAGAAAAATAAACGTTCTGGAAACATGTCAATGCGTGTGGAAAATTTGCATTGAAATATTAAAGATACTTATTCGAGAAAAATAAAAAATACGCTGCATTTCTTTGATATTTCGATCTTTTTGTTCTCTATGAAACAAGGCACTTGAATATTGTGAATTAAATAATATTTTCATTTACGCGATGAAAATTTTCGCTGACTTTCATGAACCATGAAATCTATCTATAGCAATAATCTATCCATCTAAATATATTTAAACAGATAATAGATTAAATAAGAATTTTAACTACCAATAGTAACTACATTTTATTTGAATAAAACCCGTTTAAGTAATGCTATTATCAACTAACTTAATATTTGTTTTCCTTCCAAAATTTGACTTCATTTCTCTTTATGTAAAAGATTAGTAAATAAATCTTATCTTTTACATTTTCAACGGTGAGAGCAGGATATATTAATTTTTTATAAGATCTTGAAATATCTCAATGAAAATTTGAATCGTAATTTATAGCTTATGATTATAAAGTTCAATTTAACTGAACATTACGGAAGCTTTGCATCGTGTGTTACTTTGGAACGAAATAACGACAGTGTTTATATTACCTGAGTTGAGTACTCCACAACTAGATCCCACAGTAGCAATTAACCGCTTCTCAACCATAGACGAGATATTTAAAAACAATATGTGTTCCTAAAACAATATGCTTTTCATCCGCTATGAGGTTTTGTGAACTAATATTTTTTCGAATTAGATCTCTCGTTCTGATAAATAAATATACGAGATATCTCATTCATAGTAGCCCACCGTATAAACGATACAGTGTAGCGGGACAATACATCCGTGACATCCATACGATTTGTATACATCAATATGGATCCGTACGATCCATATTGCGTCACGACATATCTCGTCCATGGTTGGGAAGCGGTTAAGAGTTAAAAATGGTAGAACTTTAAAATAAATAAGAATTTATTTGTTCAATTATTCGTATAAATAAAACTTAGCATATTAACTAAATATTAGAATAATAATGGTAATAAAATCTTTTTACACGCAAATTGAACATACCAAATAGTCATTGACAAAGAACTGTAATGTTAAACAAATCAGACAGTGCAAAGGACGACTTAAAGAAAGGGAAATAGTTACGGAGTAAAAATGATGGAATGGTACAGGCAGCTGGAAAGAAAAAGAAAGGAGATGCAACGTTTAAGAAATAGAATATAAGGAACAATACTAAAGGAGGATAGTGCAATAAGAAGACGAAAGTAAAAGTACAAAGGGATGGGAGGGGGTATAAATATAGAGTTAGAAAAACAAAAATAGTACGGTATATTTACAGGTTATATTAATAGAATATAATTTGCTATAGCAAGTTGAAGTGGATAGTAACAAGGCCAAAGAGAAGCGAGAGAGGCGCAAGTGGGTGAAGTATGAGAGGGAGGATATTTTAAATAAGCTAGTATTGTAAAACTGAGACCATTTCTTGGCAACATGCCGAAATAAAGACATATATATACAACGTAAAGGACAAGATTCAGCAATAATAAGTATACACCTAACTTGCGATATTGTATATTGTAATATACAATAAATACTAATATTATGTATGTATATTATCTTTCTTACCGTCTTCATTTTCGTATTCATCCTCTTCCCTGCACTCAGACAATCGTCTACCCCACGGATAAGGACTATGCGTTTGATTTCTTGATGGTAATCTGTTCACGTGAGAGAGGAAGTAATGATGAAAGAAACTATCCACACCATCTGACTCCTCTCCAGAAGATTGCAGCATATCCTTAAGAGCAGCTAAAGAGGTGATAGTATTATAATTGATAGCTGAAATCAAGTCATCCTCGATATCACTGTCATCCGTCGTGTCGTCGTTTTTCGTCGTTTGATCCGTTTTCTTGACTTCTGAAGTAACCGTCTTAGTTTGCTCGGTTTTCGAAGCTTCCGTCTTATCGTCTGAACTGGTTTCAGACTCGTCATCAGAAGTGCTGGTAGACGTTGTACTACTCGATGATTTCTCGTCTTTCTTCCCATCAGTTTTTTCCTCTTTGAGTTCGTCTTCGTCGGAGCCTTTACATTCGTCCACGTCGTCATCTTCGTCTTGAGAATCTTGAGACACAGCCTTTGATAATTTATTCGAAGCCTCGTCATTTTGACTGATATTCTCTAAATTCTTTAAATTCTTCAACGCCTCCTGCTCCTCTAAATCCTTACTTATCTTCACGTTAATGTCTTCTTGACCCGTCATTTTGTTCTGACGCTGATTATTGGCAGTCACATCACATTCGTCCGACTCGTTTTGCTTGTCTCCACCGGAACTCTCCATTGAGAAATCTGAAAGGTATAATTTTTCTTTAATATTCACTGTACCCAACTATAATTCTTAAATAATTATTGTCAGACGTGTAATTTCATTTCATAAAATTCCACGTGGTTTCGTTTTAACATTGTCGTTCCACAAATACACCATAGTATACTATTAAAACTACATTACTACTATACATTATATTTCAATAAAATCGTTATGCATCTTTCTGAAAATTATTGTCTTATCATCTATATAGATTGTCTTTTACGTGCATTATGTTTTCTTTATATAAGAAAAATGCCGTTTCTGTTATCAATGACTGATAGATAAAAATTCTTTTTACGGTTCAAAAACGATTAGGAAATTCTAAAAAGGATCAAAATATGATTTGTAGATATCATGTCTTGAAATGTTTAAGAAAAATAATACATATATATATACACACACACACTTGGCTGTTATATCTCTGAATTTTTTGAAATTATAATTGAATTAAACGATAATTAAACATGCGCGTATGTATATAGTAATATTTGGTAAGAGCAACTGAAGACAAAATGAGCGTTACGTCTAATCCCTATACTCGCATAAATGGAATGATGATTTCTAGGCTGCAGATATTTATGCAAATTCATTAAAAGAATTTTAAATTTGGGCTAGAGACAGTTTCATCCACCAAATAACAGCTGCTATTCTTTGGATATTTTATGCATATCTATCTACATATATTTTCACATATTGTATGCATTTTATGCTTTTTACACTTTTAACTTTCTTATAAATACATAAAACTCTGTAGTCTAGTGATATCAAATTTTTATTTCGACTTCTGCAGCAGAGAATATTATTTAAGTATCCCATAATACATATGTTTTAACCAAAGAAATAAAATACATTTGTGTTTGCATTTATATTTGCATGTATATTCCGTTTTCTTTAATACAACTGCCAATCAAACAAATAATTTTTAGTTATTATATACCAGAAATATCCATTTTTTTCAAAAATTAGTCTATTAGTCTATTATCTAATGTTGAATTATTTTAACAGGAAAAAGTTTCGCGAAGCGCGCCTATACATGTTTTAGAGTTATTTTAAGAGAGAAATAAACGAGTATGAAGTATGAAAATAACGAGAAATTATAAAGAAAAATTATCTTAAAAATTCAAGACTGTAGACCCCAAAGAAGTTGCCATTATGGTACATGAAAGACATTGCTGCAAGAAGTTAATGATGATGTATACTGTATGTGGTATATATTTACTTCGCTATTCATTGCGCGATTATTTCGTCGTTCCTTAAATACTCTCCTAACGTACAAAAATCATTCACGACATTTTTGTAATTTTCCAGAACAGATTTTCAACGCGATGCGATTTATAATCAAAGCGATAATTACTAAGACACCGAAAAAAATTAAAAATAACTTATCAATCGATTAATCGTGTAATAATATGCTCGTAAGTCGATGTGTTAATCTATACTTATTCTCTCCTCGTATAACGTAAATATAATTATTCCTTTTATTAATATTCGTAAAACCTACAAATATTTTCTTTCTTCTTCTCATCTTTTTCCTTCCAAGAAGTACGAAATACAGAATGGTGTACGAAATATATTCCTTTCCATTTTTTTTCCTTTCACAACGTAACATTCACATTCGCAATACAAGGTAACGTAGCAAATAATCACGTCAGAATCGAAAATAATAGAACAGACGAATGTTCCCAAATAATA
Source organism: Bombus bifarius (assembly GCF_011952205.1). Lineage (NCBI taxonomy): Eukaryota > Metazoa > Arthropoda > Insecta > Hymenoptera > Apidae > Bombus > Bombus bifarius. Next base: position 620,683 of record NW_022885576.1, read on the forward strand.
AAAGAACTAGAGTTCATAATGCAACGTAATGGAATATACGAAAGGATATACAAATTTTGTAATTGATCGACCATGTCTTTTGAATCGTGCTTTTATGTAAGTTTTAACGAGAAACAGAAAACAGAAATATCGCGATAACGTCTGAATAAAATCTTAACCACCATTTACAATTTATAAGATACATGCGCTTGCTCTTATTGGTCAACAGCAACAGCAACAGCAGCAGCAACGATGTTTTATAGATACTCTATCCTGAAAGATTCCTTAAGAGACTTGCATCTGTTTCTTGTACAGTCATACAAAAAAATATTACAGAATTTTAATTGAAAATAGGTTGTATATCAAATATACAGCCGTAAGCTAACAATAATATTATTATTAATTATTAATTTTCTAAAGTTTGACACATATTATATACCTATGTATATTTATGTACATTTTAATACATTTTATGTTAGTCAAGTGAACATTACAATTATATAAAAATTCGTTTGAAGAATATACCAATATTTTGAACGAATTTTGACTTGTTCAAATAAAAAAAATTAACGAAAAAGCATTAATTCAGCGATTCGATGGAACGAATCCCGTTTACCTCTGCGATTTTCAAAAATCATTCAGCTTTGCTTTTTTTACTATGTCATAATTTTTATTCGTTATGCGTGTTGAACGAGAACTACGTTTGCCACTTGAAACCTTAGGCCTAGAGTCTTAGAGGAAGAAACAAAAATGGCCGTTGACCCAAATAACTTGATTGATTAAATGCAATAAGCTGGTAAGCTCTGTTTTCGAATCCTTGGTTCAACAATTCGATCGTTTCTTTTCCTCTCTTTCGATCAATTTTTTCGTGTTTGGTTTCGTGAAAAATTCCGAACAGTACCGAACCGGAATAAACCTAACATATATCTATTTAAATTCGTACATTAGAATGATTAACGTCGAAATTACCAACAAAGTGCAAATTAGGAAAATTCTTTTTCTAATATTATTTTCCTTTTTCTTTACTTTTTTTTTCTTTTTTAAGAAGTAAAAGACGCTTTATTGCATCTGTGAACACGTCACTGGCGCATTGCGGTAAGTACGCCCTCTATTTCGTAACCGTGGTAACGTTTGTCTGTATACTAAGTTTTACTATAGATACATATTGTACATTGTACAGCAACCTGGTTCTTCACCATACCCGCTAGGAAAAGCAAGTAAATCACAGTATGTATGTAATGTACCTATATGACACGACGCGGCACGGCGTGGCGTAACAAGCAACAAGACTAACGTATAGCTACACCACCAATTATTTTTATCAATGAACTTTTCCCGTACTCCCACGTATCAACCGAAAATTCAAAATAAAGAAAGAAATGCGGTCGAATACGAAGCAAAATCAGTTTGAAAGTAATGTTTGATATAATTTTCAGAAAATTATTACGCACAAACAAACGTCAATAAACTGATAACTCATTCGACGAAATCGAATATATCGCACATAAGGTTAAATTAACAAACTTTGATAACAGTCGCATTCGATCTTAAATACATAACTTGCGCCGAAGTAATCTTAAACTGTAATGAATCGTATGATTAATAAGACATAATGATTTTTAAAGTGAAAAGTATTACGTGAAATACTTGCATCTATCACAGTGATTATAGGAACAATCAAAAATACAATTTAAAAATATTGAATGTATCGCATCTTTTATATTACATAAGCCTACGATAACATAAAAGCGTTTCTAATTTTTGGAAAATTCAGATTGAAATTTATTCATCGATAAATTAGAGCTGGTAATAATTAATTACCCTTTTTAATTATTATTAATGTATATTATAATTTATAAATATCATGGCACTATAGTATTTGTAATAATTCTACAAATTTCAGTTTTAAACAATTTGGAACTTATATATAGTAATCTTTTATACAGTAACATATATTTGATAATATACAATTACGTGAACGTTTTTGTTTTAAATCTTTACGTATTATGTACGTAAGTGTACGTAAAATAGTAAATATACACTCGAGTGTGTCTCACAACTATAAAATCACACAAAAACTTTCAATTTTTATGGGCAATGTACCGAATGTCTAGCTGGACATTTCGTGGGTTGTGTTAGATATTTTTACGTTTACATGTGATAAAAGACGACGTACATGCGTTATATTTGAAATGATATTGAGAAATAGTTTATCCTTTTCTTTCCCCAAAAAGAAAGGAAAGCAGCAGAAAACTGTTCTAATTTATTCCTGTCCTATGTAACAGAATATTTTATCATAGATAAACAGCGCTCGATGTACAATGGTTGCAATGTTGCAAGGCTACTCCCTGTCCTTCACTGATTTCGATAATTTTTTAATATGTGTCGGCAGCATGATTCTGAACAACTTTTTCTTATACATGTAGCCGTCGTGTCAGTCAGTCCTAGTTTCCGAGATATTCGCAGAATACTACACATTGATACACTGGTACTATACACTGCAACTACACATTGAATCCTGCCCATATATCTCTAACATAGTCACAAGCATAGCCGGCACGTTCACTTCGTTCGCCGCTTGATGATCTGTTTACATCCATCAGCTATCGATCTCTTTATCTTTGTATCGTAACTATCAAAAGATCGGTTTGTTTGCGACGTTCGTTATTAATTAATTTGTTATTATTTTACACAAACGTTACCGACTGAATTACAAAAGCTAATCCAAACCAATAATACATTACTAATACATTAATGATATACATTTTTAATTAAGTTACAACTAATAGACATTTCTTACAGCCCCGCATATGGAGTTATGCACGAGACTTTCACCCGAGAGATCGATGGAATTAGTGAAATGTGAAATAAAATCGTCCCGTGCCTATCCAAGTGTTTACATATACTAGTCCTCGTTTATATATACTATAAACTATAAACAAAAGGTAAGAGTTAGGTTTTGTTTAGATTAGGTCATTGTATCTGGTACAATTATAGGCAGAATTCACTATACCGATACCGACACTTTTTGCATATATCTTGGAAACTAAGGTCGTTTGACATAACGGAAAGTTACTTATATGTATACAGGAAAATGTTGTCCAAAATGTTGACATCTACAACTTATTAAAAAATCATCGAAGTCGGTGAGATGGATGAGATATATCGATAATTAGTAAAAACGTTTCACAACATTATTTTTAATCGACAAATCACTACGAAACCTTCAAACCACCTATTATCTGTATATATATAATGCGAAGGTAACTGACCTATTCATCAGCGCGCAGCTTAAGTCGTTGTATCTAGAAACGTGTTTGGACATTGGACAGTGTACTTCTTTTGCGACATAGGTATGGAATAAGCAAGAATTTTTGAAAATTTTGAAAAGATAAAAAGTGGATACAATTTTTTTTACAGGATACACATGTCTCTATGTCCACTAAAATTAAATACGTGAAATTTAAGAATGTTCAAACAGAGGATAATAAACATAAATTCAAATAGCGTGCGAGCGAAATCGCGGGCGGATAGCTAGTCCTATTAATAAAAAGAAAGTAATTTAAATAGACAGTTCTCTAATCCCCTCGAATCAGGTTAACGCTGGAATAATTTTATCATCCGAATTTAATATGCAGAGTAATAGATAATATCGGGGAAGCAAACATGACACGGATAAGATAAATAACTTTCCTCCTTGGTATGTATATTAATATAAATACAACAAAATCATAACTCATCGGGAGTGTCCATAAATACTTGAAATCAAAAACAATCTACATGAGTTCGATCAAGCAGAAACAAAATAAAAGTACAAGAATAAAACACTATTGATTAGCGTATTGATACGTATTGATTTCTATTGATTCAAGTTGAACTATTCAACTATTAACGCAAATAATCACGAGTTTCAATTGGTTTTTCTACGACGAAAGAGTTCGGGGATGAAATTTACCAAAAATACGAATAGAGTTATACATAGCCGTTTAACATAATCTTGACAAGAATAAAGTAGTCTCGGCGATATAGATAGACAAATATCGCGGAAACATATGCGGATGTTTGGCAGCACGCCAGACTCGTTTTGCGAATATGTACTTGTTTCCCACGTATGAGAGTGTGACGTAAAACTCTATCACCTTCAGGGCTAGGGCGCTCCACGCCGATTCACCCCCCCCTCTCTCTCTTTAAACATCATCTCAAAATTCTATGTTCTCCACCTTAATTTCCCTTTTTCTATTTCCTTTCTTATTATATAATGGAAATATTTATGTTTCATTAATTTAAATACAATTAAAAATTAGTTTCCTATCTATAATTATGTTAGAACCTTCTCCAATTCAAACCATCGAGTATGCATATACTACACGTTCTCACATCTAATAATTGATTTGACGCGTTTTTCTTTTTTTTCTTTTTCTTTTTTTTTGTAGTTCGATCTATCCACGAAATGCAATTGTATTATTCTTTCGTGCAAACATTCGTAGAATAAACAGTGGAACGTACAGATTAGAGCATCGCCGCTTTAACGTTGAATTGTTGGATGAGACATCGAAAGAGTGCACCTTGTCACGAGTGTTTGCAATCGTAGCACGTATGACGAACACCTACACGCTACATGTATAGTGTGGAAGACAAATGCGAAACACGACTTTTGTGCAATCGAATGAAAACATTGAATCAGGAATCAGGAATATAGGGACTTTTCGATTTCTTGAATGCATTAACAGGTTGAATGCCTCTTAAAATCGTTCTTAAAACTATTATTCGAGTATTCCTTTTCTATAATTGGAAAACGGTAAATTGAATCAAAAAATGAATTTTGTAGAATTAAATTGACGTACAATTCGATATTTTTACAGCTATTTCTGAAAATTATTCGTTCTTTAAGTATTTAAGTATTTTCGAATTATTAAACGTGTTATTTTTATATTTTGTCTGAATCACTATAGAAGATATAAATTTTAGTGAAGCTTACCTTGCTGTCACTTTCTTTGTTTTGACAAAATTTAGCAATGAAAAGATTTTGGAATTAACTTTTTGTCCACGAATTTCTGCAATATAGAGGCTTTAAATTTTTAATTAACATTATGTACAAATCTTCATAAAATGATATGCGATATTTATAATATTCTTCAGTTCAGATGTTTATAATATTATTGTGAGTTGCACCTGAGAAGTAGTTAATTTCTAATTTAGATTGAGTCCTCTTGCAAATTAAAAATCGGAATCTTTTAAAAATTATCTACTGATCTTACTTACATCCGTAGTAATCCTACTTTTTATACAAATCTATATATTTTGTTTTTTACATTACAGACCTTTTTCAAGAACAAAATTCAATATAAAATATTTTTGACTACAATTTTTTCCGGTTAATAATATAAATTGCACTTTTTGCTAAGTTTTTTCCCATCTACTTATAATAATAATACATAAATATCATTTTTATAAGATTTATTTTTGATTTGAACGAAATAAGTAAATTACTTGTAAAAACACTATTTTCTTTAACTTGGATCACTCGATGGATTTTTTTCATTTTCAAACTTTTTCAATGTTGAAATTTGTAAAAAGGGAACATGTAACCACATTCTGCCAGCAAAAGTATGTAAATTCTAATGTATGTTCACATATATAGGTACATTGCAATTAAAGTGTACGTAAGTATGTATGTGTAAATATGTATATATAAATTATACAAATTTAAAAAGGCACACAATATTATCGATAAATAGTTGTCGAATTTTCAAGTTGTGATGCCTGTTGATTTCAATCACATTATCGCAGGATTTACGTGGTTTGGAATATTTTTTAGGAAAAAGTGCCAAATCTGTAGCAAATTTTCAATGTAACATTTAGCATGTTACAGTCATCGTACATCGCACATCGATGTTACCTCGTTATCACGGAAGCTTTGCGAGAAAATACATTATGTAATTTTATCGGTAGTCAAAGAAAAATATTGGCTATTGCAGATACGTTCATTCGCGTTGCGTGCAAGCGTCCAAGAACAATAACAGTAACGCTGAAAGCGCTAGTAGTCATGTAACAGGAATGAACGCACGAAACAAGTGAAAGGTTCCTATCTCTTGAAAGCGTTCAAGGAACGCTACCGTTCTCTTGTCATTATTGACAACGTAGTTGTGTTCTCTAGTTAGAAAAAATAAGGAAAAACCAATCATACTCCTATGATCTTTCGTAAAAGTTTCAAAAAAAAAAAAAAATACTGATTAAAGATAATATATGATAATTAAAAATAGAAAAAATCTACGACAGTTAGATTTTAAATCTGTGTTGCCATTTGTAGAGATAATCAAAAGAAATAAATATATGTATATAATATGTATCTGTCTTCCTTAGTCCTTAGTTGAAATATTTATATTTTGAAATTGAAGAGAATTGAAATTTTATTATTCTTTTTTGTGTGTGTGTCATATTTGTTCTTCTTCGTTCGGTTCTAAACGTTTAGTCATTATTTATCCTTACTTAAAAGATAAAGAAATACGGAAAAATTTGAAAAATAAAAAATGTCAAATAGGTTATCTTAATTCAGGAGAACTGGCATAGAATTAATAAATAATTATGATATACGCATAAGTATACGTAGACTATAACATAGAATATAATACAATACAGAATTTTAGTACAAGACACGCATATGCATAGAGGAGAATCGTGCAGTACCGACCAAAATCAGTTCTGGATTTTTTCATTAGATATTAGCACTTTTATTTGAACAAAAAAATTTCGCGACTGTATTGCTTATTCCATTGTTTTCGCTATTCAGGCACGTTAAATGTATACGTTGATATTCCGAATAAAAGTTATTTTCTAGAACTTACATTTCTTCAGATAATAAATAGTTCTTTTTTATTACGTACACCATATCTAGTCTATTAAGAGTAATTACCAGCCCTAGTTTTGCAATTTTCTTTGTGTATTATATACATTATAAACTAAAATATTTTTTTATCTGTAAGTGCAATCTATTGGCAAGTGAAATTAAATTCATTTAATCAGTTCATTTAATCTTTCTTGTACCTCTCCCGCAGAAAAATGTCTTCAATTCCAAAGCAGATAAAGAAAAATGATTAGAGGAGAACATACTAAATATGATTTTGAAGCTACTCCTTGAAAATAAAATGACCCAGAGACAAGCCGCTGAGGTTCTCAATGTTACAACAACAAATGTGAAGGCTAAGCACACGTCGAATGCACAGACCACGAAAATATTAATTATGTCACTTACGATATATGTAAAAATAAGATTTGGAGTAAAACGTGTTTTGTTTTAACACTATTAATCATTCAAACCAATAAATCTATTAGTTACATAAATAGTCAATACCGGACTATAATCTTTCGTTTTTTACGAATTATGACATTTTTGCTCTTGAAAATTATTAGTTTTTATTATTAAATTTCGCAAAATTAATTTTTCTTCTTTTATTAAGTTCCATTTGTACTAAAAACTCATTTTTAAAATGTTGATTTTACAGACTTTAGCCTAAGATACAACAGAAAAACTTAGAGAATTTGTACTTTTTTAATTACAGAAAATGAAGCAAAATCTTGGATTTGTCATACTCGTAATTACGTACAATCCTTCGTAAAAGTTTCCATAAGAACAGGATTTTTAAAGATTATTATCTTTTAATTTCATGTAACGAACAAAAATAGAAAAAAATGTACATTTCTTATATTTTAAATTTATACAGCTATTTAAAAAATCACGGGAAGGTTAATATGTGGAATTAACATAGACTTGTAATGTAAAATACAGTATAGAACATATCTATAGAGTTATAATATAAAACGAATATACCGATTGTTTGTATTTAGATATGTTAGATGCTAAGTCATACAATACTGATTATATTTGTTTCCTAATATCGAAACAACGACAAAATAAATGTTACAATGAATCATAAGAAACATGTATGTTATTAAAGAAACGACTAAAGATGATATTCAATGAGAGTGGTACAGTCAGAGAGAAAATTGCATGAAACATTTGCAGAAAGTAGAGCAGGAGAAAAAAGTCTATCTGTGCAAAATATCGACCGAGTCTTCCATTATCGTACTGTTGCTGTCATAGTTCTGTATCGATCACTTAACCGTACGATGACGAAAAAAGATGTGGGAAAGGGAATAAAAATGGAGATGATCACAATAAGCTATGACTCAAAGTATGCCGTATGTTTCATGTCAGAGTGTTTTCCGAGAATATCCGACGAGTTGCGCGCATTTCAATCTAACGTGCAAACTCAAAGTGAAATCTTCGAGTCAAAAAATTAGTATAAAAACATAAAAAAATAATGCTAAAAGAAATGTATTTGTTCGAGTCATATAAACGAATGTGAATAAATATAAATTATTACCTATTTTCTTTCATGCGTAACAAGGCTTAATGGTTTTAACACACGCAAAGTATTAGTGAATCGATGTCGTTACAGAAAAATTTATCATTCTGACTGATTTTATGAGCTTACACCGTTTTACGTATGACGTAATCGATATTCTTTTCCACTAAAACCTGTTAACTGTTACCAATCCAATCTTTTTGATCAGATGGCAAACACACGAATGTACATTCGTCGAGAAAAATAATTCGAACCAACACAATGGCTTGGTATTATACAAGGTGACATATAATAAGAGGCAATCCTGAGTCCTGCGGATAGACTATCATCGACGAGCAGATAAGAAACACCGGTGACCCTTAACTTAACTTTCTATTTACAACATAATATTATCGTCCTCCAATGCGGAAATATTTCTGAAAGAGAAATCGATAAAGGTTAGTGCACCAAGTCAACGAGTATGAATAATTGGAAAATCTCGTTTACTCAAAGAATAAGGTAATTGTCGAGAGAGAAAACAAATGCTGTTACTACAGTACATTAAACGATGTAAAATGCTTACTAAATATATATAAAGATCATAGAAAAGACATTGAGTGTGTATATTGTATATCTTTGTTAATTTAAAAAAAAACCCCTATTAGAACTAATCAAGAATATAATTGTTAAAACAAACAATATTTGAATGTCTTTCAATATTTACATACTACACCCGTGCAATAAAAGTACAATTTTAGTGACATCAGTTTGATCAAATTTTAAATTTTGTCTCGTAAAAAGTGGAAACTGACTTATTTTAAATTTGCTTGAATATTCAGTCTTGCATTTGTAAAAACTGATATATATAATTTTATTATCATCTTGCAAGAACCTAAAAATAGAAAATATATGGAGTAAATTTCATAACTTTTTGCTTATTGTACACAGTATGTAAACATTTAAAAATTGTAACCGATTGAAATAAGAAATAAAATACATTATTTCACTATAAATAATTTTATTACATACTCTTCGTTATAATCATCGTCCTTTCTGTCCAAGAATTTCTCCTCGAGAGGTGTAAGTATCATGTATTGTACATGTATTATACATCGTTGTGTGAAATATCCAAGGCAGATACGAACAACTAATGTATAGTGTATGTATAATGTATACCGGAGAAACGATTGAACAACTGAATACACAAGTTTTATATGTAGAACACGCGTTGCAGTAATACTGGTCAACATTGAAAGCAAACAGCTGATTCAAGGCTGACGCCTACTGACGTCGCGCGTTTCTTTGATAGTAATAAACTCACGTTTGAGGTAACCTCCGACCTACCTTAAGTCTTAAGCAACGAGAATGACACGCTTTATTATTTCACGTTATGAACCTATCTTTATACTTATGCACGAGCCCTCCTTCACGAAAAAGGCCAAACTTTCCATGAAAACTGACTGATATGATAGTTCGATCTTTCGTTATCCTGGCGTAACGATTTTCTGCTAAGGATCTATCCAAGATTTATGAGTTCTGTTTGAAATCGTTAGTGGATTAGACCGTGCTTTGCTTGCTAATAAGCGCAAATTTAATTTTAAGAATGAAACAGTCTGATATGGTTGATGGGATTGACATTGGAAGTAATTAAATGAAAATTGTGTTAATGTGAATCAATTTTGACTCATTTCACTCCACAGATTCTTTTGAAATATATCTCTTCATCAAAAACATTACGTGTATACTTAATTATAATGTACTCGTTTACTTTTTACGAAAATATTCTTCGAATAAATATTTCCGTTTTCATGTACTTACATATATTTCATATTCTTTACTTTTCGCAGATATTTAAGTATTTTCATAAAAATAGCACACACGACTTCTGTAATACCTACTCTCGCAGGGAGTTTAAAATAATTTATAATTTATTGTATTCATTTAAAGCGTAAATATTATATCGTTAACAAAAACACTAAAATGTTTTGTTTATAGTTGCAACTAAGCGGTATGATAATTGTTCTTCCTACAATTTACACATCATCATAGATGATTACACATAACTTTGTTCTTTATGCATATAATATCACATGCAGCGAAAGAGATGTTTCGATCGATTGGCAACCGGTATATGGATTATAATGGGCATACTAGAAGTTATTTTGGACGGAATTTTTTGGCATGATACGAAAGCAATTTGTCAGCAATTAAAGTGTTCCATCAATAAACCTCGAGCCGAGTATTTATGTTAAATGAACTGTATTACTATTACTGTCCGTCATCAGTCGTCAAGTGAGTGTCGTTAATTGGTTAGTTGGCAAGCGTATATAGATAATCTAATAATCTAATATCAGGTATCGAGGAATATCATATTCTACATTTATTATCCTCTCTTGTCGTTCTTTGCTTCGATATTAAGGAAATGAAGGATAATATTAGGTAGATGCGAAAGCTCTATCGTGTTCTGTATTATCTATAAATAGTAGGTTCTTTTTTTATATAAATTCGTTTGCTTTAGTAATGCGTAAAAAATGGTGACTTTTTATTCCTTTTATTTTTATAATCAAAGTTTATAATACATCATTGTATTAATCCGTTATTAATCGTCTACGGTATTCATCTAGTATCATTACCATTTTCTTTAAATAAGGACAATTGATTCTGAAACATTAAAGATTTAAAATTTTAAATAGTTGTTGTACAATTCTTAGTTTAAATAGTTCTTTAATTCTAAATAGTCCCCTTTTTATCTAACTGAGATGGATGTTCAGGATATAACTAAGAGTTTCTTTATGAGAACGATAAAATACCTACTCCGTAAACGGAAAAGATATTGTTTATAACTAACAGCTATTGTCGTATGCCCGTTTTGAAACTTATACAGCGTAAGGTATCAAAAATAGATGCTCATTTCATTTCATTGTCAGTCATGATTTTTCGAGATATCAAATATGCCTTCTAAAAATTATATCATATTCGATAGTATAAAGCTAACCGTTTTGATTGATTGTTATCGGCTATCGGTCTATATTCGTAAAAAATATCAGAAAATGTTTGAAGGGAACAAACATAACCCGGTACTACTTTTTGGAATTAATACGTGATATATATTTAAGAAAGGTAACACTATAATGTAAAAATAATGTAAAAATAACGCAAAAATAATTGTTAAGTGTACAGTAATGAAGTTAAAAATAAAAGAATATGCTGACAATGATTTATTTCTTTTCGTTCTGGAAATATTTTATTTGAAAATCGAACAATAGCCGAATACTTACAAATGAGAAACGAGTTAACTGGATTAAATTAAGTCTAAAGATAAATAGTTCTTTACAAAAGGCATTAATCAATTATGGTTCTGGGGATATCCCTTTTAAAAAGCCACAATTAAATAGCTAAATGTTTACAAGCGAGAAATAAATAAAACGGATTAAATGCTAAATTAGGATCAAGGATCAACGACTTTGTGCAAAAGTTTAATTACTTGAGAAGCACATATTGAGAAATACATATATGAAGAAAAATTATAAAATTAAATGGACAATTTGTAGACACATGGAAAATAAAAGAAAATATCTACAGTGCACGTTATATTACTATTATGTATGTGTATAGTAGAGCAAATGTGTCACAATATCGCAAATGGTATGTTATGAATGCTTATGAAAAAAACATATTACATCCTATTACGTCAGTAAGGTATCTTTCATCGGTATAAACAAATGGAATTATAATTTTTAATGTGACATTTTATATTCGGTACAATATCCCAAAAGGTTGTACAATACGTATCGATTTCAATGTGTATGCATGGGATGGGATCGCTCTTTCGTTTCGATGAATACTACAAGCAATGAAGGAAGGAAACTTTCCATTCTCTAAAGTCTGGAAAAGTACCGAAATATGACGTAAATTTAACAGAGGACGCGAGGTGTTTGTGCCAATATTACTCTCAGTAAACGCAAAGGGTGCTTCGATCCGTAGCAAAGTGACATAAAAATATCTTGATATGTTTTTACCGGAAAATTCATTTGTACAGGATCTATGTGCAAAAGGTAAATATAAAAGCCACCATAGCGGGGGTCTACACCTCCGAATCGATGGACATTTGTAAAACAAAATTGACCTTGACCTTGACCTTGACCTTGAAATTCAAGATCCTTTTTCAAGGACTTTTTTCACTGCATCGTATTCCACTCATTATGAGTCACATAAAAAGTCACAAAGAAACCGTGGTTCGCAACTCAACCATTCGCTTGGGAAACGATGTTGAAATTTCATTAATTCTACGCACATGTATATATATAATATATGTATCATTGTACGTATATTGCATATATATTGTATATAAAATTGATTTTGCTTATAACATATATACATTTCTCAATCATTGAAGGTAGCATTGAAGCCACTGAGAATTATTCTTGATTTTCACACTTACATTGGTCTTTATACAGCCTATACAGTTTTGCTTACTTCGATTGCTAATTACAGAAAAATATTCGCGGAATAAACATTATATTTTCCAATATAAAATTTATATTTTTACAAGAATACTAACACTTTTATAGAACTTTCAAATAACGTGATAATTTTTCAAACAATATCAATCTAAATATTGTAAAGAATATTCTATTCAATAAATCAATCAATAATAACCTAATATAGATAATTGGTATAGTTTGACAGTGGGAATGTACGAACAATATTGTAACTTTTAATGGAAGTCTTAATAAACGATAATACCAAAAAAGATAATTTCCAGAAGTGAAAAACTTTCAATAGAACAATAATAATCTTCAACTGAGTGTACGAGCCAAATACCTACAAAAGAACTTAAACTGCCAATAATTCCGTTCTGTAACTGATAAAGCGGGCTCTATGGTCTATGTATCAGATAGCAACAATTTTTACTTTGGTAATTTGCTAAATATTCATCATGAAGTAAGTATGTATTAGTATCTGATAACGATAACCTATATACAAATATGCATTACTTAACTAGTCTTTAAATAAGGTAACGCACGATATTACCTTCTTTATTTTTTTTTTTTTTAATTTAATCTATAAATTTCTCAACATATTGTCTATAATCCTACGTAACAAGCTCTCTTTTAATATTTTTTAATTCCATTATACATACAAGCATTAATGGATTAATGACCAGCTCCCAAGAAACGAATGGTTTTGTTTCATCAGTTCATACGTACATCATAAGAAAATGTTATGAATAGTAGTAAATTCTATAAGGAAAATTTTCTAATAGTGTCTATAAAAGTTTTATTAGTTTTTTCTACTTTTAAATTCATAGAGTTGTTTGTTATAGCCTCTGGATGGCCCACGATCAGTTACTGATTAAATATTCTGACCTATTTAATTTTGTTTTATATTTCTATGAAACTAAATTTACCTTAATATCCACTTTCCACACATTACAGAAATATCTTCTGTGTTCATTTCAATCTAGCTTAACATTCCTATCGAAAGAACACACGCATCAAAGATAGAAAGACGATAAAAATATGAAATCCATTGTGCTTTATTGTTTCAAAACATCGATAGAACAATAAACCAATTAATGAAGAAACGCGCGTCCGAGAAATATCTAATCATGCGGTCAGCGCTGGATGATAAATCCACGTTGGTAAATCATGCGATTCTTGCACGAATCGCGGGAAAATTACGACTGGAGATCCGCCATCAACCACGTGACAAACGCTGAAAGCACGTGCCCCGCATCAATTATGCTCGAAGTCGAAGTCGAAACCAGTGAACAGAGTCCCATCCCGAGAAGGAATTCCACGGAAAGTGACTCGCTTCTTTTCGAATAAAAATACATGAGCGATCGCATTGCAGCTCGGTTTCGCAATTGTGAAGAGAGAGATACAGAAAAAAAGATAATAAACGTGTTGCATTTAACTGGGAACGAAGTAAGAAAAATGAAACGCGCCATCGAGTTAATCGGTTCAGATATACAGTATAGCAGAGGAAAAGAGGACCTAGAACGATACTGAAACTCAATTGTCACGGTGTAATACGTGTAACGTAATTGATATTGCGAAGACAATATGATTGACACCGATCTAAGGAATAAATAGAATGTATATACTTAATTTAATTTAATCTAAATTAATTTAATTTGATTTTTATCACTTTTGGGCTTTATTTTCAAACCTTTGGTTCAGTGATACGATATTTCCGTTCTCCATTCGAAGCAGAATAAATTAATTAAAAGGCATTACAGATTTTCCATCTGAAAATCACAGGAAATATATTACTTAAACGCGATAAGATCATTTTTTTATTTTAATGCTATCCAATATCTAGAAAGAAATATGTACTTAATAGGTATAACATATGTAGTTGAAAAGGTAAATAATTTATGGAATTCAAAAAATTAAAAAATGGTTGATAAGTTCATAAGACTTTGTAAAGAATCAAAAACATTGCAAACATTAGAATTCATATTTTTTAAATGTATAGGAGAATAGAAAAAATACAAACTTAATGTAAAAACCAAATAGATCTTTTTGTTTATTTAAAAACTATTGTATCATTTTAAACGTGCAAATAATAAAATTGTCTAAAGAGCGCTGTTTCGATTGGTTAGATCTCGGATTCGTGACCAAAGATTCGCGAGTTCGAGTCTCTGCAGCTCGATTTATTCGTGTTGTACACTGTATGTATTACAGCACTATGCACGTACAGTGCTTATTTTAACGCGGTACATAAATTTGAATCTATTGGTTCGGAATCCATCTAAAACCATAGATCACGTTTACAGTCACAGTCACAAAAACCCATTGTACCAAAACCAGTCGCTAATAACACCGACAGTTGATGCGACTTAAAATAAATTTATACATATATATCGACATGTAACATACACGTAACATATATATATATATATATATATATATTATGTTCTTCTTCTGTATTCATTTATAACTATCACAAGTTTGAATTGAGTAAAATATGAAAATAGAAATATAATTTGTGTTTATTCTATTGAATAAAAGTGTTATTTAATGTAATAAAGTAGGAACCGCTTATCGAGAGTGTACATATACACATGTATAAACATAGGAATATGAATTACCACTTTCAATAAACGAATAGTCATGGCAAATATTTTTAAATAAAATTCATGTTTCACAATAAATCAACTATTCATATACATATAGTTATTCAAGATACAGTGACAGATTACATCAATGAATAATAAAGAGTATTGAATACAAAAATAAAACGAACGATAATTGATAGGAGCGTTTCGTAGGTAACTAAATTGGTTGGTTTACGATGAGATCTCGGGTGAGTTAGAATAACTCACAGCAACAATAAACACCTTGAACAACTTTTAGACCAGCGAAGTATACGAAATGTAAGAGAGCCGAGGATTACAACAGGTTTACTTAGAACCTTTTCTTATATGTGCATCTGACCTCATCTTTGGCACCTTCGCGACAAGAATCCTGGAAAATATATATGTTGTACAAGACAAAAACCGAAAAAGATGAAGAGAGAAAGAGGTACATTACAAAATCGGAGTAAGGACAGAGATTACTCATGAGATTTCGTAATCGTTCTCCCGTAACGATTAGCATTAATAAAATTAAGAAATTGCAATATACAAATTCAATCACTTTATTTTATTTTATTACCATAGAATTTTTCTAGGATAGAATAGAAAACTTTTGAAAATATTGTACATTTACACTATTTAAGGAAAATTACACAAATAAGTTCCTACGCAGATTAATTACGAAATTCTAACCTCTGTCTACTGAAAAATATATTATTAATTTTTTATACTTGGGTCTTTGCTTCCACACAAAAAATAAAATTATAATTAATTACAGTTTTTTGTTTATTAAGAACACAAGCTGATAATAATTGTAAATAGACTGATTTTGTTATGCATTTATGGGAGATCCAATCCTTTAGAAAACTTTTAGAAATTTTTTTTCCAATTTATCGGTGAAGATAGTTCAATTTTTTTTATAATAAAGAAACAAATAAAGGAAGTTTGTAAAATATATAAATACTTTAGTATATCAGAGATCCAGAACTCTTGAATCAATAAAATAGAAACAGATAACTACAACAAAATAATCAGCCACATTAAAAAAATCATGTGCATTCAGTTAAGTAGTTAAATAAATGTACAAAATTTACAAAGTAAAGTTATAATATTTAGAGGGAGAAGCAAATTTCTACTTGGGTTCTATTTCTTTAATTGCATCCTTAAAAAGGCATGAATTTATATAAAAATATGCAGTCTATTTATAAATAAATTATGTAATATAATGCAATTCCAATAATGTATGCATATATATAGATATGTAGTAACGATCGTATAAAATAAGACTGAAAAAGGTATGAATAACAAGCATGTAACCTTCGGGTCACACGTTAGACAATAATATGACATTGTACAGCATTACAAATGAAAAACGCCAGACACTTTTTCATCCTCGTGGAGGGAAAAGAAGAACAAACGAAGAATTTACTGTCAACTCGAGCAATCTTCCACAACTGCCCTCGATCACGCTATATTTCCTGAGAAGAATCGTTGCCAAGGGCTTTTGCAAATAATGCATCGCCAACGATTATGAATTGCTACAACAAAGAAAAGTACATATTGCGAAGACGTGGATGACGATGATGGCAATGGCAAGTGGCAAGCCACCTTGGCAAGTCGGTCGGTAAAGACGGTATATCCCCTTCGTGTCGCGTCGCCGCGATGTCTGCAGCAGCGGAACGTAGTTGCCACACACTATACGCCACCTCTTCTACCATTTTGTTACTCATCGTTAGAACTTAGAATTTAGAACAAGACGATTTACTTCGGCCGGCACTAACGTATTCAACAGAGACAGATGTATGTATATATAGTATAATATAAAATAATCATAAAAGTCATAGACGTAAATACTAGGACACTAACGAATTAATGGTAACAATAAATGTATGTATTAGATTGATCGGCAAACTCTGTCATTCTTCTTTCCTCTTTTCTTCTTTCTTTCTTTAACGTTATTGTTGGCATGGAAAGGCGGATACTTATTTGCATAATCTTTTTTAACAACTTTTTTTATTTTACATTTTTTCGTAAAAATATCACAAAACTGCTCTAGATATCCAGACTGGATATTACTAAATCTTATTCGAAATTTATGCAGAAATTTTTAATATTAAAGCTTCGAATGTACTTATACACTCTGCGCATTCTTTAAATTTAAACTTTTGTATGTACATTCTGTACATTTCAAATTTAAATTGTTTAGCATTACTTGTTCGATAGTTATCAATCACAGCATCTTGGTAATAATAATAGCGAATAGGAAAGTAGTTAATTGTCTTAAATTAGGTCTGCAGTAATTCGTATAGAACCGAATATTTCTAGATCGTGAGAAGAAAATACTGTTTTTATCTTAGTAAAATACACTAAATTTTAGCGTATCTTAAAATTAGTGCTCTAACGCGATATACAAAAAGAAAGAAATATACTTATTGTTTAATAACCTGTTGAAATATCCTGCATAAGTATATATAACATTGTAAAAGGATTAAATCCCTGATTTAGCACTCAGTACCCGTCCATTTTAGATATCACCATGTACTTAAAATGATTTGGATAATATTCGTATCGATTTAAAAGAACAGTTTCCGTCTAACTCACAGTTGAAAAATTACACATGCCGACAATAAGCAATTTTCCAAACAAAATTTTCGCAAGCTTTGATCAATACGAATTCGACAATGACAAATTATTTATTGGATATTATGTTTTAAAAATCTATTTTATCGCATCATAATATATTAGAATGCATAGTTGTAATGATCAAAAGGAAAAATATTGCTTTTTAAATATTATCCTGTCGAAGAAAAGCAAAAACTCGAATACTTTTGAGTGGTAATATGTGTATGTATAATGTGGCAACTTTATTTTTTTAGTAAAAGTTAAAAGCATAATCATCGAACAATTTTCTAGTATCAACTTTTCCATTCAATTACAAAGAATGCGAGATTTGATTTTAAAAATGCAGTAACGATAATATATATCATTCAGAAATGATAAGGACGCAAAACATGATAAGAGTGGAAATGCAACCTGCAAAAAGTAGTTAAATGTACTGACATATACAATATATATATATATTGTTCAAAAGAAGCGTATTTATAAAATTCTGTATTACAACTCGCAATTTGCAACTGTACGATTAGAGACATTTTAAAATGATTACACGTGTTGGATTTGACTATTCGCGTCTACTGAATAACGGAAATTGTTAGAATATATTATGTACATAACAACAGTTGAAATATTTACTAATTAATGTGCAAATTAGTATTACAATATATATATATAATAGCAATATCATATTGTATAATCTTTTTTTTTTTTTCATTAATCGAACGAGAAAAAGTGAAGTCTCTGACGTCACAGACCGAGCAGACAGACACGGTTTAGACCTCGGCGGGACACGAGGCTCAAATCTCCACCATTTTACCCTAGTATGCTGTTTCTTGACGGAAAACTTATTTCGAATTATGGCTTTCGGGTAATCCAGCCTCAGCCTGCAATCTACAATGTAGAGTCTAGGATCTAGAACGACCTGGGTCCGAATTCGTCTCATATCATGAGATTTCTTTTCATTTGTTTCCAATTTTGCTAAGGAAAATAATGTTTGAAAAGTCATTGTAATCTTTACCGCCTTAAAAATTTCGTGTCCTATCGTTTACGTAATTCAATAATTGTTTAATTACAAATATATCGTGTTTGGGCTTATTTTTATTAGTATAATCTAGGAAATCCAGTATTTTTATTAACATCTAATAAAAATATTGTAATTATTACTTGAACGCCTGACATTATCCCTTTGATCTGGTGCCAACTGCTTACTGCTTACGCATGTCATCGTAATCATGTATCGTTGATCATGCCATCTTCTAATTGTAAGAAGATCATGCAACATTGTTCCTGAAAGGGCACTACGCCTAATTTCTCTTCTACTGCCACTTTTTCGTCCTAGAGCCTAAAATCTAGGGACCAGAGACTAGGGACTTCACATTTACTCAGTTAAACTTATAGATCAGTGAAGCTAGGTACGTCATACGGCACGTACTGTTCGATAAGAAATACACTGTTGAATACATTCCTAATGTAAGTCAAGCGATGACGTATTGTCGTATCGCATATAACATTTAGAATGACACACTTCTATGATTACAAAATACGTGTTTTTGTTACTTTATGCGTGACAAAGGAATTATTTGATAGATATGATTTTCTTCGGAAATGAAGCAAAAATCTCTATAAAATATGGAACTTCTTACGTTAGTTTATTTAAATATGTATTTTTCATATCTTCAATTTTTTGTTCTACGAAACCTGTTCTACGAAAATTTTATAGTTTTACTTCTGACGATGATGTAACTGTTTTTAAATATAACATTCATCACTATGATGAAATTTGTTTCATTTTATATAATATCGTAAAAAAGAAATAGAACTCATCCAACTTTTTATGTAATGGAGTTAGGTGATAATAAATATATTGACAAGTTGTATGTGTATAATATGTTGCTAAGTAACAATATTAATATATATAAATAGAAACATACAAAAAATGATATTTCGGTTAATAAAATTAAATACAATATCCCATATTTTAATCTACTAAAAAGAAAAAATATATTCGTAAAAATAAACTATACGAGGTTACGAGTTATTAAACAAGTCCAGATAATTATATACTATTTTATATTGTTATACATATATATATTATATGTTAAATATTGAATTATATATTAAAGATATGAAAAATGTAATGTTTCACAATTAAGATATAAAAATTATTTATTATCAGAGATCTCTCTAGCTTCGTTTAACTAACGGAAGAAAAACTGCACAATCTATCCGGTCTTAATGCAGAAATAGTTTTTGCAAATATGTATATACATATATTATTTCTTATGTCATTTGTAATGTCTATTCTATCTAAGTATTTCATCATTAAACGTCTCTAATAGTGGAGACATACATACATGTGTTACCCGTAAATGTGTGTAGATACACTACACATACATATGTTTCAAACAATTTCATACATAGAGAGGCATCAATCTGTACTACCATATATATGAAATGTCAGAATTTTCTTTTCATTCTGAGTCAAATTTTGACATCTTTTAAAACTGATCATTATAATTATAATATTTCATCGCTTTTGATCGCTTCGTGTTATAACATTTTATATAATATGAAAAAGAGATAGGGATACACGGAAATAATCAAAATAATATCACGTAACAATTAATAAAACACTGCAAGTGAAATAAATTTTAGTTCGAAATAACACAAGTTATCTGAATATTTTTTTAACGATACATCTTTTCTTATATTTATTTTCTGACAGATAAAACTAATCGAAATATTGCATTATATAAAATTTGTCAGCCATCTTCGTATATACTGACTTCGTATATATGAATGAATACTAATATAGTAGCTACATTAATTATAAGTACTACAGTATGAAATATTCCACAGCATTAAACACTAAAACTTCTTTGTATATATTCAGCCTTAAACCCCTTATTCAATCCTCTAATCAGAGGATCCTTTAACTCGAAATTTCTATAATCATAAATAGACTGCAGATTTATATGCATTTATGAGAAACTGAAAGCTGCAGAACACACGAAATGCACATAATACTCAAAAATATATAAAATATACTCATTAATGAATGAAACAAATTTTTGCCTACAACATAGAGTGCATGGAACATAGGATGCATTTCTGCTATTCCTAAAAATTAAATTAATTTGCATAAATATCTACAGCATAATCATGAAATTGAAAGCAATAAAGATGAATCAATTTGAAATAGGTCGATTTAAAATTCTTGTAAATATAGCTATGATATAATTTATTTACGGCAGAAATAGAGAAAATGCGGGATCCCTGAATAAAGAAATTATTATGTCTAAGAAATTGATAATCCAAGTTACGAGTTAGCAGATTGAATTGAAAAACATCCATAAGAAGCATCGCTGTATTAAACAAAGTCAAAATATTCTTTTCACCTGCATAACTTAATTTGATTCATTCCCACCGTTACATGATCTAGAATCTAAAATCTAGATTTTGTATAGCACAGAAAATGCCTCGATTGTCTCCAGCAATTTGTAAGTCACTCTGCAATACTCTATTTCCAATTTAGCGTAACGTTAATCAAACAACTCTGCTATATATAGGTAAATGCTGTTTAATGAATAATGCTAATAACGAAAGAGAGGAAAAGATCGGATGACGAGCGATATACGATAGTGAGATGAAAACGAATCCAATTTAATTTAAGTTAAAAGCGACACGAATGTGACGAACGCGTTTCTGTCTATACATGGCAGAGCAGACAGTGTCACGTGCATCATCATCACCCAATATAATATAACTGACGTTCATCTTTCTTCTGCAAAAATACCAACTAATTAACCATCGTGTCTGCTCGACCTTGCAATTAATCGTAGTGTTGCGCATGGCTACGTATTCGCTTCCGGCGTAATCCTTGATATATTGCCAATAGAGTTCTTAATTACACACAACCATACCAAATTACGATTTCCACGAGAAATGTAGAGTAAGTGTGCCGTCAAATTATGTTCCAATGCACCTTGCCCAGTAATATGCCGAGTAATTGTTTGAAATGTAATTAGGAAATCGACTAACTCGAATAACTTTCCCGATACTTTGTACACTTTACAGTTTATACAGTCGGGAAAGTTGCAATAAGCTAAGTAAATTAGTTGTTGAATGAGAACACCCCCTTATTATTTCATAATTTCAGTTTTCGGATTGATCAAATTGTTGAAGACATTTGAGTAGATAAATACGAGTTAGAATACACTATAGTTGAAAGTAGTTAACGACTATTTTCTTTTTCTCCATTTGATTCACATATATACCATATTATATATACAATTTTAAGGGAAAAGGCTGTAGTATAGTATAAGGTATAAAAGTTTTGACGTTTCAAAAATAAACGAGTTTAAATTTCAGATTTTTCGTTCATATATAAACTTGGTTATATCTATCAACAAATATGTTTACAGTAAACAACTGCTGTATTATGTATTTACATAACTTAAATACGTAACAAACCAGAATTTGCTGTGCAATATACATATATATAGCAGTGAAGAAAGGTTTAAGACAACTACCTTCCTGATAGATTATCACACCATATTATAAATACTAAATAACCAACAGTTCGAAGTTGTCCTTACGATTACATGTACGCTCACACTCTATGTACGAACGATCATGAGACTTACAAAACGCGAACAATACTTGACAAGATTTTTTTTTTCTTTTTTATTTCATATCGAAAAGTTTTTCGCCGGAAATCCTAGAAGTCCTGGACAGATGGAATATTTAAGTTGCGTGAAAGATGAAGAAAGGTTGTCTCTCCAAATAACTATTATGAGAATTATCACAATCTTCATCAAGAGAACCATTACTTTTTTTTATTACTTGACAAGATGAGTATGAAACGATTCGATAGCTGACATTAATTTAAGGTGAACATTCAAACACAGTAGTGCTTCAAATTAATCGAACAACAATAAGTCTATTTAACATGATATATTAAATTTATAATAATAATTACCAAATTTAAATGAAAATCGTGGATACAGCCAGCAATCTACGCCCAAAGGATGTATAAATTGTAACATCACTACGCAAGAAGAGAAAGACATTTGCTGAAATATAGCAAATATTGTTGGAAGATCTGAGACAGTTTGTAAGCAAGTATGGTATCTATAAATGTAGAAAAATATGCTTGCTATTGGGATCAATTAAAAGACTACTGCATCCACCTTCAAAAAGGATCATTTTCGAACTGCCACTGATTTCTAAAATGAAATTTGTGCTAAAAATAATCTGAACATTTGTCTAAAAGCCGTTCCAAGATATCTTCATAATATTAGCCACAAAGGACGCATATTTCAGAAGAGCACTCAGTTACAAAAGTCGAAAACTAGGAATTGCTTTCATTGAAGCACACAAGCACTGGACATTGCAAAATTTGGAAGAAGCGTTAGTTTCTGGTAAATCGAATATTAAAGGGGTGTAATAAAGTGGAATTAATAACAATTTTTACATTATCCGAACGATTCAAGTAATATCGAACAATTGCAAACTATTGGTCATTTATTATCTATAATATAGCGCAATAATTTATCTGAAAAGTAGTCGCGTTAAACTTTTATCCACTGCTATATATATGTATTCAAAATTCGAATGCTTTAACTGCTCTGATCGTTTTGTTAGCGATGTTTATTGGTATATAAATATTAATTCTAGGTTTGTCTTTGAACATAAAGCATATAAAGTGGGACATTGTTTCATATCGCTGCATATTTCTTCAAAATAATGAAAGAAGAAGACACACAGATATCAAAACAAAGTATCGCTATAATTTGAAAAAAGAATGCATGAAATTAGTAATGGCATACCTATCACTGACAATATTCTCCGAAGAAAGACAAAGAAATAACATATGAGCCTACTATTTTTGTTTTACCGAATGTTCTTATGAATAAACTGTAAATTGTCTCGAGGGAAGTAAAAGAAAAGGAAGGAAGGAAAATATTGCTGTAGTATGACAAATTATATAACACAAATATAAAATATACAAATTAGTAATACCGACAAATGAATTATATATACAAGATTAGGATTCTAACTTTCTGCAATAGGATATAGAGAGTTACAAAATATACCTCACCCAATCCAATTAAAACGAGACGCAATCATCGGATTAAATGCATAACTTGAGAATCATGAGAATCCGTAGAGAAGACACCGACCTGTGTTCAATTTGTCCTATCAGATCCAACACAAATGAATTTGGATTTGCCATATATGAATAGACAATAAGAAACATACAAAATTGAATAGAAACATCGATGTACGTACATAGATAGGAACATTCGTTTCGTCATACCGGATACAAGAACTACCGGCTTTCTCAAATCCAATACAAACACCATCGAACAATCAGTCTCAATATACGCATTGCGAAAAGCGCTAATCCCAATAGAGACACCACATCGATCATCCGATAGATACTCTACCAAATTCACCAGTCTCGATACAGACACCATTCGACCTATCGTACCCGATACAGGATACAGACACGAGCAACTCCCACAGATATGATACGCACGCGATCCAACTCATCGAATTTAT
Organism: Bombus bifarius; assembly: GCF_011952205.1. Classification (NCBI taxonomy): domain Eukaryota; kingdom Metazoa; phylum Arthropoda; class Insecta; order Hymenoptera; family Apidae; genus Bombus; species Bombus bifarius. The sequence goes on from NW_022885576.1 coordinate 645,274, forward strand.
TTTATGTGCATTTTGTATACGGTTGCATTTTGTAGCAGGGTCACATTCCCATTGCTTTTTGTGGCAGTGGCCTTTTCGACACGGCGAATGCTGTATTGAGTTGTAGTCGGAGATTAACCGAACGTTTTAAAATAGCGGCAGTAAATACGAAATACAGACTACCTTTTTTAAAGTATATTTCTTACATCAGCAACCTGGGATCTCGAATGCTAACTGACCAGGAATACCATAGAGCACGACGTCAGTGAAACTATGATGTATGAAGGGTATAAATGTCTCGGAATATGGGACGTGTTCTCCAAATCCTAATATAGCTCTGTTAAACTTGATAAGTTTAGAAATGCCTGCATGATACCTAGTAAAGTGGTAATTTTCCACTTTAACTTTATCGTACCTGATGGATCTAGTGTTTTTTGTTATGTCTGTTGAATCGAATTGTATCTGTCTGGAATTTGACGGGCCCGATGGTATCCATAGCGACCATAACGGAACGTTGAATGGATTTAATATTTATGTCAAGTATGATTAATGTAACCTTCTGCTACTGTAATAAAATGATGAAACATTTAGTATGAGTAATCTAGAAAATAATTACCTCTGTACGTAAAGTATCTCTAACAATAAATACAAATGATTATCTTTGCTGTAAGAAACAAATATCGAATTGTACACTTCTTTTCAGCAGCATCAGATTTTTCACAGATGTAAATGAAGCCTTTTATAGAAGCAAAAATGGATATACACGCAACTACCAACGATATCACAAATATTTAAAAAATAGCACGATGACGTGTAGGTGATCGTTGCTAACCTAAATTGAAGTGTTTACATTGGGAGTTGGGACAAATCCGATCTATCCGGATAAACGCACATCCACAAAGTACCTAAATAAATGATCTGTACAATCATTTGCATAATTCAACAACATAAAATAATTTCCATAACTAAAAACAAGATACTTAATCATACTGTTACAAGTATTTCAACCTTTCTCGAAATTTTATAAAATTTACTTCGTCAAATAAAATATATGTGAATTGAAGAGGAAATAGATATTAGCGGAAAAAATATAAAGTACATCCTACGAATTCCCTCTTATAGAAACAATGTTAAAAATTAAAATCTAAATATATAAATTGATTAAAAATGCTAGAAATACCTATACCAAATATTATAAATTCATGTTCGCCGCATAATATTCCTTTAAAATATGTTCTAACGAGATTTTTATATTGATATGCTGCTCTCATTATAGTAACAAACAAAAAAGATTTGTAATATTTTAAGAAAAACGTTAAAGAAATACAATTGGGCCGAAAATAACCGAAAAGGTAGCAATTAAATTATATATAATTTAATTTTCTTATATTTTATGTTCCCACCCAAGAATAAGAAAAAGCGTTATCCATATATGTTATTTATATGAATATATTAACGGTAATTAGCGCGGATAATTAATAGACGGACAGATAAACGGCAATGTTCGACATTATCATATTTATGCGAACAGTTGACTGTAAATGTTTATGAAAATATTTACACACGATCGAGCATGTAATAGCTCGTAAAAAGAAAGTTACAATCGATTTTATTTTAGGAAATAATAGTTATATAGATAACAACTTCTCTTATCATTTTTGGCTGTTACTTGCTATTGCATCTAATTTGAATATTTGAAATATAGTTACTCGCGAAAATATTAACTTACTTTCCATAGAAAACTTTTATGAATGTATCATATTATGTGCATTATACGAAACTTTTTAATGTTTCATTAATGGAATAAAATCTGGATGGAACTGGAATGAGACACGATTATTGTGATTATATTGGTAAAATTTGAAAGCAATCCAATAATGTATACGTAGAAGTGACAAAACGTTCATTGCAAACATACATTTAATAAAAAAATTAATATACTACATGAGTCTTAAACACATAATTAATAGTAATAATGGTCTCTCTAAATATCATGACTTACTACAATAAATACTCTAGTGAATAACTGACTATTTAAATAATAATCTTTACGAAGTGTACTTGTATGTTTGCAATAAATTAACAAACATCTTATACCTTCTATACACATTATCAGATTTATTTCAAACGTTACTAATATAATCATGATAGTCATATCTCATTACAGCGCTAATAAAACATCATAAAGTTTCGTGTAACACTTGTAATATACCTATGTATATATTTATAAAATGTTTCTATAGGGTGTCCGAATACTTTCGCGAGCCACTATACATATGTGATTTTAATACATCGTTGAAACCATAAGAATCGAAAAGATATGTATCACACGATTAACGTGGACAAGTATATATGTACATACATATGTATACAGAGTGATCCACGCAAATGACATTAAATTGATTAGTTGAAGATATATTTTAACTTTGATCTTGTAAAAATAACTGTATGAAAAACAAACAGATACATATAGATATAAACACAAGTGTACTGCTACTGTGATATATCTTTCTTTGTTTTTCTTACGAGAAGTTTTACGAAATAAAAGTTCAAGTATCTTGTAAACTAATCAATTTCGATCGATGTGATTATTAAGTAAAAGATATTCATTTTTTATATGTAGAAAATAAAAAGATCGTTTGGTATCGATTGCTATATAGAAACATTTATAATTCACTTTAAAAAAATACAGGTAAACGTAAAATCTTCGAAACTCAATCAGAACCATTTCATTTTGCCTAATGACATATCTTTTATTTTCTATCGTTTTAGAGCTACATATATGTATGTAGTTTTGCCAAATTGCACAGAACACTCTGTATAATATAGTAAATGTTTCATTAAAAGTTCGACGTTAAATTTTGTATATACGTAGTACATTAAGAAAAAAAAAGGATCCTGTTTAATACTTCAAAAACTCATAATATTCATTAAAAAGAACAAAAACTAATTAATCGATATGATAATTTCAATCTAAAATGGAAGCTTAATGCTTTCCATTTTCTTCTAAGAAAATTTAATGAGACCGATTTGTTCATACATAACAATGCAATTGAATTACAGCAATGAACAGAAATTATGCGTAATACATAACAGAACGAAAGATAAAATGAATAGATTCTTTACAAATATATATACATACGTATAGTATAGCATGTACAATACTAATGACTATCAGAGATTTTGCATAAATGATATAAATGATAGATTTGTGAGAAAAATATAAAGGGACAGAAGGTTACTACTGTTTATATTGTATAATACGTTACGGTAACTTTTCATTTATGTTGAGTTTCTCATAATAAAAAAATCATGGATGACCTAACTAAATTTTTTCAATTTGTCATAGTCTTTTTTATAATAAGGAAATCACAGTAAAGAAATTAAGAAATTAAATTACAGAATTTTTACCGAAAAATTGTTGATATTCGAACTGTTATAACTTGCTGAGAAAAAATCTTATAGCAATTCATTTGACATGTTTTTACTCGATATTTTCACTCGATAAGATGAATCATCTCGAAGATGTTTTTACGCTAACAAGCAGTATGAAAATGTAAAGATGGTTTCCTTCCCCGAAGATTTTATAGAACTAAACGCCTCTACAAAATTTAAAAAATTTCTTCACGACTTACATCACCATGAAGAATGAAGATTGAAACCTCTCTTTTACAACGACTCCTTAAAAGTTTATATACGATTTCATGTTGCCGTTTTATTGCGTTTTAAATGAACAGTGTGATGCCGATATTAAAATAGCGAATAACGAACGTTACTCACACACACACGCGCGCGCGAAATTACCAAAAAATGTATATATGTATGTATGTACTTCCAAAAAATATTATACTCCAAAAAAATTGATTACAAATTCTACATCGATTAAGCATGTTTTTATTCCTGTCAGCAAAAATAAAAGAAATTTTATTCGAATTGAGTTCCCTTAAATAACTCAAAATTTCCAAAAATTCATATTATTAAACAAATATGTCGCAACAATCGATAATTATATCGAAATTATATAAAAAATATTGAAATATAAACAGCAGTTCGATATCATAACAGGTGCATATGTATATGTAGATATATATACATAGGTATGTGTATATACCTCAGCTATTATTACTTCCTGATTAGCCAAACCCAAAGAATACACGGTATATCTTACATAAGGTGTCTTGATTATTAGGGATTGTCTTTGGCTTGGCCAAAATGAAATTTTATCATACATTCTGACATTCTATAAAAATCATCTTAATTTCGTTTCTGTGTCTACATTGCATTCTATCTTTACATTAATAAATAAATACTACCTTACTTTATTCCAGAAAAGCTTATTTTTCACATTAAAGAATATGCTTAATAATCGATTTACTAAGAATTAAATTGAAGAATTAATCAATATATATAAACGATAAAAAAACTAGTGTTACACAGAAAATACAAGTTGTTAAAAATACACGTTTCGTTAGTATTATGATATTTAAAATATGATAATGTGTAAAACAAAAAACAAATTTAAAAATTTTCAGAGAAAATGTTAAAATTAAGAAATGAAATAAGATTTCATACAAGATAATTTGTCTTAAATAGTTGTTTTATTTTCATGCCACTATGCATATATGCATTTACCTTGATACGATGCGTTGCACTGTCTAAAAATTTTTCGGCAGCGATGTCGTTTATTTGCGTAATAATCGTTTTCGTTATCGCTAGAAAATCGTCCTCCGATAAAGTTGGTTAGCCAGTAGCTACAAAATTGCTAATATAGAAAAGCGTTTCACTAATTATTTATGCACACACTGAATAAATTTTTCACCACTGAACTCTATACATTAGTATAAACTGTCGATAAATAGATAATGCCGGCACAGTGTGTTCTCTTTTTCTCCCAAGATCGAAACTGTTAAGTACTGGAATCGAGTCGTCAAGCCGTTTTCAAAAACCGATTGTAAAATCAAACTTGACGTATTCTCTTGCTTGTCTCATCGATTAGAAACGAAAGTACTGCAGATTTCGATTTACGATAAGTACTTTGTACTGCTTGCATTGAGGTTAGGTTTTGCATTAAGTACAAGAATCATGTGAGCCATTAAATGACGTCGATAACAAACCCTATAATTTGCTAACCCACGTCAGCCGTACTTTTTTATCGTTTAATTGCACACACTTCCTTCCGGTTTCTTGCAATTTGGAACACGTATCGATATGAACAATTAATATGTTCAGCAATTAATACGATCCGAAAATTGAATGACTTGAATGATATTACAGCAGCTTAGAGTCAGACTATTTTATTCCTTTTTCTTAAATTTTGTTTAATTGATCAGAGAAGTTATGTGACGTTTGCAGAAAAACATTTTGGATCATTCCCATCATCTATCAATACGACTAACGCAGAACGATGGTCACCACGCTGTCTTACCAAAGAAATCCACAAACTTCTTTCTCTGAGACACTTGGATCGTATCGACCGGCTTATTTTGCGGGAATTTTCGTTGCACCAAGAAGGGCACACAAATACATATGTTGAATTTGATCAGTTGCAATGGCGAGGTTCCGTCTCGTTGTTTCTTCGCCACAGTGAATCACGTTTACTACCCTTTCTCTCAAACAGAATGTGTACACTCGTGTAGTATCCGTAAAGAAAATTTTGATGTAATTGATGCAATAAGTATCTGCTTCTTTTTCAACTTGTCATTCAACAATTCGATGGTACATCGAATGACACTTAACCTAAGCGCGTCATAAAAATGCGAAGCGCACCACCGCCAAGTCGTGTCGTGTCGTGTTGTGTGCACGATATTCGTCAGTTCTAACCTTGAAAATACAGGTTTCAACTTGTCGAACTAAAACTTTAACGATAAGTACGCGGTAACTAACGAACGTCGTCAATTCTCGATATTGTTTTTACCGTAGAAAATATCTCGTCACCAAAAACTTTTCGCCAACAACTACTCCATTTTTGTGAATACAAGTTGTCGATCATACTCTTTACACCGGACGGATGAATAAACCACGAAATAAAGATATTTTAATCGGATAGCCGAGGCTATGGTGCCGCGTTGTAGGCCATAAAGCGGCCGGCACGCAAAAAACCGGTGGCAGTCTCAAGAACCGTACACCCCCGATTACACATCCTTCCTGGAGCCCTGGCAAGAGCCAACTGCTCGGCGCACTTGTATGCCAACATTCAAGGCGGTCTCACACAACTCACAAGTGACCAGCTGATCGAACAAACTACCTGGACGTTTATTACGTACACCAGTTTGATTACCTCCTACTCTGTATAAACATACTTATTTAAATTAAACGTAACTTGTCTTGAATTTTAAATGCATATACTACCAAAAAAACGATCTATGCGATCAAAGAAATTAAACGGAAAAAGAGCAAACCAGAGAAGAGGAACAGCGATCGTATGTCCCCCTCCTGTCTTTAATATAATCACTACTTCACATGAGTTACCAAATTTTCAATGGAGTTGAAAGAGGGCACCACTGACTGCAATCGTGTAGGCACACTCCAAACTCTGCCATCAGATGGCTACCGGCACACCGACATGCTGCTTGACATGATACTTTCTCGCTAGTACTTTCAATCCTATCAGCTCCTATTATGTTCTTACGAATATAATTTATCAGTTTTTCCATCACGGTGACAGCTTAAGTTACGACCCTGCAAGGTAAATTTTATTAACAAGTTTACTAATGATCATATAAACAGGTTTGGACACTAGTTAGAGAAAATCGACCGAAAATTGAGTCGTATCTAGTTGTGACAAATCAACATGGACAGTAGGCAAAGATCGCGTTCTTGAGAGACAGACAGAGATGAACATAGTGTTTCTGTCTCTGACTGAGACATTCATACCATGTCACGCATGCGCAGAACGAGAACCTTCTTGCTTATCATGTTGATTTTTCACAGCTAGTCACGACTCAATTTTCGGACGGTTTTCCTTAGACTTCGGTGTACGAGTGTCGAGATCTATTTGTATGAGCCACTCCCAAGGAAAACATAATCATGTAGTACTTTAGGGACGCATTGATCATTGATCACTGACTCAATGACTTGTATTGCGAGAAGAAAATAAACCAGTTAACCATTTACAATGGTCCAGTCTTACTTGATGAAAATAAAATTGCGCTTCCGCAATCACATCCAATCACCAATGCGGCCCTAAATACTATGTCCCCTCCTCCCTGGAAACGGCCACATCTTTCGTCAATTATTGCACGGTCCCTATAGTCTCTATAGTTCCTATATTCCCATGTCCATAACAGTCAGAACTTTTGAACCAGCGAATTCCGTAACTTAAAATTTATATTTTGAAATTCTATAGGTCGAGAACTACAAGACTGCAAATAAAACATATAATTTTTGGTATCTTAAAATAAAGTTCAACCAATTCAAGGGAATAGAAAACAATTTTTTAATTTGTGATTGAAAAATGTTTAATCGTCATTAACGTATCTTTGTAGGTTATATTTTATTCATAAGTAATATACTCTTTAATTGATTAATTGTGTGTAATGTCAAAGGAATTTAACATAATATATATATGCTAAGTTATATATATATATATAATTTTTACATAATAAATATGCTTTATGGGATCATCTTTACTAGAATAATTTTCGGACATATCAATCCACGCCTGTCATAAATAATGAGTAGAGAACGTTTAAATTTATTATAAAAATATTACTTTTTATTTAAATAAAATATAACATTTCTTATATTTTGGACCTAGTTGTGCACCATGCGGCTAAGTGCTGGGTTTAATTGACATTAACATGTACAAGAACCTAGAAAATTAGAGATCTGCCTTGTTTGGTTGCATACTAGCATAGACAAGAACGTATTGAGTTCCATTCCAAATTCCATTGAGTTATACAAGAAACATTTAATTGTATGGTTCTACGGAAAAGTTCATATCTACTATCCTATCCGAGATAGACAAGTATAAGAATGATAAAATCGTGCAATAATGAAACTAATTGTAAATTGAGAAAGAGAAATTAATTGTTTACTATATTTTTGAACGATGACACACATAAAGCCGAGTTAGAAATAGTACAAACTGTTAGAATATAGTAATTTACTAACAAAAAAATAAAAGAAATAAATAAATTTCTGTCGTTGAGAAAATCTAAACTGATCTTCGCCCTTCCTTTTGACTCTTGATACATGCATGCCCTCTTTTTTTTGTCTTCTCGAGCGCGGATCTTCTTTAGCTTTAACGGAAAGTTCTCCTTCAGAATAGTTGAAGGGGAATTGATTCTTCAGAAACTGTAGAATTCGGAACACGATTGTTTTGTAGGCTGACTTCACAGTGATTGATTGCCTTATCTTATGAATAAAAGAGTCAATGGAAAACAGCATTCTCGCCTTCTGCAACGAAGCGTCCTCTTCTCAGGCGAAGATGTCGGGATTCATCCTCTTCTTCTTGATTCGTCCTCTTCTTTTCGTACGAATATATACTATTTTGCATTTAATAGAAATAAAACTGGAACATTGTATTTTTTCCAAAAGTATTCACTAATATTTACCTCTAGAATAATAGAGCAATGAAGCTGGTGTGAAATCATAAAAATTTACGTTTTACAAAATGTTATTTTTAACACCAAAAAGATTTGTTACCTCTACACTAATAAACCACGTCCACTTGCTGTTGTTGGTAGTGGTAGTGGTGATGTTGATGCCCTTCTTCGTCTTGCCCTTCTTCTTTTTTCATCAGCTGTTTTTCGATTACAAGCTGTCTTTCTTGTATATCTTCTGTTTCTTCTTTATTTTTTAAAGAAATATTTTGATGGTTCGGGCACGGCATTCTTCTTCAACCTTTTCCTTCTATTCGTATTTTTTGTAGGATTTACTTTGAACATTTCAGATAAAAAATGATCCGCACAGCACCCATATTCCTTAAAGTGAAGCGACATAATATTTTAAAATGGGATTGCCTGTTAAAAAAAGTAGTACATATAGATAGTAATAGGAAGTAATATAGATAAAAAGAGTAAGAAGGGTACAAAAGACGAAAATAGAATGACAGTCGTGGCTCAAAGCTGAGATGAATTTAGAAGTTAGCAATTATTATACATACAGGGTTATCCACTTAATTCAGAACCCACGCTCGCGAGAACATTGAAAATGACAACATTGTACATGTGTACATACTATTCCAATCAAATATTGCGAGTCATCTATGAGCTATCGAATACTGATTAAATCTGTCATTTAAAGATACGTTGGGCTTCTTATCATCCTATCATAAACAACTTCCGTCGTTTGCCAACTAGTTCGAACGAACTCAGGCACTGAATTAAATTAATATACTTTTTATTTTATTATCATATTATTTGTTAAATGTTATCAACATTACGTCAGAAAACTGTAAATTCTTACATACATACGTGGAATAGCGTATTCGTAATGGACACGTGGTCATTCACTCTTAACATCTGTCGCTTCAATTACTATATGTGTTGTACATATGTATGTACATATAATAACAATTAAAACGAAAGAGAAATTCGATTTTTCGCAAGATACTCTTAGTAATTTCTCGTAAGGTACTTTTTATTGTTTTTAATATTTTAATTCAGTGTTTATTTAGTACATGCTTTAATTTTTCCATGCAAGATGTTTACATTATAAATTGATAATAATTTGTTATGAACTAGTACAGTTAAAAAATATAAGATGTGCGGAATTTGGGCTCTCTTTGGATTAGATGTACCATGTTTAACCAATATTTCTGAAAACTTTGAGAAGATAGCACATCGTGGTCCAGAAGCATTTAAACTTGAATTTGATCATGCAGTTAAGGTATAATTTCCTTAAAATTTTTTAAAGTACTTTTCAAACAATTATATATACATTTATTAACGTAATTATATAATATAAACAAATTTTTGTAATCTTTTCTTGCAGAATGGTTATTTTGGGTTTCATAGATTAGCAATTATGGACAATCTTCATGGAATGCAACCAATGAGAGTTTATCAATATCCACATTTACTTTTACTATGCAATGGTGAAATTTATAATTATCATAAGGTAACACTGTCATTTTTCGTTATTGTTTATTTAAATATTATTTTATTTTCAGATAACTGTTTCACTTATTACATAATAAATGTAATTTTATAGCTTGGTATGGAACATGGATTTACATATACAACCAGATGTGATGTTGAAGTGATAATACATTTATATGTACATCATGGTATTGAAAACGTGACAAAAATGCTTGATGGAGTTTTTGCATTTTGTTTAATGGATCTTGAAAGTAGAAGGATTCTTATTGGTAGAGATCCCTATGGTGTTAGACCTCTTTTCCGATTAAGTTCTGATGATGGACAACTTGGGATTTGTTCAGAGAGCAAAGTAATAAATTAAATGTACATTCTTTTAGTATAAAATAAACATTTCTGCCATTAAAATATTTGTTTAGGGGCTTATGGAAATAACTAAACAAATGACATCGAAATGGACATTGGAGCCATTTAAACCAGGAAGTTATGAAGAGTATAAAATTTTAATCAATGGTAGAACGAAATTATTAACAAAAGTAAACTATTATCAACCTGGAGACAAGCCTCATTTTGCAGCTTTTGTTCCTTATAATAGTTTGTTGAAACATGCAATATTGTAGTATTTATAAACCTTAAACAAACAAAATAATCTAATAAATTATATTTCAGGTTTGAGTAGTACAGATGTATATGGAAATATAAGAAAGCTACTTTCGGTTGCTGTGCAAAAAAGATTCATGTCTAACAGAGAAATTGGTTGTTTACTATCAGGTGGTCTAGATTCCAGTTTAATTGCAGCTTTACTTGTAAGACATGCAAAAGAGATGAAATTTCCATATAAAATAAAAAGTTTCGCAATTGGTATGGGAAACAGTCCAGATATTATTGCAGCCAGACAGGTTGAAAGTTGCGTTTTTATGTAATGATATATTCCTCAGGTTCATAATTAAATATAATAATATTTATTAGGTTGCAGAACATATAGGAACAGAACATTATGAAGTAATATTTTCCAAAGATGATGTAGTTGATATTTTGGACAAACTCATTTATCAATTAGAGACCTGTGATATTACTACAATTCGAGCATCTATTGGGTAAACTACACTGTACAAACAAAGTATCTTAATTTTATGAATCAATAATTTGTATATGTTCAGAGATATTAATTTTATTTTCAGTATGTATCTTATCTCAAGATACATAAAATATAACACAAAAGCAACTGTAATATTTAGTGGAGAAGGTGCAGACGAATTGGCACAAGGATACATTTATTTCAGAGATGCACCAAATGCAACAGAAGCTCACAATGAGTCTGTTCGATTATTGAAAGATATATATTTATATGATAGCCTGAGAGCAGACAGAACAACTAGTGCATTTAGTTTAGAATTACGAGTTCCATTCTTAGATATCCAATTCACAAATTATTATCTATCATTAGATGCTGCTTCAAGACAGCCTCAAGGTATGGTCTAATAAAATAAAAAAAATTGACGAATTAAATTAAAATTTAAATATATTATTCACTACAGGAGGTATTGAAAAATATTTATTAAGATCTGCATTTGATAATACAAATCTGTTGCCCTCAAATATATTATGGAGACATAAAGAAGCTTTCAGCGATGGTGTAACATCGTTCAAGAAATCGCTTTTCCATATTATAGATGACATAGTAGATGCCCATATTTCACAGGAAGAATTAGAAAAAGCTTATTTAAACTTCCCTCATTGTACTCCAAAAACTAAAGAAGCTCTTTACTACAGGTCTAATATTTATCTTTGTACTTACTTTATGCTTTACTAGTACTCCAAAAATAAATATTAATTTTTACACTTCAGAAAAGTTTTTGAGAAACATTATGCAGAACAAGCTAAAAATTTTATGCCATACTTTTGGATGCCACGGTGGACAAAGGGAGTTTGTGATCCATCTGCAAGATTTATTGCACATTATAAAGCAGATGTAGAAAATAATCATAAAAAAAATAAAGCAGAGATTAAAAATGCAAGAATCAATTAATATCCTGAATATGCACAAATAATTAATTATTATATAAATTAGTTAAAAAAACTGTGTAAGGAATGTCTGTAAAAGAATATTTTCTGTTACGATAATGTAAACATTTGAATACTAAAATATTTGTGTAAATAAATTACCTTGTCTTTATTAATTTCTCTGTCATTTCTAAAGGCAGTAATGATAAATACTAATAGCGAGAAACGTAAAGATACGAAATAATTTTTTATTATAAAGAAAAAAATTTATTGAATTGAAATTACCCCTGGTGGGACTCGAACCCACAATCCCCGGTTTAGGAGACCGATGCCTTATCCATTAGGCCACAGGGGCTGGTGTGAAAGGATTCTTACATCTTTAAATTCCTTTAAAAATATAAAAAGATAATTAAATATTATTAATAAATTAATATAGATATAAATACTATCCCTAAAATATTTGCGTTTTTCTATTGCACACATATATCTATATATACACATATATCATAAAATAATTAGAAATCAATAATGCAGCTGTTATACGTTATACTGGTAAATTACAAAATGGTGACACATAGTATCTTGTAGTAACATCGTTGTGTGCTTTTTTTATCTTTAGAATGCACTTTCATCAGATAGTCAGAATTTGAATAAGGCTAGAAAAAAGTGTTCCAACGTAAGTTGGAGCATATGTAATCTTTTGCTTGCCGTAAATTGCTTTTAATAAAAGTAATGTTAGTAGTAAATATACCGTTGTATATAATACAAGCTATGTAATTTTTTATTCTTTACAGATGATGTCAACAAGATATATTTCTTTTATATCTGGAATAATAATAGCTTCATTAACATGGGCCTCTAGTTTATATCTTTATTCAAGATTATCTCAAAATACTAATACTGCAAATCCAACAATGTTAGTATTAGAGAATTCAAAGTTAGGAAAAGACTCCCAATTTTATCATAAAACTTATAGTAATCAACATCTTAAATTCCACAATAATTTAATTGCGCATCATGACAAACAAAGTATGATAGATAAAGGTACTTATAATTTAAGGAGAAATGCCTTTAAAAATAGTGACAAACTATTACAACAATTACAACCTGTACCAGTAAAACCTGCTGTTACATTAGGACAAGGTATATTCAGAAAACTAATATTTATTTTAAATTCTTGATATAACATTTTTTAATATTATTTATCATTATATCATGTATAATTGTTTTTCAAACCATTAATTTGATTCCATATTGATATAGCATTTATTTATAGGTTTAGATGAACTAGGAATGGTAAAAAATTTTGAAGATCAACGAAAACGAGATGAAGGATATAAAAATTATTCCTTTAATATATTAGTATCAGATAACATTGGGTTGCATAGAGAATTACCAGATACGAGGCATAAATTATGTGAAATACAAAAGTATTCTTCTAAGTTACCAAATGCTAGTATTGTTATATGTTTTTATAATGAACATTATATGACACTTTTAAGATCCTTGCATTCCATTATTGATAGAACTCCTGCAAGTCTTCTACATGAAATTATCTTAGTAAATGATTGGAGTGATAGCAAAGCGTTACATGAAAAGATTGAGACATACATTGCCAACAATTTTAATGGTAAAGTGAAATTTTTTAAAACAGAGAAACGAGAAGGATTGATCAGAGCAAGAATGTTTGGTGCAAGAAAAGCAACTGGAGAAATTTTAATTTTCTTAGACAGTCATATAGAAGTAAACAAAAGATGGATAGAACCCCTCCTCTCACAAATTGCTCATTCAAAAACTATCATTGCCATGCCAGTTATTGATATAATTAATCCAGACACATTTCAATATACTGGTAGTCCTCTGGTAAGAGGAGGTTTTAATTGGGGTTTGCATTTTAAATGGGATAATGTGCCAGTTGGTACATTTGCTCATGATGAAGATTTTATAAAACCTATAAAGTGAGAATATATGTGTACTTATTTAGTTACATGTGTACTAATATAACAGTTTCCTGTAATATATATGTTAGCAATTATTATTCAATAGGTCTCCAACAATGGCTGGAGGTTTATTTGCAATGGACAGAAAATACTTTACAAAATTGGGGGAATATGATGCTGGTATGGATATCTGGGGCGGTGAAAATCTTGAAATATCATTTAGAGTAAGATAATAATTTTTTTAACCATATATTTTTTATTCCAATAATAATTTGTAATGTCTTTTAGGTTTGGATGTGTGGTGGAAGTATTGAATTAATACCATGCTCAAGAGTTGGACATGTATTTAGGAGAAGGAGACCATATGGTACATTTGATCAACATGATACTATGTTGAAAAATTCATTACGCGTCGCACATGTTTGGTTAGATGAATATAAAGATTACTTTTTAAAAAATGTTCAAAAAGTCGATTACGGTGATATTTCGGAAAGATTAAATTTAAGGAAGAGATTAAAATGTAAAAATTTTGCATGGTATTTAAATGTAGTATACCCTGAACTAGCATTACCAGATGATAATAAAAATAGATTAAAAGATAAATGGGCAAAAATCGAACAGAAACCGATACAACCCTGGCATTCTAGAAAAAGAAATTACACTGATCAATATCAAATTAGACTTTCTAATTCAGCATTATGCATTCAAAGTGAGAAAGATATTAAAACAAAAGGTTCTAAGCTTATATTAGCACCATGTTTAAGAATTAAATCACAGGTAACTAAATACATTATATCTCTTCAAATTAAGTTTCTTTAAATTTATTTCAATTTTCATAGATGTGGTATGAGACTAGTAAAAACGAATTAGTACTTGGCCAGATGCTTTGCATGGAAGGAGCTGAGAAAGTTCCAAAGCTTGGAAAATGTCATGAGATGGGTGGTAATCAAGAATGGCATCATAAAAATACTGTAAGTATTTATTAGTTCTCTAATATTTACAATTTTAAATTATATTATATTTACTGAGTAAATATATTTTGCTTAGAATAATACACCTATATATAACATGGCAGCTGGCACATGCTTGGGAATAATGCGTGGAGTAAAAAGTACACAAATAGTAATGGATTTGTGCACTAAAAAAGATACAAGCTCTATATCATGGGATTTGGTACACTCTAAAATTCTTTTAAAAGAAGTTAGGTGACATCAAATGGAGTAATGGTAGTTACAGAAATAAAAGATAAAAAATAGATTTTTAGAGAAAAAAGGTAATAAGAGGAAAATTATCATAATTATCATAAATTTTAACAAGCGTTTGTGATATGGAATAGATTATTATGAAAGTTTTAGGATTTTTATATTGTTTTATACGTTGCATTCTATAATGTTATTTTACATTATGAAGATGAAATAATTATTATTATTATTAAAAATGTATAAAAGTAAAAATTGAATTTTTTAAAGAATTTTAAATACAATTTTAACCAATTTTTAATATTATGGAACGGTTACAATAGCTGATATTTTATTAATAGAAATGAATTTCTCTGAAAGTAGAAACATATAAAACATATACATATTTAATCATATGTGTAGATATGTACATATATATATAGGGTGGTTGGTAACTGGTGGTACAAGCGGAAAGGGGGTGATTCTACGCGAAAAAAGAAGTCGAAAATATAGAATAAAAATTTTTTTTTTTTTTTTAATTTTTCCATCGAGACAACGATCTACAGTGAGATCCGTTTTAACGAGACGTGATAAAGTGCACACGTATCGAGCGAAAATTCAAAGTCGATTTTCTCGAAAACAAAACCTCAAACGAAAAATTTTTATTCTATATTTTCGACTTCTTTTTTCGCGTAGAATCACCCTCTTTCCGCTTGTACCACCAGTTACCAACTACCCTGTATATTTGTACATACATTGTAACATTCAAGTCAATGTAAGTCAATGCAGTTAAATGCAGATGTCAAGCTCAACGCGTCGTGTGTTATGCGGTATCGGAACCATAAATAATGTTTCATCAAGGTTTAAGCTGGAGATCTACTGGCAAGTACGCTAATCAAAGAACATTTGCTTCAGTCTATTTATATGAAGCCGTTTCCATTAGTAAACTAAACTGGCCCAGCCACTTGAAAAATCGATTCTGTACACGTATATGGAACCATTTCTACTTAAGCTAAGTTCAAGTGCCTTGAAGGCCCATTTAACTTGGGCTAGCATGAGATTGCCTCGTGACCTTACAAAAGCTTATCAAGGGGCCTTCTCCTCAATCATTTTATGTGATGATTTTAAAGAGTTTAATCTATTGTTCCGATGAAATTTCGGAAAAGTCACGTACCGAAATCCGTTATCTTCAGGACAAAATGTATGTGGTGCATACATCGTGCATAACAAAACAATATACAAATTTTCTGATGACCCACACACCTTCACTCCTTTATACTCGCATCAGGCAGCCTTACAAACCACCTACAAAAATGACATCTAATCAAAAAATTTGTACATCGATCATTCGAAATAGCTATTAACCAATAACATTATTTCTATGGTATGTAGCTGGGAAACTGAAAAATTAACGTGATTCGATTCAAGCAAATAGATAGATCAGATTAGATTCTCTTGAAAGTATAATATTGACATAAATAATGAATATCATAATGACGAAGAGATTTTTTGTCATAAAATACGGTATATACACTTGGCTGCTAATTAACAAAAACCCAAAATTTATTAATTTTATTTATATTTTTAAACCCTTGCAACAAATTTTTTGTGCACTACTAATAAATTTTCAACATAAATAGGTTAATAATTTTTTATAAGAAATGCTATGATGAATCGATTAATGTATTAAAAAATGTAAAACGTTTCATTTAAAAAAGTGAAGTTGATTTCCTTCGGTTCCCGGACAATTTTTACGATACAGCCATGAAGAAATGGCATATAGCTTTACAGTGATTTCGACATACAACATGTATTTTCAAATTTTCTATTTTCACTTTTACTCGCCTTAATTGCAAATATTATGTCCATTGCTCCCTAACTGTTTGTATCTCAAGTAGCACGATCACGCTGTTTAGATTTTGTGTCGGAAAGGATGACTAACGGTATTTTCTATTTCATTGTTATCTTCTCAATAATTTTTATTGAACAAAAGTTGAAATATTTATAAACTAATAGTACGCATATATAATAATATAGATATATTTCATAAAGTAACAAATATGACGAGCACTATTGCGCCGCTTGGTTCTCTTCGCAAATGATTAAGATAAGCGTTATCGCGCTGTTCGGGATTTTTCGACCCGGTTTTTTCAATGACTCCTGGGACTTAAATGGCTGAACAAGGTTAAAAACCATGGTAATTATCGATATCGCACCCATTTCATTGATTTCAATAATTTTTAGATATGTTGTAGAAATCAGTATTTTGAACAACTTTTTGCGATATATACAACTGCTGCTTGGCTTTAATTTACGAGATATTTGCAAGAAATTGTCGGTATCACTACACTACATTCTGTCTATAATTGTGTGTCCCTGATTGTGTCACAAAGCCATGAATTAGCGATAGAAAAACCAAGGGAGTTTAACGAACATCCTGCAGGCCATCGAAACAACAATGTAGAGAGTGTTCCAGTGTCAGAAAACAGTAACAGCATGGCAAACTCAGACCTGGGCCCCGGCGACACCCCTTCCATAAGAGCCAAACCCATAGTATATAAACCTTCCTAAAATCAGCTCTCCACATTCTCTGTTATAACTCTGAACCGTCACTCTGTTGGATTCATACAATAAATTTTACTACTATATCTAAAGTTCAATTCTTTACCTTATTTGTGAAACGTTCGAACTGCGACGCGAGGAGATTGTCACGTAAACTTGAGGGTTGGAAGATAAAATAAAATAGCTGAGTCGTAACACAACTATTAATTTTGTTTTAATTAAACCTTATTATGAATTCAGCAATCACAATGGAATACACACTGAATTAACATAAATCACAATTCACTCCAACCACGTTATGTAAAACTTAGTTACACTGATACGCGACTGTTATAAGGGTAGAGACCGGGAAAGATATGTTGACTATTCTAAGAATACAGAATAAGTGAAATTTTACTGACAATACTGTGTCTGAGGAAAGCTATGGGTGGGTGTGTCTAAGGACACGGGACTATCGGATTTGTTGATTACGATTTTGGTTAAGGAGGTGAGAAAAGTAGACACCGTCTCCGATTGGATAATAAGACGGTTGGTGGACCAGGAAGGATTTTAGCCGCCCTCGTGAGAAAGTTGCTAACGGAACATACCAGACATGAGGAAAACCAACTTTCCGTGTTAACCCGTAGTAAACAATAAACGTGAAAGGAAATCTAAGACAAGAGATACTCGCTTGGTTCGAAGGACCTTAACTCTGAAAATTCCAAGACCCCTGGTGGGTACTTAAGACTATTGAAGATACGCGCCAAGGATGTGCAGACATCTGGGCGCCATCCTGTCCGCGGTGTGTGGCCTGGTCTCTGATGTGAATTGACGTTACAAGATCACCGGTGATCTGTCAGTTTCGTGATTTCCCGTGTCTCCGACGTGACAACAGCGTATGCGTCTGTTTGGTTATTGACCGCTGACTGTTTATCTTCTATTTATAAACGAGGGTCGAGGAGCTTGGAAGTTCTGTGCACAATGTGTATTTGTGAGACTATAAGAAATATCTGTTGTAACCTAATTAAAAGTGAATAAATATAATCGATGTATTGGATTTGGGTTAATTTTTTCAATCTAAGCCACCAAGAAGCGACTGGAAACGCCTCCGCAAAATAAGAACAATTGTACTTTTCGTAAAATAATATCAGTATTCATCAGTAATAATAATATTCATCTACTATCTTTATAATTACATAATTTATTAGTTGTCTACACTTTACGATGATCGGATTGAGAAGCCTAACCCAAATCCAAACTTAATACATTGATGATATTCACTTTTAATTGAATTATAAGTTGTAACAGACATATATGTTTCTTATAGTCTCACCTTTAAGCTCGGTCGACCTTTGTTTATAAACAGAAGCTAAGCGATCGGCGACCGGTAACCAATATACAGGGTTATCCACTTAACTGGGAACACGCGTTCGCGAGAACATATGAGAGTGGCAACATTGTAACATGTACGCTTATTATCACAGTCAAATGTCGCTCGCCATGAGTTGTTGTTAGAAGTATAATTAGGCGAGAACAGAGAGCGGTTTGGTAGTCGCCGAAGGATTTTAACACTAGAACTACCGACATTTGAGACGTAGCTATCTCTACTAAAGCCAGTCGAAATGACTGGTCTTTAAACAATACGTAATAGTAGAATATTTTTATATTTATTGATCTATTATTATCTTACAAAAGGAACTCCATGTTCTGAGATCATAAAAACTATATAATAACATCTTTAACAATAAGTACAATAATGAAGAATATTCAGTACTAAAACCTTTGGTAACAAGAATGTTAAAATAAATTTCCATTGGTAAATATAAGAAATATAATATAATATAATAATAAACGTAATAAGCGTAATAGAATAAATAAAGCACAAATATAATTTAAATTATTAGGTAAAAAATTTATTATTCTTACAAACAAACTTTCTTCAATACAAACGTTTACCCTAAACTAAAACTATGAGATAACCAACCAAAGCTGTTTAAGAGATTTTTGCCTCTTACTGTAACCAGTCTGCTGCCCCATTGGGTATGTTTGGCGTTATAGTCTCCTCCAGCTATGAATCTACTGCCCAGGGTGTCCAGGAAGTTATCAAAGTCTTTTTTGGCGATGGAGTGTCTGGGAGGGCAGTATACTGCTGAAGTGGTGATTGTACCATGACAGTCTTCTATTGCTACGTTTGTTGCTTGGAGGTAGTCTTTCTGGAACGATGGAAGTTCGTAGTGCTTAATGCTTGATTTGATTATGATTCCGGTGCTGCCGTGGGCCTTTCCGCTGGGATGTTAGGTATGGTAGAATTTATAACCGTTTATTTTCAGATAGTTTTTGTCGGTGAAGTGAGTTTCCGATACGAGCATTACGTCGATTTGCTGCTGTTTTAGGAAGAGTTCTAGTTCAAATTTGTGTTGAGCTAGACCGTTGGCATTCCAAAGAGCTATGCGTTTTGGTTTTATTTTGCGTCGGGGCGTGTTAATTTATCCATGATGAGTGTTAGTAGTGATAGCAAATTATTTATTTGCTCTGATTGTTTTTCTATTAACTTTCCAAGTCTAAAGACGTTGTTTGTGTTTGGTGAATTGGGGACACTATTTTGAGAGTGGTTCCTGTGGCTATTCGGATTATTTTGGATTCCTTGTACTGTTTGGGCATAGGAGGTTGAAGTAGTGGTGAATTTAGGAGGACTGGGTATTGGATTGGCTAAGGGGATTTAGTAGTGAATTTAAGAGGACTGGGTGTTTGATTGGTTATCTCTTTTGCTCTGAGTTTAGGGTACTTATTTGTGTACAGAGTTTTGTAGGCTGAGCAGCCTTTGTAATTAGCAGGATGGTCACCTTGACAGTATATGCACTTCGCTGGGGTTTCCGGTGATTTAGTGCACTGGTCAGTGGGGTGTGTACCTGCACATTTAACGCAGCGGAAGGTATGGTTGCAGTATTTCTGCGTGTGACCGTACCTTTGGCAACTTTTACATTGCACCCAAATTTCTTACCACGAGTTTCACTCGTTGTTGTAGGACAAGGGGTTAAACCTTTGCACTCGAGGACTTTTTCGGTCGGGCGTAGCAGCTACTCCGGATGATTTAACGTATACGTGACGCGTGTCTTACAGCTAGCGTAAAATGATTTTATATCCAAGTTAACTTACAAAACATTATATTCTAATAATTTATCTATATTTACATTTTTGAAAATATGATTTTGTGATACTAACTTCTATATTTTTTTGTGTGATAATTTATAAAGCATTAACTAAGATGCATTCTTGAATATAATTGATCTCATTCTTCAACAGCTCAAAATCAAGTTCATCTTCATTTGAGCTAATTTTACTTCCGAAAATCATTTTTTTAGGGTTTCTAAACTGTTATACTTTTACTATGATCGTCAAATCCGAACTAACGTTGGAGACGTTGTCAAAACCATAGTTTCGGAGGGATATGGGATTAAATATTTCATCTCCGTTTTAAAGTCTAACATTTTACACTTCCTAACAAAGAACACAAAAAGCTAACGAACCAATTTACAAACCAATATTGCACTCTCATCAATCGAAGATGTCGAAATCTAGCATAAACAGGGACTGTCGCCTCTCGAGTGTAAAGGGTTAAACGTAAAACGAGTCTTAGCAGCTAGGAGGTTGCTAGATATTGCACAGCGACAAGTATGATGAAAGAAGTTTCATAAGCTCAGTCAACATAACCGAATTTTATAACAATATCGTATTTGGTTCCATTTTAATCGGGAGCGTTTCACTAATATGTCAATAAAATTTTTATTAACAGAAAATAAAAAATGCAGAAGTTTAAAACTTATAATGAAAATACTAAAGGCGAATTCAAGGCAATCACATTTACAATACGTCCTATAGAAGTAACGTAGGCTTTAGTATAGCAAAAACATTCTCGCGAGGAAAATAAATTTAATGTTAAATCTAAAAAATTATTGTGTATAGAGAATATATTAAAATTACTGCATCATTTCACTGATTTATTATCGTCAGAAAGCAAAGATTTTCTTTTCTCCACTAAAAAAAAATATAATAAACAATTAATTTCTCTTCCTGAGGCAGCTGAGTTTACTAATTGCGCGGTTTTGTTATTCTAGTATTTATCTGACAGAGATATGGAATGATTATATGGCTCTCGCTAAAAAAACAAAGATTGACCCAAGAAGTGGGGACAGGAATATGTAAGGGCAGTTTCATTTGGATTAGGGGTTAGTTAGTTAGTTGGACGAATTGCTGATTGAGTTATCGAGAAAGTTACCCGAATCGTGTATTACGTTTGTACTCGTCATCCCGTGGACCGTGGATTCGTTATCGAACCTGAATTCGTTGTCACCATCATCTCGACCATCATAGCCTCTTGTAGTGTCCACCTTTGTACAGATAAACATTGTACCGATGGTAAAGTAAGTAAAGGTTCATCGAACGCCCCAAAATGCCAACCTGACTCCGACATATAAATATTGGGCTGTCTGGAAAGTTCATTCCGATTTTTAAGGAAATTTCAAATGCAGCACATTTAAATTTCGATATACGATTGAATTATATAGGTGCCATTTTGTTCCACAACCTTTCTCCATTTTTCACACAACTTGAACATTCCATCCTTCCAGAACTTCTCAAGTATTTCGGCTAAAAAGTTCTCAATATAATTTTTTATGTTGACCAAAGAGTTAAAGCTTTTATCATTAAGGAAATTTTGTAATGACCTAAAAGGTGAAAATCTGAGGGGGCAATGTCTGGTAAATATGGTGAGTGGAGTAGCACATCCCAAACAAGTTCCAACAGCTTTTGTCAAGTAGTCAATGACACACGAGACTGCGCATTGTTTGGATGAAACACAACACTCTTCCGATTCGCTGGTTGCCTGGACGTTTTTGTTCAATTACTGTCTTTAATTCGTCAAATTGCAAGCAATACGAATTTATCGTCTGGTTGTTTGGTAGAAGCTCATAATACGAGATTCCTTTCTAGTTCCATCAGACATAAAGCATGACTTTCTTCGGATGAAGACCGGCTTTTGGGTGGCTAAAGGTGATTCATTCCGCTTTCCCCAAGATCTTTTCCGCCCAACGTTATTATAAATAATCCATTTTTCATTCCCCGTCACTACTTGCTTTGAAAATGGTGTTTCCCCGTTGCGTTTATAGAGCGAGCCGCAAATGGAAATACGATCCTTCGGATCTTTTTCCGTTAAATCGTGGAGAACTCGTACATTAAAACGATTTATATAGTCAAGCTTCGCAAAATGCTCGTGGATGGTGGATTTTGATATTTTTAATATTTCTGTTAATTCACGTGTCGTATAGCATGAATTATTCTCGATCAGTCATTAATCTAATCTTCAGTATAGAGGGCATACCCGAGGGTTCTTTATCTTCAAGGTTGGAATCATCAGCTTTAAACCTAGCAAACCATTTCCGCACAATTCTTTCAACTATAGCGCCGTCAGCATAAACAGCGCGTATCTTATTTGCTGCTTGTGTTGCATTTTTGCCTTTTCGGTAGAAGAAAAGCATCAAATGCTTATAACGAGCTTTGTTCCCTCCCATATTTAAGAGCGTATAAAATTAACAAAGATTAATGTATCCCAACCAAACTTTTTTCTAAAGATGCCTGAGACATCACCTTTTAGAATATATACACATATCATTTGTTTTCAGTCATTCTGATATATTCAGACCTGTCCTAATGTCACCTACCGAAAATCGGCACGAACTTTCTGAACAACTTAATATTTTTTCATTTTCACACAGAGAAAATTTACTATCTGGCATAATTAAATGTTCAAAATTATCTATAAAAAATGTCATCAATTTTTTATCAGAAAAACTTCAAGTTGCGACTTGCTTATTGCGAACAAATTTTTGAGTGACTTTTTCAAAAGCTTGATATTGCACAAACTAAAAATGAATCAAAAATTTCAATACTCCGAAATCCGGTACGCTAATTTAGGATAATATGTACGCTTGCTCGAATGAAAAATATCGAATGTTTATATTTAAAAAGTTTCATTATGTACCTTTTTCTACGGCGATTTCCCCAATTATCGAACCGATAAGCGAAATCGTGTTATAGAAATATTATGTTATATGGGAGATATCTGTATAGCTATAATTTATAATTGAATAATATTTATTCTTCATTTTCAAGTATTCCATATAAAACATTCAAAAATGTATAATATTAAACAATATACATACATAAGTACATATATATACATATGTATATACCACATTACATTATAATATGGAAGTCAGTATACAAATTTTTATTAAGAGGTTTCATTGCTTAGAGAAGTGTCACAAAATTATAAACAATCAGTATAAAACTTTATCGAAATATATGAGTAACAGTGTAATTAAATCAAAAATATTGCACTACATATAAATACAAATTGAAAGCAATATTTAAGGATTACGTTGAAATTGACCGTACTTATAGGTTATTCTCTGTAAAGCTTATTTCTCTCTCAAAAATGACAACATCAAAAGAATTAAATTTAGCCAGAAAAAGTCTTGTAGCCTCGCTTGGTGAAAATGCAAAAGTGTAAGATATATTTTATTAGTTTAAGAAAAAGGTTATTATATACCCAACGCATTTGGAAAAAAATATTTTACATAATTTTCATTATAAATAGAATATTATATTTTAGAATTTTTTATTATTTTAAATGATTACAATCTTCTTTTTTTTGTTTTTTATATAAAATATTTATAAATATTGAAGTATAATTCTTAAAAATCTTATATTGTTGATAGGTACTTTGAAAAGATGAAACTGTGGTTTCAAATGAAGGTATTTAATATTATTGTGACATTTTAATATTTAAAAATAGTTTATAATATTATTAATAATGTCATTCATAAAATGTTATTATTTTAGACAACGAAAGAAGAATTTGATTGTGAAGCAAGAAATATCATGACAGAAGATCAAGTTCATCTTCATAATGAATTTCTTCTTTGTTTATTTAATAAAGTTAGAGGTTTAGCTGCTGCTACACCTACACGGAAATTAGATCGAGATAAAGCTATAAAAGAAAAGAGGCTAAGATTAAAACGCAAATATAGAACTGATAAATCAAATTTTGAGGTATGGAATTATAGTCAATTTATTTGTTTAGACGTAAACTATAATCTCTTTTATATTTTATATTTAGCCCGCAGATATGTATGTTGAAGTATTAAGTCAAACTTCATCACCTGTTGGAGATGAGCCTATTGGAGCAAATCGTTCTAGTGCTCAAGAACTTGTACTGCCAGATAGAACTTTTGTTTTAGCAAGATTAATGCTTGCAGCATGGGAAAATAATATGGATGGAGCAGAAGAAAGTACTGCACATATAGTTATAGCAGCTACACAGATTTTTTTAAAAAATATACTTACAGCAATATTTACAAGAAGAAAAGGGTATGCTGTTAGAGATGGTTCATTTATTTATAATATTGGAGAACCAGTACCTAGTTCATGGAAAAGAAATTCTACTCACATATTAAGATCATCGGACTACACTGCAACAGAAATAATAGATCCTTATGGTCAAGTGCCTATGATAAAACCAAATATTGAAGAAGCAGAGCAAGCTACAGCTTTTGCTTACGCATGTTCTCCACAAACTATTCCACCTTCGTTAAAACCTGTTAATACAGCTGATTTACAACATACACTAAAGGTTAGGGAAGATAATTCATTGAAACTATTTAAATAACGCTTAATATTTTATGGTTTAATAACAGTTTTATTTCAAACAGATGTATAAAAATCTTGTTAGCAACCATACAATTTATGCAACTAATATGGAACGATTATTTACATATGCAACACATCTAACATGGGAAGACCTTGAAGTTAAGAGATTATCGTGTCATCAACCTATTATAGATTAATTTATTTAATAGCCTAGATTATTTTTTAAAACAAGTGTTTTAAAACAAAATCGAAATAAGTTACTTATATTATTTATGACATTCTTTTATAAGATACACTTTGCTAATAAAATAAATTGCAAATTAATTTCAAGTTTATAATTATATTCTTTCAATATTTTCTTTCCCTCTTCATAAATTTTTTCTTTGGTGTTTATTCCATTACCAATGAACACAATTTTTTATTGTGTCATTAACAATATAGTATACTTGAAATCATTTATATTAAAAAGCATGATGAAATGCTTGACTGTAAGTACATTCATAATGAAAGTTTAACACATATAATGTGAATAAAAATCAAATTAATTTGTTTTACAAGATTTTATTATTCTTTATTTTTAATTATATATATTCCCATGAAATTTAACACACATATTTAGTCTTATGATTGATATGAGAAACGTTTCACATTATTCTTATTTACATTCTAATTTGAAATTTTCCGGCTTTGGTAATATATTTCACACCTTTGAATGGTTTATATTTTTCTCCGTACATATCCAATCGATTAACTTTTAAGCCAGAAACTGCCAACTGATTGATTGTAAAGTGAACCTAAAGTAAAATAATTGTTAAACTATATTACATACAATAGTAATACATATATATAATATATACATACATTAATTGCAGGATTTGATTCCATTATACTGGCAGAATTTTGAATAGTAATCTAAAAAATTAATTTTTTAAATTAGTTTTTAATTTATGCATGTTTACTTACACCCTAAAAAATTATTTTATAATCGTATAATTATTTTACAGAGCCTCTTAAGTTCGGTAATTTGGAAACATCTATCCTTCCAATATCCCATAAGAGTATTTTGCTCACAGGATCAAATGAGTATTTTCCTTGATTTGGAGTTAATGTACAATTTAAAACTATTTTTGGCATAGGAATTTCTAATGTAACATTTTCTACCTAAAATATATATGTAGTAAAATTATATCACTTTTTTATATTTCCACATAAAAATATAAGAAAAATATAATGCACACGGTTCTGCCAATGGTTTGCTTTGGCCCAACAGTTATGTCTAATCTCCCACCTCCTAATTCCTTGAGACTAATATTATGTCTTACATATATTGGAATTGCCACAATACTTTGTGATCCTATGTGATAAGAAAGAAGACGAAAATTACCATCTGGTGGAATAAAGGAAAGTATTCGTTCTGACTGGGAAAAAAAGTATTCTATTAATGATGTGATTAATAAGTTTAAGCTTTTACTTGTTCTTACCTCCCATCTTTTAAATCTAACACAAGGATGAAAACTGACATCATCAAATAATCTGGGATTCATGAAAGAAAGTGTTAAATCTGGCATACCACTTAATTTTATACAACAGTCAATCTACAATTTAAACATATAATTATACAATATATTTATTGTATAAATATTTCTATCCATAAATAAATCAGTACTGATAATATTAGACAAAACGCATACATAGCCTTGAATTTCTGCAAACACAGTTGCACCAGTTCTATCTATAATAGCATCAACTTCTTCTACAACATCAAAATATGCTTCATTATTTGTATATTTAACACCAGTACGCCTCCAAGGAACATTAGATAATTGTCCACTTGGTAATGTTGCACTAACACTATAATTTATATATACAGTTAAATATATATATATCAATTTTTATATTTTACCTCAAATATATAGTTAATATACTTACTTAGATTTTCCTGTTACAGTATTTGCGATAGTTCTTAATATATTTGGTGGTTTAATAAGTTCCTTCAAAATATTAGATTCTGTAGCTAATGGAAAACCATTGTCCAACATTTCATCTAATAATTCATAGACAACCACATAGTTTTCTTTTATGATAGTTTCTGTACATTCACTAAAATAGTCTTCAAAAGTATCCACTACTCTGTGTAAAAATTCTATCACAAATAATGGTGGAACTATAAAATAAAAATAATATTTAAAATATATTTTACAATCAAAACAATTTATTAATCTCATATTATGAATAAATACCTTCTGTCATGCATACCGCAACAAAAAACATATTACAACGATATATACTAATGAGATAATGATGAGGTGTAGCTATTACAGGTGGTGTGTCTTCAGGAGATAAAACTCTTCGCTGTTGATCAAAGAAGTAGTCACATAGTGACCGTGCCACTGCACTTTTCCAATGCTTTTCCATGAAAACATCTCTAAGGGTAAACAATATTTTAAGTTTATGAAACCCAGAATTGAAATTTTTTAATCACACATAAAATCTTTTGAAATATGTATAAAATACGATATATATATATATATACAGATTTGATAATATATATATATATATATATATGATCATATGCAAGTTTCTAACCAAATACTTGTCAGATACTAAATATATATGTTTACCCACAATTTAATACTTACCCTGACGAATTGATAATAAAAAGACTATGTATCATTTTTTTTAAAGAAATTGTTCTGAACAGTCCACTGTTCGAGTTGTTTATCAATTTTATTTTGGTATGTTACATACACTTGACATATGGTTCTGTATTTATAAATTGTACTAACACTGATGCAGGAACCTACATTTATTATCCTGCATTTGCACCAGAGAGGAAAATATAACGAAGATATACCTACAGATGCAGATATTTTTATTAGTAAAATTTTAACGTAAATAATATAATGTAAATGATAAAAAATATCATAATTATAGTAACAAGTAAATGTAACATTTAAAATATATGAAGTAATTACAACCTATAACATTTTGCTACATACGTGTCATTAATTATCTTTCATTTTCAATCTGTATTTTCAACACTCTTAACTTGATGATGGATGAAATTAAAAATTGGGAGGATATAGAAAATGATGGTAATTTATTCAACATTATGCGTCAAAATATGTATTAAAGCTTTCTTTTTAAGCATATGCCTTTCAGAATTTTTTAAACAATTTTCTGATGGTGAATCCAAAAAAGGTGATATCAATCAAATGTTATCAGTGGCACAACAGATAAATAAATTAGGACAAGGTGAATAAAAAAATTATTATATCTCCAACATAATGTCATGATATATTATAATATATAATATTTTTGATATAGCCATTGAAATATTGAATGCCGAATTACAGAAGCAAGTATTAGCTAATCATGAAGATTTATTGTCACAAGCATCATGGGTAGAAAAATTGGAAGGTGTGCTTTCAATAATGCAGTTACATGTTCAGGTACATATAAATACATTTATAAATATTGAGGGAAATAAATATTACTTTGAATAAAATATAAATTTTTGTGTTTTAGAGCCTTTTATCAGCTGTAGAACGTTTACGTGGAAAAATTATTGATCCTTTTAATAGAATTGAGACTCAGACAATTGTTCTAGCAAGGCTTCATGAAACTTCTGATTTGCTACGGAGAGTAGCTAGAATGCAACATTTATCAAAACGTTTATGTTCTCAAATGACAAATAATATGCAAGGTCCAGATATCATAAAAGCTGCGAATAGCCTTCATGAACTTGGTATATTAATTTATTTTTAATTTTACATTTCATAAAAAATATATATATATAAAAGAAATATGATAATTGTTGTTTATAGAACAGTTGATGATGGATACAGATTTAAATGGATTAGATGTTATTGCTGATGATCAACAAGTTGTAAAATCTCATAGAACAACAGTACAGAGAATAGCAACTCATACTTTATCTCAAGGTTTACAAACAATGGATAGAGCTAAAGTATATAAGTACATATTATTCTTTTAGATACTATTATCTTTATAACTGTTAATTATAATTTACAACAAATAGGTTAGTACAGCTGTACAGGTATTTCAAAATTTGAGAGTTGTAAATGGAGCTATAGATAATGTCATAGATTCTGCCTTATCAGAGATTGAAAAAATTGCTTCAGAATCATTAGATGTAACTTTAACAACAAATCAAGACCTTGGAAAAAGAGCAGCACCTGGACGAGCTGCTATTCCTTCTCCAGGATCTTCTGGAAATTTACGCACACGAATTTGGGAAAATCTTGAAAGACTTTTTCAAGATACTCTTTATACACACTGTTTACAAGTAATGTAACTGAAGAATATTTGTTCTGTATCTTTCTTAAATCTATTTACTCATATTTTCAAACTATATACTATATTATTATCTTAGATTGAACTATTGCAAAGAATACTATTAGAACATCATGTAAAGGAATTGGATGAACTATCACAGAAATTTTGGGACAGAGTAAACACTCTGCTTTCTAAAGTATTAATTGAACGTGCACAAGGTAAAAATTATAATATTGAAATCTTCGTTCTGATAAAAACACCGCGTTTATGTTTTCAGGCTCATCATTTGTAAAACAAGCATTAGAAGGTGAATACCCAAAATTTTTGAGAATATTTCTAGACTTGAGAAAACGTCTGAAGGAACGATTACAGAGCATTAGTATTTACAAAATCAAGTAAATAGAAAGATATATAAAAAAGACGTCAAATAATTTATCTTATATAATACAAATAATATTTATATTCTTTCAGTCATAATGTATTATTACCATTTGAAAACGCATACTTATCTCGCTCAGTATCACGTCTATTAGATCAAGTACATACTATGTTTTCTGGTGAAGGATTACCTACACAGGATGAAATTGATAGTCTTATACGCACAGTAACAAAGTAAATCAAGATAATAGATATATATCTTCATTTTTAATGCTGTCTAATAAATATCAATCCTTATGTTCTTTGTAGTGAATTAAGTGTGTCATTGGTTGATGATGGCCTTTCAACAGTAGTTGCTCGTAATGTAGGAAAAGCTATAAGACTCTTTTGCTTAAAATGTGAACAAGGATTACTTGTGGGTGGAGAAGCTAGTCAAGTAATTGATTCTCCAACCACTGTTCAGCAAACAAATGTGTCTCTTGCAAACCTACTTTATTATCTTTCTAGTCAAGTAACTCGTGTAATAGCAAATTTATCTGGTCTCCCATGTGAAGGAAATTCAGTAATTTCTGTAGCTCTTAAAGAAGTAGACGTATTAACAAAAAACATACTATCGCCGTTGTTAGCATCTATTAGTGACGCAATTGAAAGTATTATTTTAACCATGCATGATGATACAGAATTTCGAGAGTAAGTAAATACAATGTTCTGAAATTAAATATATCTTAAAATATACGTACTATATATGTATGCGCAT
Organism: Bombus bifarius; assembly: GCF_011952205.1. NCBI lineage: Eukaryota > Metazoa > Arthropoda > Insecta > Hymenoptera > Apidae > Bombus > Bombus bifarius. Next base: position 676,097 of record NW_022885576.1, read on the forward strand.
TCTTCCTCTACAGTCTGAGTAGCCCTATAGGAAAAGAAATTAACTGCTCACTCTACATGCGCGAATTGCAAGGATTTATTTTACGTTCTGTAAATACATTTCTTATGCCATATAAAAATCAGGCAGTAGTTGCTGAATGGTAATTAAAAATATAATTGCAACTTTTATAATGTATTTGCGACATAATGCTGAAATTAATCATATTTTTAGTTGTAAATCTGTTGCTTCACGGTGCATTGAACTTTTTGTAAGACATGCTTGCATATTAAGACCATTAACCGATTTTGGAAGAGCCAAACTCATTGTTGATTTTAGTCAGGTATGTTGTAATATATGGTAGTATCATGCTAAAATTTTATATTTAAGTTTCAATCTTTTATCTTTTTATTTTCATTTAGATAGAAATAGCTGTTGCTCCATTATGTAGAGGAGGGCAGTTGGGATCATCAGAACAACAACAATATAGAACATTACGAGCATTAAAAGCACTGCTTCCACTTAGCCCGGATGATATCGTCCAGAAAGTTTTAGGAGGGGAAGGGGAATGTGGCATACCTTCCTCTCTTGTTCTTTTACATTTATTTTCTACTGCACCACCTGAATTAGTATCTCCACATCAGGTATGAGAATATATGTTTATATTATTATTTTGTAATGAAACTGAATTATCCTAAATTTAAAAAATTTTAGATTGGTACTAATTTGTTAATTACTATTAATATAGAGTACAAGTTGGTCTGTGGGTCGACTATCTCAGTGGATGGATAAACATCCAAATGAAAGAGATAGATTAGCTTTCTGTAGTGGACCACTGGAACGTTATCAGTTAACAGTCAGACAACAAAATCTTCCAACATTCCATCCACTATTTCCATTAATGAAAAAATTAGCTAATTTAAATGAACATTAAAATTTGTAAAATTTTGTATTACACAAGATGTATGTTTCCATATTTATAGAAGATAATATTTCATTCTACATGAATAATTTATTAATCAAGTTTAGAAAAAATAAATATACAAAAATTCTTAATAGATACAATCATATTTTCAATAACATATTAATTTCTGAATATATATTGTTTTCGATATATAGATTCCTGCAATTAATGTAATGCTTAAACACATAGGCCAATTTATGTTACGTTTTTTTGGCCTGATATATGTTGCGGGTATACCAATATCGTTTTCTTTTTCAACCTATGTTAATAAAATATATTTTAATGTTTCCTCTTTAATGTATGTGCATTGCCAGATATTTATATATTTACCCTTTTAGAAAGTGCTTTTATTTGCATAAGCTCGTTTTTTAGAATACTAAGTGTCTCTTGTACTTTTTTAAGCTCTTGCTCATAATTAGATATTCGTTCAGTAGTTAAATATATATCTCCACTATTTACCTTTAATAAGCTATTTTTAATATACCGAAAACTAGAACCAATAACAGCAATTTGTTTAGATAATATACCTAATGAGACTATACCATTATATAATCTGAAAACGAATATAAAATTACATTTTCATAATCCAATGCTACAATAATTGCAGTTAATTAATTAATACATAATTGTATTATGAAGTAAACATACGTATAGGGTAACGATTTATTGATAGCACCAATGCTTTGTATACTCCATTTTTTCCTATGAAATTTATGAAGACATTCTATAAATTGTATTCTATGTGCATTAATATCCAATCCTAAGTGGATTAAGTCATTTTCAGTTAATGTTAAAAATGTTTTGAGACTTATCCCTTGGAAAATATGAGTATATTTTTCTAAATTCATCCCATATAAAATTGTATACACATCAGGATCTACAGTTTCATTGTCTATATTAAGTAGTGATGGAAACATATGTCTCCACTCATACACTTTAAATATTTTATAAGTATTTATTGCTACTTCTTCATCGAGATTTAATAGCGACAAAATCTGTAATAGTTAACATTATATTGTATTTTATAACAGGATGTTATAGTTTAACTTACTTTATCATATCCTTTCATAGAAGCTACATCATATACAGTTAGACCATTTAAGTCAGTTAATGTAACATCTGCTGCATTTTCTATTAATATTTTGACTACTTCTGGTTTATTAGCTATTGTTGCATACATCAATGCCTACAAATAATAAATAATTCGTAGTTTTATTGTTATTATTGGAAATAACTATTAGTATTACTAAAAGAGCTTACAGTTTGTTTCCTATTGTCATATGCATTAATATTTTTTATATATTTCACTAGTTCTGTTATAAATTCGGGTTCTTGTGACGTACAAGCGTACATGAGAAGTGTTTGTCTGCAAAAATATTACTTAATAGTTATTAAAATAATTAATATATTAAAATATATATGTTGTAAATACCTTTGTTTATTGTTTGCATTTGGATTAGCACCTGCTTCAATTAATGCTGTTAAGCATTTTATACGTTGTTCTGTTGTTTCTTTAATAGAATTGCATAATGCCATTAATGGTGTATAGCCATCTAAAATATTACACCATCCATATTAGATTTCAAATTTTTCTCAAACATTTAATACATAACACAAAGTACAAAGGAAATACCCTTATGCTTATTAACATCAGCTCCATTGTTTATGAGATACTCAATGACTTTTATTTGTGCATTAAAAGCAGCATACAGAAGTGGAGTCCATCCATCACATAAAAATTTGTTTATATCATATGCTATATATTATAGTGAAATATACTTTTATATTAAAAATATTATTATTTTACAATATAAAATATAATTTATTAATATAAAATAATTACATTCAATATATTTGTTTACAATTTCGAACTTGCCCACTGTACATGCATTTATCATCTCACGTTCAATACTTTGTTCTTTATTATTATCCATATTTCTATCTTGATTAAATGTATTTATATTTTTTAATACTAAACTGTTTTGGAAACAATACCTAGTTGTTCTTGTTTGCTGTACAAAATATAGAACTTTTTTAATTTTTCATTAATAAAATAAAAAAAATTTTATTTTATACTGATAGAATTAAATAATTCCTTCTTCAATCTCTTTAATATTTTTAAAAAGATTAGTTTTTACTATTACATTATATTTAGTTTTTATTATACATTATTTACAAAATTATAGGTTATATATATATTCATATGTATACGTATGTATGTATGTATTTTCACACCTTTTCCGAAAGAGAAAAATTTTCGTCACTTTTCACTTCGCTACTTGATATTTTAATATTTCTTGGAAGCACATTATTTCATTAAAATATATAAAATATAAAATTACAATAGTTTCCTTTTTAGCCTTGTAAAATTTGAAAATGTTTTCCATTCAGCGCATGCGCTGTACCACGATCATACATATAACAGATCTCGACCGACATTCACTAGGGAAAACCGTCCAAAAATTGAGTCGTGTCTAACCATGAAAAATCAACATGGACAGTCAATAAAATTGCATTTTTGCGAGACAGACAAAGGTGAGTAGAATGTCTTTGTTTCTGTCTCAAATATTCATAGCATATCACGCATGAGAAGAAAGAGAACCTTTTTACCTATCATATTGATTTTTCACATCTAGTCACGACTCAATTTTCGGATTGTTCTCCCTAGACTTCGATATATGAGTATCGAACCTGTCTGTATGATCGTGGGACAGATTGTACATCTTTTTTATGTAGCATATTTTATAAAATTTAACAATAAAAAAATGATATCAAAACATAGAATATACACAACAAAGATTCAAAATTTTCCATGAAATATTATTTTTAAATATAATTCTTTCAGTATGTAAAAATATTACCTCTGTTATATTACATGAAAACGAAAGCATATTGTTCCAATAATGAATTTTATAATTATGCTGTATATACAATGACTTATTATTCTATACAAATGACTATTAATGTGTATTATAATTAACGTTTGTATCATACTTATATAAATAGTACACTGTAATTAAATACACATTGACTATTTTATAAATATTAAACATTTGTTTATAAAAGAGAGATTTATAGTAATATTTACTTATTTACATTTTCAAAATGATGAACTGTGTAAAACTATGAAAACGATGAATTGTTCAAAAATATATAAATAAGTATACAATAAACTTAATGAAACATAAAAAACTAACAAAGTAATAGGTATAATATTGAAAAATACTTAAAAATTATAATATATATATTTAATATACATTATATATATAAAATCTATTATTATATAAAATCTGTGTGCGGGGGAAGTAATGGGTTTGTATGTATCTGGTTGTATCTGCTACAATAGCAATACTATTTATTTTCATGTGCACAATACTAACCTGCAAGCGTCAGTCTTCAATCTTTAGTCTTCAGACACCTGTCTGAGGGATCAGTTGCAAATTTTTATCCGTTTACGAATCATATTATCCAGATTGCTTAACCTATACAAACGTCAGTATTTGGATATCTGCCAGTTATTTCAGTTGCAAATTTTTCTTTACTCCTAATTTATATTGTTAAAATTATTAACTCTACAAAAATCTGTTATTGGACACCTGCCGCAAGGTTTGGTTGCAAGTTCTCCATTTAAAAATTACAATATTATCAAAATCGCAGTTTTATGCATGGTTGAAAATTTGACTAACAGTAAGTAACAGTATAATATTTCGAAATAACTTGGATAACATTTTAATATAATTTTTATAATTAAAACAACATGTATATAATTATTTAATTATTGCTAATAATAAAAACAATGTACATTAGTAATATATTTCATCTTTTACAAATATTAAGAATTAAACGATTAAATATATACTAAGAAATGTCCCAGTCGCGAATTATCCCGAGAGAATATACTGTGTTGAAATATTAAAATCAAAATTCAAAATGAGTAACCTTATAAATTTATGCCGGTTGTCTTTGTAATGTATTTGTATTTTAATAGATGCATCGATCGGTACTCATCGCATTTGACTTTGATCATACGATTGTCAATGATAATACTGATATCGTGGCTCGAAAACTATTACCCAACGAAAAATTGCCAGACAGTGTAAAGGATCTATATCGTTCTAACGGTTGGACTACATACATGGGGAAGATATTTGAATTGCTTCACAATAATTCCATCGACATAAAACAAATCAAAACTGCTATTAATAACATACCTCCTGTACCGGGCATTGATAATCTTCTAAAAGAATTACATTCTCGAGGTTGTGAAATTATTATTATTAGCGATTCAAATATGTTGTTTATTAGCGAATGGTTAAAAAGTAAAAATTTAAATTATGTTATTACTGAAACATTTACAAATCCTGCGAAAATCGATAACGATGGGGTCATAAAACTAGACATGTATCACGTCCAAAATTCTTGTAAATTGAGTACTGTCAATTTATGCAAGGGGCAAATTTTAGAAGATTACATTAAAAAAAGAAACGATGAAGGAGTACATTTTGATCGAATAGCATACGTTGGAGATGGCAAGAATGATTTGTGCCCGATCTTACGACTTTCCGAACGTGATGTTGCGTTTCCGCGAAAAGATTATACACTTATGAAGATGTTGAACCATGCTGAAAATAACCAGATTCCAAAAATAAATGCACGTGTATTTCCATGGAGCGACGGTGTACAAATTTTAAAAATACTAGAAAAAGAAATTGGATTTTCTCAAATTTCTTTATAATTATAATGAAAATGAACAAAACATTTATTTATTCTTATCTAACTTTAATTATAACTAATAGGTAAAAATACTTATACTATTATCAATAATTATTATGTGATATAATAGTGATATTTCCAAGTCCCTTATAAAAATACATATATAAAATTTTTCCTTCTAAGTATACCGTTTACTCTAAAACAAATTTCAGGCGCATTCATGCATAAGATAAAATGATAATTGGAACAATGTATTTAGAAATTGAATTGTATTTAGCAAAATATTTGTATACACAATTTGATATAATATATTATTTTATGTAATTGCATATTCTATATGATGAAATAACATTAAACAATTTTTTAGTAAAAAGGAGTATATATGTGAAATTTTATAATTACAGTTTATAAATTTGTATAGTTCAAAATTTACTTTCACGCACAATAGTATATTTTCAAATTTTAACACCATTAAACTATGTGAAAGATATATTTAAAAAAAATTACCTTTAATATATATATAGCGTAAAAAAAATACATTACATATGTATAAAATATGAAAATAAAGAAATTAATTACTCTTAGTTATAGAAGAGATAATTCTTAAGTTCTGAAACATCAAAATTTTACATTTTGTATAAAATTATAGTATTTGTGCCACTGTTTTAACTTTATATTATACAAATTTGAATAATACTGAATTGTGAATTATGAATCATGAACTAACATGCGCACGCATTATTAGGGTTAGGTTGAACTTATGACGTGCGCGTTATGTGCAATATAGTTGCGCGTCTCTAACGTTAATTATTGTCTTATTATTGGTTGCAGGCGTCGGCAAAAGTTTTACTTTTGCCTTTAATGTATTTTATGATAAGACAGAAAAACATGAATTGATCATTAATTGTGATTTAAAAGTTAACATTTTTCTTTGCGATCAGAAAGTAACAGTATACGAACAGCAAGTTAGTGTATCAGCTTCGGTAAGAAAATTTAGAGACTCCTATAAAATTTTACTCAATTATAATTACGAAATAATAATCAATTAAAGTATCACAAAAGTAAATTTATTTATATTTCCATAACGTTAAACGTTATAATAGAAAAATTTCATAAAATCATTTTTTAATTAAATTTAGATACTTTTAGTTAAAGAACTAAAGAGCTGATAATGCATTATTATCATAACGCCATTTATATGCAAAACTAAAAATATACTTTATATAAAACTTTGAATATGAAGCTACTACAACTAAATGTGTATGTTATTTCCTTGGAATGTTTAAAGAAATATGAAATTGAAATTCATGTAATAGGATGAATACTATTTATTTTTGTGGTATTTATGTCCTTCTCTTGAAGCTTTATCATTTTAAGATTGAAAATATTCCGTAATGTGCTAAATGCTATACCAGTCAGATAAGTTATATTCAGTAACCATTCTGGTATATATAAAACTGTAAACACTTTGATTAAGCATTCAAAAAATAAAGGTGTCCATAATAATACCCCACTTAGTAAAGACATTTTAATACTGTCAAAAAGCTGCAGCATGTTTGTAGCACGTTGACTTATTATATTCAATTGTATTTTTGTCTCATCAAATGAGATATTATGTTTATTATCTTTGCAGTGCTTGTTCCATTTTTGATTAAAGTCTTCGTGATGAATTCTCATTAGTTGTAATTTATTAAAATCAACTAATTCTTGTGTATGAGGGTTTTCATCCAAATATGTAAATTTTTGTTTTAAAGTAAATCCTTTGGAATTCATAGGAACATCAAAATACATATTATTAATTTCATTTGTGTACTCAGATTTAAAGTTGTTTAACAGAATTTTATTTTTTGCTTTCAACTTTTCTAAAACAATTTTACAGTTTAGTTTGCCATATTGCTGTAGAATTGAGGAGAACAAAATTGGCAGAAAATATATTATAAATACCAGAATAAGCAAATGTACCTTTAAGAATTCAATTGATACAAAACATTTATCTATTATATACACTTGCATTGTCTTTGATGTATTATCATTTTGATAAATATTGATTTTGGTATGTAGAAAAATTTCTGTTGGTTTTAACTCTTTCAACTCTTTTACTTCTTTATTATTATGGTATTTTGAATCGTTTGACATAATTAGTATATTATATTTTTCAGTTGTATTCATAAAATTGTTTATAGTGCCTTTATTTTCAGTAACATCTGTTTGTAATTTTCTAACATTTAATTTTTCTGTGGTATTTGTATTAATTTCATTATTGTAAATTTTTACTCTTAATGTGTCCCTTGAAGAATTTTTCATTAAGTAATCAAATAATAATGATTCTCCATTGACTCTATTAGTATAATTGCTTAATTGTATATCACTTCGTAAGTTTGTATTATTCTTAACACTGACTGGATTAAATACATTTCCAGCATTCTTATTTTGCTCTATATCTTTTATATAAGTATCCAAATACTTCGTTTTATCTATAACTTCAGAAATGTTATAAGAAGTTGTATTAAATGACATAGTGGATATGTCATTCATTGTAGAAAAAATAAGATTTTGTACTTTGGATATTATCTCATTCACTTGAGTAATGTTGGAAGTTTGTAATTTTATATAGTCCTCATTATTGGTAAAATTATCGTATACTATAGCTGTATCTGTCTCAAATTCAGGATTTTGAAACATATTTATAGATTTAATATTATTGTGACAATCGTCAAGAAAAAGTATACTTTCAATAAAACATTTTTTATTTTCCATGTCCCTTGTAAGATTTGTATTATATTCAGACAAGTATAACAATCCTGTGATAATAACAGGTATAATCCATTGACTTAATACAAATATAGTTGTAATTGTTTTATCTTTCTTTGTTTCATTATAATTAAACACATATAAGATATTCTTCATATACTGTTTGATTACTGAAATATTTTTGGACTTTATTACAGAATCAAATTTTATTTCACTGTTAAATTTATTTATACTAGTATCATCTTCGCATATTGCTTCTTCTGAATGTAGAAATTTAAAGCACTGCTTCTTAAGATAAAATACATTTAAATTGCATTCCACAGAGAATATTAACAAAGATACAAATGAATTTACAAATGGGAAGAATAGCATTCCATATTTCATTATGATACTTATGATATTACACTTTGGAATTGCATTAAAATAGTCTGGATTTATGACAGTGTTCAATTTTTCTGCAAAGCTTTTAAGCTTTATTTGTTGATTTTCATTACCTCTTTCTATATTCCATATACTGTCACTTACAGGGAAGACACTGTTCACTTTATTATGGTTGATATAAGTAAAGTGTATGATACAATTTGTGAATAATATACTTGATGTAAACATAGAAAACAATACATCAGATATTGACAAAATATATAATGGTGTACCCTTCCATTGTTTAAATTGCTTTTTTAACAAAATTGCAATTGTAAGAACACTGGATAACAATAATATGCATGCACATACATTTAGCATTATAAAATACATATTATATATATAAAGATTTATATATTATAGTTTCACTTGTGTTGCATTATATGTAATACTAATTATTACTAAATTTACTGTAATGATTATAATTTTCTTATATATATACCTTGCACAGTTCTGGAAGCTACTATATATTTAGAAATGCTCTTGGATACAAATATATACAAGTATCTTATTTTAATATGTTATGTTAAGCTATAGGGGTATCTTAACTATTACATTTTAGATATGACAAGTATTGTAACATGGGGGTATGCTGATTATCTATATATCAACAAATGCTGGTATTGATATCATATTTCTAATGCAAAATTTTCATGTATATAGGCTACATTTGTGTAATAAATTTTAATATCCGTAAAATTATGTAAAACAATATATTTTCACAAAATGCCTCTAACTCAAAGTAATTTTATTACTTTTATATAGCTTATAAAAGTCCAATGTTCTTTCAATATTTGTTTCAGTGCATATCTATCATCATGTCCATTCGTCGTAGGACAGATCCTTTCATGACACAACGAATATGGGATGCTATCAAAATAACTATACATCAAAGAAGTTTACCAAGCAATGATCGTATGGTACGACATCTAGCTCGAGTTTATGGAATTACAGAACAAGAGGCCCAGGAAGAATTAAATAAAGCAGTTGATGATGGACTTGTTTATTTAAAGAAAGTACCAACAAAAAATGGTATAGAGCAAGAAAGTTACAGATTACCATCAGATATTATACCTAATGATGGTCATGACTGGTATTGCTGCAAATGTCACAAAGCAGGAACTGTGGAATGCTGTCAACAATGTCATAGGGTTTATCACCCTGAATGTCATATGCCTAGTAACGTTAAAGTGAAAATATGTAATTTTTGTGAAGTAAGTACATTACATTAGATATAAAATTTAAAACTTTATATACCAATAAAGTAAAAATAATTGTTACAGAATATAAATAATGACACATATCCAGATAAAATTGATCTCAATCACATTCTGAATTTTACTTGTGGACATTTGAAAGCAAAATTACCACCAGAAATTACAAATCGTACTATCGTTTTTAACAATGATCCTATTGTTACACCAACTAATAGATATTCAGGCACAACTTACATTAGTGATGGAGAAGATGCATGGCGACCAGGTGTTCTTATAAAACACCATATGGACTTAGCAATCATGGATTCAAAAATTAAGAAAAATGAATATAATAATCTTGCTGAGTTTCAAGCTGATGCACATAACATGCTACACAATATCATTGTATATCATGGAGGTATATAACTGGAAACTAATTTATGAATTATTATCTTCAAAAAATGTATTAAATTAGTAATTATTTAAAAATATACTAATGACAAATTTTAATTTGGATATTTATTTAGCTCATAGCATAATAGGAGAAATGGGTAATACAATGTATCAAGATTGCTGCTACGATCTTCAAGAAATCCGCCGCTGTGCCGATTGCTATAGGATATCAAATGAAAAATCAGAGAAGCTATGGTTTTGTATACCCTGTAATCCACCACATCAGCTAGTTTATGCAAAACAAAAAGGATACCCCTACTGGCCGGCTAAAGTGATGCAAGTTAATGGCAACGTTTATGACGTCCGATTTTTTGGAGGTCATCATATGCGTGCCAACATCGAAAAAATGTTCATTCGTCCGATTACCGCCAGTCTACAGAGTTTACAGGTAAAGATAAGTCACAAAATTATCCGGCGTTCAACGCGAAATTGTCACGCGAACACTGTGAAATTCTCGGTTTAGGTTACACGCCATTTACAATGTATCGTATCACTGACACAATAGAAGAGAACTGTCGAGAGAAAAAGCAATTTAGAAATTGTTGTTGCACTTAGGTATATTATTATCTTAACAACAAATTCTTGCATAGCCTTCGGAAAAAGGAAAGTGGAAAGAAATGGAGGTATGCACATACTGTGGCCTAAAGTGTACAACTAATTTCTCACCACTCTGTTTCATTGTGCAGTCAGAAGAAAATCATCCTTTCTTAAAACGTGCACAATTTACCTTCCATAGATAAAAAGATCCACTGCTTGGAACAGAGCATTTGATGAACTGAAGCATCATCAGAATTTGCTGCTAAAGTTGGACAAGAGCATCGGGGATTTGGACATCGACGACGATAGCGAGGGTCCAAAACCAACTAAAATCCGAAATATAGAGTCATCAGGTTCAAAAAATACGGCGGGAAATCCTAATCCAGCGAAACAACTTTTTAAGGATTTAAGAGTTAAAGTAGAACGTCTCAGTTCAGACGGTCACAATGATATGCCACCAAATCAAGAGGGAACCCTACATAATGAACGTTCTTCAAAAACTAAAGCTAAAAGTGAAGAGAGGCAAGTACCCTGCTTGCCAGTGGCAGAAGATGAACCTGCAAGAGAAATATCCAGTACGTGTCCTCAAGGCTTGAAGAAAGAAGGTTCTCAAGAAGATATGGTCACATCTAGTTCTCAAGAACCAAGAACCAAATGTGTTTTCGTACAGACGGAACAAATACAAACGGAAACATTGCCTGCGAAGGTATAATATTTAAAAATCATTGATTAAATGTATTTATTACGTATCTGTATAATTTCATAATGTTATGTTTTACAGATAAAGAGGGAACGCAGAACATCGGAACAACCTACTACAACTGCATTAGAGAAGCTACGTCGGGAATTAGAACTGGAAAAATGTAAAGAATTGGAAAAATTACAAGCCGAACACGCTAAAGAATTACGGCAACTAACAGACAGACACCAACAAATTATATCAGAAATAAAGAAGAAACAATGGGTAATAATCTTTTAATATTTTTCTTATGTACACGTATTCTAATATTTGTTTTACATATATTATAATAGTTATCTTAATTTTAGTGTTATAATTGTGAAGCTGAAGCCATATATCACTGCTGTTGGAATACTGCATATTGCAGTACTGATTGTCAGCAAATCCACTGGCAGCGTGAGCATAAAAGAGTCTGCCGACGTAAACGTTAAATTAGTGATGAGTGTAATAAGTGCAGTAAAATTAAAAAGATTATAAAATTGAAATGAGAAAGAGATTGAAATTGCTGTATTTGTAAAAAAGAGGATGCTTTGTAGAAGCATATTAATATATTCTTGACACTAATTTGACATACCTTGTTGTGAGCTTCCTACTTACACGGAAGCATTTGTAATATGTATGCAAACAAATGTGAGTGCTTTGATTTGTAATTATTAGTCCTATTTATAAGTAAAAATGTAAAGAAATAGTAACTGATTATTATATATACATTTATTTGGAAATTTTACGTTTTTGAATAATGAATTACATTATTTTAAGTATTTGTTGAAGTGTCATATTCTTAATGTAAAACCTTTAGGTGTTAATGTGAATAGTAAATTTATACATTTAAAAGCAAATTTATTAAAATTTTACATTGATAAAATATGTGACTGATCGCAATATTCTTCGCTATATTTTTGTATAACATGTGTATGTATACATATTAACAATAGTGATATAATCCAAAATACCACATGCGTAATAAATGTATGTTTCCTTATTTTCCCAAATCATTTATGTGAAATATGACATTGAAATAAAACAAACATATTTTATTACATTATACTGCAGTACTATAATGCAGCTAGAAATAAACACAATTATGATTTATAGTGCACAAGATACATTAAAAATAAAACTATGTATATTTGCTTATTATATAATTTATATTCTACTTATAGAATTAAATTTATGGTGAAAATTGTTAACATTATTTTCAGTCTTAAGTCATCAATCACATTTTTATGAAAGTAACCATTTTGGAAATTTGATTGAAATTAGCAAGAAAATGGAGTGAACAGCTACAAAACTTAGATAATAAAAAATGCAAATTTTTCACATTACAACCAATCTACTTACAATAAACCTAAGTTATATTTAAAATTGAAAATACATATTTCCATATTTATACACATATTTATACGCACATATTGATTTAGCAATATAATTGAAATATATATTATTAATTTATCAATCTTTTTACATACTTGGTTCCCTTATTTATGTAAATTGTTATAAACGTGGTAAAAAATTATAAATTTATATGAAAAAATATTCCAGTTCAAGTATTTTGAGTTCTGACTTCATCACCTACCACTGCCATAGCCATTCGACCTTTCTCTACATTATCAGTTACTTGCACATAACTTGTTGTGTCAATGTTACTAAGCATCAATTTTTCCAATAGCTGTAATTCTTGAGGTTCCAATTTCTCTCCAAGCTGCCTTAATGCATTTAAGACCTCTGCACGTTGATGATCACTGACCTCCTTACTTAATTTTCCAAGTTTTACACCGCGATCAATTTGAGCTAATCGTTCTCTAAGTTGTGATGTCTCTCGTTTTCCAAACATCCTGATAACAGCAGGAGTTTTGAATGCTTCGCTAATTGCTGCTTGAATTGCCTATTTAGAATTGTAAGTATATATTTACAGTATTTTTGAAAATATTATAATTGATATCCTGATATTAATATTGTTTAAAATTCAAATGGTATCGATGCTTTATAATGTATAAAATAGTATTAGTACATACTAGTTGTATTGCACCCAATTGATCAACTAATGTTGTGTCGCCAGATATCATTCTTTGTAAACTTTCATTGAATTCCTGTAAATCTTCTTTTGTAAGTTGCATAGCTTCTTCATAAGCAGCAGCATCTAGTGAATTTCTATAAAATATATTAATTTTATAGAAGAAAAATATTAATTTTAAAATTATTAAATGAACAATTTTAAGAAATGTAATTTATCAATAATACCGGTTTTCTTCTATATCCTCTAATTGTTGCACCAGTCTATCCAATTGTGCTTCTAAATTTTTTCTTAGCTTCTCAGTTTGTAATTTACCATGAGAACTCATGTTTTAATATTAAAACGATAATAATTAGATAAATTGATAGCAAAAAGTAAAACAAACGTTTAAATTTATATGGTTGCCTGAATTTTACAAAGTGAAGTCAGTTAAAAAATTAAGGTTAAAAAATCAATTCTTTATCATTGTAGTAAATTATCTTGACAGGTATGTACTTGTCTGAAAACCTTTCAAATCGTTTTATGCTACGTATTTATATCACATATGTAACTACATCGATTTTCATATGTATTATTGTTATAGAAGTTTTTAGTTCTTTCTTAATTTTAAAAATGTAACTGTAGTTATGATATTTCTATAAACATGTGCAACAACATTACACTAAATCAATAATAGGTAAACAAATATAACAATTGAACCAAATTTATCAATAGTAGATACATACATAATTATCAAGTATAAAAGCAGTCATGTATGGATGTATGTATGTACGTATATATCTGTGTGCACATGAAATGGAAAATATGACTTTAGTATAATATATATGTTTATGCATTTAATATATATAATATGTATTTGTTCTGTTATTTGTAAGTATATAATTATGGAGAAATGTTTATTACATATTTTATATTGATATATTTATGTCAATATCAATCATAATCATATCAAAGTCATAATAATATTCATTATCATTCATTACTTTCATCAATATTCATCTTTTATTTAAGAATATAAGATTTATTCAGTAGCAAATTCATATGCGTTTTTGATATTAGTTTTATTTATAACATATTTAGAGGACATATGAGAATATATATATACATATATAGGCACAACAGCAAAATGTTGCAATATGTAGAAATAGTTTGAAATTCATTATTGAAAGCAGTTTTTACAACAAAAAATGCTGTTTATCTAAATATATTATTATCTACATAATCAGCATAAACAGGCGTGGATAACAACATAACAACCAATCAAATAGTTATCTGACTGATTCTATGTTTCTTGTACAGTTTATGCCAAATATCTGATTGGTTGGTAGATAATTTTGTTTCGTTACGTTACGACAAATCCGTTTGTGTCGTTTCGAAAAAATAGTATCTTTTGGACAAATTAATTAATACGCATATAATTGCAATTTATAATTAAATAATTTGATAAACATCACTTATTAACAATTTATTACATCCATTTTAAATCGTTATCGCGTCGAATGTACAACGAGATTTAAGATCTTTGTATTACCATTAAGGAACGTTGGGTAGGAGGAAATGGAAAGAAAGGCGTGCTGTGGTTGTGCTCAATTTATGGTGCGCGTCGCTTCTTTTTTCTTAGAAGGAAACAAGTCATTTACCGTTTGTTAGACAATTTACGCGACATTTTAGGCAGGTAGAACGGCCTAGGTACGATTATTGATGACAATAGTTTGTTAGTATTACAAGAAGAACTAAATGATTGTGCGTAGTTGAATATTGTAACCGCGCGCGATCTTGGAAAAAGAAAGTGATAATAACGTAAACACTTTTTGGTCGAATGAGTCAACGGAGGAAGACAGTCTGCGGAAAAAGTGTATAATTTGTCGGCGAATACGAACGAATCTAGTTATTTTGATCAAAAACACAAAATATGGAAAAAGTGAAGAAATAATTTTGCGTATGAATTGACCGTGATTGAAGCGCGCGCGCGTGTAACCGTGCCATCAGTTCTGTACGGCTGACCGAACGTTAACCGTCATTTTTCGTACCACCAATTTTTCAGCAAAGTTTGCTTTGGATAAGAAGTCTTTCGACAAACATTACACTTAATTACGCACGTGCGAAAATAACGTACCTATGAGGACCTCAGCGAGCCACATAAGGCAACAAACTTTGAAGGTAGTGGAGAGTTTAAAGAAAGGAGGCCTACGCCTGCGATGAGCATGCCAACGAAGGGGAAACATCACCACCTGCCCCAACATCACCAGCATCATTCACAGCCGCATCACAATCCGCCACAGCATCAACCTCAACTCATAGTGAACGTGAATCAACCAAGTGTTCATTCTCCTCAAAATTATAACACCGTGGTTACAACGAATACACCGCGTTTTGTACCGAATGCTGGTGAGTACAAAATTACAATAGTGTCAACTTTATTTTTAATTTCACTTAATTTTTATACATGCTGCCAGATATTTGTTATTTGTTGTGTGTATGTGCTTTTCTACACGATTAGAATTTAATATATTGGTTAAATACTGGAAGGAGGTTAAGTTTTGAGGTTAGAATAGCCATGCGGTCCATGTGGCTATACATTAGAAACATTTCGTAAAAATGTCTACAAGGACACATTTATTTTCCATTTAACAATATTTTATATCTATTAATTTTTATTTTCTTTGGTTTTAATATTTATTTTATTAAAATATTACTTAAAGAATAGTAGAACTCTGAACAAAGGAAGCATTACTTACATACATATATGCAAGTTGATTGATAAATTTTCTACGATTTGTAAAAATGTACTTTTGTTCTAAAAGTAATATATTGATATATCCATTCAAAATTTTAATTTAAACAATATATTTTTAAATAATTTTTAACAATTTATTTATTTTGTCGCCATATTTGTTGTACTGATATAATACAATTTATAATTTTTGATTTCATTCTTAAATATGTTACATCTGCTTAATATTTATTTTTTTCTATAACTTTATATTTTTTAATACTTAATGATTTGTCCATGTGTTATAGACAAACATGTTCTGTAGATGGCAAATTATTTCATTTTGCCAATATATACTTAACGACCAAACATACAAGAAAATTAACTTAATGAAATTATGGAAGCCATAGAAGAAACATCGTAATTATGCGAGTTGTACTACTTTTCGATGTGTCGGATTTATTTAGGTTCCAATTTTTCTAATATAGTTAGAAATTTTACAAGTTACATTTTTTCGTGAGATAAATTACATAATAATACATTTTAAAAGTATTTTTTGAGATATTCGTTTGAAACTAGACGATTTACGTAATAAGTTACCAATATTTGGAAAACGAATTTTGTCTGCAATTATAAGCTTGTGTCAGAGATATTTGTATTGATATTATACTTTATGAATCATAAATAAGAGATAATTAAAATAGCGATTAGAATTATAATTATATTAAGAGGAAATTCTTATTTTCTTTTTGATATATTGATTTAGATGTTGTAAATACAAATATTAATCGATCTTGAAATGACCTTATTCAAAACACTTGACGTTATTATTAAATTACATCAATACGATAATCTGTTTTTATACTTATTAATTAGTTCTCTTAAATCCATGGCTTCTTGATTTATTTTATTTCTCATTTTAGTTTTTAATTTTGATACGGATTCTTTCTTTCTTAAGAAAAGTCTAATAAGAAAATGAGAAGTAACAAGGAAAATAATAATATACTGAATGCGGATATAAATAAAAACAAACGTAAGTGAGAGAGTGGGGGAACAATCTGTTGAATCTTACGAAACAGTTTTCTTCCAGTAAATTAGGGATTATTTAATGGGTGAATTAAAACAGTAAAAATAGTAGATATATGGGTTATGTGAAAGGATGAACGAAGAAGTATCCTAAGAGAAAATAGTGAAAAACCCACAAAAGGAAGAGAGAAGGAGAGTAGGATGAAGTGAGGCAACATAGCTGACTTGGCGAAGGCGTACGGAAACACCCGAACATTGAGTTTATCTATATATTGTGCATAGTCTGTGTACATGTGGCAATCAAGCCACACGGTACACACGTTTCTCGCTCTCTTTTTTTTTTCTTATTTAGCTTATAGTGAAAATAATCGAGTATAATTTCACCACAAGTATACAAAAGTTCACGATATACAACAAGAAATTGTGCGTAATACCATAAAAGAAACGTCATAATTTTCTTTTTAAGGAGTTGTATTTTCAAGGCTGTCTCTATAATCTTATGATTTGAAATATCACAGTCAGAAGTACATTTTTTCTAGAACGTTTTATCAAGATAGTTTTCTTGTACGTAAAAATTTTGCGATTTGTATTTTGTGTATGGTAACATTTGTCAATAAACAAATTGTGTCATCTGTGCATTACGTATGGAATTACAAACAACATATGGTCGTTAAAAACGCGTGTTAAAAGTGCGTGAATTTAAGTAACAGAACATGTTTGTTGTAATTATCACATAATGTGAATATCACGTGTAAGGAAGAGTGCGAGAAAATATTGGTTGATACTTGACAAGCGAAACAGTCTTTTTAAAACTTGGTGATTTACCGTACCGAGAGTGAGTTTTACGATAGTAGTAACAGTAGCAGCAGTGGTATTGCCGGGTCTCGTGGTTACTAACTCGCACAAAAACATTGTCTTGCCAGTATCATATCGTCTTTGCTGCTGCGGAGGTTATATAATTTCGACGAGCGGTTTTTTCGTTTGCGAAGCATGAGGAGTGTCCATTCATTTAGATAGTTCATTGTTCTTTCAAGTATTTGCGCCATACAGGGCGTATATTCTCCACGAAGAGAGATCTCGTGTGTTACCTTCATATGTTTGAGAACGAAAGTGGATAGGATCACCAATAGGCAGTCACGCCACTAAAGATGTTCTCAATCGTCACTGTTTCTTACCATCACTAGCAATAACGGTCGTAAGAAAACTTGGACAAGACGTACAACAGCACATAAGGCGAAAAATGTCCACGGTGATAGGTAAGTTGAATGTCACGCTATGTTGCGGTGTAGGGACAGTTGCCTCTATTCGAATGATCGAATGTTTTCACATCGCTCATATAATTCATGTACGAACTGATGCTCATCTCATAGATAGTAATGTGCTTCGTTACTAGCATTTGCAACAGACTTCTCGTACTGTATCATTCAATTTTCAATTAATTCTGATTCGTATGGAAATTTTAAGTAATGTTTTCATTTGTACTCTTTTGTATTTGTTGTACGTTAAAACAATTTATTATTTTTCCGATAAATGAATTAAAATTCTTTGAAAGTTTTAATTCTGGTATCAGATGAAATGATACATACTTACAATAGATTTCGGAAGATGTCGCGTGAGTCAGTAATCATTTGCTAAGTGACGACGTAGCTAACTGCCTACCAGTTGGATGTGTCACGTGTATAAGAGAGTACGATTTGAAAGATCGTCCAATATTTTTTAAATTGTCGACATCAAACTACAAAAATGTACGATATATAACATTAAAACTTTACTTTAAAGTGATCCAACTATTATGTATATATGTAACAATCTATTTATGTTTATATTATGCTTATGTAGTCAATCTGTTCATAGATAAAATTTATTTTTTTTATTACTTATTTACATGCTTACAGACGTCTATGTTAAAAGCTGCATCTGATTTTTCTTTATAATATTTTTTAATTTTTGCGATGAGCAATTTTTCATATTTCCAATTATAGTTTCTGGAAATCGCAGTTATCACGAATATGGGTTTCTAATAGCGCTTTATTACAATACAACATGCAATAAAAGAATTATTGTTCACTGTTAGGTTAAGCTTCTACTGAGATTGTCAAGGTCTTCTGTCTCGTCTTGTTAGGTAATATCTATTTATTATAAAGGCCATCATGGACGAAATTGCATAATACTCAGGTCTCAATAAAATCAAACTTGCCATATGGATGCGCTTCTAATTAATTCGCGCGTATTATTGTTTAAAATTGTATTCTAATATTTATTTTGCCAGCTATTCAGTTCCATTGAATAGCACATGCATAAAATAGACGTTCGTGATTCTGAACCATGATTTCGAAGACATAACAATTTTGTTATTCTTATTGTTTTAATTAGATACGTTTCTTAATAATTTCAATATCTAATTGCAATATTCTTCTAATAATTGAAGAACAGTTCTATTTTCAAGCATCTGCTTAAGAGTTAATACATTCCTCTAATCTTTTAAATTATGATTTTATTATAAAAAAAAAAGAAAAAATAAAGTTTTTTATTGTTTTTCTATTATACTTGAGATGTCGTGTACATGGAAGTTGTAACTTCAATACTTATGAAATATTTGAAACTTCCTACATCAGGATATGAATTTTGCAACGTAATCCCGCTGATTCCGCAATCCAACCTGGAAACCTAGCTTTGGATTGGATTTTATGTAAATTTCAGGTCACTAGTTCATCTTGTGGATTTCGTATACATATAATTCAACTTCTGTATGAGTGCAACGTAAATCTGTCTTCAAATAAAATTTTAATTCCATCATTAGGAATATTAAATAATAAAATGTAACTATGCTTTCATTTACATACTGTCAAATATTTCTTTGTACTTTGTACAATTTTACATTCTGCGATAGTTACCTGTTCGTTGTTTTAATAATATTATGCTTTTGCTCTATATATGCAGAGAGTGTAATAATACACACACATGTACCGTCAGAAGCAGTCACTAATTTTCGCGTTCATTAAGAACCAGTTATTTGCTTGTGTTGAAATATCATTGCGGAAATCCTTTCTCTTTCTATATTACTAATAATAGTTTGGATAGGTAATTAAATAACAGCACAATAGATTATAAATATCAATTTTATTGATTCCCAAATAATTTTATATTTAGACATTTTGTAGATGTACTTGATCAGTATCTTATTATTTGTTAGCCATTCGATGATATTTTGAAAATGTATATATGTATACATTCAATTATTTCTGTATGAAATAGCAGTTTTCCTACTATTGCACAATAATACAGCAATAGAAAAAAATGGTTGAGTAAAAATAGAATTATTTCTGTGAATAAATTTTTTAATCTCTTCTATTGTATCCGAACTGCAAAGTATTCGGTTAAAGTGACACTTAAAGATTTTTAAGGTCGCTGAAGTCGAAAACGAACGTCGCTTTTTACGGAAATAAGGCATAACAAATTTCAGTCAATCTGTTGATGCGTGACGTTCTTATGGATTTTAACGAGACTTTGTAGAAGTTTAGTACTCTTAATGTCTTTATTTACTGTATGGTACACCTTGTATAGATGTAAACCATAAGTTTTAAATTTATTAAGTTAGATTTGGATTACTTTATATTTTTCGGCCACTGTGATGCGGATTTCTAATGTTAAGATCTTTATCGCTCAGATGTTTATAAATGAATTTACGACGAAGTTTTAAACCGTTCATTATCGTGAAAAATGAGCCTCATTTTCAACTTTGGCGAACTAAAATACTCCTAGAAAGAAACATTCAGACCAAGAATTTTACAGTCCGGATATGATTGTAAATGCTCTTTTCATTACCAAAAAGATAGTATGGTAACAGAAAAAATAATTCATTAAAAATAGAATTATGTTTGTACTGTAACGAATAAATTACAAACAAAAATATTTATTACATTATTAAATAAATAATCGATTAAATGTAATAAATGTTTTCTATAACTTTACGTATACTTGGTGAATGTATATACGCTAGTATATATGTAGTATGCAATTTGTTTCAATAAGTCGCAATCCATTGTCCAATTTTTACATAACGAATTATTTCGCACTACGTCGTTCATATATTTTCGTTACCCACTGTATGTATGTGTAGAAGTTCCTCATTGTTAGGTATTTTCCAAGTAACATGTTATTCTTTTGGACTGTAAGAAGGTTAATTGAGAAAGAAGGAGATATTCGACAGAAAGTTGGAAATCGCTACCGAAAGTTCCTAGGATAGTCTGTGTGATAATAAGCATAATGACGAAATTGAACGATAACAAGTACAATCACGTGATTAGAAGACGATGGGTGAAAGGTGGCAGACGTCTGTGCATCGATTCGAATCGAAGCCAAAGTAAACGTCAAACGGCGAACAGGCAGAAAATGTGCATTCCTGGCAAGGCCGCTTGTACGAGAAAGAGGCCATGAGACATCCGGAGAGAAACTAACCGTACTTTGCCTGCTTCTTACTGATCTCTTCGCCTCTTCAACAACCATGTTTTTACGGTCCCGTTGCGCTCAATTGCCGTTTCCTTTTTGAATTTGTTAAATCCGAATATTCTAAGAAATCTTCACTATTCACTATTAGTACGTTCTCTGTAGATGGATCAATTGAATGGCATTGGTAGCTTTACTATAGAAAAATAATATTTTTCTAGTATCATTTTTGGAAAATTATTACTACTAAAATTGTTTATTATTATTGAAGCTTAGAATTTTTTCTAAATGATGAATAGAAAGAAAAAATTGTCACAATTCTGTTATTGATGTTTTGAAAATGCTTGTAAACATATAGACATGATAGAAGCTTAAAATACTTTTGTTACTGAAATTATTTAAGTATACATACGCTTTCTGCACTTTTTTTAATTTGAATATGAATTCGTGTTGAAACAAGCAGTCTAAGTTTTGATATTTGTTAATAAGTCTGCTATAATTCCATTGTTTGAATTAATAAAAAAAAAACTAGTATTTAGTATTTACTTTTGTTTCTATTATATGCATATGTATAGAATGGTATCTCATTTGCATAAAATATCATTAGAAAATAATGAAGAATGAATAATTATAAATGTATTTTCGTTGAAACTTTTGTTTGTTAATACATTTTTTACATGAATATAATTAGTTAAATAAAAAATTAGAAAGCGGACAATTTAAAAAATATAATTATAGATAGTTGCGTAGGAAAGGAGAATGCATTTTAGCATAAAGAATCTCAAAATTTACGTTGACGGAGTTTATTGTAAGACCCAATTCTGATCGCACGGTCTCTTCAGCAATGCGGTAAAAGTCACATGAACCAAAATGCGAACATCGGCTCTTATGATTTCATATTTCAACAGCATTACACTCAAATTTGTAGCATTTTTACTTTCAATATATTTATATATAATAGATACATTATATATTTTCCGTTACAAAAGAAAAATTCTACTTTCAAAAAATGCATATGTGTATCTATAGTACCAATTTCTTTCATTTATATCATTTACACCTTTTTTTTTTATTTATTTTTGTGTATAGTTGATTAGATCATTCGAAAATTCATTAAAATAGTATTCTTGATACCGAGAACTTATTACATGTTATATAATTTATTCATAGTAAGTTTATAGCGACTAAGCATTGTGACATTTAACACATTCATGTCATATTGGTTGGTAAACCAGGTTCTGTATAGTTCCTGGTAGAAAGTGCACTTTTATATATCACTAAGTACTTTTTGTGTTGATGCATGCGTACGCTTATGTGTTAACCATTACATATTTTGTATTCTTCATAGCTTATTATGATTTATTTTATTCATTTTAATGCAGACTATCTATTAAAAAAATCATTTGTCACAATATTTTTATAATAAATGTAAATATTAAGAATATGACTTTATACACAACGAGCAAAAAGATCTTAAATTTTCTAAAGATTATCATCGATTTCTCAAGTACCTCTACATACATACAGAACAAAAAAGTATTTGTCGTAGCATTTTTATAGTAAATATAAATATGGAAAACATGAATCCACGCGGAGTGAGAAAAATTATTAATTTTTATTTTTTAATGAGTATTGTCGATTTCCTAAGTATTTTCTACAATAGATTAGAAACTTTTTAAAAAATTATCTATTCTCTTATTCATTTGATTAAATGACGCAAGGTTTATCTTGGTTACTTTTATATTTTTAATCCAGAAGAAGATTATAGGTTGTATTGTTTCCAAGGTATCATTCTATAAATGTATCGTTATAATTTATGACAACCGACAACATTTTATTGCTCTATTGGTACTGTAATTAATATAACTTATATATACATGTCGGAGATGGAAAGACAGCGGGATTTCCCGTCCGGAATGTTGGGAAAACCCCAATACACTAGTCCAGACTTTTACTATAGC
Organism: Bombus bifarius; assembly: GCF_011952205.1. Lineage (NCBI taxonomy): Eukaryota > Metazoa > Arthropoda > Insecta > Hymenoptera > Apidae > Bombus > Bombus bifarius. The sequence continues at coordinate 700,006 of NW_022885576.1, forward strand.
CGCCCTTAAGTAATAAAAATAAGAAATAGTCTTAATGTTCCAATCCGACTTTATGACGATGGGTTTGGGCTCGAAGTGACATGGCAAGTCACCGGACGTAGCCAAGGTCACGGGAGGGACATGTACCTGACAGAGGTATGAAACGATTATATGACTCTCCTTAAAAACAAAGATTAACCCGTGAAGCGGGGACAGGAGTATATAAGGGCAGCCTCTTTTGGATTAAGAGAGTTAGAGTTAGAATGTTAGAGTCGTTGGACGAATTGCCGATTGAGTGATCCGAATCGAGCAGTACGTTGATACTTGTCCTCCCGTGGATCGTGGATTCGTTATCGAACCTGAATTCGTTGTCACCATCATCTCGACCATCCTATTACCATTACTCATAGCCTCTTGTAGTGTCCACATTCATACTGATAAATATTGGCTACATTCGCGACGGTAAAGTAAGTAAAGGTTCATCGAACGCCCCAAAATGCCATATATGTCGGAGGCAGATTGGCATTTTGGGGCGTTCGATGAACCTTTACTTACTTTACCGTTGCGGAAGTAGCTAATGTTTATCGGCGCAAATGTGGACACTACAAGAGGCTATGAGTAATAGCGGCGATATGATGGTCGAGATGATGGTGACAACGAATTCAGGTTCGATAACGAATCCACGGTCCACGGGATGACGAGTACAAACGTAATACACGATTCGGGTAACTTTCTCGATAACTCAATCAGCAATTCGTCCAACGACTAACTAACTAACCAACCCCTAATCCAAAAGAAACTGCCCTTATATACTCCTGTCCCCACTTCTCGGGTCAATCTTTGTTTTTAAGGAGAACCATATAATCATTTCATACCTTTGTCAGGTACACGTCCCTCCCGTGACCGTGGCTACGTCTAGTGACCCGCTATGTCACTTCGAGCCCGAACCCATCGTCATAAAGCCAGGTTGGAACATTAGAACTATTTCTTATTTTTATTACTTAAGTGCAGCTATAGTAAAAGTCTGGACCAGGGTATTGGGTTTTTCCCAACATTCCGGACGGGAAATTCCGATGTTCTTTCATCTCCGACATATATGTATATGTATATGCGTGCGAATACATGTAATAATTTTTTATTCTTTAGTTTATAAAAATACAGTTTACTTCGCCAGGAAAAAAATAAATTAAATTCTGGAACTATTAGATATAGATTTAGTTTTCTGTAATAATTTGCAACTATACTTGTATTAAATTTTTGAAGGTAGAAGTTCATACTGTTATTTGATCTAATTTTCAATAATGGATTTAGTTTCAATTTCGGGTTTCAGATTTTTAAAACACATTACATTTCGTTACGTAATATAGTACGAATAAAGAATGCTGATGCCTTCATGATGATGATACTATATGCATTAAGCAGTTTCACTTAATGCCGATGTCAGTACTTTATGATTGCATGCAGGATAAGGTAGTTGCTTTCAAGTTTGGGTGCAAGAGGCAACCTATTTTTTCCAGAGAAGTCTTTACAGTGTTCGGAGATATTTTTCCGCGATGAAATTACGTGTTCCTTGGAAATATCCAAGACGAATGAAGCATATGAAAAGTATACCCATTGACAATGGTAGGCGTTATCCACTTTGCGATATGCGCGCAAACATTTAAACGCGAAAAATGAGTGTTTATAGAATGAACTAATCCTTTAAGTATCTTATGTACGATAATGCTAAACCTCGCTGTATAACTCGAGATGAGGTCTCGATCAGATAATATGTAATTTGTAAAATTTTATTTATTTTGTTACCAAACTTGTGACTTGTGAAATTTTACTTACTAATGATATTTTATACGGGTTGGTTGGTAACTGGTGGTACAAGCGGAAAGGGGGTGATTCTACGCGAAAAAAGAAGTCGAAAACATAGAATAAAAAATTAAAAAAAAATTTTTTTTTATTTTTTCCATCGAGACAACGATCTACAGTGAGATCCGTTATAACGAGACGTGATAAAGTGCACGCGTACCGAGCGAAAATTCAAAGTCGATTTTCTGGAAAACAAAGCCTCAAACGAAAAATTTTCATTCTATATTTTCGACTTCTTTTTTCGCGTAGAATCACCTCTTTCCCGCTTGTACCACCAGTTACCAACCACCCTGTATAGTTCATGCGAGATGCGTATTGCGGTCTCTCTACCGACCGTTGGGTTTCGTTTGTCCATCGTGCCTTTCCGGCTGGTCCTTTCCCGGGGTTTTTACCTGACCTCGAAGTCATTAGGTTTACAGCTCGGGGAGGACATGCAATTCGGAATTTCCTAAAGAAAGGAATGGGCCTGTCCCTGCCATAAACGGACGACCCAAAATTCTGAACAATGCGCTCAACTGTATTTACTTACATTTGGTACTGCCTCAGCTGGCAGATACAGTAATACTACTGACTGATATTTTTACTATGCAATAAAAATTTACATTTGGAGCATTTATTGCTCTATGTACTGAGGTGAAAGAAGTTTTTTTTAACTCTTATATATTATTTGATTATTATGTAATTTATTTCTCTACATTTTTCAATCAAGGATTTTATCATTTCTTCTATTCACATATAATTTTGACCATATATCTCGAAAACATAGAAAATTTGTATACAAAATAATTAATTTTTTTGAGAAATACGTAATTTTCTTCTGTACTTATATTTTACTTTTGAAGTTTCTACTAGAAATTTTAAATTTTAATAAATGTCCTTGCTACTTGATATGTACTATGTAAACGTCTAGTTAAGTCTGGGATCGAAGTAGCTTCAGTCTCTCTACGTCCGCTTGATCGATGCATCATGATTTATGCAACCTGATTCATTCCTAAATACACACGATAATTTGTATCAGAGACTGCATCTTGCTAGAAATGCAGCAAGGCAGTTTCACAGTATATAAGATACTTCAGCGATAGATTAGAAATTGTAATTACGTCACACACAAACGCACACACACGAACCTTGAATCATAATACTTTTCTTTTGAACTCATTATCATATTTATTGTGTTTCTTATTGTATAATAATATGTTTACATATATACATATATGTTTACATACGTACATGATATAATAATTAAATAATAAGAAATACAATCGTTTGACAAAATAATAGCGTTTGTTATTTTTGTTCTTTAATGTTTTGGCGATTTTTATTATAAAACGATTAAGTAGGAACAAAAATACGAACAAAGGGGAGATGTTTTTAGATCAGTTAGTAAAATTGTTACTTCCGCTTGAGTTTCATTCGGCACAATTATGTATACCAGGGCACACTTCTACTGCGTGATCCTGATTAGAGAAGTTGAGATGTCAGAATATATGCACGATCGTTTAAAGTATTCATCATAACGATTTTTGTCGTCTTATTATCATATAATGTATCCATTTGTATTTTACTTTCGATATTGATAATAAGAAAGTAATCAGGTTTCTGATTTAAAAAAATTATCGGTTTTGAAAACTATAAACATACGAAAGAGTAAATGTAGAATGTAGAATATTAGATCCATTATTTATATACACGCAGTATAGCTCATAAATTTAACATAAATAAAATCAATATTTTCGGATCTTTTTACGTAAGCATACATTATTGTTACATTTTTAATTGAACTTACACCAAACTGTTAGAAAAAATCATTTTGAATTGCACATTCCTTTACCGACCGAGTTGGCGGAATTCCTTGATCTGTTCGTTGATACGTACAGATGGCAGTACAGCATCGTCCTGTAATTCATACTAAAATTTTAAGTAATATCGATGTACATACGTATTACACATTAAAATTTGTTAGCATTATCATTTTCTGTTACTATTTTTACATGTATTGCTTGTACTATTTAATATATCCATTTACTACGCTAGACATACTTAACATTGAACTTTAAAATACATTTATAAACGTGTTAAACATGTTTGTTTCGTACCGCTCTTGTCACAAGATGGTTTTATGCAAAAAAAAATCAACTATAAAAGTAGCCTTACGTTCCCATCAGAGCTAAACAATACTAGATCAAACGATAACTGAAACTGGTTTTAAAGTATGCATATTTACAATTACATAAATATACTATGAATAATTAAACTGAACTCGTAAAAATTGGTATTTTTGTATACTATTGTACTGTATTCAACATTTGGATATTTTTAAGGCAGATGATTTATGGTAGGGTGATGGGGGTTTCCTGTTTTGTGCTCACCACGTATATTGGATGAGCCACGGTCGAGTCCCCGCTCTTGACCACGGTGTCTTTCTTGGTAGTTGGACATCTCAAGGGACACAAGCTGGGTCGTTTCAGGGTTAGGACACAATAACGTGTAACGTAGTGACACTCAGGGTAGTAAGGGAGAAGGAGAATGCTTATGGGCGGTTGAACGTGCCTCGGGACAGAAACGGCGAAGGGGCTGAGAGAAGAGAGAAATTGAATGTAAGACAGAAAGCGATACGAAGGGTAAAAGAGTGGATTTAACGGATACGCAAGGGGCGGTAGGTCGTTGCCCGGCTGAGAGAAGGGGGAAAGCCGGTAAATATCGACCCTCCCTTCATAGAGACTCTCTGTCTTTATCCAGACATACGTTTACTGGCATTATTCCTTTCCTCTACATTTGCGACTAGCCTTTTTCCTCTTGCAGGCTTGTAACCTCCTACCGAACGCCTACGTAGAGAGGCAGAGTACTACTGCTCTCACACCACAAGATTTCCATGCTACCTTTCCAAGGTCAACGGCTTGAGGGCTCAAAGACCCCTGGAAACTGACTTCTATGGCCCGCGAGAATCTTTAGTATCTACTTTTCTCCTGTATCTCGGTCCTCGTCTTTTCTATGGAATCTCTATAATGTACGCACATTTTTGGTCAACATCCTACACCAAAGGTTTTATATTTCTCTGAAATACGTTCGAGTAAATGCGTTCTTGAAAATATTACAAGCTAACAGTATCTGAATTGTTATGTTTTTCTTTTCAGTAATATCTTTCATATAAATAGTTTTAAGATTACTTAATCTTGTATATCGAATGAATCACGAAAATTTAGTTTTCGCTTAAGAGGCGTAATTATCACGGAATCATTGTGTACTTAGGAAAAGTTTGTGATCGTGCCTGGTTTCCTTGAAATCTTTTGGCAAACATGAGTCAGTGGCTATGTTTTCACCAGAGGATTTTGAACTACTACGTCTCGTCTGGGTGAAATGTTTGAACCGAGTCAACCAAAGGTTGCTGGAGGTTACGACCTAACTCCTTTTTTCTCCCCCTTTCCTTGCCCTCCCCATAAAACATTTTGTACGTCTTCGACGCACAGTTTACCTTTCATCCCCCGAAATCCTTCGCTCTTTTTTTGTTTAAGCGACCAGACGGTTTTCTTCTTGTCTGTTTGGACTCCATTCGCTATTATATACGCAATATGTGTCTTGTACATTATGTATATACACATGTACATCACAAAACAAAGACGAGATGTATGTGTGCAGAGGTATTAATTCTTTCGCTCGATGCTTTATATTCAAGGGACATAGATCTCTGCATTTTTACGATTTCAAGGTTAAAAGCTGAATGATTGTTTCTTATCACTATTGCGACGTTTTGTACACAAAGATCTTCTGCCGTTATGGAAATATATTTTTGAAATTATCCCTTAAATGTACATATATGCATTCAACTGAAAAATCAATATTTTTTGTTTTTTGTCGTATTGAAAATTAGGTTATAGTTCTGAATAATAGATTTAATTTTTTAAGTAAAGTTGCAAAAATAGGATTTTGCAAAATTTTTAATGTAATTATATTCTTGATAATAATAATCAATAATTTATATCTTTCACTGCCGTTAATAAGACATTTTACAATGGAAAATGTTTCCTGTTAATCGCAAAAATGATTCCTGATTCCACATATATGAGATTTTTTAAATTACACCATTTACGTATATGCGCAAATGGCACTGAAAGCTTTGCTCAGAACCTTAAACTTCACTTGCCAAGTACGTCAACTCAGTATCAAGATTAAAATATTTCAAAGATATTTATCAAGACCTAGGTAATCTAAGGATAAGAATCGTAAATCAAATTTGAATTTAATATACCAGTACAAGAGAATCATTCTCTCCATTCTATGATGTCATTGTTAATAAATGAACTTTGACGTTATATCTCTAAATCATTTTTTCGTAACATTTGTTCATAAGATGTAGGTCACGCAATCCCCTTCTTGCACCTATCCTAGACAAGAGAATCTAGGTTGTGGGCAGTACCGGGGTGCATATACGTATCGATCGTTGAACGGCGTTGCTGCAGCCTGGCCTGGTGCACCGGCGAAACTGGGTTACCTACCTAACCTATACACATCATTCGCGGATCTTGTTCCTTGTTTGAACGAAGCCGAGCACGCCTCTTGTGTTTCTTCTTTTCTCTGTATTCACACGTTCGTGCATTTTCGCCCACACATGGGATACACTCGTGCATCTTCGTGACTGCTCGTACTTCTCTTACTTCCTCTGTTTGCTCCATCGCATCATCTTGATTGTCATTAAGAAATATACTACACTTCTTCCATCCCTTTTCTTGCGACAATAATAGAGGAACGTTCACTGTTGGTAGCAGTGTATGCATATATCCTATGATTACATACATGTTTTGATTCATGAAATCATTGTTTATTGTCGCGTAGGGAGAAGTTTGAATTGCAAATGATTGAGCATTTCAGCTGCTTTGTCGTATTTATCGATTAAACAGTGAAAACTAATTCATATGATTATTAAAAATTATTTCTTAAAAGCATATTTAGATAACGATTAATTATGACACAGAGGATACTAAATAATCAACACATTGGTTTAACTGGCTTATGGCTTTCGTCTTTTTATATTGAAATTTCACTTTCGCTTTAACAAATGAAAAGATTTTTGATTTAAGAAAGATTTGTATGAAACTAATATGAGAAATTATGTGTATGGATAACGGTACATATTTTCCTCAAACATGAAAAGTTATTTAATGGTAGAAGAGCATGATTGAATCGAAAATGACCCAAACGATATAGTAGGATAGAAAGAAGTATATGCGATATTGAAACATTTATCGCACTTTTAAGTATGTTTGTACGTATGACTTTGACGTAGATTCTGGGATGCATAATACAGAGTCATAATACATATTTGTTTGGAACGTGCGGTGCAGAAAGATAAAGGATGTCAATCCACGTTTGCAGCTCTTGTTTCAAATATGTTCTATTTTTTCCGTAGTATAACTGGATAGACTTACAATTAATAAATATATTACTTATTATCTCCCGTAGAAATATTTTGTGAGATTTTTGTAAGAAATCTTATGATTAATTGTATTATTTGTAAAAATGTCGATATTACGCCATTGAACTTTCATTCATACAAAATATATTGGCATTAAATTAAGAATTTAATAACTAAGTCCTTTAACATAATTGTAGAAATCTGAATATTTCCACTATAAAAATGATTGCCAAGCTTATATCGTTTATATAAATCAAAGATCGTTTTTATTACATTATAAATAAATAATTTTATTTGAGAAATATAAATTCGCCAATATTATTAATGAAAGAAATTAATCATTCAGAATTTACGAGAAAGTAATTTCTATTGTATTTATGTGAATTTTTATTATTTTAAAGATTTTAAAGAAATTTTACTGTTGAAAAGATAAAATTTTTGGAAATTCTGAAATATTGTTATTAACATTTGAAGAATATTTATTCTATGTACAAGCACATTTGATTCTCACAGTAATACAAAGTATAAACAGACGGGTGTGACATCGTGGCGAAGTTAAGGTGAATTGACTATATGCGCGCATGCACAAGGCTGCACGTCATCTTACCCTCAAGTGTCGTGGGGCTGCGCCTACTGCATTCATGCGAGTTGAAGGGTCTGCCGTGTCGACGTCCATTACGCATGCGCAGGGCTTTGCACTCTGTCCACTGGTCTGCGCACGCGGCTGTACCTTCGACTCGGTGTGGGTTTGGCGTTTGACTACTTTTCAGGGCCGTATTACAACACGTGTATTTAACAGTTATGAAATTTGAATTCTTCACTTCGCTACTCATATAAAATGACAGACCTAACTATACTAAGTAATGTTATTTAAAAAATATCTTTCCAACGTGATCAAAATCTGATATATTTATATACTTTTGTATATTTGAAAGTAAAAACTTATTTGAAGAGATTGTACATAGACATTTATTTATTTCGATAACAATTTAAATATAATAAAATAAGGATTTTATTTTCATGAGTGAAAAGTAGAAAGATAGTGCTTAATAATAAATATTTCGCTCTTTTAATGATTTTTTTAAAATATTTGATATTGTATAGCATTTTTTAATAAATAATAGTTTATCATTAATTCTTTATTGAGAATAATTGAGATACTGTATTTATAAGAATTGAAAGGAAATCAGATGCCTGAAATTGTCATGTAGCAAAGGGTACTTTTAGAATCGATGCACGATCCTGTCACTCCTTAGTTGCAGAACGAAACAAGTAGGGAGCCACGGGTCGCGATTCGTAGGTCGTGCGAGAAGGACTAGCCTGCATCAGTCTACGTCGCGTCCCTTGCAAAAGGGTACGCTCGTCTTCACGTCTTCGTTGATTTATCTCTCCCCTCTCCGAGTGCACACGTTACACAGCTATAAACGCATCGTTAAATATATACCATATTTCGATTGTAATATCGAACAAGGAACAAGGAAGTCCTTGAAGAAGGACGACATTTTCGGACAACCTTATGGTGTCCGTATAAAGAATCTCACGGAACCTAGGAACGGATTTGACGCCTTTTCGATTTTCCTCTGCTCAGTTTTAACTTTTACATCCCGTATACATTTTCCTTCTCGACTATATAACGTGCGTGATATTGAATATTCTTAGTGTTACTAAAGTCTCCGTGTGTGCATTGTGTTGCGAGCAATTCGCTTCTTTACCTACGGCGCTTTTTATCGCGTTCATAAATCTCGATACGGGGAACTACAGAGAACGCGCGACTCGGTACTTTTCGGCACGCGGCCGAATACGTCCGATCATCAAGTCTCGAGACTTCCCTTAGTAATACAATAGCGAAGAAGGAAAACGTGCGAAAAGATTTCAAACGTTTCTGGCCTGTGAAATGGACTCCTGGTGACGCTTGATTCCGTTTTAGTGGTAAATCTACGGTGGACATAACCTATATGTGCCCTGAGAACAGGAAGTTTTCTCTGGCAGGAGTGGGCGGTGCGAAGAGGGAGACGCCGGTCGAGCCTTAAATATCGATTTTGGCATGGAAGAGGTGCGATAGTCCGTCCGTTTCAGCGTGTCTCTTACCTTTGTGCATCTCCACGTTGACAAGTTTTGACAGTTGAGTGCGGGTCTATTACATCAAGTGGCATCGCATGCATCGATACGAAACAAAAACAATATGGTAGTGCGATATTTTCTGGCAGAAAATTAAATTTCATTTGTGGGCAATTGTTACTTGAATAATGGAATCACACGAGTGAATTTATTTTTGTCATACTATTTTTGAAAAGTGTCGAATGAAAAATGTTGTTTTCCGATCATCACGTGTACAGACATTTTGTCTATAAAACACGTCTCAGGCAGGAATATTCGGTGACTATCGATCGATCATACCATTAAATGTTGGTCAAGAAATATCTTATTCCTTTTATTACCGTACCAATGGAAATTACGTCGTTCTTCAAATTTTTACAATTTTCAAGAATTTGATCTACGTTCCCCCTAGCCTTGAAGAATTTCCATTTTCAAGCATGATTTATGGCGCGGTTCGCGTTAAATACCTTAATAAGTGAAATTGAAGATATATTCCACTTGAGAAAAAGAAAAAGTATAATATCGTATTAGAGAAGAAAGTCAGAAATGACTATACATGTATGAATAAAGGAAACCTTATGAATATTTAAAGAAAAAAGGAGAATCAACAATACTGCCAGTATCTTCAAAGAAAACCTCTCGTGACTTCCACCGCAGGGCGTATTCAACTATCACGATAGATGAACTCCATTCGTAAAGCCTTGTGTTACATTGTCGATCAAGTAGATGATGACATCATGGTGCAGCATTGCCGATTGAGAGATTCGTGGACAACGAAAGTAGTGTCGGTTAAATATCGATGAGCTCTTTGCACTTGACACCATTGTCTGTTTGTTCAATGTATTGAACCTATCAGTAGTTTTGTGCTCGTCTACACAATAACAAAAAAAGAAAAAAAAAACAAAGAAAGAGACAAAAAAAAACATTACTTATTTTTACGACACAGCTAACTGAGAAACGTGTTTTTATACGATCTCGCGTATATTATTTAAGAATATAAACGAATGAACACGTATGATAGCACTGCTCCAACGGTAAAAAAGTTGGTTGATTGGAATTAGTTTTAATTATTATATTTTTGTAAAAGCATCGATCGTTCGAATCCTAATGAATTCGTCATTTGAAAAGATTTTTAAAAGGATCGACGGAAACGGTTTGTTCTGATCAATCTTTTTTTGATCAATCTTATCGGCAAAGGCGGTGCATAATTTTGACGCTGGATAAGAAGAAAAAGGTACATCAGGAAGAATGGTTTCGAGATATGGCGTCTCTAAGGAGGGCGCAGTGGGTGTAGCCGTAGGTGTAGGACCTATGCACTGTCTCTTGCCACATTGTGGAGGGCCCCATCACCATCATCATCTTTCGGCCCCCCACCCACAAAATCCACAGCCAGGTCATAATCACCACGTGCATCCGGCCCATCAGCCACCACCCTCGCCGAGTCCCCACTTGAATCATCAGCTGAGCCATCATCAGTTGACAGTTAACATTAACCATCTGAGTCATCAGCAGCAACAGCAGCAACAAACCCAGCATCAACAAGCACCGCCACAATATCGCGTCGTTACTGCAAATGCTAGTAAGTACAAGAACAATCAATGAAGAGCGAGGGCGAAATAAAGAGAACGAAGATTATATCGGACGTTTTACATATAATATCTTCCTTGATAGCAGTAATATATCAAAATTACGAATATATTATCTTCCTTTTTTATGAAATTACAAAACTGGTTGAAAAAATATTCGAACGAAATACATATCCTACCTTTAGATATGTACAATGTACATATATATTTATATGCATTTCGATCGTTGTACAATATTCACATGTAATAAACTATCTGACTGAACAGTCTATTAAAAATTTAATGATTAGCTACATGTATCGATTGAGCAGTATTGTTTTGTAAATTATTTAATTTATAATAAGGTAACTGTCCAACATTCAAAGTATCTGATTTGAATTTTACAAATAACCATTAAGATAATTGAATTGTTATAATTTTATTTAATTGTTATAAGTTTAACTGTTATACTTTTCCTGAGCGTATGTATGTTCTCTTAGTACAAGGATACTTCATTCAAAAATATGCCATTTTCAGTCTTAAAACATCTAACAAAAGTTCTTCTATTGACGTCATTAAAAAAACAAATTATTCATATTTAATAATAAATTACTTGGTATTAATATTTACTAAAAATTGTTTTTCACTAATTTATACAAACTGTTGAAATTAAAAAATAAAAGATTAAAATAATTAGAATAACTTATATACATATATGTAAGAGGAAGAGCATATAACAGGATAAGGAGGTCAAAAGTGTCCTTGAACCGATTTCATCTGGTGATGCACCATTCTATAGCTTATCAAAAGAAAACATAAACCAATTTCCGGCCTTCTATCTCGGCCGAAAGAGTAGTTAGATTGAATTTGGAATATTCGCCTTTATCCTATTTTCTCTATTTAATTGTATGCAAAAATTCTCAGAAATTCTGGGTTATTGCAGACACGGTCATGTATTTTAGAAACTTAAAAAAGAAGAAATGCAAAAGCGTTCTTAAAAATATAGATTTCCTATATAGTTTTTAGAGCGACCACTTTTCTATTTTGACAGTAACAACATATTAGCATGCCTATTATCCTCAAATTTTTTCAAATATTTTTTAACAATGTATACTACAGTTTAAAAAATCAAACACCGATTTTGTCCAGGAATTTTGAGTAGAAACGTGATCAATACCATTAATTTTTGCATTTTTTAAATACAATGAATATATTATGCGGTGTTCAACATTTTATAAGTGAAAAGAATTAACTACTTCAATTAATTGAAAAAAAAATATGTTTTTATCTTTTAGGTTTTAAAATATCATTTGTCCATTCAACGATGTAGTGAAACAAGTGGTTAAGGTATTCGACAAGGAAACCTCTATGAAATTTTTTGGTAGTTGATTCGCATACAAATTTAAGTTTGTTTTGTATCATTAATTCCATGCCATATTGATGACTTATGATGAAGACAATATGTAATGTCCTGAGTTCTAATTTTTATGTACATTTTATGATAAAATACTTTTAAAGTATTTTTAGAACATTTGCAAGTGAATATCGTTTATCATCAGGTAACTAACAATTGACAAAAATTAGCATAAAAAACTGAATTTCCGTGAGGGACGAAACTATGACAAAAAAAAGTTCATACAGAAACATTTCACAGTCGAATATTTTAACCATAACCGCGATTGAAATGATGATTAATACCCCAGAAAATAAGGGACATATAGGTCGGAAAAAGGGTTTCTGATTTTTTTAACTACGGTGCACCTTGCCAAGAGATCTGAAAAAGATTTAGGACAATAGTCAAAGTAACATGTCGCTACCATAGAAATAAAATAGTAGTCACTCTGAAAATTCTATATAAAATCTATATTTCTCAGCATTTTTTTTACGTTTTTCATTTTTTGCATTTAAGATTTGCAACGAAAAAATCTAAAAGAATTCTCTAACAGGCCAACATTTTGCATTACATTAAACAAGGAAAATAGCGTAAAAACGGATAATCCGAATTCACCCAGTAACTATCCTTCCAGTCGAAGTAGAAAACTGGAAATTGGTATACGACGTTATACTTCTAATTTATAATACCTGCAAAAATATAATGCAAATGTATTTTCCTTCTCTCCTTTATTTGTCGATTACTGCTCAATTGTACATTTAGCACACTTTCATTTACTGATTAAGCAGTAAATTTTAACCAAATTTGTGACTCGAGTATCGTCGTACAATAAATTCTCGGAATATATCAAAGAAGATTTAGATAACAGCGTAAGATTTTAAATTATTTAAAATTTTCTTGATATTTAGTGAACGATTTATTATTCAACATTCTTAATCACTTTTTGACAAGACAAGTCTTTAACTTTAAAATTTAACACGTTGAATGCCACGGCAGTTTTACAAGGTTTGGCCGTGGCGTCACGATTTTTTATTATGCGATACATATAATGTTGAAATATTACTTACAAAAGGTATGTTACGGTGTATAATCATTAATGAATTTATCTCACTGAGATCACCGGTGACCCCCATAGCGCTGTAATGCAATTACGCTCGATTCGCTTATTTTTTTCCATTATCAATTATCTCATATTGTTTCTTCGCGTTGCCAAATAATTGTTCTATTGGTCCGTTCCGGGACCTACCATAAACTATAATCCATCCCTCAGTCATACTTATTCGGATTCGCAATAATCCTAAAGGACCGTAGCAAGATTTAGCATTTGTTACTTTACTTTCAAAGCTCTTAATTGCCATCAAACATCTTTCAAGTTGAAATGTCCCTTAGGGCTATTTATTATTCACTAAGGTAAAAGCGGGTTTTCCCATGTTCGACAGCCACTGGTGCAGGACCGGGGCGTACATAAGATAGATCTATATTTCATGTATAAATAGAACTATTTTTATATGTTTTATACTGCATTAATTTCGTCATTACATTAATTACACCATTGTAGTAACAATGGTAATAATAACAAATTTTTATAACTATTGACATTTGTTCAAATTATGCATTTCTACTAATCTTGGTGCGCCGGTCACCGGTGACCCCCATGGCATTCAAAGTATTAATAATCATGGATAGCAAGTAATATACAAATTTTACTATATGAAAAATATTAAATAAAAATGCTTCATGCTGGAAAGGTCTAAAATTCTTTCACATAATACTATAAAAATATAAGGACATAAATATGTACTTAGCTTCTGTCTTATAGTCGTCTATTTATTGTTCGTTTATCATCTTCTTAGAACTTCTCTTAGTAAACAAGTTAGAAATAGGTACTATGTTCTTACTATAGTCGCGTTAGACATTTATTTGCATGTACATATTTCGCCCAAGCAAAATCTCATTCATTTCCTTTTCATTTGCTCCATCATGGACATACATTTTCGTGACCAATGGAAGCATCCTGACCTCATTTGTTTATTTATCCTTATTTTTATTACTTATTTACTTACTATATTTATTTACTTACTTATTTACTCAAACAACTTTTATTATTTACTCCAGTTAAGCCTTAATATTTTTAAAATCCATTCAACCACATATTCAATATAGTTTTCATTGGTTTGCAATCTTTCATGATTCTCCATTTTTATCTGAATGGTTAAATTATTTATTTCGTATGCCAGTGCATACGTATAACTATGTCGGAGATGAAAGGACATGTCGGGGCCTTTCTTTTGGAATTTTTGGGAAGACCCCCAATACTCTAGTCCAGGCCTTTCATTATAGCGGTACTTAAATAATAAAACTTAGAAATAGTTGTTTAGAATTTAATCCGATTATGTGTGCCCGAGACTTATGACAATAGGCTTGGGTTCGAAGTGACACAACGGGTCGCTAAACGTAGCCACGGTCACGGGATGGACGTTTTCACCTAACAGAGGTATGGAGTAATTGTATAGGTCTCCTTAAAAATATAGTTGACTCAAGGGGTACAGAAAGGTACGGAGAAGAGTATATAAGTTCAGTTCCACTTGGACTGAGAGAGTTAGTTGAGTTCTAGTTGTACTGTAGACGAGTTAGTTGAATTCTACGTGTACTGTGGACAAGTAAGTTGAGTTCTACTTGTACTGTGGACAAGTAAGTTGAGTTCTACTTGTATTGTGGACAAGTAAGTTGAGTTCGACTTAGACTTTAGAGGAAAACGCATTTGCTATCCCGTTGACCGTGAAATTGTTATTGAACCTAAGATCATTGTCATTAGCATCTCGAGTATCTAATCGCCACTAATCATATTTATACCAGTAAGTATCATCCATATTGTATAACAACAATGGTTAATCCAAATGAAAATTCGTTACACGCCCCCAACCCTAAGGAGAACTCGACAAATATATGTTCTGTGTATAACACCGCGCATCTATATATATAGAAAGAGATGTACATACATGAAGCCCGTTATTTTCGAGCACACTGGAGGTAGTTAATTTGACCTGGTGCCCTATCTGTCAGAAGTCGAATCGTTTGCATCTATTTGTAGATACGCGGCTAAGCTCGATTTATACCACATTTTGATTACAAAAATTAATTTACGATACTTTCACTTATAGTAACGAAAACCATGTTTTTGATTTAGTGTACGCTAATATCTTCTTATGTGAGTTTTGTTTTGTGAAACTAATCCAATTCCATCAAATCGAATTCCTAGTAACTCCAGTATAAATTTCTTTAACGTGAAATAAATTTTGTTTCAAAATTTTAAATAGTTAAAATCTTCCCGTCAAGACAGGTATTTAAGAAGACTTGATTAATAAATCACTCGTCATTTACAATTGACTACTGTATCGATATACATATCGAGTAGTTAGTATTTAGGTTAGTCCTTAGCGCCCCTGGGCGGCATTGTAGACAATTCACGATATAGGTCAATCGATAAAATGCTTTCTACCTTATACAGTCGCGAAGGTACGTTCGATTCTTTCCTCTTGCACTCTTGTATGACATGTCTCGCCGTGATGACGCCAACGTACTACGATATCAAGAAATTCTTGCCATTCTAAGAATTTTGAAGTTTATACATTTTCAATATTTTGTTCATTTCAAGTACAATTAATTATTTTACTTATCATATTATTTTTTCTTTAAGTTAAATATATGTTATTGAATAAATATACATATACTGTTATTAATAGCTTCTAGTAAATTAATAAAATAACATGCATTTATATGTACAATGATATATCAATGAAAATTTTTCTACTACAATTGTTATATTTTATTTTCATGAATCTGAAAAATGTTTTTTGAACCGTGATTGATTGCTGAAAGTTACAGCATAATATTTTATAGATACTTATAATAGTTAAAAAATTTGTCTATTATATTTATTTCTATAATTTTTATCATATTACTTTAGTCAGTACTGACTCTTCAAAGATTACATTTGAATCCATAGATACAGAAAGTTTATTTCCTAATATACGATAGCAACTAATACTGAGCAATAATATTAGTATTAATATCAATAATGACTATGAATGAGCAGCTGTTTCAAAAATGAATTATATAATATTACTTCAGATATTTTGTACGAACTGTAGCTATTTTTCTTATTGCGCTTAATCTATTATTTAGGTTAATAACAGCATTTTACTTATAAAGTTCAATATTTAAAGGATGAAGTGCGAACTGAAAGCAGTTTTCTCAAAATTCGAAAGTCAGAGGACTCATTGCGATAGTATGTTTTACCTTTTGATAATATTCTTCCAACATTAAAAGATCTCGTTTTTATGATTATCGTTTAAGTGTATTACTATTCTTATATTGGCCAGCCACGTGGCTAAAGTGTGGTCGTTCTAACCTCACTTTTCTTGTCATATACATCATATTATGTGTAATGCTGATTTCTCCTTGTATTTAAATTTTCCGAATTTTGTTCAATTCATCTCGCTTGGCTGAATAGGGAAAATCAAATTTAGTGCGCGCGCGCGCGTGTATGTGTGTGTGTATGTATGTAGAGTGAGGGGGAGAAGAAAGCGTCGGTACGTGTGCGTGCGCGCGCGAATGAGAGGAGAGAGAGAAGGAATCGGCACCGGAAATGACGTATTGCATTCTGGATTATTTTTCAGGCCATGTTCTTTCACTCTGTTAATATATATATATTAACCTTGCGGGAATACGTACATATCTATTTATCAATATTTTTATGAATAAATAAGATTATCAACTCTACAATTTTTTCAATATGAGTGTATGATGTTAGAGAATATGACAAAAATTATTTTTAACTCGCATGTTACATAAATAAACATTTTATGTATAAAATAATATATGATAGAGCTTACTCGAATATACATAAACTACTACCAAAAATAAAACAACCGTATTACAGTTCAATGTGAAACGCCTTCTAATCTTTTAAAAAAGTAATTTGCAGTAAGTGATATAAAAAAGAAAAATACAACTCTCTTTTCATTCTATTAAAGGACGATAAATTAATGAACTTACTTTATTAAAATATGGTCGATACATTACTCACTACAACTTTTTCGCTACAAATGAGTCCAATATGTACGACATAAAGTTCTGAATTTCTTTGCTATTATATTATGGATACATTTAATTTGTGTGTTTTCACGGTGCGGTAGTTAATACGATCCTGGTGATGGAGTTCGGCCTCGCCCCCCTTTCGTAGCAATCAATGTACTCACGGGACTACAGATAGCAGCACTGCTTCGAGCCCTGTCCACATGTGCAAAGATGGCCGTTCGCGAGGCCGTCTTCTCGGTTTCTTTGCTCACGTTTCAGCCTTGTTGTCACTTCATTGTTCTTTCATTATAAAAAATTCGCTTGTACGAATAAACATAGTATTTCCGTGACAAAACACGATAACCAGCTTTGTTTCGATTTTCAACGGTGAGCGCTCAAATATCCATATTTTTTCCTTCATTTATCTCTCTATGTCCTTAACGTATTTTCTCGTCATAAAGTCGTAGCATGTGGTGATAAAGTTTTTCCATGTTTTTGTGAAAATGCATGTACCTTATGCGTAATATGCACCGTATATAGAGTCGTTTAGGGATAATAAATGTAATCCATTCGATGTTTTGATAATACATATGCATAATCAATCATACTGTATCTCTTAGACGATGACGACAACGACGACATGTCAAGCGATGTCATGCAATTCCACGCATAATCGCTTTCACGAGTAATTCATTTAACGACAGAATGGCGAACATATTATGGTAGGATAATATCGCGCATATGCAAACTTGAGTGTATAATTATCTATTTTCTTTTCTTTTCTTTTTTCTTGTTTATATTACGAAACCAGATATATATATTTAATAGCTAAATGATAAAATGAAGTTCTTGTTACATTATAGCAATTAGTGATATCACTTTTTTACGAGTCATTGTATGCCCCTGTGTATGTGGAAAACGATACTCGACTATAATTTAGATAGGAAAATAAATTATTTTTTGTTCCCGTATATTAATTATGCATAATAATCCCGTATAATAATAATGCATGTAAGGAACCCATTGCATTTCATATATGAAAGTTTTCGTAAAGTCGGTAAGATTGTCGAAACAATAGATTCTCATTAACAGGAAATTAATGTCTGCTTTATATACCTAGATAGTTTTTCAGAAATATGTTTCACATTGTATAAATAAATGCTTTGATTTTACAGTACAATATAAAGTATTTGACAGATATGTGTTAAATCATCTATTTGTGATCGTCATAAAAGAGTCGCAAACATAAATCTTGATTTTTATTTGAAGGAAATTAAGTTTGTTTTTTACACATATGGTAACAGTTAAATTTTGTTTTCCCTTAAAACAATTAGTATAACAACATAAATATGAAAATGCATGAAGCATTTAAACATTTCTAGATGTATATATGAAAATACAAGCTATAATATAGCGATAACATTGTTAGAGATAATTTTAATGTCTATTTATATTATTTATCTATAAAATTCAATTATTTACATTTAAATTTTTCAGATATTTCAAGCCTAATGTCTAATATCTTTTTTGTTTTGAATTTCAGGATCAGATTTTCATGTGTCTGGTCAAAATTACGGCACCCAACCAGGGGGCCAGGTGGGTGGGGGAGGGGGTAGTGTAGGAGTACCTGGGGGCAGAGGACCTCCACCACTCGGTGGCTTACAGTCCATTGGACAATCAGCAGCAGGTATTCCACCAGGGGGTCCTGCTGGAGGGCAAGCACCACCACAAACCCCTGCACCGGGGGTACAATCACAACCGCCGCAAGGTCCGGCTCCAACTACGACACCTCCTGTACATACTCCATCACCGCAGGAAATGGGAAAACAGGCCCATATGCAACCGCAACCACAGCCTCTATCTCAAGTATATGGGCCAACGCAAACAAGGCCATCATCCCAAGTAAGAGGAAATTGTTAAGAAAAAACGGTTGTTTATAAGAACTTTCATTATCGTGTATTAATTATATGAATTTATATATTTCATATTAATGTTTATAAAAAGTATTAGAAATATTTAAAATATATTGTAAATTTTATTTATGTATTTGTAGTATAATATATTGTAATTTGATATTAATTCTATATATAAATGCACATCAATTTATAAATTTTACTTATTAATTGCATTATCAATTTCAGGGTTATTACCAGGGTCCTAGGCCACAACAGCCAAGAGGCATCAATCATAGAGGGGGTCAAGGGGGTACTAGTGCACAAGTAGTTGGAATGTCTGGAGTTGGTGGAAGTGGAGGTCAACCAACTGCAATTTATCATACAAGTGGTTTGCCAGTTCAAACTGGAGCAATATACCAAGTACCACATCAGATCCCCCATCAGCAATCCTTATACACAATGAACAATCAAATGCCCCTTCAGGTAGTAGTTAAGTACTGTTGATTTTATATATTTATCGTCATGCATCATTCATTTCATTTGTGTCATCAAAAGAATAGTTTCTGACAAAAGTTATTGTATTTAAGTGTTATTTTGCAATTAAACATTATTCTCTTTTCTTCCAAACATATCATTACTTGCTTGTAAAATGCTATCATATTCATCATTTTTATTGATAATGACTATAAATGTAATAAATATTTTATAATTTTAGTTTGGCGCTCCACCCCAAAGACATCCAACTCATCAAAATCAGTCGTACTTCCAACCATTTCAACATAATGCAATTTTAACACAAAGCATGTTTGGATATGGTGCACCTGCACCAACTCCTCAACCTTGTAAGTAACACAAAACTGTAAAGATCGAAAATAAATTTAATCAGTATTATATGTTCCTTTATAGATTACTGGCCTACAGGCCAACCAAATACACCACTAAGTTTAAGTAGAGCAGGTGCAAGCGCTGTCACTGGTGGGGCTCAACATGTTGCAGGCCCGCTGGCCGGTGCCCAAGGAGCCCCAGTAGTACCACAAGGTACACTGCAGCAACCTACGCAACAAGCTCAGCCTTTACCCCCCATGGGTATATCTCTTTCTCAGACTGGTGAGTTGTAAAATGAACATAACATATTTCAATATAAACTGCATTATCTAGATTGTTAGGTTGTGTTAATGGTAATTTCCAAGAAGTAGATTTTTTGGAGAGAAAACGATATAATGTAATAAAATAAGTAGTATTTGGTAAAATGTATAGAATTAAAATTATATAAATTAAGAACAATCATACATAAATTCCTTACATTTCAAAATCCTTACACATATATATGTATTTGTCTATATATACATAATATTCAATTTCATTTAAAACATTGAAACTGTTATAAAAATTATGATAGTTCAACATTTGCAAAGAAGTATTGTATCTCAAATTTGGGAAACCCCAATTCCAACAATAATCACTATTTTATTTTATTTTACTTAAGAACTAAACTTCTCCGAACACTTACCGCTATTATATAGAATATTTATGAAGGGTGATCTCTATGAAGGGTAAATGCCTCATAATTCAACGAAAAATACATGAAAGAAAGGGAAAAAGTGCAGGAAATTTTATTTATGACTCAGGGATTCAAATCGCAACTTCAAACTTTTAAAACCTGTTAAGTTTAGAGATTTTCTGATAAATTCAGGTAGAGATTCAGGTAGAGATTCAGGTAGAGATTCAGGTAGAGATTCAGGTAGAGATTCAGGTAGAGATTTAGGTAGATTTCACAAGCTCACACGAGCTTGTAGTATATACAAACCTGAAGATGCTAATAACAAATATTACTATTTGAATAATTCAACATTAATTGATTAATCAATTAGGTCTTTGTATATATTGTGAATCATGTATTTTGTTATTTAAAGATATGTACTCAGGTCATAATGGTGGTGCAACAAGTGCGTCAAATAGTACGACAAAATCTCGGAAACCAAGAGGACAAAATGCTATTACTGATATCGTAGATCCGACGACTGGTAAAAATATAAGTCATGAGATTTACAAAGATAATGAAACTATTCAAAGTGGTGAATCCAGCAATCGTGATACACCTCAGCCACAAGTGAGTAATATTATTATATTAATACACTAACAATTGACTATAAGAGCTTTGTATTTAAAAGAAGAAAAATCAAATTAAATATAAATAAAACGCAAATTCTGGTATTCTAATTTTTATATTTACACCAATATTATAATAACTTTTAGAATGAATGTGATGTTTTATTATACTCTTATAGTCAGTTGCTTACATTATTAATATCTGTACCCAAAAGCCATGATCATTGAAGTATTTTTAAGATATTTTTATTTCGGACGATTAGAATATTGTATGCAAATTTTTATTACTCTTTCTATGTTACTCCTACTACTAGATTTTGCATTTATGATAGAATTTTAGTAGTACTAAATTTATGTCGATATACAAAATTTGAATGAATTGATTAAGCCACTTAGCTTAATTGCAGTTAACTCTTATAAGAATAGAATTAATTTTTATCTGGATTAGGTATATTATTATGTAGATACGTTATTTACATACAGTTTTTTGTAATTCTGCTTATAGTTTGCAAACCATGGCTGAGGGGTTACAGAGGTATAAAATATATTGAATGTTTCTTTTATTTCGTTTAGTACATTTGGTTTTATTTCTCGTCCTATGATTTAAGTTTGGAGCCAGTTTTTAGTTGTCAAACATAATCTTTATCCGATTGCTATGTATCATTGTCTATCACGCAGAATTGGTGATTGTTACAGAATAATGACGTCGAAGTGCAAGCCGACTTTGCAGCCCGGGTTGCAAAAACACTTGTGAAAGTCGCGACCGAAGAGTCCAATTCCGACTCAACGGTACCGACTTGTGTACCAAACACATCTACATCTCAAAATGTAACACAAAGTTTATCTAATTCTCAAACAAATTCTACTAATGATGTGAATAATCAGTGTAGTACCAGTTCACCTACAACACAAAATGTACCTAACGTAACCGCGTTATGTAGTCAATCGTTAGGTACCACTAGTAACGTGTCTCAAATAGACTCTTGTGCAATGAAAACAGAGTCGAAACCATTACAAATTCCTGTGAAGGAATTTCAACCTCGAAGCGATTCGAAAAGTGGAGTCATCGAGGAACTACCATTAGCTATATCGCGTAACGTAAACAAGGATGATATTTCTGCGCAGTTACCCGCAATGATTGTAACTGAAGTTGAAGTGAAGAGTACGAGTGCCACATCTATCGTAACACAGACATCGGTTCCCATTGTGACTATACCAAGTACGAACGTTCCGGAGGCCCCTAAACCGTCCACCACTGCCCCAAATGCTAACCCTGTTCCTGCCAGAGAACCGTTCCCAAATTTATCCAATAAAAATTCATCGAGTTCACCGCCTAGAAGAAAATCTCAGACTCATGCCCACAATCAATCTGCTATTGCTACTATTTCTGCTGCTGCAACTGAGTTGCCTTCGAGTGCCAAAGAACAAAAAGATAAAAAGACAAGGGAAAAGAGTCTTAGTTCTAGAGGTACTACTCCTACACCTGCTCATAATCAAACAGATCATCACTTGAAAAGTAATGGAGATGCGTCTGGTGATAAACCGGAATCCGATCCTGTTCGAACTGAAATTCAACAACAAAAATCATCTGATGGTAAGTTTTTGCAAACTTCTAAGTTTTCATTTGTTTTATCAGTTATTTTTCTGTTTGCTATCGTAATACATAATTCATGATAATGTAGTTAGAGTAATATATGATATTGCAATAATAATGATCAAGTAAGGGATATTATATTGTATTTATTATTATATTTAAATTTTTTGGTTGATATTTGAGCAATATTATATAAAAAAGGCATTTAAAATGCAGATAACATGTTTTATCTATGTAAGAGAAAAAGTTTAAAAAATGTAAATTTTTTATGATTTTATATTGCTATTTTTTAATTTATGTGAGGTATGTTATCTAACATTTTATGGAAAATATTTCTTTATTTTTTTCTTTTTTATTCAAAATATTCTTAGTATATGAACATATACATTATTGCTTAGTTTACATTTTTCTTACAAATAATTGATTTATGTTTTTGTATAGACATTTCTTATTTGATTTACAATATTATTGATAGTTATACTCATGATCGTTAATCATTTTCTATATGTATCCTACACTCATATATTGCAATAATGATTTTTCGAGAAAATACAATATTTTCATATACATATACAAATTAGAGTTATAGATTAAGATTTCTGATATATCTACATAGTTTCCCTCCGTTTTTCTCGTATCATTATAATTTGAACTTTGCTTCTGTGATAGCTTCAATAATCATCATTGTCCATAAGTTTACATGTTAATTGTTATGAACTAGTAATTCGGTAATGTTAAATAGGCATACTTAAAACGTATGTATCTCATGTGTAAAGGAAACGTATCTCTTCAGTTACATACGTGGAAATAGGTTTAAATATTTTGAAACTTTTCATTCTTTTTTACAAAATGTAAAGCACCTATGAATGAAATGTCGTGTGGTTATGTTATTTAAAAATATTGTTAAAAAGAAGGGTTGTTGGATATTACTGTGATGTTACAATACGATTTACTTTGATTCTAACCTAAAAGTTTTATAATTGCTTCTGCTTGCATTCAACTTAAACTTCGCAATTGTGACGCAAATTTTATTTTAAATAATACATTAATTTCGTATTCATTTCAATGTACATTAAAGCATTCAATATACATTCAATATACATAGATTATTTTTGCACGTATACAAAGAAGTTTGCATTAAACGATACACTAAATGTTTCTCAAAATAGATTATGCAAGGTGATACTTTTTCATGAAATTTAATATGGCACATTTAAGTAATAACATTATTGAAGTTGAAAGATATTCGAACATTTAAGCAAGTGAAGCATACATCTCAAATTTATAATTGAAACGATCGAATAATACTGTAAGACAAAAATTTCTTAAAACAAAAATATTTAGTTCGTAATAATGATCTAAATGGAAACTATTATTTCTTAAAGTAGGTCTATTATAAAACATTAATTTATATTGCAAAGTGGAATAAAAGTACAGAGATGTCAAATTAGTTCCATTATAGATATTTTTTAAAAATGGGGACGAAAAGAAGGTTAAATTTTCATTACTTGTACGGAGGAAAATCGAGCAAAATAGTTTTTCGTGTATTTGTCAAACCATAATTTTATTACGTGAATTCTTATTTCTTGGGGAAAAATACGTTTTAAATACATGGAATGAAAGGACTATAGTGACGACAAATACATTGTCCATGAGATTAAAATTTTTATTCTTAATCGCATTAAATTAAATTCAATCATTTCAACAAAATTGCATTATACAAGTTACAAATTTGATTATTTCTAGTAATTTTTAAAAATTTGAGAATATTATGAACAAAGTGTAGCATACATCATGTAATTTATTGGAATGCGTGTTTCTAATGTGAACGGATCTTTTTTCAATGATTGAAATGCAAGGTATATATAAAACTCCCAAGGGAGCTTCGAACCAAACTGTGACATCATACGACGAAAAGGCGCGAAATGTACCGAAGGTACACGAACATCGGCGATTGTGTTGCTGGAGGGAGGTTCCCGACTTGTTTCCTCGTCGAACAACGGAGGTTCCTCCAGTAGCCAGCACGTGCTGTGCTAGCCAGCTGTATTTTTTACTCCGTTTTTCCCATTTCCCTTTTCCTTTTATAATTATTATTTTTTAATCAACAATTGTATATTCGTAGTTATACATAATTCTATATTTACATTCATACTACTTAAAAGGTTACTCATCTTTGAGCTTGCATACTTCATAACGTAACGAATACGCTTAATGTATTTGCGTCTTTACTATATTCCGTTCCTATATAAGGTTTCTTTTTATCTTGCGATATTCTGTAGAATTTATACACGTAATCCTTTATTTAATTGTAACGAGCGCCCTTTACACGCATCGTTTTTCTTTTCCTTATAAAAATTTACGCGTTTCTATCTGAAAGTCCTTATGTGTACTGGCTTTAAAGGATACAGGTCTTATTGCATTCTTTTTTTACTTTTTTATTTTATATTATTGTTACTGTGACAAAGTGATCAAGCGGATGCAACGACCACGGCAGAGGAATATCTTGATACAAAATGTATGTATAAATTATTTTGGTTTGGCCTTAGAACAATTTATCAAGTTAATAGATATAGTTGCAATATAATACCTGCTTTTCGCAACGTGGTTCCGACATCTTGTATTCACAAACTTTCTCAAATGTGAGCTCCATTATAACATCTAATACTTTTTTATACTTACATATTTGTAATTGGTTTAACGTTTTTCGTAGTTTTCTCCCAAGTTATATATTTATTCTTTAAAAAGAAAGTAAATCTTAAATCGTGGAAAATATATTTCGAAGCATCAGTTGTGTTCAAATATGGCTGCTTTTGACCTGACGAGACACATAGTGAATATCATATTTTAAGAGGTTTAAAATCATTATTATTTAGTAAGGTTAAAAGTTAAAAAGGACATTTATTACAAGAGGGAATTGAAGTATTTAGTTTATGAAAATGCCTGTAATTTGGAATCTATAGTTAAATTTCGTCCATTACGCTTTAAACACGTGTTTCTGAAATGATTTAATATTCAAGCATTTTGCTTTTTATCCGTTACTTAAATTTATAGTCTTGCATATATTAAAAATTGGTTAATATATAATGCTTATTTTACAGAATACAAGTATTTTCTACACAGTATTATTAACAGTAGTTTTATGTTTCTACGTAACTGCTTGCGTAGCCATTTTGTGAGCCGTTACAAAAGAGAACTACTCCATATTTGATCATCAGTTTCTATGTATGATAACTGAAATCATTGAATTTTTGAATTTGTTCATTTTCTTTCTGTTATTCAGATATTTTTTTTACCGCACGTGAATAATTTCATTATGTTTAATAAGAATAACGTAAAGTAAATCATTCTAAAGTAACCTCTTAAGTATTTCTCATACCGCATGAGCAGAAAAATTTTGATTAATTTTTAAATATATTTGTTCATTGATACTATTTCGTAAGAAAAATTGAAAAATGTCTAGTATTGGTTAGAGACAGTAGCAGAGGAAGAAAAATACACATTTGGTCATTTAGAAATAGACATAACTACGGGGAAATTATTGGGTGTGTCACCACTACTTTATTTATGGATGACTATTTTTTACTAGATATCTAGATTAATATTATAGCGTGGAATTAAACATAAAATACTAACTCAGTACAAGATTATTTCTCTTTCATTGATACTTTTATTACTCATTTCACTTCATAAAAATTGTTTGTTTCATGTGTCGAAGTGAAGTAGCACCATTTTTGGATATGTGATAGTGAAAATTGTATTACTGTTCGGTCATTAAGTCGCATGAGGTCACGGCCACGCATGTATGGCTAGCTACATGCATGGTTTGAAGGTCTCTTAATGCCGTTTCACAAGAGCACGCGTCGTGCGTGTGCAAAAAATATCTTAAGACTTTCGGCGTCAGTGGCAACCTTGAGCGTTCACCAATCCGGTGAAAGGTTCCCACTGGTTAGAAAAAATGGTCGTATGAATTGTATATATTTCCCATACGATAAAATTCAATAAATTAATACATGATGCTATGCTAATTTTGTGAACAAATTGAATGACGATATACAATAAATTGGAAAATTTTCTTAATTCTATCAATATAAAAGTTACTATTTACCTGCTATAGTAGTAATAAATTGCATATTTTCAATGTTAAATATAAATTGCATAATTTTTTATTATAATTCTGATTCTTAAAAATTACACAAATGAAATCGTGAAAGTGTCGTCTTTGAAGTATCGTCTCGAATTTTTAATTCCAATTAACATTTCCAATTTCTGCCCAGATGCATATGTTATGGTCAATTTCATATTCGGTATTACCTATAATTTTGTTATGTTTCTGAACTAATATAAGGTATGTACATTGTTCAAATATCCGATTCGGTAAATTTGATGAATAATAAAATGAAACAAATTTCGTGTATACCTTTAACGATCATTCAGCGTTCTTTTTAGATATTGTTACCTCGACCTGCTTTTATAAAATCTTACTCAAGCTACTTTCATGCATCAAATTAACTGCTATCTTATAGTAAAATACTTTTTTTAAAAGTTGTTGCTAAAGAATTGTACATAGGAATAATTTTAAACGATTATTCCAAAATAATAAAATATTGTCTTTATTTTGCTTTCTTTTATTACTCAGGTATCTTATTTGATTTTGTTCTTCTTTGTTTTGCATATGCATACAATTCTCTATGTATACATGCATAGAAAAATTTTATTTCTGAACGGAATTGTCTATTTAGTATTATAAAGCTGGAAAATAGAAAGGTGTTGAGTTGTACTGAATAAGTTTGTCAAGTTACGAACTATTCCTGTATTAAGAATTATTCATTAAAATTTCTGTCGAAAGATTATCATTTTACTGCATAGTCAACTAATTTAATTTCTTCTGTCAAACAGTTATTTTAAAAGCTTTATCGGAATATTAATAACATAATTCGTGCATAGTTTTCTGCCTAAATTTATATTTATTCGTTTGCGATGATCAACGTGTAACTTTTTATAATATAACACTCACTCCAACAATCATTCAGCTCCATTAGAGTTTTTGTATTTACGGTTAGTCAAAGAAATGAAAAATTATGGATAATAGCAAATATGAAATTGATCATAATATAAGTTTTACCGTTGAGACTATTAACGCATCTTCCAATGAAAGATGTAGAAATTCTACTTTCGATACATTTCGGCTAAAGCAGTTCGTATGTCAGGTTAGGTATTAGGAAAGTCACTAATGCGCTTGCTCCGGCGCGCAACCGGCGAACAGAACTAATTTAAGAAATCCTATGTCGTGCCTGTCGGTTTGCACCAGTTCTCAGGTTAAAATAGATGCGTGAAAGTCGTGTAAGAAGAGCTTCCAAGGGAATTTTCGAAGTGTTACTACAGTTTTTTGAATAAACCGGACCGAAAAATCTGTATACGTCGATCTTTTCATTGAGAATTCAATTGTACCTGTATTTTTTATTTGCTGTTATTCAGAGAATTCCGTTACTATTGTACTGTAATCTTGACTTTCTTCTGTGCTCTGTCTCCCGCTGTGAAAAGAGTAAAAAAGGAATTTAAAATGCGTTGTGCACGGTTGCTCGTTGTTACGCGTGTGATCATGGATCCATCTACCCCAGTTTTGGCAAGCTTTTGGCAGATTTATAAATAAATACTGATTCAGTGCAGCAGTAGCATACAAGCTGTTGAAACTCGAGCCGCACAAAGAGTTTTATGTTGCAAGAATGTGATTTGCAATAATATGTAATATGCTTGTAATATGGCATGGACAGGCACACATTATGGCTTAAACATGCGTAAATAACAGTATATCTTTGATTATTGATAATCGTGAAAATGAGTGACCGCAAAGTTAATGGTAACGCTCGTGTCAGCACCAGCTCCCGATCAAGAAGTAATCGTCGGGGCTCCAGAGACCATGGTACATATTTAATTATATATTAATATAAAACGTGAAGTGAGTGTGTGATAACACATGTTAAAAGAGACTAGTTCGCTACTTTCACCCTCATTTTCGTACTTCTATTTCGAATGTTACGGAAATGCTCCATATATGAGCCATATAGAAGTCAAACCGATCAATTTCTCGAAACATTAAACACTAATCGTGTATTTTAGTCTCGAAATTAAGAAATTTTCAAAAAATTGGGTGAATCAGTTTTTATTTTTTTATTTCTGTAATCACTCAAAAATTTACAAATTTTGGTTGATTTTAGAATTGGTAGATTTTAGAAAAGTTCCAATATATTACATGTATAATGCAATTTACTGATTTTATTGCATTAAAATCTTTGCTTTTAAATTATTTACTTAAAGGATGTAGTATCATCGAATATATTTAGTTCTTGTACGAGTAAATACACTTATTTTTAACAATATTATTTCGAGAATAACGAACCATCTTTCTCTTTCTTACTTCTTTGTGAAGGTATGATAAGATGATGTGCTAATGCGAATCATTAATTTTTTCTCCTCTAACATTCATAAATTTCTGTATACATTAATAAAAAAGTGAAATGTCACACTACGAAATGTACTGTGATCCGAGACTATAATTATCCTTGGCTTGTAGCCGAAATACTCACTTTTCTTTACAGCTGCATCTCTCGGTAGTGATATCAATGTAATAATACTTTTGATGACTATTTACGATTCACGCATTGTGCGAATAACTTTCGTTAAAATCTAGTATTATATAAAGTTTTAGATAAGTTTCAGTAATCTAATTATTATATGTAATATGGTTTTTCTGTTTGTCAGGTAAAGCTATGCAGAAGCAGAAGAGTAAAAACAGGCTCAAACCCCGTGAACTTAATCGGAAAGGAGCGGAGAAAGAAGGTACAGATATGGATGCTTTCGTAAACACGGTAACTCCGGCAAAACCTGAAATAAAACAAGACAACAAAGATCCTTTAACACCGAAGGACAGTAATAAGGAAGGAAATCGTGAAATTATAAAAGATAATAAGGATAAAGATAATTACGAACCAAAAAAAGAGAAGGAAACTAGTTCCGATCATATAAAGGAAAGGGCGGAGAAACAAACACCCGTGTCACCAGATAGCCTAAAACAAAGTTTTCTCATAGAAACACCTGCTATAGAAAAACTGCCAAGCAACAAAGAAACTATAAAGGAATCTTCCCCTAAGATCGAGGATAATAAAATATCAAACGCATGTAATATGCAATCAAAATCAGTTCCTAATGATGTTGTTGATCATGTGAAAGTGAAAGAAGAGTCCGATGTACAAGCAATAGTAGCACAAAAGAATGAAGAAAATTCGAAGGTATCATTTATTCGAACGGTTAACGAAGATAAGCCGCAAACATCTCCGGTTATTGAAAAAACAACCGAAAGCGAAGCTCCGGTTCAAACTGAAATCACATCGGTTACAAATCAAATACAATTGAAATATAAATATAAGGAGGACCAGTGGAGCCCTATAAATAAAAGCGGTAAAAAGATTTATGATCGTGAGTTTTTAATAAAACTACAGGATGATCCCAATAGCAAAATCAAACCGTCTAATTTACCAGATTTAGACGTTGTTTTGAAAGATAGTTCAAAGGTATTGTATAAAAATGATTATTCCTATTTCCTATTATTATTGTAAATACATATGATATATAAAACAATAATTCTTATAGGCAAGGAATAATGTTGAACTTAGGTTATTTAAAGATACAAATATCAATAGACATGATGTTTTATTCCCTGGATTCATAAAACCGTTAAACGCAAATAACCGAGCGGTAAGTTGGAAAAGTTGAAAGAGGTGGAGTTGGAATGATTAGTAAGTGATGTATTATAAATGAAAAGTAGTGGACTGAAATTCCTTGATAGAGAATATTTTTTCTGATATTTGCATTTTATTGTACATTAGATCATCATGAATGTTAACATGTTGATATAATGTATTTATCTCTATTTAGCTACCACCGAATCGGAAGAGCAATCCAGGGAAATCATCTAAACCAACAAAGCCAAATGTAATTCATGTATCTTTATCCTTGAGGGAAGACGTAAAATTAAGGGAAACTGAAAATGCATGGAGGCCAACAAGATTGAAAAGTTTGAATCTTAGTGAAGAAGAAGCTAAATCGGAAGCTCTTTACAAGAGAGTTAGAAGTGTACTAAATAAACTCACACCACAGAAATTCAATACCTTAGTCGATCAGGTTCGTACATTAACCATCGACACTCCGGAACGACTGCAGGGTGTGATCAATTTAGTCTTCGAGAAGGTAAATCTATTTATTGTATGTCTGCAATAATTATATAATTCTTAGTTATGTATAATTTAATTTATTAAATTTTAGGCTGTGGATGAACCAAGCTTTTCTGTAGCATATGCATTAATGTGCAAAGAACTTGCTGTAATGGAAGTCTCAGGTTCAGATAAAAATTCGGACAAACAAGAATGCTCGTATACCTTCAAAAAGCTCATTATTAATCGGTGCCAAAAGGAATTCGAAAGAAATCCAGTAAACGAGGTGGCAAGAGCTGCTAAGCTTAAAGAAATAGAAGAATGTACTGATCCTGTAAGTCCAATCAATAAATATTTCTGTATTGTATTGTATTATATATTTTTATATTTTCATTATCATCAAATTGTTTTATATTTAAAATTAGGAGAAGAAAAAAGATTTACAATTGCAATTTGAAGATGAAGAACGAAAAACACGTATAAAATCAGTAGGAAACATACGGTAAAGTAACATAAATGTAACGTAAAATATGTAGTTATCTTGTAAAAGCATTACATTACCTCTCAATGTATAGATATACATAATGTAATGTACATTATAATTTTTGTCGACATATTTTGTATTTTTTATGCTACATTTCTTACTTTTTGTTCTGCAGATTTATTGGAGAGTTATATAAACAAGGCATGTTGACAACTAAAATCATGCATCGTTGTACAAAGGAATTGTTAATTCAGAGTGATGAAGATAGTCTTGAATGTTTATGCAAGTTGTTAACAACAGTCGGAAAAGATTTAGAGTCAAAAGTGTCTGCAGAAGTAACTTTGTTTTTTATTATAATTAATAAAAAGCATTCAGTTCGATACTGAAAAGATAATAATTTATTCCTTTTTTATTAGGAAATGCAAGATTATTTCAATAAAATGCAAGATATCGTTGCACGACGGGGGCATGGAAAAATTAGCTCTAGAATTCGTTTTATGCTGCAAGATGTAATAGATTTAAGAGCAAATAGCTGGATTCCAAGGAGAGATGATAGTAATCCTAAAACAATAGATCAAATTCAAAAGGAAGCTGATTCTGAAAGATTAGATAGCCAATTGAATAATACTCCTTTGAGTACACCTCGAAAAGATGAACGTACTAGTGATAGAAAAAGGAATCGTAAGTATTTAGTCAGTGTAATATCTGAATTAATAACAAAGATATAAATATAAATTATAAATAAATTGATATTTTATAAGTAGAGAACTCGCTTTCATAATACAGCAGCGTGATGATATTACACATTTTTTGCCAGACTAGAGTTTCTGATAAGAATGATTGTATTGTGTATTCTGACAACTTTTATTTCATTGTTCACATTATTATATCGCTTATAAATAAATATACATAGTATGTTATTGAATCAATAATGCATTATAATGTAGGTGGTGTTGGTCCCACTGATGATGGTGGTTGGAGTCAACCTGTTGTCAGAACAAGGCAACCATATTCTGTTGAGACAGCTAAGCTTAAAAATAAACCTGTAAGCATTTATATTACTAAAACTTCAATAATAGTTACGAAAGGTTTATAGTCACAGGTACAGCGAAAATGAATAATAACAAATAAATATTCATCATTTTTATTTTAGCCTCCAATGGATGATTTACAATTAGGAAGCAGAAACATGTATATGTGGAAAACGCCTTCGAGTTGTGGCTCAAAGGCAATAAATTCAAATAAATTTGCATGCTTAGAAAATGTATCGAACTTAGATCAAGATAAACGAAAAACGTCTCCACAACTCTCTGGGTAAGAGAGTAATTTTTTTTATGATTATTATATTTCTTATTGCTCAATATTTAATAAAATAGGTGTGATGAAATATAGATTGCTAGGCTAGAGTTTCTGATATGAAGTATGACTTTAAAAATATCCTGAGTATTTTTTTAATAATCGCATATAGGATGTACGGAATAATCCGAATAATTAATATTATAATCTCATTTATTTTTAGATCAAGGTCTACTGGACCAAGAGAGTATGGTCGTGACTACAAACCTTCCTATGGTATGTCTATGATACGTTAGATAATAAAAGAATTAAATAATTTGTTGATTTTTTAAGCAAAAAATTATGAAACGCATGATGACAAATTTTTTATTTTTGAAAAGTTGAACTTAATGTTGTTAGCCAAAAGGATTCTGATATTTTAAAAAATACATATCACATTTACTTTATTCATATTATTTAAATGTAAGAAAATTTTATATTTTCATTATTACAGATGGTAGGAGTTCACGCAATGGTAGTCATCAATTAAGCAGTTCGTCGTCGAATAGAGATAGTTCGTTATTAGACAATTCACAGAGTCAAAGCGTTTCTATGCCACCGCCATCGTTAAAATCGTCCACACAATCTACCTCTAGCAGTCATAAACCTCAGATGTCAGAAGAAGAATTTATGAAAACGTTAAACAAAATAATGAAAGACTATCTCAAAAATCCTATCATTGAAGTGAGTTCTTGCTATATTCATGTTCTATGTGTATATAAATTATTATATCACAGTATTAATTGATTTCCTTAGTTGATAATATTGTGATTATTAACATTAGCACGCTCCTTAGATCCATCTCTGCTTTTTACTAGGAGATGCTTGAGTCATTAGTGTGCTAAATTATGTAATACCTTCCTTCTGATCTTCTTAAACAGTGTTATAAATTAGCTATAATGCTACATTTATATAAATAATTGTTTAAGTGATCAGTAGGTGGACACACTGTTTTATTTAAAAAATCCATTCTAAAAAATGCAATTCATTTAAATATCTGTTATAATTGGAATTTTTTATTTTATAGAAAGTTTCGTTGGCAATTCAACAGAACTTCGATAACACATTAACAAAATTCGTACGTGAATTGATCAACTTTGTTCTTGAAAAGTCACCTCTCGACAGAGAATGCATATCGTATCTTTTGTCGCATTTAATTACTCAAAAAATTTTACCTATATCACATCTAAGAAACGGGTAAGTTATTTTGTACATATGTGTATGTCTATAATGTTATTTGATGCACTAATTAAGATCGCTTTTTAATTAAATCTTTTTTATAAATGACGAAATATTTATGCAGAGAAAAAGGTGTTGAATAATAAATACAAAGCCAAAAGGATACTGATTAAAAATTTCAGTATAAAAATTCTAAATGTATGTTTTTTCGGTAAAACTAATCACAATTACCTTTTTAGATTCATTGAAATATTGGAATTAGTTGATGATCTTGTACTCGATATACCCAAAGTTTGGTTATATCTAGCAGAGATATTATGTAAGTAAATAACATTAAAACTTTTTATGTTTAAAGATAACTCATTTATGATGATTATTCTTTACCGTAGAGTTTCCATGCGGGAATTTTAGCTCAACAGGACTGAAAACAATGACAAAAAATACTATTTATTCCAAAAGAAAATTAGTATTATGATATTTCTTTCTTTTTACAGCACATCCAATAGAAGAGGAGATAATCCCCCTAACCGAGTTGAAACCTATATTTGATAGTTTAAGAACTCGGGGATATGTAGGCAAATTCCTTGGGGAATTATTATCGAAAATATCCCGAGATAAAGGACATAAATGGATTGCAGATAAATGGGACCAAAGTGGACTTAAGTTGAGTAATGTAATTGATACAGAACTTGAAGAAGTTGACAAAATCATTAAAGATTATGTAAGTTGGCACTAAAATTATTAATATATGTTATTTTTAAATAACGGGGACTAAGAATAATGTTATTGTTCATAGAACCTGGAGTTCTGCACTGGTGATTATAATAGTGCCAAAAGCTCAACTAGTAATCAACCCACAATGCAGCAAATTCATGATGAACTTAGGAGACTAATGAAAGAAAGTAGTTTCGATGAAATTTGTGGGTGGATAATTGTAAGTATTTTAAATTTAATTGTATATTATTTTACAAAATATTAAACAGTTATACTTCATTCATTGGTCATTACAGGTACATGTAGGTAATCGGGTCAAAGAACCAAACTTCATACGCGTCCTGACTACTGCCATTTTAGAGACGTCCATGGGTACGTTTTGCTATTTTATCATATTTCTTCTTTAACATTTTTTAGTGACTATAATTGTTTGTGTGCTTTTTTTTATTATTATTATTAGAACCAGTGAATAGCAGGTGGTGTTTAAATAGTGAGGCTTTTATTAATTTACAACAATTAATTCGCCGATTCGTCGATGCAAATGAATCTTTAGAATTGCAGTGTCTTTATGCAATCCAGCTTCATTTACACAATCTACAATATCCACACGGTAACATACAAGAATAAAATGTTCTCTGTAATAGAAAGTTAGTTATAATTATAAAAAATTTTTACCTACAGGGACTCTGTTCAACATTATGACAAATTTGTCGGATTATAACATAATTTCAAGCGACGCGTTCCTAACGTGGAAAAAGAGTCCTGAACCAGCCCAGCGTGAATGGCATGGAGTCGCGACGATGGCGCTGACTTCGTTTTTCACTGGTTTACAAGAAGCTGATGATGCTTCCAGTGTAGAAGACGTATCAACTAGCGTCAGCCAAGAACGTTGTTGACGATACCGTGATCGAGTACATTATCGTCTATTAAAAAGACTTAAATATATGTTTCCTCGTTAAAAAAAACTACGCGAAGTGAAATCAAATTGCAGTTTTTTAAAGGAAAACATCATATGTATTGAAAGAATACAAAAAGTGATGTGCGCGTGTGCATGTATTATAGTATAGAACTTCAAAGAACAAGAAGTGACAGATAATAAAGGTTATCACAAAAACGGACACAATAGCTGAGACCGCTATACATAATGAGGATAAAGATTAATTATTAATTATGATACAGAAGTAAATACAAGATAATTATTATATATAATTCATTGAAATGGTTTAAAGTTTAAATAAAGCAAAAAAAAAACACTCAAGGACATTATCGTATTTCTTATGTGTTGCGATGTCACTGCAGCTTGTCAATCGCCCAATAAATTGAATATTACGTACAATTTTTCTTTTTCGCTTTATATTGGAAACTCGAAAAAGCTATATTCAATTTCATCAAACGATATTCGCAAAACAGCCGGTACTTGCTATGTGCAAAGTAGATAAAAAATTAAAAATCAGATGTGTATAAGTAGATCAATTTTAAGTAAATTATATTTGAGATATATGCAAAAGAAAACTATTGATAACCAAGCCTGATGCAAGGGTAATGGTTCTTTCTACGATTATAACAAATATAACAATTACTAATTTATATCTTGCGAACTTATAATGTATTCAACCATATGAAGAAAAATATACATTCACAACTAAAAGTGAATGAAAGTGAACGCTAAAACATAACATTACGAACCATGTTGTGATTCGGCGCGATATGTTTCGTAATGCAAAATATGCTGAAACTAGGAAAAGGATACAAATGGTGTGCATATTAAGGCGCTACTATTTTTTAACACTAGTTATTTATGAACATTGAGAGAACAGGTCATAGTGCGTGGAATATAATGTCTGCATGAATCCAGATCGACCGTGTAATAGGAAATTGTATAAAATTATTACACTAATTTAAAGTACAGTGTGAAAAATACATTTTCTGAGTATATTACACACATACGTGCACGCACACGCACACAATTATATATATGACTTTATATATATAGTGTGTGCGTGTGTGTATGTTTATATATAATACACAAAATGAAATAGGAAATTTGAATGCAATCATGAAAAATTTTCATTTAATTTTAGGAAATACTATATTGTTTTTGTCTAATGTTTTTCGTATTGAATGTATTCTCCTTATTTAAGAAATTGTAATTATTAATTAATACCGAAATGTTCAAATTTGTTATTTGATTATTAGATACTAGCAGAATTTGTCATTTATCATTTTTTCAAAGTTTCTCTGCGTTGTTGAAGGGATAAAAGGTTACCACGTAGATATTTTATCCAACTTGCATTAAATACATATGTATGCGTAAACATATGTTTATACATGTACATGTGTATGTAAATATTCAATATAAGAAAATTAGTTCTTGCTTCACAGAATGTCCATAGGTGTTCTTAAATTTTCATACGATATATACCCTTCACCATCGTGAGTTCGTTATATGTTTATTTCTTTCATCGCATCTTATAATTACACTATATAATTTACTTGTATTCCAAATTCTTTATTTCTGTTTAATAATCTAAAATTAATTACAGAATGTTGAAAAACTTTTGTTTTTTGTGAATTATATAATAGAAAATTTTTAAGTATAAAACGCAGCATTTTTTTGAACACGACAGAATCGAAGGAGATAAGGATGAGATTGTAGGGAAGGTCACATACATCACTATTACTTTTTTCACACTGTAAAAATGAGACATACGTGAAATACAGAAGAATGGAAAATTTTGTGTATGAGCTAAGTATTAATGATTTATAACATTTGTCTCCTTGAAAGATTTCATTCTACTTCAGTAGTAGAATGTATCATTCGACGGGTTGAAACATCAAATAGGAGACGCAGTAAATAAATAAAATTACAATAATTTATATATTAAAAAACGTTGTTGAGGAAATGTCGATAAGTGAATTACAACAAAAAAATGATCCCTGTAAATATTTAATAAGTAAATATTGTAAGTGAAGTATGATCAGTTTGCAAAAATAATGGAAGAAGATAGCATTGTTATTATGCTGACTGAAATGTTGCACATGCATGCGACGCATTGTGCCGATGTTTCACGTATGAACACGCACGTATATCGCTATTTTACATATATTTGCGTGTGCCTACGTTTACATTAATACACACATACAAAATATAAATAAAATATCACTAAAAATTCCAAAACACAATACAAAAATACACAATACACTTCTATGATAAATCATATCTATACATAAAAGAAAAAAAAAATAAAAAAGAACTCCATGTCAAACTGTTGTTGATTATTTTCTTGAATATATGCCTGTCTAGATACATCGATCACACCGCCGAAGAAACTGATTAATTAAATTAGTAACCTGTATATTTTTTTGTAACACTGTTCAAATAATATTGTTTCTATAATCCTGAACGAGATACGTGTAATACTATACGAATTATATATATGTACACGATTTCGAATAAATCTTATTAAAGTTTCAACGTTAATATCTGATGCACTTGAAATTTAAAAAGTTGTAGATATTGTATACTTAACAGGATGTAATAATTTACAGTATAACATTAAGATGCAATAATTATAATCGTACTGTAATGTATCACGTAAATACGCATTTTTAGAAAAATACTAAACGCGTAATATCCTATATTGTATATTTATTACAATGTAGTTATTTTATATGTATGTAATATAACTGAAATTATTTATAACAAAATAATAAGGCTTCTGATATACATCCATCAAAATATTAGTTATCTTTCACGATATTTTCTTAAAACTATCTTTCATTTCCTTTAACGTAAGAATGCTAAAATAACATATATAAATAATATATAATATCATCGAAGGTTTTCTATGTATGAAAAATATTTAGCAGAGAATAAGCATATTTTTAATATAATGCATTTATATTATATATCAATGAATTTTTTACATCAAATACTTTACATTCTCAATTTATTTACGTTTTTATAACGTTACATCCAATAAAGAGTCCTTATCTTTAATATTTTCTTTTATTTTGTTAATTTTACAATATAAAGTTTGATAAAAGAATTACTGCAAGTCGGAAGATCTTCTAAAATGCGCAGAGGTCGTAAACGGGCCTTCATCGGCAAATCCAGCGATCTCTTGTGGGATAATTGCATATTCTTCTACACTAGTGCATGGTCTACACATACATTCTAAAGGCGCCTTGGTAATTACCTATGAACGAATAATTAGGTGGTAAATTGAATTATTTATATATATACATCCTTAAATTTTATTAAGTAAAAATATTTCCATATGATTTGTTATATTGATGTTAATTATAAATTATATAAACAAACATGATTTTGTATTTATGAATAGTTCTTATAGGATAATCCAATTCAAATGACGCGCGATATTCATTTTCAGATGCGCTTTCCACTGATCAGTTAGACAAAAACAATATGGCTGTGAGGAACTCATGGTATCAAAAGATTTGCTCCTGATTTTATAGTGCGAGTGACTAATCGGCCAACACTTCATTAATTTATTACATTTATCCAAAATATTAAAAAATCTATGATTAAGTCAAAGCATTAACCTAACCTTTCGGAATTTTTTTTCGCCTGGTTTGGCTCTCGGACAAAATAAGGATACACTGGCCTCTCGTTCACCGCTTTCTTGACAACACATGCAACTCCTCTCCATTTGCCAAATTTTTGATCCAGATACCTGTAGAAACAGGTACGAATGAATAGATGTTTATATATATTAATTTGTCAATTTTCCATGAAATAAATGGTTGAGATAACATTGTGCAGAATACTATGATATTCAGTAAATATGAATATAAAACTGATGCCTAACTGTATGTTTATAGGAATTATAAATAATATAAGTAACAGAAAATACTTACATTATAACCATGAATGAAAAACAGTGATACCTACATCTTATTATGCACGCTTATACAAATCAGAATATTATAAATGTTTAAAAGAATATTTTAAAGAATATTTTTAAGTTTAAATGTTTACATAAACTTCGATTATTTTAATGTTAATATTAATATAAAATAATATAAACTGATTATATATAATAAAATTTGAAAGATTTTTAAAACTAATTAATATAAGTAATATGTTTTTATTTATTTTTAATCAGTAATTAATGAAAAAATATAAAACTAAACAAATATTTCTTAAAGAATTGTCTATTGATTGTTTTTATTCTTAATGTAGGGAAGATTCATAAATTTATTTGTATAAAAATAAAATACAATGTATTTTTCTATATTTGAAATGTTTTTAT
Organism: Bombus bifarius; assembly: GCF_011952205.1. Classification (NCBI taxonomy): domain Eukaryota; kingdom Metazoa; phylum Arthropoda; class Insecta; order Hymenoptera; family Apidae; genus Bombus; species Bombus bifarius. Next base: position 740,182 of record NW_022885576.1, read on the forward strand.
TTGTTTATATTGATATATTTGTAAGTAAAATTACTTGTTTCTTTATATATTACCTGTAGGTAACTGCTACAACGTCCTCTACAAGCATAACTAGGAATTGGTTTTGGAACACATCCTGGATATTGCAAAAAGTGAATAACTGGAGTTGCTTGACATTCATCAACGCCTATAAGAGCTTCTGCAGTTTCGCTTAGCAGGCATATTAAAACGCTGGCACCTACTACACAGTAAGTAATAGAATAATATAAATGTTACATTGACATACATTATACTTTTATGTTTCTTATTTTGCTTATAATTTCAGTTATAAAATTTAATTTATTTTATTTGCTTATATTAATTTTAATGTCAATGTACAACACAAGTATTATAATTCTTTATTTACCAATATGATATAGTAACATAGTGTTAGCACGATATTTTTCCTCTTAGATCTACCACTTTACTGTGCTTAGAGATTGTACGTTCTATCCTTTTATACCCTGTAGGTGATCATGTTTTCTCCCTTCCCTTTTCATGCGTATGTTAATAGCACTAAGAAAGGGATTAAATATATGGTATATAGAAGTACTATTAGGAAATAAAAATGTTTTTGAAAATATTGTTTCATACATATGGCAAACACTTTCATACTTTAGATTTATAAATAATATTTTTTATAATCTTCAATGATAATATTCTATGAAAGCAATTTGTTATAAGTAAAGTCAAAGTTTAATTTCCTATAATTTTTTATACATGACAACTTTTTTTATATTGTTATACTTTTATTATAAATTATCACTATATATTTACAAATATAATGACATTTGTAATGGTAATAATTATATGCATGATATATCAACTACACATATATGTATATAAAAATTATATTCTATAATACTATAATCTTGATAGCAATTAAAACCTCTAAATCATGAATAATTTTTAGAATATTATAATCAATACAAGTTCTAGTTACATGTTAAATTTTATTTATATTTATATATTTATAATTTTATCTACATACAAAATTTCTTTTAATTTTAAACAATTCCTTTTTAAATCAATTGTTTATACAATTAATATTACATAATATTATTTTCCATTGCAGTATAATAGACTTTGACAATAATTTGTTGTACATTACCATAGTGAAAATTATAATATTCAAACAATAAACTGTATATAAACTATGGTGCTTCATTGATTTAAATGGCAAAGAATTATTTTGTATATTTTACAGCATATATACATATTTCTAGCTGTTAAAAATTCTAAAATATAGTATTATTAGTATTTTTTATAATGTTATTATTTATAATGTTATTATTTAGCTTAGCTTTTAACTATTTTATTCATGATAAAATTGGAAAATTAATTATTTGTTATATGTTAGTTATACTAATAACCAGTTCATTTTATCTATTATTTTAATAATGTTTTAATCTATTTGTTGTAATAATATGCATTAATATAATCTATGTGAAATTTAATTGATAATTATCTGGAATTCCATTCATGATTATATTAAATATTTTATATAATTTTTTTTTATAAATAAAATTCTATTTTTGTTAAAATTTCTAGTCATAAATAAATTAAATTTTATTACTCATTAGTTATGGGAACAAAATTATATATAATATAAAAACCAACAATCTTATATTGAGCATCCTAATATCTATCATTGTTTTTTAGTATTTAATTTATAACATTTCAAAATACACATTTAGTTAATCTGGCATTGTAGTTTTTAATTGTATATTTTTTAATACAGTTTACAAATATAAGAGGAAAGGGAAAGTAAATTGTCTTAAATATGTTCTATGTTTTTATTTTAAATCACATTATTTGTATTACATATAATTTCTATTTTATATTTTATTAATGCTTTTATAAAATATTTTCATATTTATCGGGATATATCACCGCATTTAATACATTTACATTCTGCTGGTTCTCTTATCTTGATTTCCATTACTCCATCTTCTTCATTCATTAATTTTATTCCATCTGCATCATAACAATGGTGTAGTGTGATGTGCCTTTCTTTTAAATAACTCTCACGACAGCAATAACATTCCTATTGGGGAAATAAAAATAAATTTCAAAAATGTGTATTTCATTACTTTTATACGAATTTTGTTCTTCTTTTAAACAGTATCCTCACCTTTGAGAATCCTGTTGTACTTGCAACACTTGGTTGTACCTGTGAACTGCAAAACCCTTCACATTTTGTAACAGTTATATCTCCACTACATGTTCGTTTTAATCGACCTATTTCATCATATTGATCTAAAATAATCAAAAAATATCTTCGTTTTACATATACTTGCTTGTATATGAAGCTAATTAATTCAAAATAAAAATAGTACCTTTTGTAATATGTACTTCTGACTGTAGTGTTTCACAATTTTCATCATCTGTTACTTGAGCAACTGTGTCATTCATATATATAAACGCTGTTAATACAAAGAAAAGTGCAAATATAAACATTGTGATAGAAATTCCTTTAAGTGATATTTGTTTTACTTAATCTGTTTTGAATATAGTAAAGGTATGGTCAAAGATTCTGACTGAAATGAAAGAACAGAAAATAAAACAGATGCTTTTATAGGTAACTTTCCCTCCAACATGTTGTTACTTAGGGGTGCTGAACTCCTGCTAGGAAATAATAGCATAGCTGAATCAGGATAAGTTTCCCTTGCTTTTACATTGTACACTGCTAGATTTTTTTCTACTGTACTTTTTCAGTATTTTGCATTATGACTCTAATGGATCTTTTATGTCTTCATACACTGTGGGTGACCACACTAAAGAAGCATTACTGATGTTATTTAGATGCTGAATCTTGTATGCTTTTTATAAGATTTCTTTACTGTATGATTAAAACATAGGTATAAGTAAAAACATGGTAAATTTTGATTTTACCTTTTTTTATTTATATGCACTTTTAATTGAAGTAATACAAATTAAAATAGCATTAGTGATCGTTTCTTGTATCTCCTGGACAATTATCTCTTAAATCATCTTCATCTAGATGTGCTACTCCACACCAAATACAATAAAAATATTTTTCTCTTAAATATTTAGTTAAAATTTCAAGTTTTCCACTAACAGGCAAAACATCATCATCTTCCTCTGTATCACTATTATCATCATCTTCATTATCTTGAGGTAACCAAAACCACATTTCTCGAGGCTTTTTTATCTCTTGTTGCATATCTAATTTCTGACAAACTTTTTGGCTTTTATACAAGTCTGTCTTTAATAATTGTTCTGTTCTTTTTTGTGCGATTCTATCTCGAAAATCCTTCATACACTTATTATCTAATTTATCGTGATGCGAACTATCTTTCTTTTTCCTTTCTTTTTTTGCAATTCCTTCCCCTAAACCTTGCCTGTCTAATTTTACTTTAAGGCTAATTGGCTCAATCCTTCCTGATCCTGTTTTACCTATGCCTTGACCAGGTTTATATCCCATTTTCATAATCATTTCATAACCTAAGAATAAATTCATAAATTTGTATAATCAAGCATTACAATAATATAATATGCCATTAAACCACAAATGTTAGTAGAAACAAAAAAAAAACAAACCTTTATTAGAACTTGTAATTGCAGAGGATAAGCCTGCTTCTCTTTTTTCTTCCTCAATATGTTTTATGCTATTTTTTTCATCTAATTTTGTTTCAATCTGAGTTTTCTTCTTCATAAGTTCAAATTTTCTTTTATCTGCATGTCGATATATGAGACTCGATGAAGTAGATTTTTCAATTCCATGTAAAAATTTATCTGACATATAATCTTCTGTATCTGACATGTTTATTTATTCGTTTATTTTTTGTGACGTTTTATTGTTATAAATATAAATTATGTTATTGTTTCTTGGCTATTTATACATGAAACACAAAGTCTTATAAAATTACAAAATACTTATTAATCACTGAAAAAAAAGATATACATAGCTACTTGAACATATATGTGTATAGTATGTACATACATGTAAAATATTTATATGTTATTAAGTTACTTATATTCTTTTATTTCACATCTCAGTTATAAGAAGTAAATATAAAATTATATATAATCAAAAAATGAATTGATATTGAATATTAGAATATTTATACATGATTTGTACGTTAAAAATTCCATGAACTTTGTTTAGAACCGTGAAATTTACTACGTAACCTTATTTAGGTTATATTCACAGTGTATCCGGATACAATAAGCTATTCGACAAACATCGATCTTCATATGTTTTCATATAAGAATATTCAAATCGAATATTTTTAAAGGTATTCATTAACTCTATAATAGTTTTATTTATCTTGTTCAGTTATTTACAATGTTTTATGAACAACAATTTTATATTTGCATGATTTTTGTGAATCGTACGTAAATTAATATCTGGTATTCAATCATAAAAATTTGTACTAATTAGAATTTCATAAACAGAAATAAATTTTTTATACATAAAAATGAATTCCAATAACTCATTGTGAATTAATTATTCCAGTTTTGAAAGTACAACATTTAATAAGCTATTACTCTGAAATTATAAAACTTTAGATATGTACATTATAAAATTTGCGTTATAAAAATAAGCTACCAATACTTCTAAATATAAATTATCCTTTTTATTGATCATATTAGTATTTTATCAAGTACTAGCATTATTAGAAACGCCGTGAATACGTATATTCATTTTGTATTTTTAATTAATTTTTAAAAGATTTTTTTATAACGATATTATTATCCTATTCTCTTGTGCAAGTCTATCTGAGTTCACTGATGCATGCGATGTCCATCGATATTTATATGGAAATATTTCCTTTATACTACACATTTTGTATTTTGTAAACAAAAATATAAATATATTCTTTAATACGATAAACAAAAATACAAGACCAGAATATTATATATTGTATTTTTCTATTTTATGTTGTGACAGTAATTAATACTTCTATATTATAGAGTATTAACCTTTTACGATAGACTTAATAAATTTGTTTTGCTAAATATAAATAACATAGAATAAATAGCATAAAATAGACATTTTTTAAAAATTAGCATAATTATTTGAAAGAAGATTTAATGATTTTAGTTATTTATGAATAGTGCTTTATATCACTGATTCGAAATATATACACCAATTTTATAGTTTTTAATTCTGCCATTGGTTCTTTGGTTATAAATGCCTTTTTAAATGTCTCTCTTTAAATACGTTTCTTTCTCTTGTGAATGACTGTCGCGATGTAGCACGCCCAAGTGTCTACTTTGAATTTGCTACACCGTTGTAGTCGTATAGATGACTATACTGCCGTCGGTCGATAAACAGCGAAACGCGGAACTGAAAAGTACTGAGTTAAAGGAATGTGGACCGCTTGTATCTTAATACAGTAATGCAGTAGTTCGAGAATAATATATTTGATCTTAATCTAGTTGATCACAACATCACTCGGTTTATCATGTTCGAGTATTGTTGAATACGCATTGTGTATTTCACACTTTTCTAATGAACTTCCTTGAATGTATCGTCGAAGACATCAAAGTGCAAGGGAACTGGTACGAAGGACGAAAGTGTGAAAGCGTACGCTCACTGCTACTTACTCGAAGAAACATATCTTTTGGCTATTCTTAATGCGTTCGAAATATTCGATTTCATTATATTGTTGATGAAACGTTCGTTTGTTTAATTAACCAACCAAGGAACATTCTGGACTCGAGTAATTGACGAATACAGTGTAACTGTAACGTTTGTACGAGGAATTTTATGATAAATAGAAAAAGAAACACCACAAGACTGTTGAGATAGTAACGGAAATTTTTTTATTGCAAAAACATGTGAATTCGTATGTCACTTATTATTATGACAAATTTTAAGTTTTGGAAAGTTGATGTATGATCCTCATGTTCAAATTATAGGATCGAGTGTGAATAGTAACTTCCGTGACAAACCAACACGATAGTAAAAATATTCGATGATATTAAAACGCGTGACTTTGAAATTTCACAATTTCCCTCTTCTTCATTATGTATCAATAATTCCTTTTTCATACGAGTTTTAAACTTTTCTTGAAAAACTTGCCATTCTTTGGATTTTACATCGGCTATGGTTGTAGCCAGTGGTGAGTGGGTACAAAATGCCAGTTTTCCTGCCAGTCAGAATTCCAACTTGAAAATAAACTCTATGCAAAACAACAAAATGACAGCCAAAGGAATTTTAATTTGCCGTGATAATTCTCATCCTTTTGAAGAACGTACATTGACACTGGAGCAACCTGTTAAAATTGGTCGCTCTGTGGCAAGAGCCAGAGCTACACCAAACAATGCCATTTTTGATTGTAAAGTATTATCTAGAAACCACGCACTGCTATGGTATTCAGGTGGAAAGTTTTTTTTACAAGACACACGTAGCAGTAATGGTACATTTGTTAATAATCAAAGACTCAGTGCAGCTAGTTTAGAATCAGCACCTAAAGAAGTATGTTCTGGTGACATAGTGCAATTTGGAGTAGATGTGATAGAAAGTACAAAAAAAGTTAGACATGGATGTATAGTTGCAACATTAAAATTATATTTGCCAGATGGAAAAGAAGCTAAAGCTAGTCTTAGTACATCGGTTGCATCTCCACTCAATAATGTTTCATTGGAAGATGTGTACAAGCTGAATCAAGTCATGCAAGAAGCCTCAAAACGCGAGAAAGCACTTTATTCTAAGTTAGTACATCTTCAACAACTTGTAGCAAATACTCGAAAGGCTGCTAATCAATCTTGGAAAGCATTGATAACAGAGGATCGGTTATTATCTTGGGTGGAGAGTATGGAAAATCAACTGGCTGTTTATTCTAAAAATTATACGGAAGATAAAATTAGAAACGAATTGGTATTGCTTCAGGAAGAAAAAGTACATTACCAAAATTCAGCAAAAGAGGCATTACAGAAAGTATTACAAGAAAAATTAGAGGTAACTCAGAGATTAGTCCAATTAGAAGCACGTTTAAATGAAACAGAAGAAGAATGTCAAAGCCTTCATAATGTAGCAAAATATAGTCAATCAGAGTTTGAAGAGTTATGTAGCAAATATACAGAAGCACAAAAAAAATTACAAGAAACTACAAATAAACTAAAAGAAAGTGAAGAAAAAATACAGGATATAGTACAAAGCACAGAGCAAGAAAAGCAAGAATTTTTAAAGAGACTCGAAGATCAATCTAGAATTGAGAAAAATTTGCAGGCAAGATTACGTGATTCTCGATTAGATTCTGTGAATATCTATAAGCAGATCACAGCCCTCAGAAATTACATGCAAATTTTGCAGGACATGAATTCAAAATTAATAACAACTGGCATAGTAGATGCAAAGGATGAAGAAAATCCTATAGAAGCCATCAATATTATTCTTAATAAGTTAAATTCCATTCATGTTGACAATGTAGACATCGATTTAGAGACAAAAATGGACTTTTATTCTGTGAAAGATGAACAAGATAATCAAATTAATTCACAAGATATTGATTCAAATCAGCTAAAAAATTCTGATGATTCTTTTTCAAAAGAACAATTAGATGATTCATTGGTTAATAATGATAATTCAACGGAATATATTTTACCACCACCATCTCGAAAAACTTTAGTTAATGGAAATGTAAATATAAATAATACAGATATGAATTCAGAATCTGATGCTAATTCAGATGCAACAGATGATACGTGCAGTATTACCAGTGATGATACAAGTGAAAAATCTGTTATAGAAGTTAAAAAAGAAGAACCTGTGTATAAAGTAGCAGAAGAAATTTTTGTACCTTATAAAATGGAAGTTAGATTTATGTGCGAAGAAAATGTTAAACAGCTGGAAATTTCTCATTTACCTCAAACTGTACAGAAATTAAAGGGAAACGAAGAAACAGAAATGAATGTTGGCAGCATGAGCAATATTAACATCACTTCAAATGAGCCTGTCTCTATGGAAATTAATCAACTTGAAAAGAAAGATGAAACAGATAAAGATAGCAGTGAATTAGATGAAGAATATGAAGAAGAACATTTAGAAGGAGATTATGTCAAAACTCTAAAACCATTATCTAAGAATGATACCATACAGCAATGTGTGCATATCAGAGAATATTTACTGCAAACTTTGATAGGATCTCTAGATTCGCTAAAAGTTGAAGACAATTTAGAATCGCAGCAAACCATCAAGAAAGAGCTAGAAAGCCTAAAGGAATGGTTAATTTGTGAATCTCACGAAGAAATTGTTGAGAAGCTAAAACAACTGTATTATCGTGCCAAGAACGAAGCTCAAAGAATTCAAGAGCTCCATGAAGAATTGGTTATTTTAAAAGAAAAGTACAATGCATTTGTTGAAGAAAAAGCAGAGCTCTTGAAAAAATATACATCTGTTAAAGCACAATGCGGTGATTTGTTAAATACAACTTACACTATACCGATACATTATGTGGCACCTATTGCAATTATATTAATATGGATGTTGCTTGAAAAAATATTTTAATGTCTTTCTTTTTGTTTTTTGTATATAACTTTAACATTGATTAATATTAAAGTTTCCTTTCTTTTCCCTTTTATTTTCGTAATTTTTTTGTATCGTTTGCTAAATACTTCGAGAATACAGAATATAACAAATTGGGTAGCGTGTAGGTTCAACAAAAAAGTCTTGAACATTTTTATACCAACAAAAATATTAAGAATTGTATATATTTTTCCGATATTATTGTTGAAGCACCAATCTCAAAAACCTGCTCTGATAAATGACAAGAATAATGCAAACGTATACCATGTTACCGTTTAAAAACAAGGAACCAAAATCAAATTAAGCAGAGAATTGTAGCAATAAATATGTACATAGAACAAAATTCTAGGCTAGGAGAAAATGTATTAGAAAAAATATAGACAATACCATGTAAAATGTTCAACATGCTGCCAATCTCGATATCATATCTTCTTGAATAAAATGGTATTAATCTCTATTTACAGATATTACACACGTTTACGTCATTATTTTTTGCGATCAATTCAAGCACTGCACCCTACGACTCAAATGTATCATTACATAAATTATAAATAACGTTTATATGCAAAGAACGATTTTTATAAATGCCTGTGTCGATATATCCTACGTCTTGATAAACTTTCCTTAATATATTTCTTGTAGAATTAGTGGTTTGAAATCCGTTCTAATTAAAAATACTCGTTATTTATTTAAACGATTTCGGAATTATTTGTGTTCAAAGTGTAAACCATTAATTAATTCGGCTCTTTTGACATTTTTTAATGTTAAGAATTTTAATGAGAAATGTAGTAATTATGATAATGATAAGCTGAAATAAGTCGAATTATCATGCTCTTTGATCAATAACTACATTATTATATTATCTTTTAATTGTAAATTAAAGAAATTATTTAATGTTAAGTCTTAGTCGATTTTAAATTGCAGCTGTTTTTTCCTTTTTCAACATGTAATTATCTTCTGTACATACATAAAAAATAATTTGTTATATTATATGTTATATAATAGCTTGAAGAATTGATCAATAATTTTTTCATTTCCCATTTCGTTATACATATTATGTGCTTTTCTTTTTTTATTTTCTGTTTTCCCCTTTTTTTTATTTTTTACTAGTAGAATGACAATAGAAGCATATCGATTCGAACGACCTAATAAATTTTAAGACGAAAATGATTCTTCAGTGCGAAATTTTTACTGTGGTTCTTATTATTAAATCGATGTATTTAGCGGTTTTCCAAATATGATGGCCTAGATGTCTATTTCTAACAAAGAAGAACAAAAAAAAAAGACGGACAATGTTGTAGTTATACTTTTCTATTTATTCTTTTTATACGAACGCGACTAAAATTAATCGTATTTTTTTAATTCACTAATAGTTTAGTTACAGTGCCATTGCCCGATCTATTTTTGCCCTATTAAACGCTAGATACCGATCGATTGTAAAAGCGAATGATATAAAGTGTGTTCAGTTCCCCAAAAAAGAACATTGGCCTGACCACTTTATAGGGACGTTACTTTCTTGGTAGATTGAAATTATATTTACGATCGTGAAGGTTTATATAAATAATAAGGTAATATTGTATATAACATTGTTGACCTCTTACCACTCATGTAATAATCATTATATAAAAAAAATAAAAATTAATTTAACTGAAGTCTTTTACTCTTCTTCACCAACAACCTATGTTAATCATCGATCAATTTATACAATGAATATGGAAATTTATTAAATAATATCTGCAAAAATCAGATATTGAAACATTAACAAGGAAATTTTAAACACATTATACATGTTCTATGTTACACATATATACATGTTACACATATTCTATTCATTATACTAATACCTACTCACAGTAATTAACATTATGGCTTAATATTGTGGTGCATAATTACAACTCGTACGAGGTGTAATTATAGTTCGTATACGTGTTGGATTGTAGCGTCTTGAATTACCAAATTGTAGTAAAGTTCAGAAAATGCTTCTGTGATATAATACCGTTTTTTGGCATGACTACATATACGCGAACTAAAAATAATCTCCACCGCGAGAGAGTTGCGTAATCGTAATAAATATTTTAATCATTTAATCTTTCGGCGATATATAATTAAACAATTGGGCAAGGTAGTTCTTCTTTTTTACAACATTGTATACGTATATGCCAAATTATTTTCAAAGTATAAAAATAGCATTATTTATATGCGTGTATGTACGTAAGTTGATTAAGTTAAGCATTAAATGTTACAGGATTTTACGCAACAAGAAAAATATTATCTTCTCTATTTGTTATACCCAGAGATTTTTCTTTACGATACACCTTTGCCGACTATGTTACGTAAGTGCAGAAGGATGCAAGTCAAGCACGTTTTAAAATGAAGTAACAAATTAACGGCATCATAGAAAATATTTGAAATGACTCAAAAATATATATTTATCATATATTTATCAATTGTTAAAATAAATCTTGCGTTCCTAAATGTTTTCCTGATAAATAATTCTAAAAACAATTCGATGTTGCAAGAATCATTTTATTTTGACTGGTTTTGTCAACTTATTTTATGATTCTATACTGACATACTCGATATCGATATTGTTCTAACGTTCCAGTTTTTGACAATAGGAAAATCGATGACAATGTATTTTATTTCCTATGTTCGATTTTACAAATTCTATCTTTGTACAAAATAAATTGATTTACCTGTTACCAATTGTATTATAATAAACTGTTTTGTAATTACAGCACATACGTATAACGCGTGAGTAATAACGATTGATTAAGAATTCGTTACGAGGTATGATCGCAATGTATCATCGATGAAGAAGCTGAAAAAAAAGTCGGATAGCACGAGAGGCGGGCAAGCGAGCAAGACAGTAGGCGCGACGAATGTAAGCGGAGATGCATCACCTACCCGCGTATGCAGAGATTTTCTGCGAAACGTGTGTCATAGGGGTAAACGTTGCAAGTATTTGCACGAACGTTCCGAGGACGATCCTGTAGAAGAATACACGTTCTGTCACGATTTTCAAAATGGGATGTGCAATTGGCCTGGCTGCAAATTCCTTCACTGCACAGAAAGTGAGGAGAAGAGATTTCGAGCAACAGGAGAATTACCTGCTCATATCTTGAGTAGGCTGAAAAATAACAATGAAAAGTCCGAATATCCAATGTGTAAGGATTTTATCAAGGGTAGCTGCCAAAGGACAAATTGTAAATTTAGACATTGGAAAAATGAAGAACCACAACATAATTTGATCACAACATCCCATCATAATGTGTCCAGGCCGCAGCACAATTTCAATGGTACGAGTAATGGTGAGAATCGCAGATACGAGGAGGATAGAAAGTGAGTCTCTTAAAAATTTTACTGTTTATTTTCTTTCTATCTAAATTATTTGATGTGTATCTTAAAAAAGACAAAACTTTCGTCAAATGTTTAATATATTTTGAAATGTCTCAAAATATCTTTGAAATATATTTGTTTAATGATATATTTATATATCTTTATAGCTTTCACTGGCAAATGGAAGATCAACACAATTTAGTCACAAATAATAGTTACAGTACGTCTTCACATCCACCTGATTATATAGGACCTCCTGAACCAAAGAGACGAATAGTTTCTGGTGAAACTGTTGTTCATTTTGAAACTTCACCACTCGTAGGCCAACATACCGCGCAACCGGTTACTCCAGGATATTATTATCCAGTGATACCGCGTAATGAAGCTAGAGCAATTGTTTTGGAAGATGAAAATGCGTTACTAAGAAAGAAAATAGAGGAATTAAAAAAGCAAGTCAGTTTGATTTAATTTTATTACTATAATTATTTTCAATTCGATATAATTCCATTGTTATAATTATTTTCTTTATGTTGTATATGTATAATCGACGTATTTATACGTTTTATTTCTTTAGGTTAGCGATCTAACAGCAACTAATGAATTTCTTTTGGATCAAAATGCTCAGTTAAGAATGTCAGGGAAACGAACTGCAAATGTAACAGCTGTTACAGTTCCAGCAGTTACTATCACAAACACTGTTCCACCATCGCAAGCTCCAACACCTCAACAAATGGTTAACGCAGCGGTAGCTGCTGGAACTTTACGTACAGTTACTGCAAGCGTTGCGACAGTTCCTGTAAGTATAGCTACAGTTGCGCCTGTTTCTATTGCAGCAGTTTCAATGGCACCAGTATCAATCCCGCCGCCTATCGTTACGATGGCTCAACAAACGATTACGATGAGCGGTTCAGGTCCTCAGGCAACTAATCAACAGCCACCTAATACACAGCAACCTGCTAGTTTACCTCTTTCGATATCCGGTGCTACTGCACCGTTGGTTTCGTATCCCATTATGACTCAAGAACTTAGGCCTGTGTTGCAGTAAATAAATTATAAGCACGAAGGGAACGTCAAATAGTACCTCAAGCACATAGACAAGTCAAGAGTGCTGTCTCCTGCATTCAGTCTTTCAAAATAATACTGTATTTCTTCGACTACCAGTAATGAATGCGAATGAAAAGAAAAAATGGAGAAAATGTCTGCAGACTATAAAAAAAAAGATGAAAATGTCATATTAATTAAAGAATGCGACATCTTAAATATTTATATAGGAACTCATAGAAATTATCATACAGAGCAAAAATAATGATCATAATTGTTTTGTACTATTATGTCTTACAGCTGCTTAAGTTGAATATTTTCGTTCCTTTCAATAATTTATTCTGCAGAACGTGAATGTCGACTACATTAATATGTTAATATGTGCAACACAATAAATGTCCAAAGTGTGTATAGATTTAGATTAATAAGAATATTGATCTAGAACCATGTCAGATGGTTAAAAATGATATTCTCTTATTCTTTTTTTAATAATGTAATATCATGAAGATACAAATAATTTTGTAGGTAATTTTTTGTATCATTAAAAAAATAATCTCGTACAAGTAAAAAATTTGTAAATTAAAAAAGATATAGATAAGAAATGACTCGTTTAGACTAATATGTTAAGATAAGTACAAAACTAAAATGAAGCATGTAAATGAATTATATTGAAAGTTCAAAGTTAAGGTTTATCACTACGACAAAAATGGTGGTGAACCTTATGATTGTTCTCTATGCACTGCTGTAAATAGTATTCTGTTGCTTCCTCATTTTCTCAGAAAAAATTTTTATACTTCCATCTTTTTAGCAAATAAGTTAACGATTCTTATAAAATAGTGATATTTTAATTAATTAAGTACTTATTGTGAACTTTTGTGTTTTTACAATTTTACTTAAGTAAATGGCTTTGGGTTTAGGTGATGGAAAGTAAAGACTATGGATTTAAACCTGACCCATAAATCTAAGAATCAGGTATACAGATAATGTAATATGCATCCCATAAACCAAATAAATATGTGTATGTTTTCAAGTCATATTACTATTAGTCATGGGTTAATATATGTGTATATATTTTGCGTATAAGATATTGAGCAATAAGTACTCGTATATTTTATATATGCATACAAATGTATAATCTTTTATGTATAACTTTATGTTAATAAGCACTTCATTAAAAAGATAGATCTTCTTACTTTAAATTCTTCAGAAGTAGCACTCATACTACATTCTTTGTACACATAATTGAAGTTTTTTAAAATTTTATTTTGTTACTTAATATTTTATTTTATTCTAAAAAAATTATGAAAAAATATATTTCATATAACTTTTGTTTAGTTTAGCATTACATTCTAAACATTATTCTTATTAATGAGAATCGAATGTTCTGACATTTACGAAATATTACGAAATATTTTTGATTTCTGAAATTGTAAATATATAAATTGTTCAAACAATTGTATTGCTTTGATGTTCAAAATGTTTATAACTGCACTGATTGATAAATTCATAAAATGAAATAAATGTGCTCATGTATAGATCTGCAAATTATTTATTCTCATATTCCACTTTTTAATCATTATTTTTTATAGAGATAAAATAATCTTGTGGAGAATAATCTTCTTAGAAATCTTGTGAATAAATAATAATGAATTATGTATCTAAGAATAAATACATCTTGTTATAAATTATGTATTTATAATGTACAAAATTTGTATTTTAATATTTTCAAATTTGCAAAGCTATATGTATGTAAAAAGATCTCTATTTCTTCCTATGAGTTCTAATAAATGGGATTTGCAAAGCTCTTTGTCCAGATGGATACTTTAGACTACTTTTGCAAACACAGATTGGTTAGCCAAGTCTCTACAGTATTATCCTCCTTTGTAGGTATTTTATGAATGTAAAGATCGCCATCACATAAAGGAAAAAAGGTAATATAATAGGAATGTTAAAAATAAATTTTTGTATGTACATATAGAAACACATGGACAAATTTTTCTATAACAATCTTCTCTTCTGATATAATTTCAATTATGTGTCATTTGGCTGTTTATTTATACAAGATATACTAGGAGTAATAACCAGTGATACGAAAGATATTAAGAAATTCGCAAGTTACAACTGAACCCACGAGTTTGTATTTCCATCACTGTTACAACTTCTTATTCTATCTTAATAATTATCAATGTTACTTATGTACTAAAAACAACTTATGTAGACCAGTTAAATTTGCTTTTAAGATCTCAAAACATTTTCTCACGTAATATGTCTTGACTCATGCTATTTTTTAAAGTACATTATTTATATATAAAATTACATATCATCATTTTATGGATACATTTCGTGTTAATTATCTAAAAAGTGACTATAATTATATATATCAGATATAAATTTATCATAATTACTGATATTATATGAATCACTAATAGTAACTAATAATTCATTCACCAATTCAAATATATGTATAAAGCAAATAGTAATTGTAATCTTGTACCTTATACTAACATATATGTATATCTCAATTTCTACAACTGGAAGAACTGTAAAGCATGATGTACGAGGATCATGCAGAAAGTACTACCCGTTTATTATATATAGCAACTATATAAAACGATGGAATGTATTTATGGAAGGTCACCTAGCTTCATTCATGTATTGACATAAGTCATGAAAAATTTTGTGTTTAAATATTTAATATTGTCTTTGTATCACACGTTTAAAATGACGAGGCGAATTGAAAATCTCGTCGATGACGCTTTTACGCTTTTCGAAGGCTGAAAGATTCTTCCAAAAATTATTTATTACCGAATTACAGCAGGTAACGATAATAGAGTTATGGATGAATTATTAGTAAGATCGTGGGTGCAATAATTCAATAGGGACAAAGAAACTACGTGATCATAAGCATTCAGGTCGTGCGTTTCTCATTACAGAGGAGCTCAAGATCGTGTCTGTGATTTAATTACAAAATGACATTCATTGCAGTTTTTTTGCAAAATTTCAAGAGTTTTTTGTTCGATGATGTTTCACAAGAAACGATGATTTAAAGGATTGCGTAAGATGATGATCATGTGAACTGGCGGCGGAAGTGTATGACGAAGATATACAAAAACTCGTATAACGTTATGATAAGTGTTAAAATGTAAAGCTGGTGGTTGTATCAAAAATAACTTAGTATACATACTAAATTTAATATATATACTGAAATTACAAATAAAGAAAACTTTTTAAGATGCATTTGTATTGTTATTTCAAAACGGGTATTACTTTCCAGACGACCCCCGTATATTTCACTTTGTTTACAAAAAAGAAATAATATAAGAAAATTTTAGTAAATAATATCATTACATCCTATATTTTCAAATGTGTGTAAAGTGTGTAATAGCTATTTACTTTCTTAAACTATCTTATTTATATATATAAACAGGTTAATTTCTAAATTTGACAAATGCAGTATTAAGATCTCACTATAATTTGGTATTTGTGTTTATAAGCATTTGTAAGTGAATGACTATTACACTATAGTTGGTAAAGACCATATTTTTCTATTTCGTAACCAATATACACCTGCTAGTAAAGCAGTACAACAAAGTCCAACCAAAAAACGTAACTTCCAATGGTATTTGGAAGCCTTTAAAACATTAATAATTCTAATAGTTTGCTCTCTGGTATCATGTACATTACCAGAATTTTCAATAACAAAATTTGCCATTTCTGCTTTCCGTTCCAATGACATTTGTGCAGCAATTCTTAGTTTTGCTTTAGCTTCTGAGAAACCTGACCTTTCCATAAGTCGTTGTAATTGCAAATCTTCTTCGCTAAGGTAAAATGTACAGTTTGTTTTATATTTAATAACTTTAAACTATTGATGAGTTTAAATATTGATTATTTATTGATTAGTTATTGATTAGTTTATGTATATGTATTCTTATAATTGTTAGTAAATGAAAATCCTTACCAAGTTACAACAATTATTTTATGTAAATAATTCAACATATGTCTTGTTTCAAAAAGTAATGGCAAATCCATAACTGTAAACTGATGTCCTTGTAGAAAATATTTGAATGTTTGCCAATATATTTCTCTATATATTTCTGGATGTGTTATAGCATTTAATTTTTTTCTTTTTTCTACATCATTAAATATTATATCTCCAAGCTTCGTTCTATCGAGTTCATTTGTATCTAAGAACATTTCTGAACCAAATTCTTTTCGTATTTTTTGCCAAGCTGGCTTTCCAGGTTCTACAACTACATAATATGAAACATATAAATTTTTAAACAAATGAATGAAATATATATCTTTTTTACATATACAAAGTAATAAAAATATAAACAATATATTTATATATATATATTAAGAAATATGAGAGCAAAAATATTAAAATCATCTTATAGCAAATTACATCGTAATTATCACGGAGAAAAAGTTTTGTTTCGTTTCTAACCTTTTCGTGCAATTTGATCAGCATCAATGACAGGTATACCGAGTTCATGAAAAATAGCAGCAACACTACTTTTCCCAGTAGCTATTCCTCCTGTCAAACCTACTAAAAACATTTCTTATTAAATATGTATTTATTTCTATTCCCTGATCCCTTTCTTATCAGCTAAACGAATATTATTACTGTTATTAGCATTGCAAAATTTGATCTTATTTGACATTAGTCATGTTACGACGGTTTTCACTGAAGTCAAACCCTTTTCTTTTGTATAATTTCGACATACAGTATTATTGAAATTAGATACATCATCTAATCAACGATGTATGAAATGAATCAAACATAATGAATAATAACCTAATTTGCTATAGATTAATGATTTAATAGGACTGATAAAAATGTCCAATTTGAATTTGAATTTTGATAAATTCAAGAAAATAATTTTTTGAATATTTCAGTAATTTCTTATTTTATATATTCCGCATTTACGTAAAATGTTTTACGATCTTTTAAGATAAATAATGATTTATTTAATAGTAATCATCAAACTCATGAAACATGGACTAATATTGATATCAGTTTAATTCCACAATTTCATTAATTTCTATTTTATTAATTATTATATTAGATTATATAAATGTAATTTTTATATTTAAAATCAATACATATTTTATTCACTAATATTGTAAAATATATTAGTCACAAATACATATAATTTATTTAAAATTGTATATTTTTCTTACTGAAATCCTTCGACATTTTTTTATTATTTCAAATTATAACTACAAATGTGTGTATATTATGACTTACTATAATATGATATTTTTTAAATAAGAAACACAGTTGTGGTGATAATCATAGTATAATCGGGCAAAAGGTAATTCTATGTGAAAAAATAAATCGAAAATATAGAATAAAATTTTTTCATATGATGCTTTGTTTCTGAGAAAATTGACTTTGAATATTTGTGAGATATAGTTTAACTTGGTTAAGTACCGATCACGATCATATAAATAGATCTCGACATTCATATACCGTAACTAGAGAGGAAATTTCCCTCTATCGTTAGATACCGTAGTCTAGGGAAAACCGTTCGAAAATTGAGTCGTGACTAGTGAAAAATCTATATGGTAGACATGAAGTTCTTGTTCTGTGCGTGTGTGACATACTATAAATGTTTCAAACAGAGGCAGAAACACTCTATTCATCTCTGTTTGTCTCGCAAGAACACGAACTTTGTTAATCTTCCACGTTGATTTTTCATGACTAAGAACGACTCAATTTCCGGACGGTTTCCCCTAGCAAGTGTCGAGATCTATAACATCATGGTACCAATTAGATATAAACGAAAAGGAAATGACAGTGCTCACGCCCATTGCTTTAGTTGTTCCACAGCGCAGATGCTGCACCATGCGGCCAAGTGCTGAAGGTGTTCCATATGCAAGAATATATAAAGTTAAGAATCTGCCCAGTTTGATTCCACGCTAGCAGATACAAGAATTTATTTAATTCCATCAGAAAAGGAGTTATACTCGCTATGGTTCCACGGTACAAGAATCGTTTCATTGTTCTATGGAAATGTTCATAGTTTTCTATACGATATAGACAAATATGAGAATAACACAATCGCACAATAATTAAGCTAAGTTACCTCAGTAAGGGAAATTAATTGTTTACCTTTTTTCTGGTGAAGATAAGAAAAGCTTTCTTTTCAAACGATAATAGATCAATGAAATTATGTAATAATTTTAACATGTTTTCTATAGACATTAAACTTACTTTCCTCGCGATTTGTTATAATAAAATCTAAATTTCATTTTAATAGTAATTTTAGTAATTGATCGGCTACAAATAATATTTCTGGCGTGATGTACCTGTTTTGCATTTGTTTATTCGTTTACGAAAACGATAAAAATAGAAGAATTAATTGCAAATAGGGCTTGACGTCATGACAGAATTTGCTGTAGTTGCACCGTAGTTTTTTGCAAAGGAAACCTCCAATAATTGCAGAAAAAGAACCTTACGGTAATTGCATAGTAGTCATTCCTACCACAGAGAGGGAGATTCCCCTTGATGCAGTGGAAAACTCGATGGTCCACCGCGGTAGAATAGTGTAACATGATACAATGTCAGATATCACTACATGCATATCAATGCATGTAGGTACTAATTTAAAAAATAAATTTTATTTTTGACTTTTTTAAAATTAAACTTCTACTAACGTATTTGTAATCTTTCCGATCAAACAAGGTATAATTTGAATTATATTTATTTATTGATATGTATTTAATTATCATTTATTAAGTAAGCAAGGATGCTCCAAATTATATTGTGTTTGTTGTTATTATAATTAGAGAAATGTAGCATACATATTGGTAAAGATTTCATTCATCACAAATAAAAAATAAGAAGGTTTGATTTTTGAATTAACGGTTTCAGCTTTTCGTGGCTCTGCAAGAAAATGTCTTTTTTTTGTTATTATTTAATTTGTATTTTACAATTTGTCCAGCTGGACATTTGGTAAATTTTTCTAGCTTAATTGCTAAATAACATGTGGATGGCTACCCCCAGCGGGATACTACCTTCGAGTTTAACTTTTTTATTTCTTTAGCGAGGTCAGTGGGGTGTTTTCTTTTTAGTTCTGTTTCTATGAGACTTTTGCTCGCTTCAGCAGCCAGCTGGTTTGGATGTGTTGCCGTTCTTTCCTTGTATTTTTCTGCATACCTGCCGATTTCTGTTGAAAAATGTTAGGTTGGCATGATCGCCAAAGTTGGTACGACTTCTAACGACGCTTTTTTGTCTTAGAAGTCGACCACGTGTTAATTGACCAAGTGTATTCTGTGTGTTAAGACGTGTTGTACGAGGCGATAAAATATATTGGAGAAAATCGAAAACTCTTGTTCGGCGATAATCGCCCCACCACTGGTCGCTTGCTAGAGGAATCCTGAGAAACATGGGAAAACCCACATTTCCCCTAATTTTACCTTTTTTTTTTGCACGTGGAGAAATCTTCATGGACACTCCGTTGCTGCTAATAATCGGTAACAGCAGAGTAGTGTCGGACTCTTACCGACTAAAACTCTACGATGACCATCCTACGCGTATGACAAGAGTGCTCCAGGAACCTTTTATGAATTATCTTCCTTTGCACCCTCTTCCCGCGACCTCATGTTCGAGCCAGTCCTAACAATTCCCTGACTGTTGAATTTGGCGTTAGGGATTGCCCCTAGCGCTATCCCCTCTTCTAGTCGCGGTCCATTGGGACGGCGACGAAGTGGCTCTAGGCCGCCTGACCGCCATCCACTTCCATCGCGTTATCCTACAAGAGTGAGAGTTTCTCTTTCTCTCCCTTTCTGCTCGCTCCTTTGCGAGCATAACTCGCTCGCAGAAGAGGCAGACAGCCTCATATTTCTGTGGCCCGTTCAGCATCGCTTTTACGATCGCCGAAGGGGCCAGTCTTTCGCCTATGACGTGCCGCAGAGTGTAGCGGGACAGCTCCCACGCCGGACAAAACTCCAGTGTGTGCTGCACCGTGTCACTGCCCTCTCCATAGTGGTGACAGATGTCCGTCCGATTTTCATCAGGTACTCGCCGAATACGCCGTGTCCCGTGAGCACCTGGATCATACTGTAGGTGAGCGGGAGGTCGCGGCGGCTTCTCCATGTCTCCCAGTTTGGCGGTTCCTAGGTCGTTTAGGGCCGCCTGCTCGCTCGAGTCCTCTCCCGGGTCCTATACTCTCATGTAGGTGTATCTCCTCTTGAGCATCAGTGCCCGAAGAATCTTATCCGAAGAATAGAGTCTTTGTGTAGTGAGTCACTGGACAGAAACCGTTGGAAAGCTCACTGTCGAGTACCGCTACAGACAGATACGGATCCAAAAGAAAAGGCCCCAGCTCATATCGTTAACAGTTCTGCCCAAGTAGCCGAGCTAAACGGATGTGTAAAACAATGCTTCAGAGAAAGTGCGGCAAGTGGAGAAAAGAAAGTGACGAACGACAGCGCTCATAGCCAAATGGTAGAAAACCTGTGTCTTCTACTGATAAGATTATTATTACTAAATCCAAAATGCAACAACACATCCCACCGATAATAATAATAAGCAAAGATTCCAAAAAAATTCGTATGATATCTTCAAATGTTTTGGATTAAGGTTATCATAAAACTTTTATCAAATAATTTTTTTAGGCAGGGGGCTGGGAAGGTTTTCTACCTGCTCCCTTGCGAGAAACTCAATTCGGTCAAAATAACTTGAACATGAAATATCCACCTCTACAGTTCAAGGGTTAAATCTTCTTCATCTTTTATCTCTTCTTAACATGCCGATCCGTACCCTTAAATTTTTTTAGGATCGTCAACCTCAAAATGTAGTTTCAGAAACGAAGAGCAATTTGAAAAACACTTGTTGAGATATGTATAATTTTCTGTGCTGGACTAGGTTAAGTGCGTAGTAGAGATACTTGTATGTGAATATCAGTGTGTGGAAGTATGTGTGTCCGAAGCGTCTCGAAAACAAATGAATGTAAACTCCTCAGTCGGTTAAGGGTCGTCGAAGAGTCGGTTTACAGTCGGGTATAGAAGAAAGTGCTGAGACGCGTGCAAATGTGTATCGATGAATATATAAGGAATCGTCCATGAAATAAATATATCATTGTTTTAATATTAATCCTCAGTATAAATTTAGTGTTTCTATAACATTATTTCGGCCTCAAAGATCCACAATTCTCAACAACACTACTGCGCTCTGAGTGTGAAATTTGTAACGTGGGTCTGTGTGTCGTACCGTGCTTTAAAATACAGGGTGGTTGGTAACTGGTGGTACAAGCGGAAAGGGGTTGATTCTACGCGAAAAAGGAAGTCGAAAATATAGAATAAAAATTTTTTTTTTTTAATTTTTCTATCAGACAAAGATCTACAGTGAGATCCGTTATAACGAGGCACGCGTTACTACACCCACTACAAGGGGGGAATACAAACTGCCGCCTATCAACATAACGTTACAAGACAAGTTGCTGGTGGTGCTGGTCCTCCAGGGTTGTACGATGAGGCCTGTCGCCCCTGCGGTGTTGATTGCTTTGGCGATGTGGTGGGACTGTGTTTTCCCATTTTGCCACGTAGGTATTTGGTTCTTTTGTTTTATTTGCTCTAGCGTTGAATTTGATGTTGGGTAGTTTGCTGGTCCCGGCTGAGACTGTGGATGTGGTTCTGATTTTAGCAAGCTGAATCGGTTTTGTGATGTGATCGCTGGGGGCGAGGCAGTTCTTACGGCGCTTAGCGCTGGAGATGTCGCTGCTGGATACAGCCGCTCTTCTTCTCATTTCTTGTATCGTGGAAGAAAAATCGGTCTCCGGGATTCAAACCTGGGTTCCGAAGGTTCGCAACCTAAGGCGCTAACCATTGGGCTACCGTCGTCAGACACTAGTTAGTGTCGAATGGTGGTATTTGTTATCGAGTGCCACAGGCTCTTCTTTCCACGATACTACATCTATTACATTAACCTCTTAGGTAAGGTTGAATTTTGTGCGAGGCTGTTTCTCTGCACGGCAGAGTTTGACGCGAATTACGCGTAAACGATACAACACTGCAATTTGTGGCGGATAATGCTGTTCTCTATGCAAGCACATTGGAACGAAGTTTTTGATAATTAAATTCTAATTTTTCTTAAAGATATGACGCATATACTTTAACTTTAATAATTTAATTTAATAATTAATAATACAATGTAGTGTGATATACAGGGTGGTTGGTAACTGGTGGTACAAGAGGAAAGGGGGTGATTCTACGCGAAAAAGGAAGTCGAAAATATAGAATAAAAATTTTTTCGTTTGAGGCTTTGTTTTCGAGAAAATCGACTTTGAATTTTCGCTCGGTACGCGTGCACTTTATCACGCCTCGTTATAACGGATCTCACTGTAGATCGTTGTCTCGATGGAAAAATTAAAAAACAAGTTTTTATTCTATATTATCGACTTCCCTTTTCGCGTAGAATCACCCCTTTTCCGCTTGTACCACCAGTTACCAACCACCCTGTATATCACACTACATTGTATTATTAATTATTAAATTAAATTATTGAAGTTAAAGTATATGCGTCATATCTTTAAGATGAATTATAATTTAATTATCAAGAACTTCGTTCCAATGTGCTTGCGTAGAGAACAGCATTATCCGCCACAAATTGCAGTGTTGTATCGTTTACGCGTAATTCGCGTCAAACTCTGCCGTACAGAGAAACAGCCTCGCACAAAATTCAACCTTACCTAAGAGGTTAATGTAATAGATGTAGTATCGTGGAAAGAAGAGCCTGTGGCACTCGATAACAAATACCACCATTCGACACTAACTAGTGTCTGACGACGGTAGCCCAGTGGTTAGCGTCTCAGATTGCAAACCTTCGGAACCCAGGTTTGAATCCCGGAGACCGATTTTTCTTCTACGATACAGAAGAAATAAGAAGAAATAAGAGCGGCCGTACCCAGCAGCGACATCTACAGCGCTAAGCGCCGTAAGAACTGCCTCGGCCCCAGCGATCACAACACAAAACTTGATTCAGCTTGCTAGAATCAGAATCACATCCACGGTCACAGCCGGGACCAGCAAACTACCCAACATCAAACTCAACGCTAGAGCAAATAAAACAAAAAAACCAAATACTACGTGGCAAAATGGGAAAACACAGTCCCACCACACCGTCAAAGCAATCAACACCGCAGGGGACGACAGGCCTCATCGTACGACCCAGGAGGCCCAGCGCCACCAGCATCACCACGGAGGGGCCGGGCACCTGACGGACACCCCACCAGATACACCGCGGAGGAGCGTACGAAGGCCCCACCCAATACAAGGGGGGAATACAAACTGCCGCCTATCAACATAACGTTACAAGACCCAAGGGCCTTCGTACGCTCCTCCGCGGTGTATCTGGTGGGGTGTCCATCGCATAACCGCCCCCCCCGTAGTGTTGCTGGTGGTGCTGGTCCTCCAGGGTTGTACGATGAGGCCTGTCGCCCCTGCGGTGTTGATTGCTTTGGCGATGTGGTGGGACTGTGTTTTCCCATTTTGCCACGTAGGTATTTGGTTCTTTTGTTTTATTTGCTCTAGCGTTGAATTTGATGTTGGGTAGTTTGCTGGTCCCGGCTGTGACTGTGGATGTGGTTCTGATTTTAGCAAGCTGAATCGGTTTTGTGATGTGATCGCTGGGGGCGAGGCAGTTCTTACGGCGCTTAGCGCTGTAGATGTCGCTGTTGGGTACAGCCGCTCTTCTTCTTATTTCTTCTGTATCGTAGAAGAAAAATCGGTCTCCGGGATTCAAACCTGGGTTCCGAAGGTTCGCAACCTAAGGCGCTAACCACTGGGCTACCGTCGTCCGACACTAGTTAGTGTCGAATGGTGGCATTTGCTATCGAGTGCCAGCACAGGCTCTTTTTTCCACGATACTACATCTATTACATTAACCTCTTAGGTAAGGTTGAATTTTGTGCGAGGCTGTTTCTCTGCACGGCAGAGTTTGACACGAACTACGCGTAAACGATACAACACTGCAATTTGTGGCGGATAATGCAGTTCTCTATGCAAGCACATTGGAACGTAGTTTTTGATAATTAAATTCTAATTTTTCTTAAAGATATGACGCATATACTTTAACATTAATAATTTAATTTAATAATTAATAATACAATGTAGTGTGATATACAGGGTGGTTGGTAACTGGTGGTGAGGTGGTATAGTGATAGGTGCGTAAGGAACTACTCTTGGTGTTTTTACGAACAACAGTTTATTAGAACTAATCAACAATCAGAGTTAACAATTAATAATCAACAATTACACTTAACAGACAACAGGTAACAACTAACAAATAACGATAGACACCGAGATGTCGTTCGACGCGTTGCTATCAAATAGGATCGAGGAGTTACACATTTAATGGCGCAAGACAGACTGACTCTGCTTTTGTTTTGGATCGCGCAGATCCTTCCCTTCGTAGCCCATCGATATCCCCACTAGCGTGCATTCATTAGATGTGCCGCCTGTGCTGGCACGTGTATGCTCTTCCGAGAATTCGGCGGAAAGAGTGTGAAGATATCGATGATACGTTGGGCACGTCGGTGTTGCGCTTTGGCGGCGTCGCGCTTTGTATCCGGAGCCGTTGAAAAGTTCCGTGGCCCGTGCCGCCACAGTACCCCCTTACCAGTGATAACGCTATATAAATGAAAAATATATAAATGTTACAGGCAAGGGTGTACGTTCGCCGGCTCCTAACGCCTATCCGAGACCCGCCTGAAACCGATCAGGAAATCGAACTCTCCTGCCCGCGCGTGTGGTGCGATGAACTCTTGAGTCCCCTTCGCTTTGTTCGTTTCGGGCACCGGGCGGTATTGTTACATTGCGCTTTTCCGTGCTATGGTGTTCAATATTGTCGTTAAAAAGAAATGCGGGTTTCAATCGGTCTATGGACACTATTACGTTTTTATTGTTTATTTTAATGCTGAAGGTCTTTTTTTCCCGCTCTATAACCTGATACGGCCCGTCGTAGGGTGGTTGTAAGGGATCTCCGATGGCGTCGCGACGCAGAAATACGTAAGGCGATGTTTCGAGGTCGCGGAACACGAAGGTTCTCTTTTCGCCGTGTTGCGTAATTGGATGAGGCCTGATTTTTCCTATTCGGTCTTTTAGGCGACTTGCGAATTCCGAATTGGCCTGTTGTTTCGTCGGTACAAAAAATTCTGCCGGCAATCGTATGCCGGTGCCATAAACCATTTCGGCTGCCGTCGCGTTTAGGTCCTCTTTCATAGCTGTTCGTATGCCTAATAGAACTATCGGCAAGATATCCACCCAGTTGCTCGTATCGTGGCATTTGATTGCTGCTTTTAGTTGTCGGTGGAGGCGCTCTACCATCCCGTTGGACGCGGGGTGATAGGCTGTCGTGCGCAAATGTCTGATGCCGAGCAACCGGCATAGTTCGTTAAATAGGTTCGACTCGAACTGGCGTCCTTGATCAGTCGTTATTCTTAAAGGCACGCCGAAACGAGATATCCACGTGGAAAGGAGAGCCGAAGCGACGGTTGCCGCCTCCATGTCGGCGATGGGAATGGCTTCAGGCCAACGCGAAAAACGGTCGATACACGTTAGACAATATCGGTAGCCTTTTGAATATGGCATCACGATAATGTCTATGTGTAAGTGTTCGAAACGGCCCGCTAATTCTCCGAATGTTCCGACGGGTGAGGATACGTGCCTGGTGACTTTACATTGTTGACACGGGATACATTGTCGTGTCCTATTTCGGGAGTCCTTGTTTATAGACGGCCAGACGAAACGCGTCGTCACCAGGTTTTGAGTGGCACGTATCCCTGGATGGGAAAGTCCATGGAGCGAATTAAATACGTCGCGCCGCAAGGATTTCGGTACGTACGGTCGTACAAAGTCACCCGATACGTCGCAATATATTTCTACGTCGTGATCGGGGAAACGTATTTTCTTTAACCGTAGCGCGGATGTACCGGAGTTGACGATGTTGCTTAGTTCTTTGTCGGCTTCTTGCGCGGCGGCGAGAGCTCGATGGTCCACAGACTTTCCTATCGCTTCGATGAGTGACAGAGCGTCGGCAACGTTATTGTCTAACCCCTTGATATATTTTATGTCGGTGGTGAATTGTCCGATGTAATCTAGTTGCCGGAATTGTCGCGGCGAACACTTATCAGGATCTTGGTTGAACGCATATGTAAGGGGTTTGTGATCGGTGTAAATTGTAAAATTTCTCCCTTCAATGGCGTGTCGAAATCGCTTTACCGCAGTGTACATAGCGAGTAATTCGCGGTCGTACGCGCTGTACTTTCGCTGCGCGGATTTCAACGGTTTGGTAAGGAAACCTAACGGCTGCCAAGAGTCGTTGACGCGTTGCTGGAGGACCGCTCCTATTCCATAGTCGGATGCGTCTACCGCGAGGCTAACAGGTGCGCCAGGTATCGGATGCGCTAACATCGTGGCGTTAGCGAGGGCGCGTTTCGACTCGCGGAAGCTGGCTTCGGATTGCTCTGTCCATTTGATGGGCGCGTTGCCCTTTTTTCCTCCTTTTAATAGGTCGTTTAGGGGTTGAAAAATTTTTGCGGCCCCCGGTATGAAACGTCGGTAGAAATTAATCATACCGAGGTACCTGCGTAGTGCTTTAACGGTCCCGGGGAGCGGTACTTCTACAATAGAGTCAACGCGTTCGGCTAGCGGCTTTATCCCGTCGGCGTTTACGGTGTGTCCCAAGAATGTGATTTCGTTCACACCGAATTCGCACTTTACTGGGTTGATGACTACGCCATACTCGTTTAAGCGTTCAAACAAAATCCGAAGGTGTTCGCGATGTTGTTCTTCGGTTTCGGATGCGATTAAGAAATCGTCTATGTAAGCGAACACGAAGTCCAGACCACGGGTAATTTCGTCAACGAATCTTTGACACGTTTGCGCGGCGTTTCGAAGCCCAAACATCATGTTGGTTGCTTCGAAAAGTCCGAAAGGTGTCGTGATCGCGGTTTTCTTAACGTCTTCTGGCGCGATCGGGATTTGGTGGTAAGCGCGGACAAGGTCGATTTTTGAGTAGACACGCTTACCGTACAGATGTTGCGCGAAATCTTCGATATGTGGTGGGGAGTACCTGTCGGGTATGGTGCAAGCGTTCAACGCACGATAGTCGCCGCATGGTCGTAGACTTCCGTCCTTCTTTGGGACGACATGCAGGGGTGATGCCCATGGACTCTTCGATGGCCGCATCACTCCTTGCTCGATCATTGTTGCGAAATCCGCCTTGACTTGCTTGAGACGATCCGGTGCGAGACGTCGAGGTTTACTGTAGACGGGTGGCCCGGGTGTGGTTTCAATATGGTGTACCACACTGTGTCGGATTTTCTCTCGTCCGAAGGCCGGTGGACGAGTTAGATCCGGAAACTCCGCCAAAAGTCGATGGTAGACCGATTCGCCGATTACGGTTTTGATGGATATTTCTTCCGTCGTGGCAGCATATCCCCTTGTTGATAATTGGGTTGTCGTGTCGAGGAGTCGTTTGTTTCGCGGGTCCACGAGCAACCCATAATGGCTTAAAAAATCTACGCCTATGATAGGCGTTTGAACGTCAGCAATTACGAAGTTCCACTTGAAGGCTCGTCTAAGGGACAGGTTAAGGCCAATCGCAGTGGTACCATACGTTGCGATGCGCGTCCCGTTGGCCGCGAATAGTTCGTACGCGTTTTTCTTGACGTGCCTATGAATTTTGCTGCGGGGGTATACGCTGATGTCGGCGCCAGTGTCTACGAGGAAAGAAATCTTCGTTCCCTTGTCCGTAACGAAGATGCGGCGGGATCTCAGGCCGTCGTCGTCTGCCGCGTCTACGGACGGCTGGTCTCGTTTCCCGACTTCCACGTGCATGGGAAACGACAGCTCCTCGCGCGTTCTCCGAACTTTGCATGATAGAAGCACAGACCGTCTTGCCGTGGCCGATCTCGCGAGCGCGAACGTCGGTGGTATCGCGAACGCGAGCGTGATCGTGATCGTGGTCGACGATGATTAATCATGCTCAACGCGTTCATCTGTGCCTGCAACTGTGATATTTGCTCGCTCAACACGTTGATTGCGGCGGCCATTGGTTCGTATGCTCCAGCGTTTTGCGCTGGTGGGTCCATTACTGCCGTTACCCGGGCGGTGCGCTGAAAATCCTCCCTGAATTCTTCAGCGATCAGGTCCGCCTGCCGCAATAACCTTTCTGGGTTCGAATCGTCGACTGCCGCGAGGATACGCCTGATGCGGGCGGGTAATCGGTTCCTCCACAGCGTGAGGGTAAAATCATCGGGCGTGGAGGGGCTGGAGAGTTTTTTTAGGTGTTGATAAAACTGGGATGGTTTTCTATCTCTCATCTCCTCGCTTTCCACCAACTTCTTTATCCGGGTCGCGTCCGTATCGGATAATTTGCGAATGAGCGCATGTTTTAATTTTTCGTAGCGTCCGATGTCTGGAGGGTTCGTCATTAGGTCTTCGACGTCTTGGAGCTGTTGATCGTTGAGGCATTTTGCCAGCGTCACATACTTAATGGTGTCTTCCGTAATTCGCGCTGCCTCGAATTGTCTCTCCAGAAGGGCAAACCATGCCGCCGTGTTCGTGGGCAGCAGTGGAGACATGCTGATCACCTGGCTGGCTATGGTTCCCTGTGTATTACCTTCCATCGTCGCGGTGCACTCAAAATCGGTGGTTAAAACGATAGCACTATCACTGTCACCTCTTTCACTAAATATTACGTCAAATCACGTCGGTAGTCACCAATTTGAGGTGGTATAGTGATAGGTGCGTAAGGAACTACTCTTGGTGTTTTTACGAACAACAGTTTATTAGAACTAATCAACAATCAGAGTTAACAATTAATAATCAACAATTACACTTAACAGACAACAGGTAACAACTAACAAATAACGATAGACACCGAGATGTCGTTCGACGCGTTGCTATCAAATAGGACCGAGGAGTTACACATTTAATGGCGCAAGACAGACTGACTCTGTTTTGGATCGCGCAGATCCTTCCCTTCGTAGCCCATCGATATCCCCACTAGCGTGCATTCATTAGATGTGCCGCCTGTGCTGGCACGTGTATGCTCTTCCAAGAATTCGGCGGAAAGAGTGTGAAGATATCGATGATACGTTGGGCACGTCGGTGTTGCGCTTTGGCGGCGTCGCGCTTTGTATCCGGAGCCGTTGAAAAGTTCCGTGGCCCGTGCCGCCACAGTGGTACAAGCGGAAAGGGGGTGATTCTACGCGAAAAAGGAAGTCGAAAATATAGAATAAAAATTTTTTCGTTTGAGGCTTTGTTTTCGAGAAAATCGACTTTGAGTTTTCGCTCGGTACGCGTGCACTTTATCACGCCTCGTTATAACGGATCTCACTGTAGATCGTTGTCTCGATGGAAAAATTAAAAAAAAAATTTTTTATTCTATATTTTCGACTTCTTTTTTCGCGCGGGGGCACACCCACACCGAGCTTTCCTCCGTAATGAGACGAGAACACCTGAACAGAAATAGACAAAACTATAGAATAGTGAACATCTCTCCGATCAGTGTAAACCTGTGCTGTGAAATAAAGACAATAGTTGTGTTACGACTCAGCTATTTTATTTCATCTGTGGCGGATCTTTCTCCGCCTCTTTTCATCCGCCTCATTGGTGACCACCGACAACGAACACGCACCTTTGGAGAAGGAGTCAGGAAAGGAGCCAACCACCGACGACGACCAAGCCAGGAAGTGATGTAGCCATTGCAATAGTTCATGGGCATCACCTCCAGCAGCACGTCAGAGGAGGCGACAACCACCTCGTCCCCACGACGATCAGCCTTCCATCATCGACGACGAGCCATTCCCTCTAACTTGTATCGCGCTATATAGCTTTGGGGTCACGCTATAGCGCTAGGGAGAGGCTGTGTGGCGGATCAGTATCAACAGGACGCCGACAGGTCGAGGCATCAACGCGGCGCAACACCTCCCGGGCGATCCGCGGGTACCAACCGCCAACACTAGAGGGCTACGACGACAACGAGTCTGTCTGTCTAACTCGCTAGCGGTCGAATATACGAGCGATTGATATAAATACCGCACCTAGCGAGACTCCCTCTACGTCTAAGGCAGGGACTACCGGGCATAGCCTTACTGACGAGTCCACCGGTAGTCCCGGGACGAAACGCACAACTCTCACTCTCTTTTCATCCGCCTCACATCAACCAACCCTTAGGTTTACGTGACATATGCAAGGCCGTCTCAACAAACACCATCGTATGTACTAAGAAAAAAGAATATGTGGTTCCATGCGACGATGAAAAAATATTCACGCTAGTACAATTGACATGCCAAGTACTGAGGATTAATGTTAAATCTAAATTCCACTGAATCATTATCGTTTCTCTAAAGGAGATATAATAAACAATCAATTTCTTTTTTTTAGGCAACATACTGTAATATCGTAGAATAGATTTGAATTAGAGATCGGTTGAAAATAGAAAAAACCGTGTACGTCGTCCTTCTGTGGTTCGTTTACATTTAAGAGCGCCTATGTGACTAAAGTCACCTAGTTCTTACAGAGATATGAGAAAAACAAGAAACAACGTTAGAGCAGAAGGACGGTTTCGTGTTTCAAGGGCGGACGACCGAGAGGTCAGAGTATGCGAGTCGAAAAGCGAGTGTGTTGCGAGAGTCAGAGCTAATTGAGTCGTTGAAGAGTAGAGTTGTTAGAGGTTTCGAGTTGTCGAAGAGTAGAGTCGTTAGAGGTTTCGAGTTGTCGAAGAGTAGAGTCGTTAGAGGTTTCGAGTCGTCGAAGAGTAGAGTCGTGAGAATTGATAGAGTTGTTAGAGAGAGAGAGAGTGTGTGTGTTAGATTCGTTGTGACGAGAGTGATCAAATAACTGTAAAGTTATTTGATATAGATACGAGTATTGCATTTAGTTTCCGTTAAATAAATATCGTTCTCTGTCCAATTTATATCTGTATATTCAGTTTAATATTAATAAATTGTAAGTAATCGGAAAAAAATTTCTATCCTTATTTTTCGATATTACAATACAATTAGTTTCACTATTGCACGATTTTGTCGATAAATTCTTGTCAATGCTAGTGTGCAACTAAACAGGGCAGATCCCTAACTTTAAGCTTAAATACATAGGTTCTTGTATATGCTAAACTGCAACCAAACAGGGCAGATCTCTAATTTTATAGGTTCTTGCACATGCTAGCTTTATTTAATCTCAGCACTTGACCGCATGGTGTAGCACTAATCCGGAAACAAGCAGAATCATAAGCGTGAGCACTCTTGTTTCTTCTCTGTTAGTGCCATAACATTGATACACAATCTTTAATTTTAAAAAACGCGCTTTCTGTACTATAATAAAACCGTAAAAAGATTTGGTTTTCATTTCACTTTACTATTTTATTTACTTTGATTTTGGGATGTTAAATGTTCCGGAATATATGATATTGTTTAGTAGGTAATATCATCTGATATATTTTTATTATGGAAATGTGAAATTTCTGTGCTTTTTAAACGAAAAGAAGAGAAACTGATTTTACGTAGAAATAAATAAATTATAAAAAGGTGTTCAAAATGAATCAACGAGTCAACAAATGTATTCGAACCTATGAAAGAAAAAAATGTAAAGGAGCTGTAGTTCCAGTACCAAAAATGGTTATTTCGTCTTTAGATATTATGAAGAGCAGAAATCATGTTTTATTAAATGATAATTCAAATATAATTAAAGAGAAAGATGTTGATAATGATTCTATGTATAATGATCCTTTTGAGACAACATTTGATAGACTAATTAAAAATGCAAGGTACGAAATTTTATTATTGCTTTATTATATTACAATTATTAATAGAATTGTTTGTTTAATAGAATTCCACCACCTATGCCAAAGGCACATAATGATACAATACTACTAACTAGTTCAGATAGTAAATCTGAAATAAACAATCACCAATCTTCATTGCATAAAACATTAAGTTTTAACACAAAACCAGTTTCTAAAAAACACAGAAAGATAAAAGTGCATATTACAAAGAAAACAATGTCTAAGAAAAATGTATCTGAGTTTAAAAATAATGGAGAATCTAAAGTAGGTTTGATATTATAAAGTATATCTACATAATGTTGAATTTACATTAAAATTACATTATAAGTTAATATATACACATATTAAAAGTATTAGTAATAAATATCCATATATTATTGAATAGGTACAAGAAGACTTATCTTATAAAAAATATAAATTACGTAAAACGAGAAATAAAATGACGAATAAAATAAAAACGAGTAAAATGCCATTTAAATATTCATATATCAAACAATCTAAAAAAAATTATAATAAAAAATATTTTGTAAAAAACAGCGATAAAGCTTGTAATATACAAAGTGATAAATCTTGTAACAATGTGGAGATAAAACCATGTTTTATTAATTTAGACAGATCTGCTGTATCAAAATGGAATAGTAAGTTAGATACAATAGAAAATAATTTACTAAAAGAAAATGATCAATTATTAGACCAACATTCAATTAGTGGAATCAGTATTGATAATTTAAAACATGATGAAGCAAAAATAAAACATTGTACTATTAAACTAGAACGATTAGGAACAAATCCATACATAGCACCACTTGATTTTAGAAAAAAATACGAAAATGTATTCAGTAGTACACCTAATGGTAAACCTGTTAGATCAAATGCTCATTTAATATCTTTATCACCAATTCCACTTAAATATTTTGAAAAATTGAAGGATTCCACAATATTGTCAAGCAACATCTCATTTAATGAAAATAATGAAATTTTATTAAAATCTAAACTAATAAGTGATGATTTGTGTAAAGGAACAAATATAATAAAAAAATATAAAGATGAACATAAGTCATCTAGTTATTTAGCAAACACATCTAATTTTAGTAAG
The DNA here is from genome assembly GCF_011952205.1 of Bombus bifarius. Taxonomy (NCBI): domain Eukaryota; kingdom Metazoa; phylum Arthropoda; class Insecta; order Hymenoptera; family Apidae; genus Bombus; species Bombus bifarius. Next base: position 773,974 of record NW_022885576.1, read on the forward strand.
TATAATTTCGATCAATTTGAAAATATAGATAATAAAGATGTAGATTCATTGATTAAACTTAGTTATAGCGAGAATTGTGATCAGAAAGAATTTTTAACAAAAAGAGATTCGGTTCAAAATGTTCCAAGAAATATAATTGAAAAAAATAATATACCAGATAAATCAATATTAACAGAAGAATATAAAACTTCAAATGTTAAAATAGATAAACATATCTTAAGATTCTCTAACGATGCAAATATGTCACGTTCTTTATTTGATGATACCAATGGAAGTATTCAAACTCCATTAGGCAACGATATTGGAGTAAATGATATAGTAAAAATATCTATTAATAATTTAGTGATAAATGAAAAAAGTACTGTATTAAATAATAAGAGGCACTCTGATTTTGTTAAATTAAATAAAACATCTACTGCAAATATAAGTACTGATAAAAAAGTAACATTCAATAAGTCACAGGAAGAATTACCTGCAACTTCAGTGCCAATTAAATTGACGAAATCAGATTCATCATCTGATGATAAAAACAATGATATAGCAAATGTAGATGGAAAAATTCTGTCAAGCAGAGACAGTGTATTAAGTATAAACCATTCTTCTGTAGACAGTAGTAGAAAATGTGGTGAATCTCATGTAGTTTTGAAGCAATTGCAAGATTCCATTAGAGTTACAAAAAGAAAAAAATATACTAAATGGGATCTTGATTTAGTTAGTATTGCAGAAGATTGTGATAATAGTACAGAACTGAAGAAAAAACAGATACATTTAGAAAAGACAAACACTGAAAGAGAAATGATATCACGAAAGGAATTATCAGTTTTAGAAAATATAACGGAGGAATGTACTAATAATGCTCATAGAGTAGTTGGAGAACCTGTTTATTTAAAACCAGGCAAATCTTGGGCAAGATCTTTGTCAATTTTGCACAATTTACAAACTAAATTTAATCTGGATAAATTATCTGTTGGCAAAGGTAAAAAATGGAGATATAGTGTTCAGGATATTTTAAATATGCAAACACAAGGTAATTATGCAATGATTAAAAAGACATTTTTCATACATTTTTTAACTAAAACTTTTTGATTTAATAGATTATACATTATATTGATTTTGTTGGAATGTTAACAGAGAAAATTTAATATAATACATATATGATTATGCAAACATTTGAATGTTGTGTCTTTATTTGACAAAACAAAATATTACTGTAAAATTCATTAACCTGAAATATTAATATTTTATGTTTTTTATGATATAATATACATGGTTCATTTCATATTTTATACTTTTTATATATTTTTTATTTTTTAAGTATTCCTTACTTTAAAATAAGTTTTCATTCTAAAAATGCTTTTCTATTTAAAAAATAGACAAAATATACATTATTTTGTAAATATGTTGTAAATGGGTAGGTCTTAAAAGTGTAATATAAATAACAATTTTCTAAATATATATTATAATGATATTAATTCAATTTTTCATATATGTAGGAATTATACAAAGCTGCATAAAAAAGAATGATAGTAATACAAAATTACGAACAACCAATGAGGTAATTAATAAATCAGAATATGAATTGATTAATAACAAAGGTAAAACTTGTGATTCCACCAATCTCACACGTGTTTCAAAAAGGATATCAGTTCGTGTAGTTCCAATTCATAAAACAGTGAAATCTATTGAAGATGCATCATTTCTTGAAGTCTATGGTATTGTTCCTGTTAAGAGTCAGAGATTTACATTATTAAATAGTAAGTCATATCATTAAATTTAATTTTTAATAATGTTTTTATCATTATATTCATATATCTGCATACAGATCCTCAAAAATCTTCTATATGTAACATTCAAAATAATGATATCCAAGTTACTGAAGAACATGTAGTTTCAACAGCTAGAGAAGTTATTTTACAAAGATGTTCACAAAAAGATTATATACCATTTACAACATACTTTTCTGATTCGTAAGTATATGTATATATAATGAAATTGTTAGAGAATAGTAATATAATAATTTGTTTAGATACCTGGAACACTGTCGAAAAATTGGAGAAGGTGTATATGGTGAAGTTTTTCTTTATGAGCAAGAAAATAAAAAATCTGTTATAAAGATTATTCCTATAGAAGGTAGTGATTGTGTAAATGGAGAACCACAAAAGAAATTTCATGAGATATTATCAGAAATTGTAATTGCAATGTAATTATAATTACAATTTGTTAGTTATAATGAATATTAAAATTCATTATGATACTAATCTTTTAATAAAAATAATTTTAGGGAATTACACAATTTAAGATTCAACACCAGGTACAATACTGATGGATTTGTAGAAGTAAAAGATATTAAATGTATAAAAGGAAAATATCCAGAAAGACTTATAGAATTGTGGAATATTTATGATGAAGAGAAACATTCTGATAATGATTGTCCATCAATGTTTAATGATGATCAATTATACATTGTTCTCGAACTTGGACATGGAGGTCAAGATTTAGAAGCGTTTGTATTTAATACTGCAGAGGAAGCTCATATTTTGTTCATACAGGTTATTATTATAATGTGCCTAATATTATAAGAATTTTAAGTATATTAACATTCATTTCTAAGTTTCATTGTCATATACGAATTATTGTGACTTTCTTTCATTTTTAAATACATACAACTAATCTCATATGATAATTAAACCAGCAAGTCAACTTACATTTAATTTCTCATCAACCTGAATAGTTATATTTAATGTTTTTTAATAGGCTGCATTAGCATTAGCAGTTGCAGAAAAGGCTATTGAATTTGAACACAGAGACTTACATTGGGGAAATATATTAATATCATCGGCAAATGAAAATTATGTACATTATAAGATTGGGCAAAAAAACATTGAACTAGTTAGTAAAGGTGTGAAGGTATACACAAAAGACAATTTTCAATTCTAGCTAAGTGTGAGATTTCTCTTTTTAAATTAAATTGAAAAACATATTTGAATTTCTGCCTTTAGGTGTCTATTATAGATTTCACCCTTTCAAGAGTCAAATATCAAGGATGTAGTGTATTTAATGACCTCGCATCAGATCCTACACTGTTTACAGCTCAGGGCGAATATCAATTTGAAATATATCGTTTGATGAGGGATAAAGTTAAGTAAGTTTTTAAGTATATTAATTTCCATATATTAATTTTCATTATTCACTTATTAAATTGCGTATTTATTGTTTGCGCATTATTTTAGGAACAATTGGCAAGCATTTGAACCCTATACAAATATTTTATGGCTGCATTATACTTTAGATAAAATGATCACAGCAGTTAGATATAAAAAGAAAAACTTAAAAATTCATAAAAATGGTATAACAAAACTTAAAGAACTAGAAAACGAAATTTTGACATATAACAGTGCCTTTGACTTTGTAACAAATTGTGATAAAATCGTTAATTTATTACGTATTAATTCGAAATCCGAAGTAACTTCTGTATAACAAAGAAAAATATAGAAGTTGCAAAATGTAAAATATGAGTAGCAATATAAATTTTTTAATATCTGTATGTTAATAAATATTAGAAAAATATGTAAGTTTAATAATATTATATTAAATGTATATTTTTATTGTTTTTATATGTTTGTAACATGTCCTTCAAAGAATAAATCTTTATTGCAGTATTTAAATATTCTTTACATATAGTTTAATTTCAAATTAAAAAATATATTTGTTTCTAAAAAGATACAATGTACTCTTTAAATCATTTGTTCTATATAAACCAAATTTTTATTACAAATAATGAGATTTTATATTTTTTATAAAAATTTATTGCAATTACTTCTCATTTGAATATTAAACGTTTAGTTTTATATGTGTTTATATGTTTGTTACGTGTTTAACTTAAATGTATATCATTAATTACGTAATTTATAAGATAATAAATTATAGTAAGGAAGTCATTACAATGTTAAAGTTCAGAATAAACATCTTATAAAAAATCTTTACAAATTTATTATTTAAGTAAAAGAACGAATATTTTTTTTTAAATTAAAGAAATTTATCTTGAAAGACTTCAATAATATTAATTCGTAGGAAATGTAGTATATTCATATATATTACTCAATTTATGGTATGCACTACACTGATTAATAAAATTCCATCTTTGTTGATCAAACTGAAAATAAAAGTTTGTATTAGAATAAAATAAATATAACTAAAAAGAAAAACAAATTTAAATAAATATACAGTGAAATCTTTTTCAATTTGTTTGTCTTTCTTAGATTTGTTTTCTAATTCTGGAGATTTTTCTTCACCATTGTGGTACCTATAACATAATTTTTATGGTACAGTTTAATGATATTTAATGCAGGGTGATATATTTAACAATTTACCCAAAGTTATGTCCCAAATTTGATTTATAATCTTGTGTTTGTAAAGTTTGATACTTTTGAGCATCACCCAAAAATGGCATAAATTGCCATTGATTTTGTATGTGTGAATTTCTTTCTTTCGAAATTGATGATATTATTCTTTTGTACATTGATTCTTTAAATAATATATCAATGGAGTTATATTATTTATTACTTATTTTAAATATTATTTGTATTACCTTCTTCATGTACATTTGTGGGTAGAATTTGGAATTTTTTCTCCACTTCATTTAGTGTTGCATAAAATTCCTCTTGAGCATTATCATATAAACATTTATTTTCGTTTTCCATATGAATCACATCAGAGCTGTTGTTTATAATTACAGTTATCTGTTCATGTAGTCCCATTAATTCTTTCATATTCAATGACTAAAAGCATGTAATTATCCTCAATTAAATGTTTCATTACATGAATGTGCAGTTACATACTAATAACCAATTTTCTGAGTCAAATATTTTTTCACTCTTCATGTCATCTTCAAATTGTTTTTGCAAAATTTCAACGTTTGCTTTGTGCCTTTCACAAACTGCATTTAAACTACTGTCATAGTTTCTTTTCATTAACATTATTTTGTCTTGATATTCTTCCATCTGAGACTATGTAACATTGTAAAAGTATTAAAGTAAAAGTATCATCTAATATAAAACAGTTGAGCATAATGTAGTAATAGAAATAATATACTTGCTATAATAATATTAAGTAATAGCTACTTTAAGGATAGCACGAAGCTCAGCATTTTCTTGTACTAAATGTTTAATAATTTCTTTAGGATGCTTTATTTCACCATCTCTATTCATTATTTCATTTTGGTTTTCATTATGTTCACTTTTCATATGTTCTATCTTATACCTCATCAATAAATTATTTGGAGAATTGGATCGCTCAAATGTTATACAATTATTTTCAGGCACTTCTTTTATATTTACGTTATTCGACAATTGTACATCGATTTTTTCTATTTCAGTTTCTTTTACTTCTCGTTTTTGATCTTTATATTCTAGTTTGAAATTTTTTATTCTATTATTTACAGTTAACTCTATTATTTCATCTTGATGAATCTAAAAATAAAATAGATATATAGATATAATACATAGTTAATAAGAAATAAAACATATCTCAAAAACTACTAACTATGTACTGATCATGTAATTTTTTAATAAATTTACTATTCGATGAATCTTTTTCTAAATTAGATAGATTTTGAAGACTTAATAGTCTTTCATATATTTGATTGGAAAGAGTATACAATTTGCTTTTTAGATTTTCTTCCATTACTTCATTATGTAGTCTAATTAATAATTCAGAGTTTTCATTTTTCCAATATTCCACATTTTTTTCTAATATTTCATTTTCATGTAGATATATGTCTAAGCTATTATCAAGTTTTTTGTTACTATTTTGATCATTTATAAGTTGTGTTCTTAGATTACTGAGTTCAACCTTCAATTTTTTTTCATATTTGTCCAATTTTGTAAGATCCTCTTGCATTGTATATATGATATTAATTTTATCATTTTGTTCAGTTAGGGATACAATTATTAAATTCATTTCTATAAGTTTATGTTCAACATCTTTCAGTTTTTCATTTAATAAAATATTTTCATCTTCCAATTTTATGATTTCATGATGTTTTTGTTCCATTGCATTTTTGTATTTACCAATTTTTTGTGACAAAATATTATTACTTGCATCAATTTTATTTTTCAAGGTAGTTATAGCTTCTTCTTTTGTAGAAATGATCATATTGGATTGAATAATATTCTTTTCTAATTCATAATTTTCAAATTGTAAATCACTCAATCTGCAAAAGATGTTAATGATTAAAAGATAATATAAAATAATAATTAATATTATAAAAAATATTTCTTCTTTTATAAAACAAATAGAAGCATTACCTTTTCTCTATTTCTTTAATTTTATTTTCTAAAGTAGTCTTTAGGTTTTTAGTTTCAAGAAGTTCACGAACTTGCTCTGATAAATTTTTAATTTGTTTAGTTTTTATTATTAATTGTTTCTTACTCTCACAACATTCTTCTGATAATCTATTTGTTATATTTTCTAAATTCTTGTTTTCTTTTTTTAATGCATTACAATCTTTATCATATATAAATAAATCACTTTTAAGTATCTCAAGTTGTTGTTCTAACTTCAATACATGATCGTCCTTTTTATTAAGTGCCGTAGTTATTTTTGATAACTGTTCTTTAATTTTTATATTTTCTTCATTTAAGCCAATACCTTCTCCTCTTTGCTGTTGCACTACTTCTTTCAATTGAGCTATTTCTAAATTTTTTCTTTTTAATTCGTTCTGTTGTTCTTCTATTGTTCCAGTTATCTGTATGTGTTGATCTCCGGCACCTTAACATAATTTTTCGTGTAAAAAAGCAATACTGCATATATAGTTAATATTTATTATAATCGTGGAAGGAATTAATTATTTAGAAATACTGCTATTAGTAAATAATTAGAATACTACAAATATATAATTTTATACATAAAATATAACTGAAATTATAATACAATGCAATTTAAACATTTAAAAATTACCTTGTAAAGCTGTATTTATTTTATTGATACAAGATTTCAAATGTATTTCGATCGCTTTATTAATTTTTTCATCATATAAATATGTTTCCTCTGTATGTAATATTTCATTTAATAACTGATACAAAATGTTTTCAATAAATTCATTTATCTTATTTTGTATGTGTAATAGATCATTAGGAAGCTGTTTAATACAAGAATCATATTTCTTATTTTCTTTTTTATGCTGATTATATAATTCAGAAATTAGTTGTTTCTTCAAAGTTATATCTAGCAAAAAAAATTAATATGCTGATATACATATACATATACAGGTGTAAAAACGCAAACCAAAAGATTAAATTACCTTGAGAAACATTGATAGCTGATTGTGTATCTTTCATAATTTTATAAAAATAATAAGTTTGTTGAATCATGACAGGACGTTCGATTTCTACATATATTTGTAACTTTTGTGTAAGAGAACGTAACTTAATTAAAAAATGTGTAAAATATTCAATGATTTCCTTTTCTATATTATCTATGACATCTTTTCTACTTAATTTAATGGTATAATTGTGGTATTCCTATGAAATGTTGTTATTTGTTTTCAACAAATTATAATATGGCATTAAAATAAAATTATAATGTTAAATAAAATAAAATTAAAATATTATAATATGTTGTTATTTTTTTTAAGTAAAAGATTGGGCCAATGAAATGTATTACCTTTTGAAGTCCACAAGAATCTAAATTATTTGCTATTTCACTTAATAAATTTTTATTATTAACTGTGTTAGAAATATCGTCAAATTCTATTTCATTTGAATTAGTCATATCTTGCTTTACATTGAATGCAACTACACTGTCTTCAACTACATATACAAAATATTTACATATATATACGTATGTATAATTATACATAATATATTATATATTACATATGTATTGCATATATTATATATTATATAAATATATATATAATATTATTATGATATTATATAAATCATATAATATTGATTTCACGTATAATATAGAAAATGTGTGATGTGTGGCTCATATATATATAAGTATATAATGCACTATATATTATTATGTATGTTTTAAATAACAGCATTACTTGTATTTTTTGAATCCACTTCAGAGTCACAAGAGAGTTTTTCACAAATCATATATTTTAAATTTTGATCAAAGAAGGTTTCTAGTTTATCATTTTCTATATAATGCTTTAGATCTCCAATTTGTTGTAAGAGATTTTGACTTTCTATTTTATAACTTTGAAATCTTGCTATAATGATGTTTATATTATACAGTATATTATTTGCTTCTTCACCAATATCCAAGCTACATTTTGAACAATTACAAATTTCTTCACAAACGCCATTAAGCTCTTCCAAATTATTTAGGACATATTTTAACTTATTGAAAAAATCACTAATTTCTTGTTTCATAGAAACCAATTCCTCTTTATGTTGAGCAATTTTAATATCTTTATCCTGAATTTCAGTTTTTAAAACTTCTAACATATTCTTTGTCTCCATCTAACGTAATTGACATTATAATTATTCATAATCGTGTAAATGTATATAATTATGTGTGAATAAAGCGTTTAATAAATATAATAAAAATAGTGTACTTGTTCATTATATGAAATAGACAGTTCTTTGATCACTTTTAACAGTTGATTTAGCTTTTCTTCTTGATTTGTTAATATACAATTCTGTTCATAATTTTGTTTTTTAAGTTCGTCTCTTTCTTCTAAGACATTCTTTAATTGATCTAGTGTTATATTATATTTTTCTGCTTTTTCTACTAGTTGTTCCATTTCTTGTATCTTTTTCTGCAATACAGTAAGAATATATAATTTTTTATTTGAAAATTAATCCTTGATATTAGATATGTGTGATAACTAACTAAGAGTAACTCTTTTTCTAATCGTAATGTTGTTGTTTCTTTGACATACAACTGAAGTTTTTCAATTTCTTCAGAATATAAATAACAACTTTCACATTTCTCATTTAAATCTTGTTTGAGTTGTTCCATTAAATATTTATAACTATAGAGCTAGAAAAAGAAAAGGAGATAGAATTTTCAAAGTGGAATAATATAAAGATAATATATAAAATAATATATAAACATATTACCTTCTTTTTCAGATCCTCTACTTCGCAATTACGTTCATGATCCAATTTATATAATTTTTCATGTAACATCTGCATAATTATTATCAAGTATTATTACTGGCACTAGTGAAATGCGGATTGATGGAGAGGTGGAATATCTATTGGTAAGAGAGTGAAAGAAAGAAATGTAACCTTTGTGGGGACAATTACGGAAATTTAGAGCACATGAAAAAAGAGTGGAATTACAAAGTAGGTTTGGTATAGGAGAGATAGCCAACAAAAGAGGAAAAGATAGGGTTGTCAACTTGGTGAGGAAATTGGGAAAGAAAAAAAGAAAAGAGTGAAGAGATATGTAGGTAAAGATTTGTGCAATAGATAACAGAAAATAGACATATAATAATAATTAATAATTAAATAGATGATAGAAAGTAAATATGTGATAGTAAAATAAGAGTAAAATAAAATTGTGTGTCTGAGTGAGTGGATGTGTGTGTAAATGAATAAGTGAGAACACAAAGAAATAGAGAAAATAATTCTGAACCAAATTCCTTTTGACCAGGAGACTGAAAATGAACTACTACTATTATTAGGTATTAATAGACTTCAATTTTGTCATACGACATACTTTAGTATTATTCTACAAAATTGTATTTTATATACTTGCTTTGAGATTTCCTTGTTGAGTGTATATGCAACTTTCTTTTTCTTTTAGTAAAACTTCCAAATGTTTATTCATATCATGTAATTCTTCTAACTCAGCATCTCTTACCTAGAAATTAAATACGATTGTATAAATTATAATATAACTATATAAATTATTAAGTTAATATATCATACACAGAGTTCATTTTTCAAAACTATAATTTCAGAATCTTTCTGGATGATAATCCCTTTATGAACGCTATTATGTAGATCAAAATCAGATTCTGTTTCCATTTCAGTGTCAGACTCAGTTAGACTTTCAATATCTTGTGAACTATTACTGCAAGAAGCATCACATTCAAAACTTTGTTCCTTGTGATTATTTGTTTGTGAACTATTTTTGTCTAGATCTGCACTGTTATCTTCATTACTGAATTTTGATGTGAATGATGTTTGTGACATTGCCTAGACAGAATAATATTTATATAAAAATATATTGTTTAAATGACAAAAAGCACAATTATTTTCATACAGATATTGTTATAATTTTGTTTAGATATTTATCAACTTCATCGTCAATTTGTATTTCTATATCATGTGTTTCTGTGTTTACCTGTAAGTAAATATTACATTTATTTAAATAATTTTAATTATAGTACTAATAGATTGATTATGATATAATGATACTACTTGTACAGCTACATCAATATATTCTATCCAAGATGATGTCTCTTTATTGTAATCTACAAAATTAAGATACAAATGAGAATTTAGAATATAAAAAATTTTTAAATACCTTTTTGTATCATTTTACCTGCAGACGGAAGTGATCTTACAGTAGACCTACATGATGGTATTAAATTATAATTTTTCAAAGATGGATCAAACATAGTTAAAGAATAAGAATATAATTGATTATATTGGTTTGTTATAGCTGATACATTTCTTGTGTTAGATTGTGAATTTCTTTTACAAGGTGTATGGATTGATAACAAATTTGACTGAATTATAGGACCTGATTTACTGATATTGAAAAATGCACCTTTTAGAACTCCAGTTGTATAATTGTTTTTCTGTGGTAATTCTTTTATTTTTGAAATATTATCCTAAAAAATAATATGACATTATTAAGTTACTTTTAACTTTAATTTTAAGTTATTATATAGGAGACTAATATACAAAGTAAATTGTTTAAAAACTCACTAAATTTTGTAACTGTTCTTCTTGTTTAGTGGTAAGTTTAAGAGTTTTATATTTTTTAAGTTCTTTTTTAACTATCTGAAGTTCATTTTGTGCTTTCGGATTGAGTTGAATAATATTATCAATAATTACATTAAATGGTATTATTTTTCCCATCTGCAAGATACATAGTGAGAATGTTTTTCTTTGATATGAATATTTTGTTTAATTGAATACGTACTGATGAGTCATGTTCATTAAGTTCACGAAAGTAACGTGAATTTTCTAGAGAATTTGGACTCCATGCTCTGATATCTGAACAAGAATCATGTAATTTTAATCGACCTTCTAAACGTTTCTTCGGTAAAACATAGTCACCATACATCAAAGGTGTTCCTGAGTTATGTTTACTAGCTAAAAAAATTCGAGGTCCATGTTCTACATAAGACATATTTACTTTTTTTTCGCTCAAAAAATGAGTAACATTAATTATTATTACTGTTAACGGATCTGAATCTAAAATTCTTTTTAAAAATATAATATAATATAAAATAAATTGTATTATTTATTTGATTGTTTTTATTTATATACTATAGTAACTATTAAGAAACAAAATGCAAAGTAACATAAATGGTGATCAATAAAATCTATGTAGTTATATAATAAAATATTTTATTTAGAGTTACTGATAGGTAATATTAATATAACAAAGATTTGTCGGTTTTATCGATGTTATGAAATAGACATACAGGCTTTTGAAGTGCAGAAATTATTATTACATAGTATAATTTTTCTTCGAAATAAGCAAGTGGTTTCTGACTCGAAATAAGTAATCCGCTATCCCCTCTTCTTTATTTGAACTTGTCGACAGAATGAGAGATCGGTGAAGGAATAATAGGTTTGTGAAAGCGAGGAGCCATAAATTTTTGTGGTCTAATGAACAATGACAGCGTTTAGTAAAAGATGAATACAATATATATAATGCTTTCTCACTTTAGCATTAGCGATCCTGACGTCTTATATGTAATCGTCTTATATGTACGTCTTGGCTAATCACTTTCTGATTTGCCGCTATGTCAAGCCTCTCGCTCGTTTTCAAGAACAAAATCATTCAAGAACAAAATCAAGCAGAATAGCATATTTGACTCTTAATAAGCAATTAATCGGACCCGAGTGTGTTGTTTATTTAGAGGCAAAACTGTATATAAATATAATTAAAATTATGAGCATTATTTTACCTTTTTCATAATTTTACCTTTTATTTCAAAAAATTACATTTATAGATTGTAAAATGTAATTTCAATTTACATGCTTCATGTAAATGTATGTTGATGTCTTACTAGTTTATCTTCAGTTATCAATGAACAGAACGTTATCTTAATTTATGATTAAAAAGTGTTTAATCTTATCAATGACATACAATAAAAGAGGTATAAAACAAAAGTCTGTAATATAAGCAGATATTGCTCTGTAGTATTTAAGTAATTTGTTACAACTATGTGTATTTTATTTATTTATCGTAATCCTGATGCTGATTCTGAGTCATATCGATTGATTTTGGTCTCAAACCGAGATGAAGATTTTAAACGTCCAGCATCACCAGCACATTATTGGGAACACCATCCATTATGTTTAGGAGGTAAGTTAAAGCTATGTACATTTGAAATTAATTACATGCTAAATTTATATATATAGTAATGTACATTTGAAATTAATTACATGCTAAGTTTATACATATATATAGTAATATATATGTATATATTGTACAAAATGTTTATCTTAATATATTATTGAATAATTAATTCCAAATTAGAAATCATTATAATTTATATTTTATTAGGTACTGATATGGAGCCTGGAAAAGAAGGTGGGACTTGGCTAGCTATGTCATTAACAGGAAAAGCTGGTGTTGTTTTAAATTTATCTGATGAAGCAAGTTTAACTAATATACCAAAACAAGGACGAGGATTTTTAGTGCCTAATTTTGTTACATCAAATGATTCTGCAGTTTCATATTTAGACAAATTATATAAGAAGAATAATGAAAATCAAATATATAATCCTTTTATTTTGGTTTTAATAGATTTACAGTATGTGAATAAATTTATAATATTTTTATAATCAAAAAATCTTAATAATCAAAGTATAATATATATATATACTTAATATATAAAATATATTATATACTTAAAAAATATATATTTATATAAATTTATATATATATTTTAATAATATACATTTTCTTTAATTAATATATAAATTAATTAAAATTTTAATATATATTTTAATTCATTTAGGAATGCAGATGTTAAGTATCTGAGCAGTTCTCATAATTCAACAGGACCTAATTCAAGTCAAGACAATATCTTAGGTTTTGGTAATAGTGGTCTTGATATTCCATATAAAAAAGTTGAAGCAGGAAAAGAAATTTTCAAAAATATTGTTAAGGATATTAAGGTGTCAAGACAAATGACTCTGATTGAAGAACTTCTGAAATTTTTGAAATCAAAAGAAAGGTATGCATAATTTTTTAAACAATTATAGTTTATGTTGTTATTAACACATTATTCTTTTAATTTCCAGATATTTGCCAGATCCTGAATTGCAAAAACGTTGTTCAAAAAGATATAAGGAACTCAGCTCAATCTTTGTATCAACTGATGGATATTGTACACGAACTCATTCTATTTTGTTGGTTAATGGAAACAATGAACTAACATTCGTTGAAGAAACACTTATGCCAAATTTAACATGGAAACGTCAAATATTTAGTAACAAATTAATACGTAGAAATTGACAGTGATAATAAAAATAATTGTAAACGATATTTATATAGTTAATATTTTACTTAATTAATAATTATATTATTAGTTTATAACATTTGATATAATGTTAAATGTAAATACACAATTCTTTGGACGTGTATAAAAGTACATGTACAAAGTACACAAAGAAGTATTATAATATAAATTTGTTATTATAAAAATATGTTGTTTTATGCTATTTAGGTTTAGTAGAGTTATTTTTTTAAATCTTCTGTATAAAAAATATTATGACACATCATTTTCATCAACAAGGTCATCACTCGAATCGCTTTCTAATATATCTGACGATACGTTAGTTGTATCATCAGCTATGTTAGAATTTGGTACAGAGCTTTCTTCTGATGATAAATTCTAGAAATATCAGTAAGTATATAAAATACAATTAAAATATGATACATTAAAAGAGTATATATTTCAAAAAATACAAACCTGAGAAAAAATTTCTTGACCTTCTAAGTTTTTGTTAACAAGATTACCCATCCAAAAAGCAGTAGGGCTATTGTTAAGAACTAACATTCCCTTTACACTATATATTAATCTTTCTAATATAGATTTTGCTGCAGGAATATATTTTGATAATGTGAGATCTTTCTTTTCTGCACTATCACAACATATTGTATGTAAATATCGTGTGCCTCCTAAAACAAATTTTATGTATAATTTTTATTACTTTTTTACTATTAATATCTTTTTAGCTATTTGTTACTTTATTCTATTTATTGGATAATTTAAAATTTATACCTTGCATCATCTTCAATATTTTTGTTACTTCTTCTGTTTGATATTTTAAATTATGTTCTAGAACTGGCATTCCAAGGTTTAAAAAAGATTTCAATAATATAGGCATATATTTTAGGAATATCAATAAATTATTTTTTGTTGTTAATGTTTTACATATTTGAACTAACTTTTGCACGTTTTTCGCAACTTCATACCATACACCTATTCTTTTAGGATCTCTGATAAAAAACATGTAAACTTATAAAATATTCATTTCATGTAAAACAATTTTTATTAAGTACATGATACGTACCTATCAGCTATTTGCAACGCTGTTTTTATACCATTAATTAAACCATCGAACATTTTTTTAAATAAAAAATGAAAGCTACTTCTCGATATGGAAGGCATTCTACTTAGTCTATCCTGTGGCTTCTCCAATTCTGAAGTTTCATCTGGTAACCAATCCAAAATTGAAGTTACTGTTTGTAATGGTAGTGATTCATTATTAATCCAACTATTTAACAATTCAATTACAGTTGATTTATATTGAGTACTGGAATGATTGTCTTCCGGCCACTGAAGGCATAAAAATCCAAATGCCATTTTTGCTAAAAATGATAGCATCAATGGTTATTCTGAACACTATAAAGATTAAATATGTTTTAGATATAAAATTAATATTTAATAAGTTATGAATTGCATAATATGCAATATATATTATGCATACATATTATACATAATATTCCTCACCATACTTTTCTTTATTTTCCTTAGTATAAGATTCAGAATGTTTCATTAATGATTGACACATATTGATTAATGAAATTGATAATGATATTTGTGTAATAATATCGGATAAAGACTCAAAATATTTACAACATTCTGTAACAAGTTCTTTGCACGATCTTAATGTAATATTGCTTTCATCAACTTGACTTGCCAAAATTCGTAAACCCTCTAAACAAGTATGTACAAATTATTAAAATATGTTATAAATTACAATATGATTATTATGTATAAATATACTATATATAAATGTCATACCTCGTAATAATATATTATAAGTAACACTTTCAAATCCTTTCCAATTAAAAATTTTTGTTAGAAGACATAACAATAATCGGACAGCTTCTCTGCTTTGAGCTTCATTTTCTTCTCTCAAAACGTCTACAATATCTCGTAATTTTGCACAAATTTTTGGTAATAATTTAATTAAGTCCTTTATAAATTTCTCATTACTGTCATGCTCAAAGATTCCTAGGAGTTCTTTAACAATAAAACATACTTGTTTTATAGATATACTGCATCTCACAGATTGTGTTGCATCCATGTCCATTTTTATATCTAATAGATGTACTATCTACGAAATATTATGCTAATTATAAAAATAAGTATAAGACAAATGTAAATAATATTTAATGTATATAAACATAAATAAAAAAAGTGCTTTTTGCCAATACTAATTATTTAATATTAAAATATATATACCGATGCATCGAATTTTCTAAAATATGTTGGATTTTTAGAACATATTAAAGAACCCAATTCCCAGTCTTTAATTTCGTTTATACTAACAGATTTTTCTTTGAACTTCTTTTTCTCTTTTTTTCCTTTTCTTCCAACTTTTTTATCTATTCTTACAAATGGCGGTAGAGGAAACTGATGAAAATAACATGGAGGTGGTTGATATTTTGTGTCACACAAAGAGAACAATGTGCTCAATTCACTTTGTAAATCTATCAAATTGTCTAATCGTTGTAATACTTGCTTCTGTAACAAAGAATCTTTTTGTGTAATAAAACCACTAATCACTTCACGAAACCTACAAAAAAATAAAACTTTTGTAGTACCTTTATTTAAAATTAATACTATATTTCTATTTACTTATTTAATTTTTAACTTACCAATTAATGCAACATATTATTAAATCGATTACTGAATTTTCTGCTATATCAAAATCTTTTGGCATTAATATTGCACATCCTAAAAGAGAATCTATAGCATCTAGATTTTCATTTTCACTAAGTTTAATACAACAAGTTCTGAGAAGTTTGAAAGAAATTGGTACAATTGCGCCATATTTTTTGTCTTCAAAAGTTAAAATGCAATTTTCTGGCTCATCTTCAGCCTTATTCAATCCAAATTTAGGAATTAAATTTCCTCTAAATATACACAAGATTATAAGATAAATGAATATTATATTAAAGATTATAAAATATTATATACCTATAACTTGACTTATCAATCATATTTGTAATAACAAATTCTTCTTCAATATAATCTGTGAGTCTTTTTATAAATTTTGTATTAATATTTTGAGTTTGTAAAATGATACAAGTTAATTGATCATAAAACAGAGCTTGTGATCGTGAGCATTTCTTCACATTATTTAATACTGTCTCTATAAAATTAAAAAGTCTTAGTATCTTTATGACTTAGATGTAAATTTTAGTAATGGTAGTTCATGGTGCTTACCAAATAAATTATACGCTGCATCAGATTTCTCTGTCTTTTGCATTAAATGTTTTATTGCCATTACTGCTCCTAAAACACCTTTACATTTTGTGCTAAAATATAATCATTTAAAAATAAAATCAGTATCAGAAAATAATGTTTTTCTTCTCACTAAAAGCATTCTGGACATTACTTAGAATATTTTAGGAAAAGAATAACCAATTTGGAACTTACTGTCAAAGCAAAATTTTTGTAAATTATGTATTCATTGATTCTAGAGATATTAGAAGCCTTATTCAATATTTGATGAAAGAATTAGAAACAAGGAAATAAATACAAATTCATTATGTAATAATAATAACATACACCAGATTGGAGAAACAATTATTATAAAAGTAAAATGGGATACACTACGAGTCATTTGGAGAAAGTAGCAACAAATGCGGACTACATATTAAGATAAGATAGTTCAACCAAAGCCATAGGATTATATGCAGATAATCACAAAACTAAAATTTTGTAACTCATGATTCTGGGACTATGGTACCTATTTTATTTCTTTTTAAGATCATAAGATTAGTTATACAAAAGACATTGAAAGAATCTGCTTTAAACTCTAAAACTCTGAAATCATAAGATCAATCGAAATTTATTTCAAAATTAAGGAACTCGAAAAAGCGAGTTTTGGAATCGTACTTTGACAACAGATTTCAGAATTGGTAATTTTTTTCACGTTGTTTTTCGTGATGTTAATACATACAATGGTTTAAAATTAGATAGTTGCTTTTGCAGTAGTATGAATAAGTCATCACGTAGAGAATCAGCTATAACATTAGGGCTTGTACATAAATGTTGCAATAAGTCATTTAATGTACCAACTTCTTTTAAATTCAAGTTATCCATTTTCTCAAGTAAAATACGAAGATGATTGCAATGTGGCGTTAGACATTGTCTGTCTTCTTCTTTTTCCACCATTTTGCACAGAAACGCCAAACTATTTTTAACTGTTTGATTGCAATCACCCATAAGGAATATAATTCTTTCTAGAATCTCTCGTTGTTTGAACGCATCCTCTTTGTGACATTTAAATTGTAAACGCAACCAATCAATAGAAAAATCAATAAATACACGTTCATCTGTTTTTAATAAATTGCTAGATATTTGTAAAGCAATAGGTTGCAGTTCTTGCACAACCTATAAAAAAATATCTCAATTACATTAAAGTTTTAACAAAGACAATATCTTAACATTGTATTATGTTGTACGAACTTGTTTATAATCACTATATAATAAATTTAATAAGCTCGTTCTATAAAACCCAGATCGTATATGTTGTTTAAATATAGCTTCAATAATTTTTCTCTTCACTTCTGTTGTTAAAGATATAAGAAGCAAAAGAATGATATCTAATGGTTTTGGATCTTTAGTAATATCTTTTATAACTGTTATAGTTGCATTTACTATATTTTTTGAAAGAAGCATACTCATTTTTAATGTATTCACAATATTTAATTGACTTTGATAACACTCTTCAATGTTTTCTCCAACAAGAGGTTGTATATCAATATTGCGTAATACCTTTAATGTCTTTTCAAAAATTTCTGTATTTGTACAATCTTCTAAAACAAACCTGTAGAAGAATGAGAAAATAGATAAAAATTATACATGTAATTGTATTTCCATATTGTACTTTCTAACTAATAAAACATACTTTGTAATAGCTGATATTGCGTTTACTTTAACATTTGTTTTCAACAAATTTAATGTTTTTTCCTTGTATTCATCCAAATATTCTTTTCCAAGATTTAAGTTGCCCATACAATATAATATTAAATTTATTAATTCAGAATTATCTTCTAAAATTTTATTCAAAATTTCAGCAACAGCTTGATGTTGTTTGTCAGATACAATGTCAGGTAAAAGCATAATTAATTCACTCTGAAACCATAAAGGACATGATTCTAGAAGTTGTTCTAAATTGTTGACCAAAGCATCAGAATTAATTACAACATCCAAGAAGCGAAACTGTTGCAATAATGGAAGAGCCCAAGATACTGATTCAATGGAATCACTAAAAAAATATGTTTAAAAGAATTATAAAAATATATTCAAAAATTGTGGAAAACTATAAGAAACTATTATAACAATAGAAAACATACGCTATAAGTATAGCTTCATTGAGTTTAGACAAAAGACTGCTATATATTTCTGGATATAGTTCAGAAACTTGTAACAGAATCCTTATAAGAGAAGAACTATGTAACACATTTGACACTTCACCATCAATAAGTAATTCCATATCGCTTAAAGCATTTTTTAAATTTTCTTCATTTTCAAAATATTTTTCCATTAGGGTAATTAACTCATCTTTTTTATATTTTTTTGAATTTAGTAATTCTTTCATTTTCCTTTGCACCATTATGACATCTTTACCTATAGTAATTTAATGAATACAATGTATTTATATTATAACATTAATCGAATATACTTTTAAATATGCTATGTACTATACTATCAAATATACTTTAAAATTTATATACAACTAATATCCATCATATAATTGAAGCTCTAGGTAATTGATGTACTTACAAAGTACATGTGGAACAACTGGATTTATCTTAATGCCTGAGTCATGTAAAAACTCAAGAAATTTACACTTTGTAATAGAAATCGCATTAACACCTTTCTCTGTAATTATTAATAAATTTGATGAACTTCTGAGATGACTATTTTCACAATTATCTGATATAGTGTCAGAATCATCTCGTTTTTTCTTTAAAACTGTAGATTCTGCCAAAGGGAAACCTAAATCATCGTCACTGTCACAGTTTGACGAAGTAAGACTTGACAATTTGCGTTTACGTGATAATGATTCTCCATTTCCTACTTCTACCTTACGTGATTTACTTGAAAAAATATCCTCATCTGACAATTTGTTTTGACCTGTAAATATTTTATTTAATAATTTTCTTTAATTTCGAAATATTTCATCAATGAGCTTACTTTGAGTTGAGAAGACCTTTCCGGCTAATAACGTACTATTATTTCTTGGCAACTGTTCAATTAAAGATTTAGTTTGAGATATGTCACTTCTTGAAGATGTTGGACTTCCTATTAAATTTTTATGTAAGCCGCCTCTAAATTTTAATTTTCTTTTATCCATGATTAAGTGATTGTACTTTTGCGTACGATCATATGTAATATCTTTTCGCGCTAAGTATAAAGAGGTAGTATGAAAATTAAATGCGTATATGCACACTATCAAATTGAAAATAACTACATACTTTGAGTTTTCCTTATAAGAAATTTGATAATTAATAAACTACACTATTACAATGGAAATTGTTAAAATGTAAAAATATATAGAAATCAAAATATTATATTTTTATATAAAATATCTTTATATATTATTAAATGAGATATTCTAAAATAATAGTGGTAACACTGATAGCAAAATTTATAGTAAGATAAAGATACAAATTTACGAATGTATATACATACGTACATATAGAGAAGAGAGGAGAATAGTATTTAAGATACGAAAGTGACAGAAGGCGGTGTATGTTTAACAATTGTGTGCAAATTGTAGGATTAAAAATATGTCATCGGCACATTTATCGACAGGGCGTCTAAATGTGGGAATTATTCAAGTACAAGTCAGGAAACAGTTACTCTGTTTGCTTGAAAAGTGTGATGGCACAAAGGTATTATAATAAACTTTTCAATCTTTCACCATTTATCAGTATGTATTGCTATTGTTAGATAATATGTGTTGTTACTAGTTTAATGAATAAAGTTAACTTATTTTTATTCATAGTTTACCTTAAAGTACAATTAAAGTAAAATTAGTTATCGTATATGTTTTGTTTACATTATCAGTAAACATATTGTGTTAGAAATATTTTGACTTGTATTTTATAATAGGCAATTATATGGGATCAATCTCTTGAAGGACCAATTGGTCTTGTTGCAAAATATAATTTGCTTGAAGAACATGATGTTGTTAAAATGTATCCTTTATGTGGTGGAAGTTTGACAATACCACCAAATATTGTTAATATAATATTTATAACTAGACCTCAGTTAGGACTTATGGATTTAATTGCTGAAAATGTTCATGGGTATGTATAAAATAAGAAATATTTGTTTTAAATTTAATTTTCAATAAGATAATATTATGAAGCTTACATAATAACAAATTTGTAGAGAAGAGGGGAAAAGACCACGCAAAGAATTTCATTTGTTTTTTGTACCAAGAAAAAGTCTTCTTTGTCAAAAAAAGCTTCAGAATCGTGGTGTATTTGGTAGCTTCACATTAATAGAAGAATTTAAATGTGACTTATTTCCTTTTGATAATGATCTTCTTTCCATGGAGCTTAGTGGTTCATTTAAGGAGTTTCATTTAGAAAATGATCCCACTTGTTTGTATCAAGTTGCACAAGCTATTCAAGGTTTACAACGATTATATGGAAAAATTCCAAAAGTTACTGGAAGAGGACCTGCTGCTAGCAAAGTATGGGAATTATTAGAAAGATTAAATAGAGAAGAAGAGGATAATAAAACAACATCAGTTCAGTCATCTACTATAGAACATTTATTATTATTAGATCGCTCTGTAGATTTACTTTCACCTCTAGTTACGCAATTGACGTATGAGGGATTAATAGATGAAATTTTTGGGATAAAATATAGTTGAGTATTTTTTTACTTTCTTTTAAACTTTAGTTTAGTTTATCTTTTATAACAAAATATCTTATAAGTAATTTTATTATAATTTGTTATTTTTAGTTTATTAAAGTATTATAATTTCAGATACTGTACAGTTGCCAGCAAGAAGATTTCATGATTCTCAAGACTCTCCAACAACAATGACCCTTAATGAAAAAGAACAAATTATACTAAATTCTGGAGAGGAATTATTTGCAGAAATCAGGTGAGTATTTTTATATTTTGATATGATTTTATATTTTACAGAGCCTTTATAATTGTAGGGATAAAAATTTTAATGGAGTTGGACCTATCCTTAGTAAAAAAGCTAAAGTTATTTCATCACAGTTTGATGAGAGACATGGAGATAAAAGTGTGCAAGAAATTAAACAATTTATAGCACGATTACCACATATGTTAGCTACTAAGCAATCATTAGCAAAACGTAAGTTTTTTAAATTCTATTTAATAATATTAATTGTCATTAATTATAGTATAATTTATTTTGTATACTTATTTTTATTTCGTTGTTAGATACAACAATAGCTGAAATGATAAAAGAAGTAACAGATTCTAGTAATTTTTTAGAATCTTTGCAAGTAGAGCAAGAGTTGTTGAATTGTATTGACACAGATAAACCAAATACTTTTATAGAAGATATGATAATACAACAACAACCACTTTTAAAAGTTTTACGTCTTCTTTGTATACAATCCTTAACAAATTCTGGACTCAAGCCAAAGTTATTAGACTATTATAAGAGGGAAATAATACAAACATACGGATATCATAATTTACCAACCATATTAAACTTAGAAAAAGCCGGATTATTAAAACAACAACAATCTGCGCGTCAGTATGCAGTTTTACGAAAAGCACTACGACTTACTGTTGAAGATGAAAGTGAAATTACACCGAAGGATATTAGTTATGTTCATTCTATATATGCACCACTAAGTGTTCGATTGACAGAGCAGCTTGTACAATCAAATGGTTGGCAAGGTTTAAATGATGTAATGGGATTATTACCTGGCCCTACTATTAGTAGCCCACCATATAACATACTGTCATCTGGGAGAAGTAAGGAATATATGTAAAAAAAATATAATTTCAATTATATTGTAGGTGATATAGATATAAATTAAATTTTTAGGAAATTCTATTACTAGCGAAGACTTTAATTCAGAACCACCAAAATTAGTAATGGTTTTCTTTATTGGAGGATGTACATTTGCAGAAATTTCTGCGCTGAGATTTCTATCTCAGCAAGAAGATTGTAAGTAATACAATAAATCTATTATATTATTGAAACTTTACAATTGATTTTTTGTTTGTATGTATGATATATTTTGAGAAAAATGTCTATTTTCAGTAAACGTAGAATTTGTTGTCTGCACTACAAAACTAATAAATGGAAACACATTTTTAATGTCATTAATGGAAAACCTAGAAAGTACATAATCTAATAAAATTGAACGTTATTTTATGCGTACACATTGCTGACTACAAAATAATTATACATATTTTTTTAAAAATATGTGTAAATTCTTTTTTTCTAATAAGCATATTCATTAAAAGAGTAGAGTAATACATGTACAGATATGATAAAATTATTAATTTATACCTTCAGAAGTCTTTTATAAGCATTTCTTTGCAATATTCACATGTATCAAATTATATGTATAATTAAAAAAAATCACTTTTGTATCATATGTATAAGTTTGATATAATTGTATATAATATCAATATGTATATATATAAATAGCAGTAACTAACCTTGTATTACACATTAGACTAAGTTAAATTTTGATAGCATATGAAAGCCAAATTTTAAAAATGAAGCTTTTATAAGTTATTCTTAAAATTTTAAATATACATATATAAAATAAAATTATATACATATTTATGCAATAGTTATGATTATTTTGATAACAAATTGTATTCATATATGCGTATAAGTTATTTAAAATATGTATCAAAATCATATAAAATTTGTCAACAAATTTATAAAAGAAAAAGTATAAAAATAAATTCATTATAAAATTCTTATTAAATGTATTTTCTCATTTATCTAAAATTAACAAATACCAAAGCTAATTTTAATCGAACACTATTTTATATTTTATTACACACAATAAATTTTTAAAATTTAAATGACGTATCAAGTATTATCGTATATTTTGATCGTTTTCTATTTATTAACATTGTTTTATGTTATTAAGTCAAAAGCGTAAAATTGGTAAAGTAGTAGCTATTAGTTATCGGTAATGTTTTTTAGTTTAGTACTTGATCGACGTAGAGGCGCCACTGATCATCGTCGGAGAATTCGCCTGCTGTGTAGAGTACACCCAGGCTAGCCGAAAAGGCGTCAAAAAGTTAGCGAATTCTCGTGTGTCCGGCCGATAGTGGGTGCCGTATTGTTGCGTTGCCGCGGATTGTCGCGTCTCGCGCGTGTGTGCGTACGTGCGTGACACGTACGAGGCGTGTACTTTTCCGGGGTGCGGTGCGTTTGCACAACAAAAAATCGTGATCCTCAGATCTTAATATGCTCGAAGGATCGGCCAAGTTCAGGAAAAAGAGGTGCTCCGCCTGAAGAGAGTGCTCGGAGCTGCGCGCATGCTTCTGTGCCTGCTCCTTCGCCATTTTGGAGGTGAATATCACTTTTTTCCTTGTTGCCGGAGTTTTTGAGAAATTACAGTTGATACACCGGGATCTGACCACGATGTTGTACACCCGATCCAAACACGGCAAGCCTTTTTGGCTATACCGACGATATCCCTCTACTGTATTTGCGGGACCAATCTGACGCGATTGCTTCAAGTCAGAGACCCAACCCTCCTTACGCCCGCATTTCTACCTCCTGCAAATTTCACTCGACCGCCTTCTTTGCTTACCAACCCCAATTTTACTATTATTTTTATTCTCACCGTCAAAATACTTGCTCCTTAAGAGTTTCACCTACTATTGATAACATTCGATTCGATCTTCTCTGCAGATTTTCCGTTTAAAAACATATGATATTTATTCAAGTCAAATGAGTTTCCACGTATAGAATAGTGTGTTTCGTATTGAGGACCTCGTGATAAGTGTCAAGCTCATCTTAATTATAAATACGTTTTATAGCGAGGAAAGATTTTTAATTGTACTCCCTGTATATCCTACAAACTTGTGTATTTGTGTTTGTTGAATATTGTTTGTCATTGAACTTATTGAAAGACTTGCTGCTATTAATGTATTATAAAAAATTAAATTAGGAGAAATGTGAAATGAAGGTATGCAAATCACAGTGCATTATAATATACAAAGTTGTTATGTATTATACACATATTTGCTTAATTAAAAATAACTTAATTTATACGATATAAAGTTTATAGAAATATCAAGAATTAACTAAAAATTATGTCTATTTTTAGTGAAAAACATATTTACTTTATTCATTATACTTTGTATGTGAATCATATTTTAATATTAAATAAAATGAAAAATCATCTAAGTAAATTCAATTAATATATTCAAATTAGAAGTAGTATAATATTTAGTGTTTAGTTATTAATTATCAAAGTTAAAAATAATATAATTTGCTTCTTTTTCACAGATAGAATGTTAAATTTTGGAATGGATTGACAGAGGATTAAGTAATATTATAAAATTTAGCATAGAAGATTGAAAGACAAGAAGACATCTAAAGGTGTCTGAAATAGGCCTTGGTTATTTAATTATTAACATTTTACTATGCCAGCTGTTCCAAGGCCTGGTAGCCTTAAGGACCCAGAGATTGCTGAATTATTTGAAAAAAATGATCCGGAGAAAATATTTGAAGACTTACGTGAAATCGGGCATGGCAGTTTTGGGGCTGTTTATTATGCACGATGTTTGCTTACCAAAGAAATTGTTGCCATCAAGAAAATGTCATATGTGGGAAAACAAACTGTTGAGAAGTGGCAGGATATCTTGAAAGAAATTCGATTTCTTAGGCAACTTAACCATCCTAATACAATAGAGTATAAGGGCTGTTATCTCAGGGACCACACTGCCTGGGTATATATTTTCAAAATTATTTTAATAAGTCATATCTTAATAATATTGTGTTATAAGCATTCTTTTAATTGTCAGTGATGAATTTTATAAATTAATTATAGTTGGTAATGGAATATTGCCTTGGTTCTGCATCAGACATTATTGAAGTTCATAAGAGACCATTAAAAGAAGATGAAATAGCTGCAATTTGTGAAGGTGTACTACGTGGTTTGCATTATCTTCATTCTCTTGGAAGAATACATCGAGATGTCAAAGCTGGAAATATTTTACTTACCGAAAATGGTACAGTAAAATTGGCAGATTTTGGATCGGCAAGCATAAAGTGTCCAGCAAATAGCTTTGTAGGAACTCCTTATTGGATGGCACCAGAAGTGATATTAGCTATGGATGAAGGACAATATGATGGAAAAGTGGATGTATGGTCTTTGGGGATAACATGTATTGAATTAGGTATTAAAATGTTTATTTAGTTATATATTTTTACTCTGTTAAAAAATTCACATAATATAATAAATATTTTAAATGATTTGTTTTTTTATATGTTTCTAAAGTAATTTATTTATTGGATTATGTGAATATTTATTATAATTTCAGCGGAGCGAAAACCACCTTATTTTAATATGAATGCTATGAGTGCTCTGTATCACATTGCTCAGAATGACACACCAACTTTAAATTCTCCAGACTGGTCAGATGTTTTTCGTCACTTCGTTGAAGTGTGTCTAACTAAAAGTCCAACTGAAAGGCCAGCCTCTGGTAAACTGTTATCAGTGAGTCTTCTACAGAAATCTTCATTTTATCTTTAGTATATAGATTTTTTGCTGCTTTACTGTTCAATTTTCGTATAAACAGATATACTATAGTTTAGTTAGTTGTTTTCTTATAGGCTTTCAATTTTACAGCATCAATTTGTCACCAGAACGCGTTCTCCACAAGTTTTAATAGACTTAATTCAGAGAACGAAAGCTGCTGTTAGAGAATTGGATAATTTGAATTATCGGAAAATGAAGAAGATCTTAATGATCGATGCTTGTGAAACTGAAAGTACAGTTGGTGATGCTGATGGTATGTTAAGTTTTCAGTTGAAATTTGATTTGAGATCATAGTATTTGTTTATATCCTTTTTTAGATTTTTATATTTATATTTTTACTTGTATCTTATAGATACTCCAGATGAACAAACAGGTGGTGATAGTAGCAAGAGCAATTCAATTACCTCAGAGCATTCAATTCATTCAATGGGTGTTTCTGCCAGTTCTCAAAGTTCCTCCACCAATAGCTTGCCACTGCCAAATGCTGACGCAAACGATTATTCCACGGGATCTGTACGAAATAGACATAAAATATCAGCAGGTGGTGTCACTGCCAATCTTCTTGAACATGGTGCCAATAATTTTGCAACAATTAGGACGACATCAATTGTAACTAAACAACAAAAAGAACATATGCAAGAGGAAATGCATGAACAAATGAGTGGATATAAACGAATGAGGCGGGAACATCAAGGTGCTTTGGTAAGTGCATAATTTAATATCTAAACATTATGTAATTTTTATTGAACAATATATCTCATTTATAATTATTTAAAAAGGTAAAATTAGAAGAACGTTGTAAAATGGAAATGGAATCCCATAAACAATTATTAGATAAAGAATATGAAACTCTTTTACAACAGTTTAGTAAAGAATTGGAAAAACTTCAATTAAGGCATTTGCAAGAATTAGAACGTAAGCTTAAACAAAACCAAAATGCTGAGAAAAAACTGCACAAAGAGATAACAAGTAGACAGGAAGCAGATCGGAAAGCATTAGAAGCACAGCAAAAGAAAGACTATAAGGTAATTCAAAAAAGCTTTATATTTTTCGATAATATTTTATAATTAATGATATTTCGTTTTTTTAAGGTTTACAAAGAAAGATGGAAAAAAGAATTATCTCAGGATGAAGTTACACCGAAGCGACAACGAGATGCTACACTTCAGAGTCACAAAGATAATTTACGACAAATGGAAGCGCAAGAAGAGCAACGCCTTGCAAGAGGGCAAAGAGAATACCTTGACCTCGAAATTCGTAAATTCCGTAGAAAAAAGCTACTTGTTTTTCATAGTTTGGAACAAGAGCTACTTCGAGAAGTTAGTACAGTATTTTATTTTATATAGATAATTCTTTCGTTTTACTTTGTTATCAACATTTTGTTATATTTGAATACATTTTTTAAAATATATGTTATAAATATATTTGTATCATGCAGGAATTAAATAAGAGACAACAACAATTAGAACAAGCACATAATATGTTATTACGACATCATGAAAAAACACAAGAACTTGAATACAGGCAACAAAGGGCAGTTCATACTCTTAGAGAAGATCAAGTTCATCGACAACATGCTACAGAACTTTCTAATCAACAAGATTACATGCAAAGAGCAGAACGTGATTTGCGTAAAAAGCATGCATTGGAGCTCAAACAGCAACCTAAGAGTCTCAAAGTAAGTAACATGTTTTAATTTTTCAAAACGATAGTATTATTATTATTTATTTATTTTTCGACTTCACAGCTCAGAAAAAGGACTTGGCTTATATATACTTAACTCCCATTTACTCCCATACAACCCTTACAACATCCAAAGACCCACACTCATCCACTCTTCAATCCTAAACACATATATCCCCTCGTATATCTAATACTATAAATTAAACATATATTTCAACATCATAACATATAAACACTTCATTTAAACAATAAAATCCGATATCGGGAAAAATAATAAAAGTTTAGATCTTATATAGATAAATTAAAGTTTTTTTATACTTTATTATCATTTTAGCAAAAAGAAATGCAAATTCGAAAACAATTTAGGGAAACATGTAAAATACAAACGCGACAATATAAGGCATTAAAAGCTCAAATATTACAAACAACAGCTAAAGAAGAGCAAAAGGCTGTTATCAAAAAATTAAAAGAAGAACAAAGAAGGAAGTTAGCTTTATTGGGTGATCAGTATGAACAAAGTATTGCTGAAATGCTCCAGAAACAAAGTATACGTTTAGATGAATCACAAGAAGTTGAATGCCATAACCTCAAGGTAAAATGTTGCATTTATTTAAAAACTGATAAAATTACAGGATTTTTAAAATCGTTCTTTCGTGAACTTAACATTCTTCAATGAGTTTGTAAAAATATGATTTTGTTCAAATATACAAAAAAAGTTCATATTATAATTTTAAAACTTGGTTTTGATAATGCTTGAAACAAACATCCTACAAGTATTAGAACCACAGCAATGTAAATGTAATAATTATTTCTCATATGTTTTATAGGAAAGGTTAAATTATGAATTAGAAATTCTAATGGCATATCAATCTAAGAATAAAATGCAAGCTGAAGCTCAAAGAAACAGAGAACGTCGTGAATTAGAAGATCGAGTATCAGTTAGACGAGCTTTGCTTGAACAGAAAATGGAGCTTGAAACTCAGGAATTCCTTCGTGAACGTAGTGAGCGGATACGTTTATTACATGAAAGACAAGAACGTGAATTACAACAATTTGATGAGGAAAGTGCAAGAATAGGATTCAGGTATGTAATTTGTGATTCATAGTTTTTAGTTCGAACAAATTTCGTAAATATTAACGAGAGAAGAAGATGTTTCAACTGTTCTATAGTTCTATACTTCTATTTTTAATTCATATTTGTGCTAAGCTAATCATTCATTACCATTTCATAAAATAGAAAGATAAATTTAAGAATTTTAGAAAGAAATATTGTAGATGTATCTATATACATTTTTTTCAAATTATTGCAGTGCTCTGGCGATAGCTGAGGCATCAAAAGAATCTTACCCAGACGATGAAAGCCTTAGTGGCTCAATGTTAAGTCTGGCTCACAGTAATAGTTCTACATCCTTCCCCCCTAATAGTCTTTAATTTTAATCATAATCAATTAATAGAATATGTATGTATGTACGTTTGCCTGTAGTGAATGCATAACGAGTCTATCGACGTTTAATTCAATGATTTACATACATAGCAAAAGTTGGCTCGTTATATGCATTGACCCAAACCTAAAAGGTTTGTTAGGGTTGGGAATGTGTATTGGACTGAAATTAATGTAACAGCATATTTTTTAATTATCAAAATATGTCAATGTGATCTATCTGGAAAGAGAGCTTCATATTGAAGAAGAACTTAGATGCTTTTTGCAACGTTGTAATATTTATTAACCATATCCAAATATCTTGTGAACTAAATAGGATTAAAAAGGAAAACTCTTTTAAGTATCAGTCTCATCTACTATACTGAAAAGTAAATCTTAATGTTCTTGGGCTTGAAGTAAGCCAGCTATTATAGCATACAGAAAATTTTATATGCGACTACAGAAAATGTTTAGAGACATTTATTTATCAATATCTTGCAATTATAATAAAAAAAGAAAAAACAGTATAATCATAATGCTCGAATTATTATACATTTGATTTTGACTAATTGAAGATTTGAAATAAGCACAACACAGGAATAATATTTTCGGTAAGATTTTAACTTATCGAAGGTCTAGTATTAAATAATCTTACTGACAATTGCATGTGTTGATTTTCGAAAACCTTATTTCAAACTTTCAGTGACACTTAGTCTGATTTAACAAAAACTGAGTGAGTCGATTTATTTATTTAATTGCATTCTTAATGTAATTAAGATATTTACAAAGTGACAGACTAATGAAAAAATTTAGTTACAGTATCTTATGTTGTAGTTATAATAATGCATTCATAATAGATAATATTTGTTATTTCAATGAGAAATCAATTTCTAAAATTGAAAGACATTTTTTTACTATTTTATACAATTTGTTTTACATTACTAAGAAAGAATGTCAATATCAAAAATTAAATTGATAATAAAATTATTGTTGAATTACCAAAATATGACAGTGTCCACTTCAAATTCCTTTCAACATTAAAATATATTTTTTTGATTTTAATTTGATATTATTCCATATGCAGCCTTGATGCAAGTCTCTGTAAATTATTTACATAATTACGTTAATTTTTGTAATTGAATACATGATACATATTTTTTAAAACACCATATTATTCTATATTTGACATAAAAAATAAGAAACTTTATACAGTGGGAAATACCTAAATAATTCACTTAAGTAATAAGGTTAGCATTTTAAAAATAAAAGACAATGTCTTAGATAAAAAATGTTTGATGTCATGTTTAGATATTTTATAATTATAATATTCTTAATCACATATTTTAAGATTATAATAATACTACTGTATTACTATATAATTTTGTATTATATTTTCAAATTTCTTATAAAATTCTAATGATTAACATGGAAGTAGCGTTGTATCTTATAATGTATTGAGATTAATTCCTAAATTTTTATAATTTTTCTTCAATAATTTAAATGTACAATAGAGTATTTTATCTATAATTTTTTATTATAATAAGAAATAACAAATTATAAAAAGTGCTAAAAATAATTAATTGTAATTTAGTATGTTTAAATATAATATCAAATATTTCCTGTTTTCAACAATTGTTTTTATTTCCAAAGAAGTAGAAAATAACTTAAGTGGTGTTTTTTAAGTACCCATGTATATAGTGCTATATTTTCAAAGTTTTGGCATTTAATATAAATAATATGCTGAAAGTAAATATTGTTTTTAGCAACAAATTCCTCCTATTTTATTTGGCAAAAATGGAAACATATATGCGATATTAAATAAAATATAATGTAATGTAAACAATATTATTTTTAGCATATGATTCAATTCAACTTATGCATTTCCTCAAGATGATACTTACCAATGAAGCAAATATCATTATTATTAATATATTATCATTATAAATAATACATTAAGATTGATATAAAAATTCTACTTTATTGTTACACCTAACGACTCATTTGATTTTGCTTGATCAGAAAATTATTAAATTATATGTACTTTTACTTGCTAAAATGAATTTGCAAATATTATTCTAGTCTGTATATTGATTTTGGTATATCACAAATCTTCTATATTAATTTTCCAGATATAAAGTACTTCTTCTTTCAGTGTTTATTCGAATAGCACTATTGTTGCTTTTATTATCAACATTTCAGTTGTATTATATCATATTTTGTTATAATTGTCCAAAGTTTCCATCCAGTACACATCCCAATGTTGTACTTTTATATTGTAGTATCTAATTTCTGTCTTTTTTTCATTTAAAACATTTCCATGTATTTGTTCTGTTTTATATGTATATATATATATATTATATATATATTATATATATATATGTATATTATATATATATTATATATATATATGTATATTATATATATATTATATATATATATGTATATTATATATATATATATATATATATATATATATGTATTATATATATATATGTATATATATATATACACATATACATATCTTTATCTTTATTACAAAGTATTGCATCTAAATTCAGTGATTGTGACTGTTCTACTTGTTAATATTTAAATCATTACAATACTATTAATTATATTTTCCCTACAATACAATTAACGAAAATAATATTATTTTGGGAAAATTATTTCCATCAAATTCAAAATCTTTTCATTAATAATTATGTTTATGTTATGTCATATAACATA
The DNA here is from genome assembly GCF_011952205.1 of Bombus bifarius. Classification (NCBI taxonomy): domain Eukaryota; kingdom Metazoa; phylum Arthropoda; class Insecta; order Hymenoptera; family Apidae; genus Bombus; species Bombus bifarius. Next base: position 806,237 of record NW_022885576.1, read on the forward strand.
TAATATATAGTTATCTACTCATATATTTCAATACAATAGAAACTTACATAAATATATCAATTTGTATACTACATAAATTAAGCTACATATCTTTTATAATAAAATATTTCTTCTATGCACGCATAGTAAAACCAGTAAAAAGGCTTTAATTTTGAAGTAGTAAAATTATTTTAGATTATTTTGCTTTTCTAACATTGCATCATAAAATTGATAGTTTAATGAAAATGACAAGCAATATTTATCTATTATGTTTTACCTCTGTTTACATTAAAAATGTAGTGCACATTCCAATTTTCTTGTATACTAATATTATTTATTAATAACGACTTAATTAAAAAGTAGAACTTCCATAATATAAAAATTGAGAATGTGTTCAGTTACAATAATAAAAATGTAAAGCAAAAATAGGAACATTTATATATATATATATTTATGTATTCAAAACTCTTTAAATGAAAATGGTCACAATCAACTGAATTATTTGTTTTGTAGCATTGCATATTAATATGTATCTTGTGTAAATTCTTCCTTTAATTATTCTTAGGAGGATACATGAATACAATACAGACTTTTAATGAACTTCTATAATTGATAATAAATAGTAGAGACTAATAGAGATGTTCGTGCTACATTTTATGTTGTGATATGAGTAAATAAAATAAGTCATAATATTTCAATCCTAGTCCATAGGCAATCCATATATCTTTTCATAAAATTATTATTATAGATTTATAAAGAAATATTTTGACATTGTAGATTATATGTTTTGTATATATAAATGCATTTTATTTAAGATAAATTACTTTAATATCATGCTAATAAATTTGATAATTACTATATTTGTTCTTAGAGTATTTTGTATTTTATATAGAAAAAAATCAAATTATAATTGTGACTAATAAGAAAGTTGTTTCAATGTGTAAAGTACTGTTATTTGATTCTTTATAGGAATACAATTTACAAAAAATAATTTATAAGAAGTATAGAGAATTTTAACTACAGGAAATTTTATATTTAGATATAGATTTATAATAATTGTATCAAACTCTAAAGAAGTGGACAAGAGAAAATGTTTTCATGCATCATTAAACCTAAAATTAAAATTTATGTATTATAGATTGTCCATGACTTGTAATTATATACATAAAAGAACAAAACCTTTTATAACAAAAATTACATTTAGCTAATAGCAATTTAAAAATTGTGTTATATATTCGAAACTAAAGTATAAATAAAAATTTATTCATTAATGATTCCAAATTCTATAATTTGTAAAAATTGGAAGTGTATGTACAATATTTCACTTTTAATCTAAGAAAAATATTTAATATATCCACAATAAAACTTCTTAATATTTTCAGTTTGTAATGAATGCAAATTAACATATTTGCCTCAAAAATTATGGATTGCATAAGAGGACTAATATATATTATAAATATATATTCTAAGAAGACTAAAATGAAACTTAATATTACAAAATTGTAGATAAATAATTTTTTCTTATTTTATTTAGAACTAATGTCATGGAATTTTGGGAAATATGTATATATATATATATATATATATATATATATATATATACATATATATAGTATAAGGAGTTATTAAAATGTTTTGTTTTGGATAGGTCATACTATTTTATGTGAAATTTCATGTGAAGTAAGCAAATATATAAATAGTATCATCACATACATATACTTCAATTATTATTAAAGTCAATTATATTAATGTTAACGTTATTTTATAATCATTTTCCTTAAGTGTTGCACGGATTCTCTATAAGTCTGATTGTATGTATGTATTAAAGAAAGAAGAGGAAAGACGTAATTCTTTGATCACAACTATGTGATTATCATTACAAAAAAATGCTAAATATTAATTTAAAATATTAATTTTTGTTGTTATTAGCATTTTGTAAATATCTATTCACTCTGTGTAAGATTTTGAAATTGAATCTTGATTATGAAGAGTAGGATTTAATGTAATAGAATTTACTGAATTCTCCACAGCTATGTCTATTAACTTGGTAATTTGAATTTAAAACGTGATATACAGTAAACTAGCCAATTCAATATAGGCATGGCACATCAATTATCAATTACTAATTAATACTTGTAATCAATGTAAATCAGTTTCTTTCTCACTTATTTCCATCCATGTGTGATTTCTTAGTTTTGACAATAGTTTGTATTATAGTATATTCACTAATATTAAACTAAAATGTATAATATCCTTGCAAATCAATTTAAAAATGAAAAAAGATTTACTAAACGAATGTTGCTTTCGTTAAGTAACAGATGTACTGGTGAATATACTAACATTTATCATGGATATAATTTTTGGCTTTAACTAGATTATAATTTTCCTTTTTAGTAGTGTTATTTTCTAACAAGAAAAGGACTGCATAATATAATATGATGAATATAATCATTGTTCAAGAATTAACACTGATTAAATTTTAGAAGATAGGAAAACACTTCAGAGCACACATAGGCGGAGATTTATGAGATTTTCGGCAATATCTGTATATTTTATATGATTAAAAGAATAAAATTTTATGCAAAGAGTCCATAATATAAATTACAAAATCAGACAAAATTACAGATATCATTGGAGTAAATTATTAATTTGCCTTTCACGAAATAATGAACAAAACTTCTAATATATATAGTATTATATTATATGAAATTATTTTATGTTACATTTACTGAATATGTATGTATGTGTATAATGTATTTGCAATATTATTTGATATATTATATAAATCTGGTTTTTATTAGAATTTCAATCCATAACAATCAAATTACTTTATCAAGTATAATTTCCGATAATATGATATTATCAGTGATGTAGTAAAACGTTTTAAATTGATATTATATTGTTTGTACTTTACTTGGTACAAAACATTATGCATAGTCACAAGATAAGATTAATAAATTACAAAAGTTATTAATTACTGATTTTAATAGTTTTTGCATTTTTGTAAAAATTAAATTTCTATTCTATGTCAAATGATTACGTTTATATAAGTTTATAATATAATACTATGTAACAATACAAATTTCAACTTTTTATCCTTTTTAGCACTTTTTAATTTAAAACGCAATTGAAAATAATATTTAGAATTGGGTTATTATGAATCATATATACTATAAAGCTCATTTATTAATTACAATAAACTCTTCTATTAAAGATAAAATAAAATACTGATATTGATACATAAAATATTCCGATAAGGAATCTTCATTATTTCAGAATTAATTGTTTAACAATATTAAACTTTCCATTCCACATTAATATTTACGAAAAAATATTGTTACTGAAAAGATAATTATAAGATAATTAAAAAAATACACTGTCTGGCGTAGAATATTGATATAAGAATCACTTGACATAGAATAATTAAATGTCAAAACTTTGTACTAATACAGAATTTTATTCTGACTTATTTTATTCTCTTTTATAAAGTAATATGTTGGTTAATATATATATATATATATATCTTGTATATATATTTGTATATTGTAAATATTCGTAATTCGCAAAGATTTCATCGATATTTATTTCTGTGTTCTGAAGATGCTTTCTATTTTCAATATTATTAAACATATAAGTCCTCCACTGTTGCGCCACTTTTACGTTATTATAAGAAAAATTTGCTATAATTTGAATTCCACTTCATTTTCAACTTTTTCTATTCTTGAAACGCATCAGCATTGTAAGAATAATGCTGCATGAATCATAATAATTTTTAAGGATAATTCAAGCAAATTAAATTTTTATTGTATGATATAAGAATTCATACAAAGGACATTAACATAATAAATTTTAATAAAGTACATGATGTAGGTCATAAGATAATCATCTTTCATTTCATTAACTTTGTATTTAAAAAAGTATGTGAAAAGGTAACATACAGAATAATATACTCTAACTCCTGCACTTGATGCATTAAATAGAGGTAAAAATTGTTTTTAGAAATAATATAGTAAAAGTATAGTATAGTATAGTAAAAATTTAAGCAATGCTGAAGTGTTTTAAATTAATTTGACTATTAATTGTGTTAAGTGATGAGAAAATACTAAATATACTTATATATAAAACATTTTTTCTAATCCATAACAATCAATCAATACAACATAACAAGCAATATTGTGAGAGATAGTCTAATTATCAATAATAATATTCTTTATTACAATGACAATTATCATTTTATTTTATACGTATATATGTATATTTATATAGCTTAATTAATAAAGTTTAAAGACTAGTATCTTTATAAGAAAAATACAGTAAAATTAAATATAAAATGCAATTAACGTCTGTAATTGGCCTTCGTTTGTCAAGATTTCCATGTCTAATTAAATTAATATGTCCTTTGAATTATACGACTGGAGAGGAGGACATGTTTATCACTTAAACTTTAAACAGATTAGTTTGATGAATAGATAATAAAAATAAACGATATTTAATAATTATTCGCATTTCATAACCTTCCCATACCTCTTTTATTATAAACTATTTCACTAAAACTAGATAATTATTGAATTATTGATCAATCATTATGTAAATATTAGAAGTAGCAAATTTTAGTAAAGGAAGATAGATAAATGTTCAGAAATACAACGATTAATGTACTCATCAATATATAGATGTATTTAAAAATTGACAATAAAAATATATCGTGAAGCGTTATAGTAACAAAGAAGTTTAAATTTTATTAAAATACATTTTAGTAATTGCAATACAACAAAATGCTACATTTCATTTCATATTGAGCGCTTACTTTATACAGTTATATAAACGTAGTGTGTATAATATAACAAATATTTTTACATTATAATGTAAACATAAGAAATAAATTGTATTATACAAATGCATTTAGATTTGTGGACATAAAATCTTATTTTGTTGGTGAAAAGTTAGTTGGTCTTAATATACGGGAATGTGTTTCCCTAATTAATGGTACAGTATATGCAACACATTCATCCCATCCTGGAGATCTCCATGCACTTTCACGAGTTTCCATTCGCGCTTGGAGATTTTTGTAGCCTGGAAATGAACATGTCTTTTATTCTTAAAAACATATAGATTATATATATTTAATATAAATTATATATATCTTTTCTGTGAATTAATATTATATATAGTTCATATTGTTAATCTGGTACGTAAGGAATGCATAAATAATATTAACATTAATACCTACACCAAATGTGATGAACATTATATAATCTGCCAATTTGTGAAAAGAAACCAGCAAAAGGTTCATTGTTGTTACGTCTATAATTGATGGCTTTTGCCCAATTATTACCCCATTCAATCATAGTACCAGGCTGTAACCTATAACTACGTATTTCATATATATTGGAACCATTTCGTTTTGTAAGCGGAGGCCAATAGCTAAATGCCAATAAATATTGTAAATAACGCGACCGTAGATATTTGCCATTTTCTTTGAATAATTGTTGATATGCCTGAGAGTAAACAATATTATATATAACATATAATTATCATATAACAATAAATAATAAAATAATATATGAAATGTTTGTTTTATATTACTATATATAAATAAATTTATTTAATTCTCATACCTCTTCTTTAGACAATTCAATTTGTGTGCGGTCAACACTATCATAGCCACCAGAGTATCGCCATAGATGCAACGCTTGATCGATATCACCAGCTACGACAGTCCATGAACCAACAAGCTCCAATTTCAATTCAGATTTCTTGGAGTTTATAATGTTAACAATCTCTTCACTGTAATATTCCAAAATACAAACATGTCCCCATATAATTTTCCTAATATAAATAATTCTCTGTGCATGCCAATTCTGCGACATAAACAAAATCTAATATTTTTTTGAAACTTCAAGAAAAACAATTTTGAAAGAATTTTTGTGCGAGTATTCTAAACATGTTTATGATTTAAACATACGACTTGACATTAAGATAAAGGGAATGTAAACAAAATTAACTTACTAATTGGTCAAATATTTATCAATGGAATCGGGTCGAATATTGTGCGTGTGCAAGGCGTAAATAACTCCTTTATCTGACAGCATCCTTGAATGAGACTCTTTGGTTGGCTCGATTTTTCTTACGAAAAGCTTGTTTATCCATCCTTCGCTGATATCCTGTCGGATCGATGACCTTGCAAAAGATCTACAACACACACGATGTGGCTATTGCCCTAAAAAGCCGCCGTTTATATACTAGCTCGCGTAGATTATACACGAAACATATGAAAAAAGGGCTCTTCAAAGTTTTGCAGTCGTGATCGCCTACCGGCTGGTAACAAATGACGGTAGTTTAGTTTTGCCGATCACCGTGATCTGCACGGCTCTGAATCTTCTAAAAACGGCAGCCATTCTTACTGGATCCTCGCGTACAGATCTCTTCTGGTTTGTGTCCAATCAAGATCAAAGCGTAATTTCGACAGTGCTGCAACTAAATACGCGGCGCTTTCAATTACATTCCCGGAGAAACCGATCGTTATTGTTGGTCTATTCTTATTTATCTCCATTCGCGATTTCTTCTTCTTAACACGAAATAAAACTTACAACCGTGAAAAATACACCTGTCTGATAAACTATGGAATTTAGTGTCACAGCGCTTGCGTCTTTCAATAAAATATTTTATTCTTGATGCGGCAATGACGTCAAAATACTAGTTCCATTCTGATTTATTTCCTGATTGAGAGGGATGTAATAACTTGCAATAATAGTGTCATATATGGGAAGAAAATTAGTACATATATAATTTAGCTTGTATAATATAAATTTATAAATGAGGAAAAATTTCAGAAACAAAGATATAAATGGATATGTAAAAATGAAAAAATTTATAAGTATATAAATGCAAATTTTAAAAAGTTCAATATTCATGCAAATAAACATTACACATTTTTGATTTTAAAAACGTGCTACAATAAAAACTTTTTAAATTTTTATTCGCGTTTATATATATATACAAGATATAATAATCTATTATGTAGTACATAAATTTACTTATTTTTTAAGAAAGGATACATATATAAGAATACATATATATATATATATGTATTATCAGGTATTATATATATATATATATATATATGTACTATTTATTTACTGTAATATTATTAAGATTTGTACACTTTTATTTGTTATTGAAAATATTTTTGAATTATATGTTTTTTTAAATTCAATATCTATTTTATGAAATACATATGTATAATAATATGTTATAAGTCTTTATTGCTAATCATCGTGTTTACATTCTTTCGATAGCATTATCGGACATCTATAAGTAACCTAATTTTGATAATATTAAATTTGGCTAGGTTTGAACTTGTTACATGGGATGTTAGGTTAACACGGTCAATTATATACATTAATCTTTATAATTCATTATTAATTTAATTTAATAATAGGAAGAGAGTAAATAATGAAATGATAATAAAATTATAAAATTAATTTTTTTCTATGATTTTATTTTGGTAACATAACACTAAACATTTATTGTATTCTGATGTAGTTCCTTTATTATTCAAATTTACTGTAAATTTTGTGTAGTTTAATGTATTATACTAGTTAATTTGAAAATGGAAAACGCAGAAGTTATAGAGCACTTTTATGGTGTATATTTACTATATTGTATGAATCCAAAATATAAGGGAAGAACATATATAGGATATACAGTTGATCCTTGTCGTCGACTTAAGAAACATAATGCTGGAAAAGAACATGGAGGTGCATGGAAAACGAGTAATAAAGGGCCATGGTAATTATATAATTTTTAAATAACCATGAAATATGTTATTCTTTGTTATGTTAATTACATGTAAGTTGTAAAAAAGATACCTTGTTTCCTTTTAGGAATATGGTATTAATTATTCATGGCTTTCCAAATAATACATCCGCCCTTAGGGTACGTTCATTTAATTTTATAAAAAAAGAATTATGTAGCACTCTATCAGTAATTTTTGCATTTGAAGTTTAATTTGTTTTTACTTTTAGTTTGAGTGGGCTTGGCAACACCCTCATATTAGTCGCCGTTTGAAACATGTGCCTAAGAAAAAATCACAACAGAAAGTAATTGAATTTTGCTTTCTGGTTCTGTCAAATATGTTAAAAGTTGGACCTTGGTGTCGCTTACCTTTAACAATTCGTTGGCTAGATTATGAGTTCTTTGAAAAGTACTCTAGCTATGTTTCAGCTCCAATGCATATGCCTATATGTCATGGAAAAGTAATTTCCAAAAAGATTAAGAAGACAAATGATACAATAGAAACGTTGGATGAATCATCTATAATCTGTTCTATTTGTAATGTACCTCTAGATGCAACAAAACAAGCAGTTAGCTGTATAAAACCTAGCTGTTCATTAATATCTCATTTAATTTGTTTAGCACAATTGTTTCGTAAAGGCAACATGATTTTACCAATTGAAGGTACTTGCCCTATTTGTAATACCAATGTTTTATGGGGGGATTTAATTAGAAAAAAGATTGGTTGTTATGGAAATTTGCAAGAAGTTTCTAGTGATGAAGATTATTATACTTGAGGTAAATTATATAAACTTTTTCAATTGTATATAGTTTTAACAATGATAACAATGAATATATCAACAATTTAAGATCATCTAATTGCTCCAACTTTTTATTATTTTTAAAGTTTTATCTGTAAAAGAAAATTTTGAAAATAAAATGAATTATTATTATAACATTTTCTTATTTTGTATCATGTGCAAATAATTAAGTTAATAAGCTACTATTATAGGCTACTACTAATAACTTGATTTTTAAAATTTGTAATACAACAATTCAACGAAGAAAATGTTAGGAAAAATAACGCTTTTACATTTTATACAAAGATTTCATAAATGTATTACTAGTTGATATTATATATCTTTATTTCATGAAACAAAAATTTCATATCTCATATTCTAGCTGAAAAAGACATAAATGTATATTAAATATTGATTATTTCATTTATTTAACAGCTATATGTCTGTAAAAAACAACAAATCATGTATATTTATCAGTCTTTATTTTTAACTAGTCGACAGATCAAAATATATTTATATATTATGTATATATATGTGTTTGTTGTGTGTCGTGCGTGCGTGCACGTGATGTGTGTGTGTGCTGTGTACTTTATGTAGAGACATAACATTATTTGATAAGGAGAGATACAAGAAAATTCCTCTGTTTCATTGATACTTAATTACAACCGCAATTAAATTGAAAGCTAAATCAAGACCAGCTTGATCCTTTTGTGCGAGAACTTTTTTACGTCGAAATTAAAACATCGTGAGATTATGATCCCTCGAGATTTCAATTAATAACGTATATTTCTTGTGCGCACTTCGATCACATCAACAAGCGTCTAGGTTCCTAATTTCCAATTTTTCACCTTAATTCGCTGTCAAGTGCACCTAGAGTTTCTATTTCAATTCACTATACGAGGTTACGAAATATTTCAAACATGGAAATTTGGGGTGTATTGCAACATTATTCCATTTACTTCCTGGAAATTCAGAATTGTACTTGCGTATATTTGTACACTGTTGAATAACTACTCGAATGTGTACTTTCTTTCTTTCATTCTCGAAAGGAACGCAATTGTGTCGATTTGTGAAGTTCAGGCACATTGACGTTCAAGAACACACAGCGAAGGAAGAAACTGGAAGATACGAAGGAAATACCAAGCGGAAGTAGAATGAGTATAAGAGGACAAAAGGAAGAAAGAGAGGTCGAGCTCACTTTAGTTTTTAAAATTTCTACGAAAAATTAAAGATTAATTCATCTTTACACGTGAATCAACGTTGAGCTTTGCATAAACATATATTAAATTGCTTAAAATTAAATTTGAAAGCATCTGTGCTGTAATGTTTAAATATTATCTATATATCATATTTGTGCGTGTAAATCTACAATTAAATGATTTATATTTTCCATAATGATTATTTAACAACAAATAAGGACAACAGTAAAATATATTACAAACAAAATTATTCTAGTAAAAATTTATTTTATATGAAATGCATTTTTTTGAGTAGCTGACACTTTTCACTACATATTAATATCAATACGAATAAGAAGATTCTCATAATAATGTCAAGACTCAACGCTGTATAGAAAATGCGTGTCATATATTCAAATATACGAAGTTCGACGATGAAAATCAAACAATATGTCGACCCTCTTAATCTTCCAGTTTGTCCATTTTTGTTTGCGTATAATCGTACATGTAAAATTGTACAGAACACGACTCTTCCATCGATCATATTGCTACTCTATTATTAATATTCCATTTGTTTTTTTCTAATTTAACTTAGTAGCCTCATGAGGTAGCACAACTCTTTTGGTAAGACTTGGCATAGTGACGTAATTCCGGGAATTATTTTCTATACCATGATTCTGAGGCAATTCCAGGCATTCTAAATTTGGTGACGTCAGGCATTCGTGGATGAAACTACAAACTGTATTTACGTAGGCATCACGATAAGTAGCATAATGCTTGACGTGCGGAGAATTGGTGAAAAGTACCAGCTGCACTCGTACACCACGTTCTGCTCGTCGACTGGCGAATTTCTCGACGTCCTTGAAATACGAACAAGTATAATATATAAGTTCATATAAAAGAATAAAATACAAATACATTTAATCTGCTGTGGATTCTTGCAATTAACTATTATGTCAAGGATATACATACCGCTGCCGGAATTAAAGTGTCAGTGTTCGAATAAAGAAACAATTGCGGCCAAGAATAGGATTCTTCTGCAAGACCGATCGGGTTCGTTTGCACTGGATAACCACGTCCAAGGGCGTGAGCGATCACCTAAATCAAGATTTAAATTGGTAATACTAATAAATTCGATACAAAAGGAATGTAATGTCTAGACTACGGATTTTTATTAATTAAATTTATATTTTTATGAACACAACAAAGAAATAGAACCTAGACAGGGATTTCTTTTATTCACTAAATATTATATTTAATTATTAAATTTCGCAAAATGTATAAAAATCCATAGTCCAGTAATATCTTTATTAATACCTCTAAAAACCAAAGTATAGAGAGGAAGATCGTAATGAGGAAGGACATTGGTATGTTTGTAAGTGGATGTCCGCCGATGATTGCGCTAATTGCTTTGAAAAGAGCGGTTAATCTTCTTTCTCCCGGTGCGCTATCAAATATCACTCCTTTGACCTAGAATTTCAATGTTAATGTATATTATGTGAAGCAATGATGTAGAGAATGTTGGAAAGGTGAAAGGTAACAGTATTTTTTACCTTAAGCGGTGAGTTAGCTTGTTGCATCGCAAGGCTTACATGTTGATATAGAAACGCACCGCCGTTACTGAAGACATGGAAGAATATCGGGTGTTGATCTAAACTCTTGTCTGTGATTACCTGGATCAACCGTTTGCCAATATGAGGCATTTTGTCTCTTCGCCAAAATAGACATTCTACTGGTGCCGTGTATCGTAGCGTGATGCAGCTTGAGAAAGGAACATTATTTATCAATATGTATTAAATAATTTGTAAATCTCTACTATATAGAAGTATATAATATATTTTATAGATTATTAGAGTATCGTTCGACTTATACTACGTTTTATATCCGAAAACATTGAAATGTATGGATGGTACAATAAATTACTTACTATAAAAGCATTTCATAGAAAAATAGTATAAACATAAATGCATAGAATATATCTTCTATTATTGATCCAAAATAATGTTTATGATTAATTAATTATTGACTTGTGTAATATTATATTATTATATGTTTTAGTGATTGTAAAGTACGATTGAGTTATTGATTGCTAACGATAAATTCTAATAATACAACAACATTCACTAGGAATTCGAATAAATAAAAAAATTCATTTCGGAAGTCAAATTCTAAATTGTTATCGATTAAATAAACAAGTATCATCGGCATGATATTGCCGGCATTTTCTACTATGTCTTATCAACAGTTTTATGACACTTAATTCTACATTTTCTTCCAATATTTTGTCATAAAAAATACATGCGTGTACAACGTATATCCATCCTTCTACTTTAACACTTGCTCATCAAACTGTTACTCCATAAAATCTATCATCACGGACCATCGCGTAAAAACTATTGTCTATATTCTCATCCTCAACTTCCAGTTATACGAAAGAATGAAAAAGCAAGAAGAAAGAAATTAATCGGAAAAGAAGGTACAGTTAAAAGGGGGGAGGGCTAGTTTTGCAAAACATCAGTACCTCTTCTCTTCGTAAATTGCGCTGTACTTGGCCAGATATTTGTCTTGACAGCCGGCCCATCCTAGTAGCACTATTACCGGTCGTTTGTCCTCCTTGTAAACGAATACGAACTCTTCACGTTGATCCTGACTACCGGTGGTTAACGTTGGATCCTTCGGGGACGGCGGAAACGACGGGAACATGATGTAATAGTCGAGGTCCTCTTGATTGCTCATCTTTCCTGCTTCTCGTTCTCCTCCTCGTGAGGATGCGAGAGAAAGAAGGAGAGAAAGAAACACAGAAGGTGAGGGGGGCTGCAAGCTAACGGGGTGAGGGAAAAGGTTGGGAGGAGGGGAGGGAAGAGGGAGTTAGTAGCGGTAACGAAAGGGAGGACAAATCACCCCTCTACCGCGAGGGATCCTCGTTCCGAGTTGAGCTTGCGTCGCTGTCGTAGTCGAGAGAACCGAGCTGCCAGAGGATCGATATCAAAGGCTCGTATGGTTGTATACCAAAGTTAGATGTCACGAATGAGGACGTCGACGTTTAACATTGGCCTCTCTACGTAGAGAGAGTGTTTTTTATTTCTTCCTGGACGTCACCGTTGACGGGACTCTCCATTAGTCGAATCTTTACCGATCGATAGCGAATATCGATTTCGGTCGATGTGGACCATACATGATAGCTGATAATAGACTATCGGGTTTGGCGCTGAGGTTCACGATGCTGCGGTGCGGATGTAATGCCATGTTACACGTGTGCAAAAATTTTATGCGTTTTAGCTGACGCGGAATTTCACAGCTAATAGTGGTATCATATAGAATTATTAAGTTGGATCCTGATAGTTGTAGATATCGTCATGGTAATGTAAATTGATTGGTGATGATAGCAATAATGTATTATAATATGATGTGCAACATTATGGTAATAATGTTAATTAAATGTTTAAATAATCGTTGATTAAGAATGAGAAATATTTCTTGTGTTAACATTTTTTATGTTATACATTTTACAAAGAAAAATTTTGTAGTTACATGTGTACTGTAAATGTAGATTATGTAAAAAATAAAGTTACTATGAAACACACAAAGCAGAATTGATGGCATTGATTTATTTTTACTCCTATGGCAGTGTTGCGCAAAATGACGTATTATCATGATAGGCGAAATACGGATGAGTTATAAAGTAAGCCTAACTAGTCTTGTTTATAACCTAATATTCTATTAGCATTTTTTGTACTATACATATATTAGTTTGGAGGGTTGCGAATTTTTTGAACTCTTGTGTCAATATTATCGATACAATGTAGAATAAAATTAGAATTTTATTAATGACAGTAATATTATAACATATACTTAATCTCCAGGCCTTAAATTGAAATCTCAAATATACACTACAAGATTGCAATAACTGATTTCCAGATATTCTAGAATTCATGGATATTAAGACCACCAGGCCTCAATCATTTAAAAAATTCCCAGACTCCAAATCGCAGATTACCAACCACAATCCCCCAGATACCAAATCCAGACCCTAGATCTTAAAACTATCAAAACCTAGATCTTTAAGTTCTAATTAAAAACTAGCTCAGAATTTCTAGATCTTAACTTTTAGGCTTCACACTCATAGATTTAAACTTTAGTATCTCCAAATAACAGAGTTTAGAATTTTCAAAATTCAGAGCCCTGGTCTCAGAATTATCAAATTGCAGAATTCTCTTTGATAGTAGTAGATTTTAATTCTAACCGCTAGGGGTGTTATAATTCTAATTTTATTCTATGTTCAGTTGATAATATTGGAAGCCAACCCATCAACGAAGATCCATTCAAAGATTGTTTATTATTATACATATGTATATTGATTATTTATTACAACATACTATGTATTTTCGCTGGCGAGGTGTAGCTTGTTAGTACTATTTATAATCCTATTTTGTAAAACAATCATTTAGCAAAACCAGTATTATTCTGTAGTTCTCTCCGGAAACAGTTACCACCTTTTATCTGCTTTGTCGGTACAGGTGAACATGCTTGAATAGTGGTGCCCTCTGTTCGGATTAGTTTATCCGGAATATTGTCAGCGAGCAGGCGCTGGACCGCTTTCTGAGGCTGCGTGCGAGATGAAGAGCGTAAGACAGAGAAGGACCGAGATTCAAACTCGAAATCTAACGAGGAACTCTCAGAGCCACGAGAGTGGCCGCGCGATACGGCACGGGTGTTTGAAAACAGCCGATAACAGTGTGCATCGCGCCATGTGTACCGAGAAAAGTGCGAATTTCCTGTGGCTCCTTTGTTCCATATCGCTTTTCTGTGGATTTGTTCTTCCATACGGTGAGTACACGGATCAAATTCGATAAAACTTTATCGTCCTCAGGAGTTGTCATTAAAAAATTAAGCCTCCTTTTAGTAATACAAGCAGTAATTGTTCGGCGACAAATGTTTTTTTTCCTTCTTATGGTGGCCACTAGTTATATTCATTTACGATTTATGACAACAATGTGAAATTTGTGTGATTAAAAAGCATTTTGATTACAAGGAGAGTCATGAATATGAGGTTTGACATTTTTTATAGAAAGAAAATAGGAGCTGTATAAAAATTTGTTTAATAAAATCGTTTTATGTGAATAGTAAGTTAATAGCAGGTCAATATATTATAGATATTAGTAGGTTAAGGCTGATTTTAGATTAATGTTGATTAATATGTAATACTAGATTAATGTTGATTGTTACTTAAAAACCTTTAATACGCTATTGTTCAAACATTACACTGACAGTGATATTTGTGTTTATTGCTTTGGAAGGTTTCTTTCAAGATACTTTATTACTTGGACTATTTTTTAAATATCTACGTAGTACTGTTGTTTTTACATATGTGATAGTATAAAATTTGAGTAGAAATAGAAAATAGACGTTTTTGACTATAAAAGGAGTCTTCTTCATATAAAATACTTTCACTAATATTCATTTACTTTACCAATTCTTGTATTTGATTCGTATTTCTTCTATTTCTGCGATAGAATCGCTTCGATAAAAATAAACAAATGCTAACAAAATTTTTCAAATTTCGAAATGACAAACGATATATATCAAACAAATTTCATTAATACTAAACGTTATATTTTTCGTTTACTAAAATAAAC
Organism: Bombus bifarius; assembly: GCF_011952205.1. NCBI lineage: Eukaryota > Metazoa > Arthropoda > Insecta > Hymenoptera > Apidae > Bombus > Bombus bifarius. Next base: position 821,606 of record NW_022885576.1, read on the forward strand.
TGAAATAACGAAATAACCAAGAAATTACCAATTATAAAACAACAAATTTTTCTTTAACACGATTATCTTTTTTTAATTTGATTTTTTCATATTTTTGCGTGTAACTTTTTTAAACAAACTTTTCAGTTTTATCATACGAACGAAGGAAACGACCAGATTCACGTATGCATACAAAATAGCAACCACAAAATGATAGCAAGTTTGTCAATTAACGTAACGAACAAGGTTGACGTTTAATTATGAAACAGTATCGTGTTCCGTGTTTCATTCATCTATTCCTCGACGTTGGAATGCGTTTATGATGTTAAACAAGGATCTCTTTTCGAGGGCCGCACGATTTCGTCTTTGAAATCGTCATTGAATAGTCATCGAAAGTAACCCAAATAACGGATTGCTATTTCGAGGGACCAATTTCCGCGCGGATTTTCCATTTGAGCTATTGCTCATGGAATTAATGACTTAAGATCGATCTATTTCAGATGGCTATAAAAGAACTGATTCATTGATATTCACGTTTTAACCACGCGTTAAATTTGACAAATATGATTCAATAAATTTTGCAGACATTGATGCAAATTCATATTTTTATGAATGTTACTGATAAAATTATTTGATATCGTTATAATGAGTATTATATTTTACACATTTTTATATACTATTTATATCCCGGGCATCTTTGCGCCGTTATATTTCTCACATATATATAAAAATTCGCAGTTTAATTATGAGAATTTTGTGAAGATGCACAGTGTTCCAAATAGGTAAATTAATTGAATAAAATACATATTTCGTTGCTTACGTAGAAAATATTAAACATTTATAAATAACTGTTATACTGAATATTCAATTTGTATAGCTCTACCTGTATGCCATCCATAATTTTATGTATAAAAATATGTCTTGGAAAAAGTTAACTTCTTTATCTTTTAATAATTCTATTGATATATTTAGTTTTGCATTATCATGGCAGTGATGGGAAAGAAAATATTGTTTTTCCTCTTTTCATTCTTTACTATTGTTACAACAAAAATAAATCTTTAGGAACTGGGTTTTGGACGAGTGACGAAGCGGCATATTCTGACTAAATAGAGCGCGTTTCAAAAAGAATATTCGACGACGAAGAACGGTCGGAGTGTTTATATCGCTTCAACCATTTATTTTTCATTTCTTTGCTTGTGAAAGGCGTTTACGTTTCTATGAAAAATCGAATTTGAGTAAACGAATTCTGACATTCAGTGGCGTACCTGGAAAGTTCATGACGTTTATTATTGTTAGAACATTCTTTCGATGTGTACACTCCGATGTGTGTTACAGATATAAAGATCACGATGTACTGAAATTAGTACTTGACCAACTAATGCAGCGAGACATAAATCGTCTTTAGTTTAGTCCTTGATCATTATGACTTTATAGATTAAGATATGTATATATCTTATAAAACATATGTAGTACATACATTTGCATCGTAAGGTGCCTTTTATTGTAATAATTTTACTAATTATTATAATAATTAATAATAAATACAATTCTGTCTTAATGCAACTTTTGATATCATATATTCTGATATACATATACGTATAACAAACTCTACTTATGAAATCAACAGTCGGAAATATACTTAAACTTATGACTAAATCTACTTGGGAAATGTATAATCTATTTCGAAAAAAAAAACAAAATACTCGGCCGACAGTTTAACTCGTTACCTTCTATTAAGAGATTAAGGCATTATCACACATACACAGCGATTGTTAAAAATTATACAAAAATTACCTTCTGACGGATGAGAAGATTTCGTAGAATCTGGTTAAGGCTACTTTGAAAGTCATCGATCGCGTGCGCGTTGCGGAATAGTCGAATCTGAGTGGGACTGTTCAATCGTAGGCATAATCCTCCGACGAAATGTCGCAAATTGTACGGTAATCATCTTGTCAAGCTGTTGAGCTGTTCGCACGCGCGGTTGTCTAATATGAATTCCTCGGAGGTTCGGATGACCTTTTCAAAACTCGTGCACCGGCCTGTCAGACGCAACAACGACTCCCTTTGGTATATTACGTGCCGTAATACGCGGCAGCTCCAAACGACGAATGAAATTCCAGGCAAAGTGTACTCCGGAGAATATTTTATCGTCCTCTGAACGCCGTGAAATACGAAGAACAGCTATTTTATGCAGTTTCGGCATGCATCGCTGCCTCGCGCTGCTCTTACACCCCGTTGGAAAATATCGTCGATAGTCGGCGTCTTGTATCGGAACAAGAATTCTACCAGGGATCTAACTGAACCGGCTCGATATCACTTCCAGCTACGAAAAATCCTTACTACCGCCGTTCGCTTACGACGCGATTGGATAATCGTGTTTTAAGACTCGTTACGCCCAATTCTTTTCGCGAAAATCGGAAGCTATGAATTTTACGCGACTACCTTAGCTTCCTGTTATCCTATATTCTGATATTAGGTTGACTGCGATGGAAATGTGTTTGTGAATTTGACGAGGGTGGAGGTTTCGCGTTGAATAATTTCGTTTCAACTGTTACGTTTGATTGCTTAAGGTATATTATAATACCTTTGTTTTGTTGAATTTGGTTTACTTTGTTCCTGTGTCGTTCGTCGTCAGTACAACCCGTAATATATCTTTATATTCTTTTTTTGTAATGTCATATTATTAAATCCTTATTATTCAAACTTGACATTCACTCATTGTCCAAAGGGTTTCGCACTTGTGTGACGGGTTGTTACTTACTAAAATATGTGTTTTTCTGTTACTGTTGTAGTATTTTTCTGGCTATTGCTGCTTTTTCTATGTCTTATTACTTTTATATTATTACATCTGTTTTTACGTTTTACTTGTCGTGTGTTTTTGTCACGGAATATTGTCATACAAACAGTTATAGGCTGATATCCCTTTAAAGTTTCGAAATATTTTCTATTCGGACATGTGCGACAATCGGCGCAATTTCCAGTAGTTCATCAAACATTTCGCGACCCAATGATGGCAATTGTTGACTCGCTTTCGTCTTTGTAATTAGCCCGTCGATAATTAACTCCCTTAATTTTCTATTTTTCGCAGGGCATTGTTTGCCATAATGTTTGTCGTCATCGGTCATCATTATCGATGCACAGGATAATACAAATTTCTCAGTAGGTCACTGATCTACTGAACTATCTGAAATGTTTCTGTTAATAGCAAATCATAGAGACGGACATTCGAGAATATTCGAAACTTGCAACTACGCAAGTGTATGTGTATTTTGTTTCACGTACAGTGCATTCTTCTGGAAACTGCCTTTAATTATTTCGATTACTCCGAATAAAAGGTCGCAGGACGGTCGGCTGTTTATTTATGTAATTCACACAGGACGTATTTTTTGGGCATAACTTTTACGAATTTTAATGATTTAACAAATCGCGTACGAATGTTTTCCTGTCTGATTGATCCTGCCCAAAATACCTCAGTCGTTGATTTATATTTTAATTAAATTTTGTTCCACTTCGTCTTTGTGACTTTTATTCGATTATAATTTGAATAGTGCTTGGAGAATGACAATTTTTATCATGAGAAGTTAATTGGAAGTTTAGATAAAATGTTGGGCGAGAGAATTAATCATATTGTCAATTTCATTATTATTTTTGAAGAAAATCGTGAAATAAATAATTGATGGGCTCATAATAAAAACAATCTACGTCAAATTAGCTAGTATTAGCTAACTTAATATTAGCTTTACTAACTAAACTAGACAATTAAATTATTTATCACGGATACGAGCTCTTCAATTTTTCAATTTCTTCGATAATTCTGATTTTAACATTTTTTCATCACACAAACTATTATGAAGGTATTTCTACATTATGATTTTCGACGTTTCAGCTTTTTTTTTATTCTAGTGGATTTTAATGTAATCTGAGATAATACTGAATATTAATTAAAAGGATTCCTCCCTCGTATCTAAATTGTGATTGATGTATCGCATAGCTGCAGAAACACTAAATATCAAATCAGAATTGCTTGAGGGACAGCTTTTCAAATCAACGGTGCGTGTTTTGCATAATTGCACGCTCTTCTGCACCAGTCCTATCTGATACGAATGCGAAATTCAAGAAGCTATCCGCATTTACTCGCCTGTTTTTATAATCCTTTAAGAATTTTCTCATCCAAAAGAGGATACATTTTGCATTACAATGGATGCATAAAAAATAAACCAAGAACGACACATCACTAATAATTTGTCGATATACGAACTTTAAAATTCAAAAGTCTTCGAACTTCACAAAATACTGCATATTTTTCACAGAATTTTTTTTATTAGGTTTTAACATCGTGTTAACTGCGATTATATGATATGTTGTCATTAGCGACGATAATGAAGACAGAGAAGACGTTAAATTTTGTTATAGGACATCGTGTCTTTCGGAAAGCAGCAAACTTTCGAACTTTTACTGTCACTAAGATCTTCATTTAGAGTTTTTTTAACTGAAACTTTAATCAATTTAAATTCTGGAATTTAGAACAAACTTTTGTATATTTATGGCGGTATAATTTGTCAGTTGCAAATATTATCCACACCCATAACAGGTCCGACATAGGAACTAGATACGTATGTGTAAATTTATTGTCGCCAATTCTAAGTCTCACAGAACATTATCAACTAAGACGTTACACGATATCCAAAAAGGAAGAATTCTAAATCTTGTAAACTGTAAAAATTATTCTAAACAATGTTTACAGAGGATTAAGAATACTAATAATAAAAATGTTCAGTTTTGTAATTTATATATCATTTACAATATTCGATCTTTAAAGGGTAAAAACTATGCAAATTTTGCAGGATGTTATCAATAGAAGAATTACCTTAAATGTTAGAAATCGTAGAAATACAGATACAGAAATATGTACGTAGAAATGTATATGGAAATACAATGTCGGAAATTTGAGAAATCATTATAGACAAATAAGTCCACGTTGCAGATAATTTTGTTCTCATACATCGCATTCGAGTATTTACTTGGTTACCGAGTTCCAAGAGACGAGAACGTCTCATTACTGTCGTTTGACATCTTTCGAACTTGTATATTCGTTATCCATCGCCTCATTAATGTTTCGCGAAACCCAAGAAAAGTTATTCTTAAGTGAAGCAGGGGAGTCAAGATTAGATCGAACAGTTAAGCAACCTATCTGGGATTGTCGGGCCGAAGTGGGTATAACTGATCGCAAATAAGACGATAATAGGGGTCGAATGGAGAAGCGAGTGGCTCTGCCACAGATCTTAGTATTTTCTTCGATAATGGAAATTGAAATCTCAACCACTTCATTCAGATTCAAACGAAAGATTCTGCGGTTTCTTTTTGTCTAGAAAAATTGATTTCGAAATGTTACATATTTCATCTCCTCTTTTCTGTGAAAATATCGATGTCAGAAGTTCTTCTTCAACTTTATATAATATTTCCAATGTTCCATGAAAAGTGGACTAATTCTCCGATATCTTGGAAAAAAGCTGGGTTCTGATAAATTTTTTCACGGGAACTTGTCTTTTATTTTTAATCTACGAACGAAGAATTTTATAATGATTAATTTAGAACGTAATGGATGAACTATGGCCAGATTATTGAATTTTTTGACTGATTTTTATTTGCTAACGGCTTTATTATAGATATTTTGATCCGATGATATTAATTGAAATTTTTATGGTGTATCGAATATTTCAATAAAAGCAAATTAAATAAATTGGAGTTTTCTTTTAAAGGACTGTAAAATAACTTATGTTTCCTTTTTTTGTTATATGTTTTTTATTATTATTTTTTATATTATATTTTACCGGATTATGAAGTATTTAAAATAAAATATATCGAACCCTTTATTCGATTTTAAATACTAATTTTCTAATTCATTGTATGTAGCAGCTAAGTTATCATGAAACTCGTATGATAAATTGTTCTCGCTTTTTACGTTTATTATTTCCAACAAATTCATATTCTCTTCCTATTTAAAAACTTCTCATTTTATTCCATACTACATGCAAAATTAAAAAGGTATTTAATTCTTCCTCGCGAACTCATGAAGCGACGATTATATTCAGCAATTCCAATCCTGACAAAATACACATTTCAGACAGAAATATAGCTTGTATAGCACACAACTGAATTAATTCATTTACCACCAGTTACAGAAATACAAAAATAACAAAATATTTGGGAACGTTAGAAAGGTTGTCACGGGGAAAAAATCAAAAACATTTAATTCTTACAGGAAAAAGAGATGATGGCGTGTATTTCTAATTTTCTTTTATAGCAAAGCAATTTTAATTCATTTTGTATCTTATCCATTGCAATTTTCAAAATTTAATACGTTATTGAGTAATTCTATATTATCGAAATTGTTCATACGATCGATTTCAAGATTAAATACCTATTCACTCCATTCTTATGATTATTTAAAAATTCGAATATTGAGAGACTTTACTGTTAACGATATGTGTCTTTAATTTGTTAAAAAAATTCATAGAGCTAACGTACTTTGCTATAATGCTTTATATATAAGGAATATATGTAGATTTCTGTGACTGACTGTAACTCTCTAAAAGGGTTAAAGCGGTGAAGATAAACGGAACATCCTGTTATACACGTCTCGAGTCGATTTAACGCGTTGAATCTATCGACAATGACAAGAAAGAACTATCCATTCGTTCCCGTCTTGCGAGTATATCAATCCTCTTCGCTGTATCGCTCCTTTTATTAATGGCGTTGCCAGTGTGGCAACGAATAAGACGGAGGAGCGAAGAGGATGGAATAGAGAGTCATTTGAACAATCGAAAACGGCAATACCTATCGCCAGCTTTACTTCCCGATTCAATGTTTATCGGAATAAACATCGGAGATTGGAACTTGGATCACGTGAATTTTTGTTACACACGAATCGTAGTTAAAGCCAGAAATACATGGATACGCTATAGAAAACAGCGTGAATGAAAATACTCGATGGAAAGCGTAAGTCGACCCGATGGTGCGGGAAAATCATATTTTTGTCCTGCGTCTTCTGGTATAATCCTTTTTCCGTCATTCATTTGTCTCATTACTTTCTTTGTCTGGCTTAGATTTGAAAAATTGTCCTTCGCTTTGTCTGCTTCATTTGAAAAATTTTTTCCTGTAATTTATTTAGTTCATCCTTAAAAATCGTTGTTTGATTATATGTATATTAATTAATATTTAACGTATTAACGAAATTCGAGTTTTAAGTAATAAAGAAATTATGAATATTCAATATATATATATACTTAATAATGTAATATACAGGATAAAAATTTTTCGTTTGAGGCTTTGTTTTCGAAAAAATCGACTTTGAATTTTCGCTCGGTACGCGTGCACTTTATTCCGTTTCGTTATAACGGATCTCATTGTAGATCGTTGTCTCGATGGAAAAATTAAGAAAACAAAATTTTTATTCTATATTTTTGACTTCTTTTTTCGCCTAGAATCACCCCCTTTCCGCTTGTACCACCAGTTACCAACCACCCTGTATATACATAATAATATATATACACATATTGTATATGTTACTATGTTATCAACATTGTCTTATCAAACAGATTTTCGATGAATTTGTGTCTTGTGTTATTGCATTACTCGGGCTTGAAATATGTTTCCTCGGAGAAAGGTTCTTCGTTTTTAACGTTATGTTTCGCTTGTCGTGTATTTTTTTTTTTTAATTTTCCTGTTCCTTTATTCTTCGGAACTTCTTTTCGTGAAAATATTTTGTTAAGTTTCTTTAAGATTTTAACGCTTCCAATTCTTTAGAAGATGACATAGAACATTTATTTTAATATGAAATGGATCTTTAGACATTAGTAGTTGGTGTAAATTATTACAGTGTATTCGCCGCAAATTAATTGTATTACATCTGAGCGACAAAACGCACGGAGTTTACGTGTAACTAGTAATTAAGGATGAAGGTAATTCGACGAGAAGTTAGTACATCGCCTTATCTTACTGAACCTGTAGCAAACGTGATTTGGGGTGTTGTTGAAATATTCCTTTAAATTGCTGCTGATAAATTTATTATGTATTATGAAATTTTTAATCATTAGGTGTAATAAATTTCGAAATATTACTCTTTTAAATTCTATATTCTATTCTTTCCCGAAATAATTATTTTTGCTCTAAAGGAACATTATTATCTGTTTGCAATAGATAACTAGAATACCTATTTGTAACAGAGTACCTATTACAAAAAAATTGATCAATGCAATGTAATAATATAATGATAAAATAAGATATTGACGATCACTCGAAATACGAGATAAAACTTGAGAAATGTATAGATGCGTAATTTTTAAATTAAACATAAATATAGGAAGATAAGTTTTATTCTTTTTGTACGTTTAATGATTAAGTGATAATAGGTCGACGGTCAGTTTTAATAAATCAAAGTTACCCACGTACTCTACATCGTATTTCAAGGTAAATAACATTTCACGGAACGAGAATAGATCTGAATTGATGATGAAGGTACCTTTTCTCGACGAGGTCGATCTTTCATTGTGGTCTCTCCACTGCCTTTCCAATGTGAGTGAGCTGCTAGCAGCCGAAATCTCGCGAAATTAGCAATGTAAATTCGATATTCCTGATCTACAGGACGAATTCATCTTTGAACGTATTGTTCACGTACTCTTTCCATCAGCTCTTTAAAGGTCACCTGGTCCTACGTGGAATCAAAGTTGCGTTTCAAGTGGAAAATAATAAGAAACGATTGTTCGATTCGAAGTTTAAATTTCTCTGTAGCTTCATAATTTGAATAAAATACTATTATGAGTCTAAATTTCTTTCAAAAAAAGAGATTTAATTTTCTCTAATTTATCGGTTAATTTTGTTGATTTATGCAACAAACTTTCAGTAAGCCTCTTAATTTATTCTTAATTAATGTGTTAATGAATATCGATTGTATTACAGCCAGTCTGTGCGTTAATGATGCGTGCTGATGTGTTTTTGCATCAGCCATGTAATCAATAAACGCAAACCATAGCTCGATGCTAAACAATGGGTACGTTTTCCGTTGCATTTTGTCGAGATAAATTAAATAATGATTGAATAATGATGTTATATTTTATACATATAATATTATTCCAAAATACATGCATAGGTACATGTGATGAATACAAATGTACCATTATTGTATTACATGTTATATAATTATTATAGTATCGTAATAAAAAGACAACATTTTAAATCAAAATAATGTAAATTTTTGTAAACCAAATTTAAATTGTATTAGACTCATAGTCTGGTGATTCTATGTATATATCGTTATGGTAGTAAACGCTGCTTCTAATTACTAGCTCATTATTTAATAATTATTATCAATTCACCATTAATTTATACATATTGGTAAAATCCATATATCGTTACCAGAAATGGACCAAAACATCCGCATATTGTATGCATATGTATGTATGTATATATTGTAATTGACGTAAACGTATCTTGATTGGAAGAAATATAGACAACAAAAATATTATTAAAAATATTAAAGTACACGACGTTATTTTCTAAACCTATTAACAAATCTTAAGACTCGTAATTAAATAATAATTCACTATAACTCAATGCATGATAACATTTTGATTAAGTTTGTTTCGTGTTGTCAACCGGAAAAAGTAGTTCGAAGAAGTTACGTTTCACCGTGTGTATCTGATGAAAAAGCTTGCTTTTAAGCTCTATATCCGAGCCGTCCTCGAGCTTCGGTTTGCCGCCTTAAACTACGAATGATTTGACGGGAACTCTGTTAATTTTTACGGCACTCTGCAAACTGAATGACCACAAGGAAATACCAACTCCCTCATTTGTCTCAACATTTTCCTATGCTGAACGTAATTAGTTCTGCTATTATCGTGTTGGTTGACTTGTAAATTAACATTAACCAAAACTTAGCGTTACAACGCTTTAATCTAACACTATGTCTAAAGCATACAGATCACTTTTACTAACGACCCCGTTATTCCTTTGTTTTCCACGTTTTGTAGCGTATGTTGATTGCATATTAAACTTTAGGATGATAAAATTATAGCATGTTTATTATCTGGGATATAATATCAGTATGATATGGTATTATTAGTGATATTCTATTGTTTAACCCTGCAGGAGTCTTGATCCTAAAATTTTATTAAATAATATTTCTTAGCAATACAGTGACTTCAAATTGTAATACAGTGCCCAAATTACTTTTTTTTATACACACTGTACAAATAAATGAAGGAAAGTTGAATTTTATTGAAACAGATACAGTGTGTAATTATTAAATAGAAAAACATACTACGCACGCCTATATGTTATTAATTGTCTTAAGTAAATCTAGAAAGTATGTACTTCTATGTTTTGTGCGTTCTCTGTTGTTCAAATATGGCTGAATGTTCATCACAGATGAATGTCACATCACATCACAAATTTTCTGTTATTTGTAACATTATAAGTTTGTATATCGCTTAAAGCGTATGATATTGTTGGTATCGAAGGAGTTCCTCAAATTCCCTAAAGACTTTAGAATTCTATATACTTTCGGAACTCTATAAGACGTTTTGGACTTGCGATACTTTCGATACTCTAAGAATTTCGTAACCTCTGATGCTGTTATTTTTCAAGTTGTAGATATTTTGTTCGTACTTTTTCGATCTTTCATTCGGCGTTCTAAAGCTCAAATTTTACGTATGCTGCACTGTGAACTCTGTCAAAAATAATAATACAATGAAAGAAAGTTATTACTCCTTTTAAGATTACTTCAAAAAAATCATTAAATAATGTATCATGAATTTTGAACAATTTTCTCTTTTCTAACAATCTTTTTAATCCTCTATAAATTCCCATTACTTTAAACAAAACAGTATATTCAATAAAATCCGATTTCTCCTTTAAAATCAGGTAACTCTGGTGCTCGGTAATCAATTTATTTTCCCAATGTTATCCAACTGGACGATCTAATTGCTCCCATCGATGCGTCACAGTTTACCATGTTTCCATTCTTCCGCAAAGATTCGGCGCATCAATTTCCCTCATCCACGGGTCGTATATACGCATTAATCTTCTCGAGAGAGGCAACTTGATTAATTGATTGTCCTATCGTTTCCGCATCTCATTAGACGGCCACTCACGAAGACGTCAATCCGATATCGGTGCCGCGGCCAATGGACCATTGGTCATTTTTGCTTTTCATCGATCGTTGGCTCTTGCGAGTATTCCGGTTACATCGACAAAAGCTCCGCCGGCTATTCGATTACTACGGTTCCTTAGCGAATGAAGAATTTCTTTTTCTTTCTTTCTTTCCTTCTTCTTCTCGGCCATGGCTTGAAATGAAATTTTCTTCTTTCTCCCCTCCACTGGTTGTCTCGTCGACGATGCAATCCCCGGTGAAAATCGTAGCTCTCCGCCGTCACGACGTCGGAGTAAGACCTGATAAGGGGTATGAAGGGGGCTTTAGGAGTAGCGTGTCAGTGGGAAAGCCCGTTGATGAAAAAATTCCATTACGTTGTCTGGCCTCGGCGTTGTTACAAGGAAAAGATAAATTTCTGCGTTGGGCCACGATGCATGTGGCCGGCCACCATAAAAACAATTTATGGAACAACAGGGGACCGTCCCTTTCGTTTGAAAGTTGTATCACGGATACAGGTATTCACATTAACCCTTGGAGTACCGATACGGGTTGGGTTTAGGGTGGCCCATATTAGTAGATCAATGCAATAATACAGTGACTTGCGAAACTGTTACGTTCATATTATATGCGTTATGCAAAACATATCGAAATTTTGTTAGTATTGTAATGTATGTTGGTAAGATTTGAAATCAATCTGAAAATGTATATGGAAGTTGTAATAACTCATTATACTAACTTGCAATGCAAAAATTATAGAATGTAGATTAAGTAACAAAATAATTCTACAGGTTTCGTCAATTATATATGTCGCCTTTATTATTACATATTGACTTCTAAAAATCAGTTTAATCGCGTATCATGATATTCTGTTATACATTTGTCTTGAAAGAGCTCGTTTAAGGGGAGAGAATTAACGAGGTTGTAAATCAATATTACGATTACTTCATACTTTGTAAGAAAAAGTTAAGGCGGAGATTGAACGTGAATAGTCTAAAACAGCAAATAGAAATTTATGAGACCTTTCAATATTAAGAGTTCTTTTTACTTAAAAATTGTATGGTATTATGCCAGATATTTATAGAAAATGTTTTCGGTATATATGTCGACCGATAGATATGATATAATGAAATATTAATACAGCTATGATCAATAAAAGATCAGACGTAACTGATACTAGCCTCAATCAAAGTTGATGGAAGTATGATATTACTTTTCTAAATTAAATAAATGATGCAATATCATGAATTATGTTTCACATAAATGTGAACTACTTTAATGCGAGTCATAGGAATGTATACCCAAACGATAAAACGGGAGATCTAAAAACGAAGAAATTATTGGATCAGAACCTTAACCTTAATTCTGTCAATGAAATCGTGTAGTAGAGGTGCTATATAAAATCTCTTGTTTGTCGATCTGCAGATTTTTGGCGTGACACACAGCGCTTATATATAGAGAACGATACCGAGAATTAGGCGATGAAGTCGAACACACGCTATTCGTGAGGTACTCCGTTAATAGTGTTTCTAATTGTTCAGGTATGATAGGAATTTAGTTTACTCAACCTTTTATATATCATAGGGTTTATTCCAAGTATAAGTGTGCGTACAGTATGAGATAAAGATATTTGCACGATGAAAATGTAGAAATGAAGAGAATAAAAAGAATGGGGATATAATATTGTTTTGCTAATACTATAGAGACATAAATGTACAAACGAAATATTAATCGACAAATATCACACGGTTACATATGTTTGAATATATGTATTTAATGATATAGAAAATATTTCTCTTTCTACGGTATCGAATATAGAATGGCGAACAGGTAACGTTTTAATTGAAAGTTTCATAATGGAGATTGGCAATAAATCTTCATAATTTCCCTTAATTAAAGGAAAGTAACAGTACCTTCGAAAAGATATGGTATATTTTATTCACGAACGGTTCATTGAAGTAACTTCCAACGAACAAAGAATAAAAGTTAACAATGAAGGTAACAGAAGGGTCCAAGGTAACGATCTAAAATCAGTAAGTCCGTAAGAAAATTTCAATGCAATCTTCTCGCTTAATACTATTGTTCTTTCTTCGTGATCCCTGGATTCTTCGACATTCCATGGAAACATTGTCTTTTACACAAAAAGTCTGATGAAATACCATTGTGAAATTAAATTAATTCTTGCAATTTAATGTCGACATTAACAAACTCAATTTTTTGCATATCTGCTAATCAGAATCGGTTGATTGTGAATGGTTACATTCATACTTTTATGAATGTAAGTTCCACTTTTCAATATTTCGCAGAACCATCGTTTTCTTCATAAAAAGTTATGTCAAATGAAACACCGTCTCAAAGCTACATTAATTCTCGCAATCTAATGTTGTCATTAAGAAAACATACTTTCTTCTCGTATAATTAATCATAATTATTAGGCTGTACATGCTTATACATTCTATGGACAGAAATAAAGAGATGTAAACTAAATAGAGATTTATATTTCGTTCGTTCTCGAACATGTTTGTACATTTATTTAAATTTTCGTCTTAAAGCGTCTCTTTACTTTAACCTGCATAAAAAGATCAATATGATGACAAATATTGTTATCTCAAAATCGCAAAAACGACCTTAATTCGAAATCCAATAATCGATTTTACGATGCACCGAAAAACTACAAACCATCAATCAAGAAAGGGCCATTTGCAATATAGAAGTAATGAGAACTTTCTGATCGCAAAAACTTTTTATCGAAGAAATGAAATCCACCCTCGTCTCTTGAAAGATGGAAATATCCATTCACGATAAAAACCGTTAACGATACGAAGAAACGCGCTACATTTTCTCACATGACCATTATGCGAGCTCCATAGCCACTGAGAGGAAGAAGTTGAACTAATTTCGTAATTTCTTTGGTCGGATGGCCGGCCAACGCGAGGGAAGGTTAATTACGCCCCTGGTCGCTTTGCACGTTCGTTCACAGCTAACTGAAACTTCTCGGTGGATCTCGCTCTTTGTGTCTCAGATACATTTAAACTTAAAAGTAGCCTCGAGCAGATCACGATCGACGACCGGAAACGAGAAATCGCGATGTTGAGAAAAGAGCGGAGAAAGGGCCTGCTAATTGCACGACAAATCGTCAGTTCTTCTCGTTGCTCGTTTTCCATTCGTACAATTAGATACGTTATAATTAGACTGCGGATTTTTATACTAATTCATATTTTATTTTTCGAATATTATAATAAGTATACTTTAGGTATTTTATTATTTTTTAATATTATATTGTAATCTTTAATAATGTATATAATAATGTATATTTAATAATGTATATTTCTATAATGTATATTATACTCCAGACGTTTTATATATTTTTTGCATATTATACATATTCTACGTATTTTTGCATCTTTAAGTTTCAAATAAACGCATAAAAATCCGCACTTTAGTAATAATATTTCACGGTAAAAGTTCCTGTTATCGACAAACGTTGATGATCTTGTATCGGCGTCCTTGCATGTTAATTAATTAATCCTGTTTACATCTATCAAAGTAATTCGTTCGATTATTAGCACACATGTTCGAACGTATAGAAGAATACAAGTGATGCAATTTTCATTGAATGTATTTAATTTGAATTCTCGTATTCCTACGTTAGGCGAAAAGGTATTTCTGATATTGCGTTCGTATGATAGAGCATTCAAAGTCTATGCGAGAAATTGCAATGTACTCGTGGAAGTCACGTTTATTATTTAAGGAGTTCCTTCTGGTCTGTAATTTGTTTTCTTTTGTAAGTGGTTTTTCGGTAATAAATCTTTTTTTATCTTTCCACGAAAGGTTTGATTAATGGCTTCACGATAGTGTCGGTGATTGATCTCTGAATATCAATAGAATTATTTTAAGATCATTAAGTTATATTGTTAAAAATGTTCTTTTATACAAAGTGTCTACATAATATTAATTAAAAAATGCAAAATGGCCATGATGTTCTCTGGGTAACTTCTTAACATCTTTCAAATGTTCAACAAATTGATTCAAAAGATATATTTAATAGTCAGCTACAGTCAAATGGAAAAATAGTTTAAAATTAATTCACAAGGTGTTGAATTTTAAAATTGCTCTATTATAAAAAACGAAAAATGTTCTTCACATTATCTATATATTATCAGATTGTCAAAGCGTCGATTTTGACTTTAATTTTTTATCTCAATTGTGCCCACTGTAATAATATACATCTTGTAAATATTTTCAAAAAACGCAATAATTCTTTCTTCCAATTTCTCAACAGAGTTTCTTAAATTTCAATATCAATATCGTTGAATGGGTGTCACGTTACGATTAAAATTCTCTCGTAAAACATCTTCCCCGTATCCAGCGGAGATCGATAACTTTCCCTGGGAAAAAGACGTCACGTTGTATTTTATTGGCGAGATGAGCTTTCAGTTGTTACTCAAGGGATTCGTTTCTCCATATCGAGTTCTTCAGAACCATCCAAACCGTCGATCACCTCGGCTCGTAAAAAGCTTGGTGAAGTCGCGTATACGTACGAAGGATCAAGGTTGTTGAAGGACGACACCCTCTGCCACCCCTTGTCGAGGTTTAATTAAACTTTTGCAATGGATTCGCCGGCGTGGCGTGACCGCTTACAATGGAGGAACGAACGAATTACTCTCAATCGCCCGTCGGCGTGGCTTTGTTGCCGGCTTTAATCGTTTCCACCTGGAACGATTCTTTCTTTTGCCGTCTTTTGCTGTTTCGCTATTTCGTTTCACGGCCACGTTTCGTAACAACAAACGCTCCGTGGAAAGGAGGTGAAGCTGCTTTTAAGCGAATTATGGAATCAGGAAAATGGATCGTCTCGGATCGACGGGTTTCTCTTCGATAATTGGCGTAATCGAACAGCGAAAATTATTATCGACGCTTCTTCGTTCGCGAGGTGGCCGCGAGACGTGTAGACGGTAAAATCGATATTTTATTGTCGCCGTCGTTGGAACAAGGTCAATGCGTTCGCTCATCTCATTCTTCTTTTGTTCGCACGATATATAGCACGTTATTTTACTTTTTTTTAGGAAAGTGATATTGAAAGTGAAAAGTTGATGTTTGTATCTCGTATGTGGTGCTTGGAGGATTATTTATTAAAGAATTAAGTAAGGGATAATGTTTGTTGAGGAATATAAGGAATGTATGATAAGGGATGTCAATAAAAAATGAAGTTTGTTAAGTAGCAAGGAGCATATAATAAGGAATAAAATGTGTTAAGGAATAATTAATAATTTTTAAGGCTTCGACATATCAGAAAATAACGGTGAGTTCAGAATGAACGATTTAGAATATAATTATCTCTTTGCCCCCAAGATTCTCTGTATTTCTGGTATTAGATGAAAAAAAACACATACTTTTAATTGTTTATGACAAATAAGTATTAATTATTGCGTTACACATGACATTTAAGATGTGATTCGAGTATTCACTCAAGCTTAAAATCTTATTCCATCTGTTGAAATCTAACATCTTTCGTTTTCCAAAACCTCATCGTGGCATGGTTAACAGGAGTACAAGGACATTCTCGTTTCATAAAATTGAGAGTAAAGAGAATACGGTCGATGAACTCTCCTCTCATGCATTTACCAATCTTTTCACCATTTCTCCTGAACCGTGCTCATTCATTATCATAAAACCAGAAATGATGAAAGGCCACAATGATGGAACACCGAATCGCCGGAACGAAGCGTCGATGGTGACATAATTGTTCTCGAATCTACGCGAAAAGCTGTGCGAAGTTCGCACTTCCGATAGACTGAAACTCGTCGGTGGCGCAAACATTCCATAAAATCTGGAACTGGATCGCAGCTGCGTACGAATTGTGTCCACAGAATCGATTTCTCCGGTTCTTGCACCGCGAAAGTATCTCCGATTCGGCCTTAATTACATGTTTGGCTAACGAACTCGGCCTCTTAAATCAAGTAAACCGTGGCAAGTGTTGCGAATGTGGAAAGTCTGTACTTTCAACCGACAGATACTTGGAAAGCGTTTTCAACTTCGCCGAGAGACGCTCACCCTTTCCCGGATCCACGCCCTACCGCAAAATTAACTCGGGAGATGCGTTAACGTTTTCCTTTTGCACGCTTCTCTTCTCGCGCGAGAACCCACGGATCAGACCTGAATTCTTGCCGATCCTCCGAGCCGAGAGATTTTTATTATCGGCCACGTTGATAAGTTTCTTTGTAGACTGATGGGCTCACCTCTTCTCTTTCTCCTTTCTTGCGTAAATACTGGGAAGGGTTTTAGGAGAATGAATGTTTGCTGCTCCTTTTCGAAGGGTAAATTGCTGGAAATGGGAAATGGGATTCGAGCGAGGGAAGAGTAGCGGTGGAAATTTGTGAAATTTTATAACTATTGATATATTCTTTAAAACGATGACCATAGAAGGAGAATATAATATTATATTTTTGAAAATTTTCTACGCTACTAATTAATTTCATATGAACCGATTCGTATTTTTATTTGGGTTTCGGATTAGATATGTCGTTCCCTCATCCTCTTGAACATTTAAGAAACAGTTATAGTGACAGTATCGATTATGCCGTGGGTTCTGCGTAATATTTCATGCATGTACATATCTATTATTTACTTTTACAAGACTTATATTTTTGCATCTGATAAATTGATCCACTTTCTAAGTGTATCACGTTGAAGTATTTCCTTTCAGCCAACAAGTAGCATAAAACTTAAGAAATCAGCAAAAGCAGATCCATGATATTTCTATCACGTAATCTTCAAATGTAAAATGAAAAAGACAAATAGTAATTTCAATTTTGTTTGCACGTTACCAAATATTTCTTCGTTAAAAAAGCTTTCAATACTAAATAATTTTAGTATATCTTTCAATCCTTTAATCCCAATATGAAATAAGCTGTCGCGCAAAGTTGGAATAACTTCCTCATCTTCTTAGGTGAAAAAAGGGTTAAAGCGGAACCCAGACGAAGTTAAGTCTCTTCTTCGAGGGCATTTACCGGGCTCGGTGGATCGTTTGAGTTTTTCATTGCACAGGTGTCGGTGTATTTCGCGACATCAAGCTTCGTCTTGTGTGCGCACGCTACAGCGAAGAATAATTTCGGTATTCACGGGTTTGCCGGGTTCACACTGGAAGAACGTCTTAATTACCCGCTCAGGTAAGCTGACAAAAAAGGAGGGAAAAACGAGAGACAGAAAGGTGCACGCGAAAGGCGGGCCGGAAAGACTTACCTCGGCATTTTCAGGAGCTTTAAGCACTCTGAACTCTCGCGTCTAAGTAAAGTATGGAACTATACGTTTCTGTGACTAATTCGCGACCCTGGAAGCTAATCTACAACTTTAAGAGTAAATGAGAATAAAAGAAAAAGGTAATTTGACAGAATGTCTTCGTTTTCTTCCTCGTTTTTCGTGGAGGTGGAGTTTCGAAAAATTAAGGTTAGCGAGGCTACATTTCGTAAAAACTAGTGTTTTTCAAGAATTTTATTATCAGAATACTGATATCAAGAAATATGCAACTTTGAATTTATGTCCTTTTCGATATATAGATATGATGAATTATGAATGTTTAGAAATATATCGTAGTGTTAAATTCGTCGTACTATTGAAGTCAGGAAAATTCTACGCATCAAAGTAAGACGAGAACGGAGAGTAGTAAAGTTATCTTAGAGGCTTCAATTTCATAATAACCGAATTACAAAATTTAATATACGTCAGTTCATTAGACAGAAATAGATAATTGCAGGAAGTTATTCTTGATTTTCGTCTTATTTTGAAATATAAGATCTGCCTATCTTCAATTAATTTAGAGCCACGGTGTATAATTTAAGTAACGCTAATACAATTCATATAAGAACATAATTCAAATAACCATCTTTTGATTCAATAAAGAAACGATCTTAGGGATGGAGTTACCCACTTAAATAAATTGCAACTTGTCATATTACCGAGAATATTTACTAAACAGTGTAAGTCGTTTTCAATGTTTTGTACATAGTCATTCACGACAATGTGAGACGTCACGATTTTTTTGAAGGGTTGATTACACTCTTACGACTGTCTCTTTAATAAAACAAAATTGATTATGATATTTTAGCATCACTTAAAGTAACATTTCTGTAAAGTTTCAAGCTTATTTTGAATTTTCGTATTGTCGAACGTTTTTCGTTAATGGCGTCCAATTAATTGGGAACTTTTGGAAGTTATCCTTTATGTTTTCACGAGTGATGTATGTAGTGTTAGTTGAACGTGGACTGAGAGGAAAGTATCGGAGGATTTTGATAATACGCTTTCAATAATGAACAACATATGTATATTTGTTCATGTATCTTGATATAGTTTTATAACGTCTAATAATTGCACCTATATTTTTCAATTTTAATATTGATATAGTAAATGAAATAGTAAGGAAAAGAGCTTAAATCTACCCACGATGCTTAGGTATCTTTCAAGCTCAATAATTCAAGATTGGAAGGTTTCAGCGTTGGAGTCAGCGACGCTCTGCAAAATCAATTACAAACTTTCTCGGCGCAATAGGGTAACTTTTTATGTGTAAATAAACGTTTGGTTCACCATTCCGCATACGATTCGCTTCACTATTACTCTGTCTCTCAAAATTGTGAAACATTCCTTTGACTTCTCGTCTACTCTCGTAGTTTTGGCTTAGAGTTTGATTTATATGTATTTCGAATGCATTATACATTAATGTCTGAAAGTTTCTCAGTTATTGAGTAGTGACTGACACGTTTAAAAGCAATTTTAAAAATAATATGTTAAAATAGAAAATTATTTGAGTTCATCAATAAGAAAAGTTATTTGTTAGAAGCTTTTTAAAAGTTTACATTAGAAGAAACTTTCTAAAGAAGCTTTTTAAACGAGTAACTTACGAAAAAGATTTGAAGCAGAAAATATTCTAATAATAAGTAGAAGCTAAATAAAATTATTCTGTCTTCATCGATACAATACTGATATACTCCAATATCAATATAGTTATATCTGTTATATTAAACGTAAGAAATGAGTACCTCGATCAGATTATCTAAAAACATGTGTATGCTTCATTATGAAATTTTACTATCCTCCATAATCGATATTCTTCACAAAGAAAATTGTAAGGTAATATTATTAATTTATTATTAAGGAATCCCTGCATTAAATTTACTTCGTGTTATAAAATAAAGAAAATATGCTAGAAATTATTTCGAGGTAAAACAACATATATTTGTCGAGATTCCTTTCACCGCATACGGGCATTAACTCCCACGTGCAAAATGCGAAGAAGTGAGCATTTCATCACTTCCCCAATATGGATTTGCTTAATACAGCGTCTGAGCTCGGGTGTGAAACTTAAAATTGCGGTCGTCGCGCGTTGACCTGATACTTGTGTATAAACGCCGCTTTGTCAATGGAGTTTTATATAAACCGATGATCTCAGACGAATTTCTCGATGTACCACGGGGCGTGACACATTTTATTTCTTTCACAATGTCTTCGCCGTGGTAACATACATACGTAATTTCTTTTGATGTCCTTTCGTTAGAAACGTTGTAAATGTGTGTTTTCGCAGAAAAATTTCGAAGAACTCGAAGAAACAATTTTTCTTAACATATATTATATATACATTTGTGTCCTCAACTTTTTTTGAAGATTTGCCTCAATAGATTGGGAATGTTTATGGATATTTATATTTTTACCCATAATCAATAAATACTACACTTTGGATATTTATATATTTGTGCATATTATGCGCATTCTATGTATGTTTGTACTTGAAAATTTGTCATAAGTGCATAGGGATTCATTGAACAGCGTATGTAATTATTAATTCGGACTATCAAGATTACCGTAATTTTACAAAATTATTAATTTACGCAATAAAACTTTTTATTTAATCTCAATAATTCAATGTAATTAAAAACTAAATCAGCGTAATGCAACGTCGGATTAAATAATTCTCATTGATGACTGTATTCAAAATGTTCAGAGAAACCGGAGTCCATTAAAACGTTCTAAATGTATCATTCGTGCTTTCATTGCTCTTCATTTTTCCTAATAGCATCCCTATAATGTATCAGTAGCAAATTTCTCATCAGCTTCTTCGATTTATCTACTTTTGAGCAGTTTCGTAACGTTTGCCGCGCACAGAGCTGTGCTCCTCAGGTTCCGAATCAGACCAACGCCATTATATTTCCGCTTCACGTAGAATTGGCAGCGGGAATGGTACGCGGCCCCCGTTAGAATGAGTTAGAGCTAGCAACTGACCTATCCCATGTTGAACGACCTCGACGAGCTTCGAAGGCCAATGCATCACAATTCATAACTTTATCAGACGTTCTCCGTTACGTACTTACTAGTTCAAAGACGTAGGAGTGCTATCAAATCATACTATGGGCACGTTAGGTTTTTGTTTTTGAGGCGCCAGATTAAGTAGAAAAAATTAAATTTTTACTCCTCGATTTAATACAATATTTTATTACAATTTTAATATCATTTAAAATACCAAATGCACTCAGTTCCGTTAGCTGATTTATGCGATGTATTTAATGAAAAGGAAGTTCAAGTAATACCAACATATACATTTGAGATAAGTCATTATTCTCTTCCCGTTGTCAATAAAAGAAGAAAGAAATGTGAGACACAGAAAAATTAAATAATATAATAAATTGTTACACATATTTTGTAGATATTCTATAAATATTTTTTGAAAAATTAGCAGCAAGTTGAAAATATTTCGTGAAATATCCATATTTTAAATGATTTGATGGAGTTGCACGTAGTATATAAAATACAATAATATCAAAGCATGCAATTTAATACAACAAAAAGAGAGAAAGCGTTATAGATATATATTTCGTACATACACAAAAATGAAAAAATGTTTTTCTCTATTGCATCTAATAAATTTAGTATTCTGCGATTTATTTCAATTGTATGACGCAACTATATAATATCAACAATATGTTATCAAAGCTTTCGAAAGCGTTCATATTTTTCATTCAATTTAAAACAATTCAGAAACGCAATAAATTTTTAGGAAGCCAGGCAGAAAAAGATAACGGCATAACAGAGCAAGTCTTAAAACCGAGGGAGGAACACAAAAGGGACACCAGAATTGTGCCAATTTAACGGGTTCCAAATTATGTAACCGTCAACGTTAATGCTATCATTATAAAAGATAAAAGTACATCTGTGTCTTTCGTTGAGTGAAACCACGTTGTGAATTCAATGGCAAACTTAGTTATTAAGAGATAGGAAGAGGAGCACAATAGCATATTTACCTATTTTTGATAATAAAATGAATATCCTTATTTATAAAATTATTGATAAAACAAACTGCAAATAATAAATTAAACTTCCTTATAATGATCATAGTTATACATAGTAATACATATATTATAAACTGATTAAATTGATGTTTATGTAACAATAAAACTGGCATTTGTAATTGTCAGACATTATAGAATTATTTTCTTACTGGACAAACTCTTTATCTTCAGATTTTTCAATTTTTTAACTTTTGAATTATAAGATAAATTATACTTGGATCTAATTAATTCGTATGTAAATATAATAAATACCATAATAAATACAGTGGTATGCAAATATAAATTTTTGTAAACATTGTATATTATGTTCATTGCTAATCTTGTCTGTGATTGCGAACAGGTTAATGGCTAATGAAAGTATCAATCGATTTCCACTGCTAAACATCATCCAATATAGAGATGGTAAATTTACATATCAGTTTTGGGCGCCCCACTTTAGGTTCAACATGACCACGCATCCATAGGACCAAGCTTGACATGATTCCCGACCAGTAGCACCTTGACTCATTTTATAAGGTCCTGTCGAGGGTTTGAGGTTCGGGATCATGTTGGTCTTGGTCGAACGAGTCCAGGGTCATGTCGAGCGTAGTCCCATGCGTCCGTGGTTTTGTTGGAACTGATCTCACGAGTCTTCCCTTGCGCGTTCTCTCGACTGATGGTCCTTAGCGAGTGTGACCTTCTATTTTTGGTATTATTCCGTATCGCGTTATGTATTTGTAGAATTTGCTAGGTTGGGTATTTGTCGTTTCAAAATTAAGACACAATTCAATACTATCTGTAAAGTTTATGTGATTGTAGCTATGATAATTGTTGATTGACATTTCGAATAATTAATTGTTGTGTCTGTACATCTTCTAATGTTTCATTAAGATTTGAATTATTCCTTTACGTTTAGTTCGAATGAGAGTTATTCTTGCTATCACTGAAGATTTTTATTATGTTTTCTGGATTATGTTTTTTTATGTTTACAAAAGGTGAAAAAGGAAAAAAAAATTTTTGAGTGGTCCTGAATCAATGACCAGGGACAGTAGATGATTATAATTAAAGTGAAATGATGAAGACAAGTAAAGATAAAATTCAAAGTTAATTTTATTAAAAGTACTTACGTTCTAGTAATTACGAAAACAAGAATACTGAAACCCGATATTTTGACTGATTTAGTAGCTGTACCGTTAAAATCGTCGATGATGCTACGTCGTTTGTATGGAGTTCACTATGTCCAAAATTGTTTTCCGATTTTCACATTACTCATGCCAGCTTTGTTTAAAGCTATCGCGTATCAGCAAACCATGCTCGTAACCTTCGAAATAGGAGAAGGTTCGTAAGCAAATTCCAACGGTAGTCGGTGAAATGCGCATCTCGATCAACGATTTCTACGACTACCTGTACGCAGAACAACTATTGCAAACCGCCGCTTTGTTTCCTGCCTGGCTTTCGCTTTAACCTTTCGATGCGATAAAAAGTTCAATATCGCACTGAAAAGCTGACTTTCCAAACGGTTGTACGGCAAGGGGCGTATGCAAGTACTCCTCCTGGCATTTCAAAGTAGCGAGGGTCCTATTGACTTTCGGGCGGAGTGCGAGCAGAACCAAAGAAAGGTTCTAAGGCCTGGAATTGAGGAAACTTCCCTCCTCGGCCAGGTGAAACTTCCCGCCAGCCGGAAATGGAAACTCTCGCGCCTCCGTTCCGCGTTCAGTACGGACGCAGCAGTATCGCGCGCGTGTGTGCTTCTCTCTCCTTCTCTCTACACTTTTTGCTGTTTCTCTTTTTCTGCAGTAGCGCTTTTCTGTCGTTTTTAGATTTATTACAATGTTTCATATTCGACGTGAAATGAATGCGATGTGATTTTTGTGTTTTCAGGACGCTGCCAGAACGCAGGTCCACGGGAACAGCCGGATAGCAGGGATGATGCGAGGAAAATAGGCGATCTGCGCGACGAACTGCAGGCTGACGATGCGGATCAGTCGTATGTGTAAGTACTTTATGCATATTTGATGCCTTCGATCGAACGTTGTCGGTTATCGAAAGCTTTGTGTTCGAGGAAATAGAAACAGACATCAATCGGGCTTGTAAATTGACGAGCGATAGTTTGAACACTTTTAGGACCATGTTTTTTTAAAGATTATCATTTTTTAAAGCATCACTTTTTGCTGTAAAATTACTGAAAATATTTTTCTAGGAAAGCTTTTCTCGGTAAAAGTTCGCAGTAATTTATGTAAATAAATCACGGAGGTTGTACATCGCTGAACAATGACAAGAATATTTTTTTAAAAAAGTTTTTTCGGCATAAGAATTTGCAGTGATTTATGTAAAATGATTCATTACAGTTTGAAAGCAATTGCCCCATCTCCCTCTGGAATGTGTAACGCGTGCCTGTGACATCAGAGTTAATGAGCGAATTGGCTCGTTAATTATCAAGGTCGATCGTTATGTTTGTGGAGCAGTGTCAATTGTTTTAAGTGAACCCACTTTCCAATTGATCTTAAAATAACATATTTTAAGAATATATATTCCTTTTTATTTTATAGCTCTATTAACCTTATTATAGCCAAAATTTGTCAAGATAATTTAAATTTTATATTCAATGTCAAGTATATTGTTGGTAGGTATATTTTCAGATTTATAAATATTTCAGTGATTGTTTGCTAAAAATGTAGGATTTCTTGTCAAAAGGGTAGATTGTCGTCCTTTCTACTTTGTAACCAGATCCTTTCTACTTTGGAATAATGAAATTAATTTCTAACAATACTCTGATGGGTCGATTACCATTTCAAAAATCGACCTCGTAACTTCCTACAGTTGCCCGTATATAATTACGAATCTAGACATTCTTTCCAAATGTATTCTTAAGGTCGCACGTGGTATAGATCTTTGACATCTTTGGCGAATCTTTCAAAAGTACGGTAGTAGCAGGCTATTTGTCTCTAAATGTCATATTAACGTGCTGACGCTAATGTGTCTTTTTGAATTGAATTCATTTTTGATTCTTCGCTTTCTATTCTCTTGCTCTTCCCCAAACATTTCTTTTTTCTATTTATAAAATTGCTAATTATCTACATTGAGAGTTCTGTACATTCTACGTAGAATACGTTTTATGCTATAATTAATTTTTGGTAGTTTAATAAAAGTCATAAGCTTCGATTATATATTAATATCATCAGAAGTTTGTCATATGATTAAATATTAATGAATACAGACCATGTGCATACATACAGTAATAACAATACATATGTATAACAATTCTGTACTCTGCCTATACTCTTCATATATCGACTTATCTCTTCTTCACAAACTGCAAAACTAACTTACAAATGTCGATACTGATAAGTTGCTGCACCTAAAAAGGAGTAAGACGAAGGAGAAAGAGAGGAAAAAAGAGAAAAAATAAAGGAGCAGGAAAAGTGAAAGAACGTGTCTCACGTTTCTTGTTTCTGGGCAACAAGTCCTCTTGGCGAATTCAATAAAGTCGATGGAATGGTCGCGGAAATCGTCGTTGGAGTAGAGTCGCAAGTTCCGGTGCACGGAGTGGGCATCGAGGATCAAACGGTTGGACTCTGGAGAACCGATAATTACGGTGGCGCACGAAATAAGGGCGGTCGTATTACGGTGGTATTACACACTCGAACTTTCTAATTGATACGTAACACAGTCGAACCGCAGTCATGGAAACCCGGTTAAAGCGCACACACCACCTAACGCCTGTCTCAATTACACACTAGCACGACTTATAATTACCGAAGCTAAAGGGTCCCGGGAGGATGGAATCGCGCTCCAGGTTCTCGTGAGGCGGTGCACGCGTCTTCGTTTCTAAAGGAATCCCAGCTTTTCGCGGTATTTTCATTTACAAGTGCTGGAATGTTTAACGACCATGGTTACAGTTTCCCTCGTTTGTCGTTATTACGATAGTTGGGATGGCTGAGACTCTTTGAGTACGCTTCGCGGCTTCCTATGAAATTATGCATGCAATCAGACCGCCTGGTCCTCGTTGTTGGAACGTTATTGAAACGGAGATTTTTGTATATTTAATAGGATCAGATTCGTTTAACACATTCACTACCTTCTCAAAGGTGTCGAATCGTGAAATTCAGAATTTTCGAACAATTTCACAGGAAGACAGATGTGTACCTATTACTTCTTTAATTCTTTAATTCAGATACTTTCAACTCCTACAAAATCCCACCCGTTTACAATAGGAACATTAAAAGAGATTAAAACTTAAAAAGATACAGAACATTATACACGCGAAAGGGAGAAGGGGCCTATATTGCCAGGTATGGTTTCATTTCATTTTGTCGAGAAAGAAAGAGAGAAATAACGGTTGGCTATGTTGTCCATTAGCTGGGATGCGTCTCTCGAGGGTAAAAAGGCGCTCGATGAGGACGGGAGCTCCCTCTCGTCTCGAAACGCGGCAAAGGTGCCGGAGACGGAAGCGGAAACAGCGCCTCGGGCTGACGGAAATAGGGACAAGGTCCTCGTTCCACCAGAAGATGCTTCCAACTCCTCGCTTCGGCAGGGTTTGAATGTCAGTGAGTAAAAATGTTTACTTTTAAATCGGACCGAAAGAGTCCCAGGTATGATCGTGTAACTTATATGTTGTAAATGAAAAGTGGAAATAAAGCTTTACAGCTTCATTTGTTTCCACTCCTCAAAGGCTGCTTTCATTGGTTTCAAAGAATTATTACAGAGGATTGTGTTGATAATTTATTATGAACGCAGTATTGATTCGAATTAAAGCACTTATTGTTTCGGTAGTTTTGACATATTGTAATGCATTAGAATAATTTATGTGCTTGAAATTGTATCTAAACTGGATGAGAAATTAAATATGTTTTATAATTAATCATTTATAGTTGCCATGAATTACTACATAATAAATAGGTTATTAGCATCTTAGTTGAAACAATAAGTTGAGTTTTATCATTTTTAGAAGAGATTGGTTTGTTTTAAAAATTTTAACAGTTGTAATTTTGTCTAAAATTCTTTATAGAAGAGTTAAACGATAGAATAGAAGCGAAATTTTGTCAATAAGTATTATAAACAATATAGATTGGTTATAGATATTTATTATGATTATTATTTAGTTTTTAATTGAAACGTTGCATAATTGAAATTTCTGCATTTTTCTACATATATAATATTAAATTTCTTTAATTAAAGTTTTTTTATGACTAATTTTATATCATAAATCAGAATTTCAATTTTATTTTATATACCTATTTGTTTTATCTGTTTACTTATATAGATTGTTATCATCCGAGTAATTACATCAAATTAGTCTTTTAATGAGAACGTCTAAATAAATAAATAATTGCTACGATAGAAACCAATATGCATTGTGTTACATATATGTATATTGTTGATAAAAATAGATTAGGCAGATCACTATTAATAAACGTCATCGGAGAAATTAAATATTATTTGATTGCTAACAGAAATTGTTTCAATTTACTGCATAGCAAACGACAGAGTTTACGTCGGAGCATACATAAATTAGTGTGCTCGATTATGTTCGCGGGGAGGCGCGTCTGCAGTGCGACTCGTCAACGAGAATCGTTAATTCTCGTCTTGATTAGTATCGACACCACGAATTAGCCGATTCCCTGCTTCGATTACGACGATAGGGATATTTAGATAGAATCTGACACAGGATTTTACAATTTACACATAGCTATATATTTCGCAACCAACACCTTCTAAGACTGAAGACTGAATGTTGCGGATGAATGCTAAGTGTAAGCGGATTAGTGTCGTTTTTCTGTGTGTCTTGTGCGGAGAGCTGACAATCGAAGTATCGGTGACGCATGTGGAAAAGACGATGTGCGTAAAGCATGGGTCAAGCGGATCCGTCAATTGCAATTTTCGACGAGGAAATAAGGGCAACGGTCATTGCTGCTAATTGGTTGGAAATTGATAGGAAAAGTGAGAATTGACTGCCGCCAAACTGAAGGTCACTCGCAGATACGGAGCATACCCTCGAGTGACGCACGTGGAAATGCCGCGTGTCCCAATGTTTATTTAATCATTACCGTTAATAAAATCAAGCAGCGCCTCGACTTAAATAATACATCGTAAAAATAAGGAAGTTGACGGAAAACACTAAACCTTATGGCGGGCAGATGGAATGAGTGCTAATAAAGACTAAATCTCGAGACGGCAGTAACGACTCCTTGGGGATTATTGTTGGTCCAAGCGAATATGTTAAGGAAAGCGTAGATAGAGAAATAAAAATTGGAGAAAAGTGTATGGTATCTTTAGAAAATTAGAAACAGCTATTCTCAAAAGGTTGTTATGGAAATAGGAACAAATTGTGGGGTACCGTGGATGAAAAAATGGACGAGTGTGTGATGGCTGAGTGGCCATAGGGAAGATAGTGCCTACTTTAAGCAGGGAAGAAATATACTAATCAGTGCGTGACAAACGCATCGTTGGCTGTCTTCCAAATTATCCTGCATGGAAAATAATTTTTATAGTATAGCAGTTTATGGTGACATTCAATGCGCTGCCATTTAATCCAAAGATAGTCTACTTTGCATGCTATTTATTTCGTAATTTATGTTTCTATATTTAAGCGATTAAACTTACACTATTGCAAAAATAATCCGCTTATACGTGCACAACTGCTGCGTTTTAAAGAGAATTAAAAATAGCATAAAAACAGTCATAAAATTTGTTATCAATAAAACGTGAGCATTGATACAAATTCATGTTTTTAAGAACACAAACAAACATACTGATTCTAACTCGTGATTTATTTCATCCAAATTTCTGAATGGCTGTTTTATATTTTTTATATATTATATATCATTTTATACATTTTGTATACATCTTTATATTTTCAAATTTTCCATAAATGCATGAATATCCATAGTCTAATTATCAAAAGATTTAAAACAATTTTAAACCGAAACGACTAAATCCAAGCTATCTATCCATAGCTATCCATGTAAGAAAACTAACCAGATATTAGCAAAAACAAAGTTGTCAGCTCCATTTCACGCGTTTACATCGTATTTTCACATAAAATCCCTGGTTTCAGCAGCATCAACGTCTATCACCCGTCGAAAGGGGGATATCAACGACGAATCCCGTAAGAAAAGGCGTAGAAACAAAGATTCGAAGAACTCCGACGTGGATCGACAGCGTGAGAACACGCAGGAGGTGTACGAGAACGAGATCAGGGGAAACAGGTGGTCAAACGAAAAATCGAAGGATACGCGTCGAGCGTCGGAGGAGGAGAAAAATCGCGAACGAAAGCGTGGAAGGAAGAGGGTCCAAGCAGAACGGAGAGAAAAACGAGGCGCGTAGAACGTCCAAGTTCAAAAGAAGAATGAACGATGTGCCCGCCGCGCTACTTGGCAAGATCGATGGTCAAGGACTCCGGCTACGACTTCGAGGACCAATTAACTACTACGAGGCCACGAAACGGTCCACGCACACCACATCGCGTTACAAGATGTACGACACCGTCGAAGGGAATTCTCGAAGCAGCTTGAAAAGAGATCTCGCGGACGCAGATGGAAGACCCTGCCAGCTTGGAGAACCGTATCCTAGGTAGTTCCGTGCCGAAATCCTCTCAAGAACAGAACATAAAGAGGATGGTTCTACAAATACGAACGAGTCGAAGTTTGGCAACTCGAGGTACGACGCCGATAAAATGTTGGTTATTCACGGACGGAAGAGATTTACCTATTTTGGATTTGGAGAACGAGGTGCTGGCGAGGACCTTGAAGGATTACAACGCTTATATGACGTCGAGCTTGAAGTTATCGATGGTACCCAGGCGGGACGCAATCGAGCATAGGAAAACTGGCGGATCGCATTTTCATGGGAAACCCATAATCGACGGAGTAGAGTTCGATAGGTTGGGCGGAAAAAGAGCACGGAAACGATGAGCAGCACCGTGGATTACGAGGAAGATACGAGAGGGATTTATCATGCATAAACGGGACGTTCGTGCCGGCACCCCTTGCCCGCCATGCACTGATCAAATATGTAAAGTAAGTGGCTTTTAGCATGAATAATTCAACTCATCTCTCGAACACCGGCCAGGTACCTGGTTTCAGTCAATGCGATTTCTCTTATGACGATGGATCTTGCGCGCGTTTGTGAAGTTGAGCGCTGTATTATGTTCTTGTGATAGAGTAGAGCCAGGACGGAAGTAATTATGCGAGTTTCATACATCTAGAGTTTTTATTCATGTGTTGGCAAACAATAATTTGGATATATTTCAGTCAATCGAGTTGGATTTAACGTTTTCCGATGAATAGTAAAAGTTGATTCATTTCCGTTTATTTTTATTTAAGTGGAAACCTAAATAGGAACGTATAACATTATTTGCTTAACATATTCATAATGCTTACATTACATTGTCTACAAAAATTAGCTACATATTGCATTGATTTAAAAATAAAGCTAATTTGAATTAGTTTACAAGATTCTATGTGGTTTGATTGACCAAATGTTCCTTGGAATAGTTTGTTTGTTAACTGATGTTATGGATTAATTAATGATCATTGTTACGCTAGTATAACAACGATGATCGCGTAATTAAATTGAAATGTTGATCCATTTTGAAATTCAAATTATTTTCATTGATATAAGCACAATATTATAATATTAATTAAAACATCTGAGTCAAAATCACTTTAAATTACACATTAAAATCAGTTTTATTATACTTTATTCGGGAACGTTTGACAATTTTAAGAATTTTAAGAAATCTAAAACTTTTGCTGGGATTGTAGATTGTAGAGAATCTTTTTCTCTGGCGTGGCAAGAAAATGATTTTTCTTATGTTTCATTTTCCATGCGTATTGTCGCATATAATTATTTGCACACTTTCATATGGATGAAAGATACAGAGTTTGTCAAGTAAC
This sequence comes from Bombus bifarius, assembly GCF_011952205.1. Classification (NCBI taxonomy): domain Eukaryota; kingdom Metazoa; phylum Arthropoda; class Insecta; order Hymenoptera; family Apidae; genus Bombus; species Bombus bifarius. The sequence goes on from NW_022885576.1 coordinate 852,937, forward strand.
AAAATAATAATATAAAGTTTGACTATTATAAATACCAACATCATTATCGCATGTTGACTCACAAAAATCAATTTGATCATAATATGTCATTATACGTAGTTACAATGATCATAAGTTTGATGTACACATAATATCATAATTAAAGGTTACCTACACGTCATCAAAACTAATATACTTTTGAGCGGTACGTAGTGAACTTTCAAATATTTTCAATCTTTCGAGGTTTTCAAACTTTCTCGATAATAAAAAGGAAAAGGTGATTTACAAACGCGTGGCTTCTATCCGATATACGGAACGAACGTTTCGTTTTGAGCATTTTGTACAAAATCTTTAAGGAAGTGTGCATTTTTCTCCCTTGGGAGACTCAGATGAAAAAGTCTATAATTGCTGTTCTTGTTGTTCGTTCCGTTTGAAACGAACCTTCTCCGGTTGGTAGCGAAAGGTTCCTTTCAAAGGCTCTCTCTTTTTTGATCCGTTCTTTAATCGAGCACACGCCTCTGGTCTACGCCGTGAAACGTCCCTCCATTGCTGCTTGAAATTTCCACTCCCTTCCACTCTTTCGTCAGAAAACTGAATTACTGGGACAAGTTCGTAGCCGGGATTGTAGAACCAGAAAAGTTTCGGATCGGGGGTCCCGAACTTTTCAATGCTTCGACGTGCTGGAATTACCTGACAGCGCTGCAAAATATAAAAAGATCGTGAAAGTAAGGCAAGTGACTGTAATGGCAAGTAAATCTCGATTCTATCAAATGTTGAATGAGAAGAACAAGGAAGGTCAAAAGTTTGGAAACGTATTAGGAACAACATTGGAAAAATTGTGACGATTTTAAGAGCCAATGAGTGATTATGAGCATTTGAATGTACCTTGTCCTCTTTCATTATGTAATTTTTATATTCAATATCCTGTTACGTTAAATATTTTTATTGTTATTTTATTTTTATGTTTATATATTATTTAATATACAGGGTGGTTGGTTACTGGTGGTACAAGCGGAAAGGGGGTGATTCTAGGCGAAAAAAGAAGTCGAAAATATAGAATAAATATTTTTCGTTTGAGGCTTTGTTTTCGAGAAAATCGACTTTAAATTTTCGCTCGGTACGCGTGCACTTTATCACGTCTCGTTATAACGGATCTCACTGTAGATCGTTGTCTCGATGGAAAAATTAAAAAAAAGAAGAAAAAAAACCCCTTTTTTTACGTGGGGAAATCCGGCGGATTTTTATCGGCTAAAACCCCACGGGCGGGCCTAGGTGTAGTCATCAGCAACGAGTGAAACCGCATCTCCGGGGGTACTTCCCAAACACTCATAGAAAGCACAACAACATAGTAGGCAAGGGGGGTCGGGAAACCCACTTGCCCGTTGTATATACTTCTAAGATGATATTTGGTTTTCCACCTTGGCTTGCCCAGGAGTGGTCTCGAACTCGCGACATCTTACTACCGCATACGCCCTTTACGATAGAATCTTATATAGAATATATAGAATAGAAAATATAGAATAAAAATTTTTCGTTTGAGGCTTTGTTTTCGAGAAAATCGACTTTAAATTTTCGCTCGGTACGCGTGCAGTACGTTATAAGGGATCTCATTGTAGATCGTTGTCTCGATGGAAAATTATAGAAAAAATAAAAAAAAATTTTTATTCCATATTTTCGACTTCTTTTTTCGCGTAGAATCACCCCCTTTCCGCTTGTACCACCAGTTACCAACCACCCTGTATATATGTATCTCATTTAAATGTATGTATTTCATATTTCTATACTCTACATATTTTATTTCTATATTTATGTTTATGTAAGTTATTAGTAAGAAATTTTTGCGATAAATATTGTCTCGTATATGAAATTTCTTTCACAGTTTAGTTTATTTCATTTACCATAAATTAATTATTTGAATGGTGAAATATAGTAATAAAAAAGTTACGAGTCTGGGAGTGGTTCTTGTAATAATATTTTTCAATGATTTTTAAACCTATTATGTGTTATACGAGGAAGCTGTATTTCAATTATGTTACTGAATTTGATAGACTTACGGGTTTATAACGGATCATAAACTCTTTCGCGAGAGTCTACATCATCATGTTGGAAACTATCGATCAGCTATTGTATATCTACCAGCAGCGTAAACTTTTGAAGTCGGGGCAGTAACCAATCAGGGAATTAATTTCCACGGGCAACCAATGCAAACAAAAGTTTATTACAAAAGCTCTCTTGTACTTCACTTTCTCGGCTACGAACTTCCAAAGTGTCTTTCCCGCTAGTTTTGGAGAAATCAAGGAAAACCAATTTACGTAGGTAAATCAAAGACGAAGTAGTAGATGATGATAAATAATTCTAATCGTGCAATGTAGATAATGAATTGTTATGCTATGCATATTACATAAAGTTTATTATATTATTTTGTAAATTTTTAAAAGTATATGATTGCTGTTTTTCCAAGATCGTCGATACCAGGCCACGAGTATTTGGAGGCAGATTACGAGTGTGCTCCAGGGTACTACATGGTGAGCACAATAACTAGACTACTTTGCAGAAATCGTCAATGGGTAGGGCAACTTCCAAAGTGCAAGATCAAAGCGAATTTTGAAGGTGTGTGTATCGACGCTTCTTGTGACCATGTTTGCAAAGAAGTCGATGGCAGGCCAGTATGTTCCTGTTACAAGGGTTTCCGGTTGGAAGATGATAAATGTATCGGTGAGTTATGCTTGAGTGTCTTCGCTTTATTTGGATATAACCAAGCTGTGGATATTTATGCATATTGTATAATTCATATTTTTGCAGACACGGATAAGAAATTGAAACTTGAATATAAAAGAATGCTTTATTCTCCAAATGCAGACTAGTCATAGATCCATAAATATTCACAATCTAGACGTAATACTTAACTGACCATGTTTATATGTTTTATCTGTTATTCTATCAAAATGTTTTTTATTGTATTGGTTATTAGCATATTTGGTCGATGAACAAAAACGGCTACTTGAATTCAATATTTAAAATTTTCAATTTTCAATATTACATATTTGAGTATTTAACGTTTCAAGCATAAGGTAATCGAATCATAATGCTTGATAGAAATTATGTGTTTTATAGCTTGAATTGCGTTTATTACACATTATCAAGCATATATGGAACGCTTAACCACATAAATCAGAGACTATATCACGTTCATCTTTGTATTCAGCGTTGCGTAACAAATTGTTTCGAAACGTTAATCTCCTATTCTATTTGCTAGTGATTAAAATGTAAAAAGCTAAAAATCGGAGTATATTGTATGCACGAAAATGGACAATTAAGTGTTAAAATATTCTTTAATCTTTTAAATAGAAGCAATAATCTTTTCATTTTTTAAATTTATGTTCGTTCATTCTAATTTACATATTTTATATTTTACTATAATTTTAGTTTATCGATCAGGTGATTTTATTAATTAATATTTCCAGAACAAGATTTTATGAGATCATTACTCGTGAGAAGCGCAAAACGTTCTTGATGTCGACATGCTGTAAAATAATCATAACATTTTGCGATCTAATAATATTTTGATAGTCCACCGGTTCGAAGATTTCTTCTACGTTTTTATCCCTCTCCTTTTTCTTTCTCTTTTTTTTTTAAGCGGTATGAATACTAAAACGTAGAAACGATACCGTTTTTCCTCGGAAGACGAGCTGTCGAAGCGGTGAAAAAGAAATGTCTCAAGATGAAATATCGACAGGATACTCGTTGAAATATTGACGGCTTCCGCATTCTGTAGGAGACAAGTTCTTCCTGTCTGTATTAAAACATCAACGATTTCGTTTCTGAAATCCTTCCTTGTTTGCCCGTGGAATGTATTACTGTCCGTTTCTCATAAAACTGAAGGGCGATTATAAATTTTTATTTCAAAGTTCGTTTGTATGTCCTGAAATGAAAGGGACGCTGGATATCGACAATGTCGTACTGTTTTATTTCTTTCTCAATGTTTCTCGCGTTTATTGCAAGATAGATTTTAATTTCAAAAATGGATTCACAAGCTGTTTTTCGATATTAATCACGTTGGTTCAGTTTAAAATGTCAAAAGAAACAAGGAATCAAGAATAAATTTTTTAAATGAAAATATTTCTCTCGGGAAATTTCTTTAAATAAAAATTATCATCATATATTCGCGATAATTAAATGTAAATGGGATTATAGAATTCTCGAGTGAAAATTGTATTAAAAGCGTAGGAAAATACAAATTGAATGAAAGTTCGTTGATTTAAGTTGAATGAGAAAGTAGTTTAAATCAAGCATAAATTCGAATTAACGGATTCTTGGAAAAATTAGCTTGTAGCGAACGGGGAAATGTCGTTAATCTAGGCGAATCGTAAAGACAGATAATCCGAATTAGTTAAAAGTCCAGCTTAACCGAGTCTAGTAAAACAAAGTTCCACTCAATTCGACGAGGTATACATGTATATACGTACAAAATAAAAGAATCACTGACTCGAATAAATTGGAGGAACAAGGAATACGAATAGAATGAAACGTTGAAGTAACTAAATTTCTATCAACGAGATTCAGTGTATTTACATATTCTTCGGAAATGTTTTTCCCCATTCAAGGATTTTATTTTGGCTTTTCGAATATTGTTCGTATCATTCCACATCATGTAGATTGTATCAAGTTTTCGAGAAAATTTTAACGAAATAATAAATAAGAAATAAGAGCTATTTATTTAAAAAACAGATTTCTCTTACTATTGAAACGGTTATATTTTTGGAAATAATCAAATAAAAAGTCAAGAAATGCCATATGCGTAATTTTTTTAAAATATCGTATAATATTAAATCTAGGGCTATTACATTAAAACTATTTAGCTTGTATACAGGGTGGTTGGTAACTGGTGGTACAAGCGGAAAGGGGGTGATTCTACGCGAAAAAAGAAGTGTCGAAAATATGGAATAAAAATTTTTTTTATTTTTTTTTTAAATTTTCCATCGAGACAACGATTTACAATGAGATCCCTTATAACGTACTGCACGCGAACCGAGCGAAAATTTAAAGTCGATTTTCTCGAAAACAAAACCTCAAACGAAAAATTTTTATTCTATATTTTCTATTCTATATATTCTATATTTTCTATTATTCTATATTTTGAGGTTGACCATCTTGGTCATCAGCTGTAAAACACGTGTCCGTTGTAGCAACACTGAAGACCAGAGTTTTCTTATACCAGAGTATAAGGACAACTTGATGAACATAATGAGTCAACAACTAGTAAATACTCGGCGGGTTCGCTAGCTACGCTCGTAAAGGGCGTATGCGGTAATAAGATGTCGCGAGTTCGAGACCACTCCTGGACAAGCCAAGGTGGAAAACCAAATATCATCTTAGAACGTATATACAACGGGCAAGTGGGGGCCCCCCCTTGCCTATAATGTTGTGGTACTTTCTATGAGTGTTTGGGAAGTACCCCCGGAGATACGGTCACTCGTACACCTTAGGCCCGCCCGTGGGGTTTTAGCCGATAAAAATCCGCCGGCACCTTTGTCCCGTCCCGTGCGATGAGATAAGGTGTCGGTGAAGATTTCCCCACGTAAAAAAAGAGGTTTTTTTCTTTTTTTTTTTAATTTTTCCATCGAGACAACGATCTACAGTGAGATCCGTTATAACGAGACGTGATAAAGTGCACGCGTACCGAGCGAAAATTTAAAGTCGATTTTCTCGAAAACAAAGCCTCAAACGAAAAATATTTATTCTATATTTTCGACTTCTTTTTTCGCCTAGAATCACCCCCTTTCCGCTTGTACCACCAGTAACCAACCACCCTGTATAATTTTCTGTGAAAAAATATTTAAGAAACACGATATGTACGTGTTAAAGTATTATTATACTTACAATGGATTAACCGCGCTATTAAATGAGATCGGAAACGCAGACCATCACGGAAGTTAGCTAAATTTCAGAAATTACACGTACTCATTAAAATTCAGATGTGAACGAATGCAAGGATAACAAGGGAGGTTGTGAACATAAATGCGTGAACACGCCGGGATCCTTTCGTTGTGAGTGTCCGAAAGGGATGAAACTAGACGAAGACAGGTTCACATGCAAGGGTGAGTTATTTGCACCTGGATATACATCCTCCGTGAAAGAAAAATATCGTTCTGTCTCTCTCTGCCCTTCTCTTTGAAAAAGCAACAAGTGTAAACATTGCGAAAAAGCCTACGCTGTTTCATCCATGACTATAGCTGGAATTTCGATCGTGTTTCCTATTTGCTTAGAAATGTTATCAATTCGTTTCTTTTTTAATGTTTTGCTTAATTTAAATTGTTTAATTTGTTTTTATTTTAGTATCCTTTGTATCGGATAATTCATTTCGAATGTTCTTTTATGTCACTATGTTCTTAAAATTTACGTTTTAAGAATTTATGTAATTGAAAGTACTACGCAAAAACTGGTGTAAATAATATTTTAATGAATATTGTATTACAATTTTCTGATAGTTCGATAGAATTTATTAGAATAGATAACGTAAAGTAATATGCAAGAAAAATTGGACGAAGGTGTTTACATGATGGAAATTTCAAAATTAATTAACTAAATACAAATTGTCACAAATAAAAAATGTATTTACACCACTTTTCATTTTCTCGAACGTAATTAACCAAAACAAGAATGTCGTATACTCCTTCAATATCCGCGTCAATTCAATTCAAACTCGATCCGCTATATATAAGAGAAAAATGTGAAATGGGATATGTAAAATAAAATTACTCGGCCGCTTTCATTATGCAGACATTAACGAGTGTCTGTTGAACAACGGACACGGGCCCTGTCAGGATACGTGTCGGAACACCATAGGCGGCTATGAATGTTCCTGCGATGGTCTACAGGATACTGTTCTGTCAGCCGACAACCACACGTGTCAGGACGCAGGTCCCTGTAGCGTCAACAACGCCGGATGCTCCCACACCTGTCTCTCCACGATGGGACGAGTATTTTGTCTCTGCCCTGATGGTTTCATCCTAGAGGATGATTGGAAGACCTGTCAAGGTAATAGAATTTCCTGATCGTTCGCCATCTTTCCTGGTCCTGTCCATTGTTCCCCCCTGGAACATTTGAATGACAAAAACAGATTTTAATAATATGCTATAAGAAAGAATTGTGGAAAATATGGGAATAACTATATGTTTCGAGCGAGTAAACGAGCGATTCAGTAAATGAGCGATTCGTACAATTGGGAACGTCATCCTACATAGTCAAGAGACTTTAATTACTCTCGTCAGAGAAATCGAGAACGTGTAATACGCATATATGACAGGTTTATAAACGACATTCTTTCCTTTGGGATTTTAATCGTCTTTTGGTTAACGTATAAAGATCTCCGTCTATTATGAATATGCTATTGTTAGAAGTGTATGAGCTGCAAATAAAAGCTGTCTGCCATTTAGTAGCTGGTTTTCAAAGTGCTTCTTTTCCTTCTGACCACTTACTCGAACGAATACAATATCAATCAATTTTTATATTTAATTTAAATTCCATATTTAATGAATATATCTAAACGGAAAAGCTTGTAAAAACATTGCCAGCTACATGTTTTCAATTTATTATTTAATAAATCAAATTTTTATCTAGTTTTATCTAAACATAGATCGAGTCGCGTGACAAAAGAATATCCATGAATTTTGGGGTAAAGATTGTTATCGTTCTATTATTTTTTACTGCAATTCTCTTAAAACGCAATATAATATTTAAAGTAAACAAGAAGTACAACAATTTATGAATTATCGCGTTTAAAAAGATTTCTTTCTTACCTCCTATTAAACAGTGCAATGTGATCGCATGCAATATCTCTTCTTCATCTATGAGAAGCTTTACTGAAATACATACATAAATAAAAGTTTTGAAAGTACCCATCATTATTATCTCATAACAGTAAATCGATACTATTCATTTATCATTTATAACCATTATCTGAAGACAGTGTGCCCAACCAGATTTGCAAACGGAAATGTGCCGGTACGGTTGCATCAACACGCCAGGATCTTATCGATGCGCCGAACCAATGGAGTTGAAGGATCAACCGATACTGGACAGCTTGTCGATCACATGCCTGCCGGCTACGAGGCCACCCCAGGATGGAACTTGTATCGGTAAGTGGTTTAATCCGTACGGGTGATTTAACAGGAAGTTGGATTTGCCAGCGAAGCCCCGCGGCAGACACTTTTCACTGCGAACATTCACTCCGCTGTGTAATACATTGTACTTCGGTTGCCTTGCGATTCTTGTGATTCTGTGATTTCCATGCTTTTACGATTTACGAAACGAACCACTGGTTTTAAACGCAGTTTAAAACGATTCACCAAATCATCAAATGATACTAAATCTTTTGTCATTCGACGTTTCGATAATTTGATTTAAATTGATCAATCGTTTCGTTATTTAGTATTCTAATAATCGAGATTTCATAAAAATATTTGCTTATATCTTGATCTAAACTTTGAATATTTCTAAAAAGATATAAAATAAATACTTGACTGTTGTTTTTATAGTTTGTATTAATAAATTTTCTGTATTCTGGATGCTACTCTGAATACACTAGATAATCCAGAATAAACCAGATTATCATTCGAAAGTAAGGTTTTTCTTCTCACTATGTCGTCACGAGTAATTAGCACAGTTTACCGTATATTCGTTAATGAAACGGATACTTAACAAATATCGAGTTACGAAACGAGTATAATTCGTTTCCATTATATTTCCGCAGTGTATTTAAAACAACGAGACGTCCTAACATTCGTAACGATGATATTCTTCACTGGTCGGCATAATTGCGTTTGTCGTTCATTTCGCGGCGCAAAATTCCAGTATAGTCAACTGATGGGTAGTACGATAACAATTCCCTATAGGGAGATGAGCGTCCTAACGAGATTCTGCCGCCTGGCCCTAGTCGTGCCCCATAATACCGTTCTAGACGATCCGAGTATATACGTAATCGAATTAGCCTGCACATGGATCCACTCGGTAGGCGAGCGGCTTCTCTGCTGCAATATTGGGTCGAGATTCTGGATCATCAACTGTCGGAAAACTGTCCGAATTAATGGCCTCGTGGCTGCTTCGAAATGTTTCACGTTAGCTTAGAGAAAGCGTTTCTATTATTTTCCATTTCTTCGTATAAATTATGAATAGAATCCATTTTTATCAATTCATTTTTATTTATTTCATTTTAACCAATGATTAGTTCGCGGATTTTTATGTACTTATAGGAAATTTAAAATTGCAAAAATGCACATACTACGCAAGTTCATAATTACTTGGATAAAAGGATATTCAACTTTTTATGTTATTCAACTTTCAATAAGATTTTCCACTTTTTCTAAGCACATTTAGAGAAAATGTTTGTTGTTACACACTTGCACTGTTACTTCGTGGTTAGAATCTTCTCAAGATCAATTTTCTAACAAGATCTTATTTCCGACTTTGACCTTTATGACACCTTCTAAACCAATTTGGTTGAGCAATCATTTGAGGGAATTGATATAGAGATGAAAAGATTTATAGATGATAAGTTTCAATTTTCAAATAACTTTTACTAACAAATATTAATTTACTTTTATATAATTTACTATAAGAAACTTTTTCATTCATTTGTTTTCTGCATTCAACAATGCCTTTTTATAGTGACAGAATCTTCCTTGGCGATTGAAAATAGTCTGAAATGCAAGTGTGAAGTGGCTAAATTAACAACTTTTGCTAGTACTCACGACTAAGGATCAGAATTTATCAGAACTTAGCTAGGTTGCTATTGTTTCCTTGTAATGTCGGTGTAATTACAAATCACTTATCACCGCAACTATCTAAGTGGAATTAGCCAGTAAGATTGCCATCATGCATCATTTTCTTATTAGACAGAAACGTATAATCTACTTGTGTCTCGAGACGTTGGCAAGAAACTTTGATCTTAAGCGCAACTATCTATCATGCAAAACTTGTCTCAGCGACTGCTCAGTCTCTGACAAACCATCATAAAAGCTTAACTGATAGGATCAGCCGACTCTATTAATAAAGATAACAACGACAATTTATATCTTCGTATAAAGTATCTGAGCGTTTCATTCAATTTTATCATTTGATTACCATTTGAAAATCTTGAAACTTGAAATATCTCTTTTATTTCACTTTTCTTTGACTTTTCTATGCTGATAGAAAATTTTTATCATGGAAACAAATTCTTTCTATTTCACATGTTTAAGGTAAAAAAATATCGTTATACTTTAAACGATAAAATTGTATGTAGTACATTTTACGAATATCTAAATCTTCAGATTTATCTCTTAACTCGAATATTCTTAACAGCTTGTTAATAAGGTTTGCCTGTTTCAAACCTATTTTCTAATTCTTCGTTGTATTCCATTCAGAACGAATGTTTTCAATATTCCGTAATAATTCCAGAAGATCAAAGACTCAAATGCGGATATATTTAGTTTTCCTCTCAAAGCTTTCTTTTACAGAAATTCGCTGCCGTTGAAATTCTGTCACTGAAATTCTTCCAATATTCCACGAGAATTACAAAAAACCAGAACCAGTCATTGCGAAATGCGAACTTCTTTTCTAATTCGTCATTGTTTTTTATTACAAATTCTTTCGGCATTTCACAAGAATTATAAAGTAGCAAATGTGATAAAATTTACTTTTCCCTTCATATACTTTCTTTATACAGAGTGGTTGGTAACTGGTGGTACAAGCGGAAAGGGGGGTTCAAGGGGGTGATTCTACGCGAAAAAAGAAGTCGAAAATATAGAATAAAAATTCTCTTTTTCTTTTTAATTTTTTTTTAAATCTACAGTGAGATCCGTTATAACGAGGCGTGATAAAGTGCACGCGTACCGAGCGAAAATTCAAAGTCGATTTTCTCGAAAACAAAGTCTCAAACGAAAAATTTTTATTCTATATTTTCGACTTCTTTTTTCGTGTAGAATCACCCCCTTTCCACTTGTACCACCAGTTACCAATCACCCTGTATATACAGCGAAGGCAAAAGAAAGAAAGGAAAGGATGATAAACGGAGAAATGCAACTTTATATCTATCTATTTTTCGGCTTCATAGTCTAGAAAAAGGATTTGGCTTACATATTTCTAGTTTTCACTCATTCCTTTACAGGTGCTAGAGCATTCACCACAATACAAGACTCGTACCGTACTCCCTTCTCAAAACATATATCCCCTTCTTTCAATATTCCGCAAGAATTCTAGAAGGCCAAAAAGATAATCATCGCAAAATACAGTTTCCTGTGTTCGAATCTCTTTTCTAATTTTCTAACATCATCCATTCGAAACGAATTCTTTCAATGTCCTACGAGATTTTCTCAGAGTAAAGAGTCAAGCGTTGCGAAATGCGACCACTTTTCATTCAAATGATTATAATATTCTGCAAGGATTTCCAAAGGTCAGATCATCGAGCATGGTAAAACTTAATTTTCTCTTTTATAATAATTCGTCGCTATGTTTCGTTAGAAACGGAACATTCTTTGGATGTTTGAGATGTTTACCAAAATAAAAAGCGCAAAATTCACGAAAAACCCCTGTTCCTTTGAACCCCTGTTCTAATTCACCACCGTTTTATGGTTACCATTCGAAACAAACTCGCTAGGGGTTGCAGGAAACAGTAGTCAAGAGAAATGGTTTGATTTAAGGGGATTTCGTCTAAAGGAACCTGCACGTTCACGATTCTGATTACAAGGTGACAGTTTGCCGGAATTTCTCCCATGGGATATAAAGGGTTGGTTGGTTGAGATGGCAGGGACAAATGTGAACTTACCGTGGAAATGGAGACGAATTCATTAATGAAGTTATGCCCGGCTCATTATGTGATGCACGAAGCGGTTAGTTCCGGCCGAGTTAATTCACAAAAATTAAGAATTCGAGGAGGTAATTTATCGGGAAATTTCATCGAGTTTAACAACGCACTTTGAATTAAATTTTTGGTCTGGTGTTTCGTAAATCGTGGATGTAACGATGATTAAGTTTTCATTCATGCTATTGTGGTGTTTCGTTGCGCAGCTGTTGTTGACAACTTCGAGAACGGTGCAATTTCTTACTTTAAATTGTTGGAAAATTATGGAAGAGTTCTTCTTTTATCGCATAAGTAACGGAAATTCTTCTTTTCTTAATAAGGAAATTTATCGAGATTTGTGTCGTCACTGAAAATATTATTTTACACGTGAGAATATACGCTTCTTTTTAAATATTTGCCGCTCTTATTTTATTTTATTTACGTTTTTATTGGGTTCGATAAATTTTTAGACAATTTTTTAAATTTAGGAATACCTTTTTTTATTACGAACGAGATGCGAATTGTTTTCGGAATCTAGTCATATGGATTTATTTCTAAGTTACGTACGTTTTTTATGTCCTTTCATTTCCAATATTTTCCAGTCAATAGTTTTACAATTTGCAACAATAATTCGTTGCTCGTCGGTATTTTTGAGACTCGTGATTTAAAATATTTCTGTTAATTGGGTTTTATCAAGATAGAATCAAGAAATAATCAGTTTCGAAGAAATATTGTATAAAGTATGAATGATATTTGTCAAACGTAATACCAATTAATTATGATAATATGAATGTAGTACCAATGATTATTAATATCTGATATTAAGAGAAAAAGTCGTCTTTCTTGTTAACGAATAAATTCAATTATTGAAAAATAATTCATTTTGGGAACATCAAATTACTAAAGAATACTTGGAATTTTTTATCGAAATGAATTTCAATGAAACGAATTTAATTCCTTTTATTATCTTAATTGAAATACTTTCAAACATAATGAACGTTCATTATTGTTAAATTGACTAATTAGTTCATAATAAACCTTTAATTATCTTCGAATTAAACGTATTCGTGTTTCTACGTTTTATTATCTCTGAGTGCAGTAACATTAACTTTCAGTGATACGTATGAATATGAAATAAAAATTTGGTATGTGTAATTGAAGAAAACGTTTGGAAAATATTGTTTAAACAAACATCTTTGAACAGTCCTTGCACAAAGATATTGCAATTCCAAACTAATAAATCATTCTAATACCAAACTGATCTTTTGAAAAGCGATCACAGAAATCTTATTTTCTGTCTAAGAAGGATTCCAAAGCTAAAAACACGCTGAAAGGATCTGTAGATAGGATTTGAACTGATTGACGACCAGTAAAGCCTTCGTAGTAAAGGATCACAGAGGAAAAGATTTAATTTCTGAAACGTGACCTACATTTCTTTTCTGTATGATTCCACTACTACATTGGAATATAAAGTATAGTATGCTAGACTACGGATATTTATGCAAATTCATATTTTTATGGAAGTAATTAAAAAAATGGAACGTAGGAAATTGTTTTACGTACTAAATATTATAACGAGTACTATATTGCGGATATCTTATATGTTTTTGCATATTACATGCATTCTGTGCATTTTTGCACCTTCAAATTTCCCATAAATTATAAAATTTTACATTCATAACTAAAAGCTGAACAAGACGCTAGTATACATGAAAAATTTAAAACCTACATGTTTGATACCATTGAAAATACGAGATCCGTAGTCTCGTTATACGTACATACATATGTATATTCCCAAGAAAAAAGTAAATAGAAATCGCATTAAACGCTTTTACTCTTTTACCATCATTCGCTATTACCATTTTCCCGGTTTAATTTCTTCTTCGGTATTAGATTGATACAGTGATAAGAAATCAATATGTACGATGAAAAGATAACTAGATAATTTCGTAAATTTCTTTCATAAAAATATGAAATTTTTGTACACACAAAGTTACGACTTTTGAAAAGCAACGGCGAACAGATCTAAAAACAACGGAAGACTAAGGAATCGTTCGACTTTTAACTGCAATTTTGGTTTACGCAAACTTCTCTATTTAGGAACTTTCATCAACGAAGATTAACTTGGAAAACTGTTTCGCGAATGAATAAAAATGGAAAACAATAGCGCGCGCAGAAGCGAAAGGAGGTCTCTTTTTCTTTAGTTCCGTAGAGTTTCTGGCGGAATACGCGGAGGGCATCGTAAAAGTCTTTCAATGCGGTCGCAAGAAATTCTGAATTAGTTTCGTTCGAGTCTTTTAACACGAGCTTTCTTATGGCGAAGGGATAGCTCATTTTTTGGTACCTGTGTCGAGTGTCCGTTCGTTTTTCGACGAGGCAAGGATAAAGAGACGCGATGTACTTTAGGAAAGCTAACGCTTTCATTCCCTTGCCTTCATCTCAGTGCAAAGATTTCACGCGTTTTTTCTTTTCTATCGCTACTGAATCCGTTTCACATTACGTCCGCTTTTTACTAGCGATATTTGAACCGCGTTTCTACCACTGTGCGCTCTCTCCTTTTCTCCTAATAATTTTGCGAATCAGGGAATTTTTCGTCGTATTTTCTTACCGGTTAAGGCATTGTTCCGATTTATGTTTATTTTATAATTGACCGAATTGCATGTACAAACGATTTGATTCCTTGTGAAAAAGTATGGAGAAAATATAGAATAAAATATTTTTCATATAACGCTTCATTTTTGAGAAAACTGAATTTGATTATTTTGTTGAGCATATCATTATTCTTATTATCATTCTTATATCATTCACTATTTTCTCAGGAAAAAGTATATCTAGATTTTTTTCCAGATCTTTGGTCAACTCAGTTTCTTGCACTGTTTCTTCAGTTATTGTGCCAATTCTTCCGTAATGGTCCTACAAAAACTGAGTCGTACGTGAAAGTTTAGCCGAGTATTATTCATATTTTCCTCGGTCCGGACGAACTTCTAACAAGATCCTCCGCGAACTCTCTGCGATTCTACTAAGTTTTTACGATGGCCCCGTTGCACTAGATGTGAGGAAAATTGTAATTTCTCTTTATTGTCTCGGTATTTTCATTACGCTTCAGCGAAATAGCCTGAACATCGGAAAATTCGTTAACTACCCTCTCAGGATTTCCATCATTATCGTATTTTCATTCTTCTGTCTCCTTTTTTTTCTAGTTTTCGTTGTAGTTCATCTGGACGTGACGTTTCCCTGGCCAAGTTTCACCGACGTCGTTATAAGTTCAGAAAATTGTTAGAAGAGTAACATTCCATAAAAAATTTACTCTCGTGGCCAAAGTACCCTTTTCACTTTTGTGGAACACAGCGTTCGTTTTTATAAGTGTCTCATTACCGGTTAACTTTGTGCACTTTTCACGAGAGTTTGTTTCCCTTCCGTGCACGTATATGTGCAGCGCTTTTTTTTCATTTTGAATCGTAGCAAAGAAGATAGGGGACGCGTACAAACATTTTGACTGCTCATGTCTATCGTTATTTATATGGTTATTTACATTTCTTCTTATGGTTATTTAAATTTCTCTCTTCGCGTTTAGAAGCACGTCAAACGATAATTTTGTCTAGAAAGTGATTGGTATGGAATTAATGAGGACGACCACTGAGAAATGTTTTTGTTGGAAATTCATTTCATTTTCTTTGCTTTTAGTCAGGATTGCGTGTCAAGTAAAGTAGAAAATTTATATGTACATATTTATGAAAACGAGATATACAAGGTGTCCCATGATTTAACAATCGAATTTTGTTATACAGGGTGGTTGGTAACTGGTGGTACAAGCGGAAAGGGGGTGATTCTACGCGAAAAAAGAAGTGTCGAAAATATGGAATAAAAATTTTTTTTTATTTTTTTTTTAAATTTTCCATCGAGACAACGATCTACAATGAGATCCCTTATAACGTACTGCACGCGAACCGAGCGAAAATTTAAAGTCGATTTTCTCGAAAACAAAGCCTCAAACGAAAAATTTTTATTCTATATTTTCTATTCTATATATTCTATATTTTCTATTATTCTATATTTTGAGGTTGACCATCTTGGTCATCAGCTGTAAAACACGTGTCCGTTGTAGCAACACTGAAGACCAGAGTTTTCTTATACCAGAGTATAAGGACAACTTGATGAACATAATGAGTCAACAACTAGAAAATACTCGGCGGGTTCGCTAGCTACGCTCGTAAAGGGCGTATGCGGTAGTAAGATGTCGCGAGTTCGAGACCACTCCTGGACAAGCCAAGGTGGAAAACCAAATATCATCTTAGAACGGTATATACAACGGGCAAGTGGGGACCCCCCTTGCCTATAATGTTGTAATACTTTCTATGAGTGTTTGGGAAGTACCCCCGGAGATACGGTCACTCGTACACCTTAGGCCCGCCCGTGGGGTTTTAGCCGATAAAAATCCGCCGGCACCTTTGTCCCGTCCCGTGCGATGAGATAAGGTGTCGGTGAAGATTTCCCCACGTAAAAAAAGAGGTTTTTTTTCTTTTTTTTTTAATTTTTCCATCGAGACAACGATCTACAGTGAGATCCGTTATAACGGGACGTGATAAAGTGCACGCGTACCGAGCGAAAATTTAAAGTCGATTTTCTCGAAAACAAAGCCTCAAACGAAAAATATTTATTCTATATTTTCGACTTCTTTTTTCGCCTAGAATCACCCCCTTTCCGCTTGTACCACCAGTAACCAACCACCCTGTATAATTTTCTGCGAAAAAATATTTAAGAAACACGATATGTACGTGTTAAAGTATTATTATACTTACAATGGATTAACCGCGCTATTAAATGAGATCGGAAACGCAGACCATCACGGAAGTTAGCTAAATTTCAGAAATTACACGTACTCATTAAAATTCAGATGTGAACGAATGCAAGGATAACAAGGGAGGTTGTGAACATAAATGCGTGAACACGCCGGGATCCTTTCGTTGTGAGTGTCCGAAAGGGATGAAACTAGACGAAGACAGGTTCACATGCAAGGGTGAGTTATTTGCACCTGGATATACATCCTCCGTGAAAGAAAAATATCGTTCTGTCTCTCTCTGCCCTTCTCTTTGAAAAAGCAACAAGTGTAAACATTGCGAAA
Source organism: Bombus bifarius (assembly GCF_011952205.1). Lineage (NCBI taxonomy): Eukaryota > Metazoa > Arthropoda > Insecta > Hymenoptera > Apidae > Bombus > Bombus bifarius. The sequence goes on from NW_022885576.1 coordinate 869,856, forward strand.
AAGCCTACGCTGTTTCATCCATGACTATAGCTGGAATTTCGATCGTGTTTCCTATTTGCTTAGAAATGTTATCAATTCGTTTCTTTTTTAATGTTTTGCTTAATTTAAATTGTTTAATTTGTTTTTATTTTAGTATCCTTTGTATCGGATAATTCATTTCGAATGTTCTTTTATGTCACTATGTTCTTAAAATTTACGTTTTAAGAATTTATGTAATTGAAAGTACTACGCAAAAACTGGTGTAAATAATATTTTAATGAATATTGTATTACAATTTTCTGATAGTTCGATAGAATTTATTAGAATAGATAACGTAAAGTAATATGCAAGAAAAATTGGACGAAGGTGTTTACATGATGGAAATTTCAAAAGTAATTAACTAAATACAAATTGTCACAAATAAAAAATGTATTTACACCACTTGTTACGCCGGGCCTCTCTGCCTGGCCCAGGTCACATACCGCGGGCCAGACGGACACCAGATGTCCGCTTTTCCGTACGGCGTACCCTCAATATCCTTAAGCACCCGTCATAAACCCGAGTCACTTGCCTGCTAAGGTCCTTCAAAACAAACAAACATCTGTAATGAGTACGTGTAATTTCTGAAATTTAGCTAACTTCCGTGATGGTCTGCGTTTCCGATCTCATTTAATAGCGCGGTTAATCCATTGTAAGTATAATAATACTTTAACACGTACATATCGTGTTTCTTAAATATTTTTTCACAGAAAATTATACAGGGTGGTTGGTTACTGGTGGTACAAGCGGAAAGAGGGTGATTCTAGGCGAAAAAAGAAGTCGAAGATATAGAATAAATATTTTTCGTTTGAGGCTTTGTTTTCGAGAAAATCGACTTTGAATATTCGCTCGGTACGCGTGCACTTTATCACGTCTCGTTATAACGGATCTCACTGTAGATCGTTGTCTGGATGGAAAAATTTAAAAAAGAAAAAGAAAATTAAAAAAAAAATTTTTTTTCTATATCTTCGACTTCTTTTTTCGCGTAAAATCACCCCCTTTCCGCTTGTACCACCAGTTACCAACCACTCTGTATGTATTCTACAAATTTAACTAAGAAAACAATATTATATAAGGCATACGCAGGTTCACAAAAGTGTTCGAACACTTGTAGCTTATGATAATTTTATGAACATATTCTGCACGTTATAGGAAACGTTTTTAAATTTCATTGACACTGTCACGAGATTCGACTATCGAGATGATATTGATAAAGTTTGCGATCAATTCGGAAATATACATGTAGTCGTACGATTATATATATTCGATTATGTTGATTAGTTATCGAGCTTAGTTTCTTTTTTCATTTTATCTTATTTTATTTTTTTTTTTGTTTTACGATAAGACCGTTATTGTATGTGACGGACGGTTTGTTGAAATTTATGTTTTAAATTTTCCAGTTGCTGAATTATGTAAATGAATTGTACAGTCCAATTGATTGAACGTATCAGAATATGCTCACGATTCGGTAACTAGTCGAATATATTTGTCATCTATAAATACGATGAGTTGTGCATTCACCATGCAACAACAAACGGAATTTTATATTTGTCCAAACAGCGAGTCACAGCATAACGTAATTAGTACTCTGCAATTAAATGAAGCATTATACCTGCAAATATGTCGCGGAATATTTGATAAAGTGAAACATAAATCACAGTAAAAAAATTACTGCGAACGAAAAACAAACAGGAGTGCGGTGCGTGTTTTTCTCTATGAATAATCTAGTTCTCTGGAAAAGAAAGTGTTCTTCTAGTTAAAATTGAAATAAATGTATTTGGATATCTGTAATTTATAATTATGAATTGTAATGGAATATGGAAATATAAACAATGAATTTGATTATATTATGTAAACAATACTATATATTATTATATTATACATTATTATTTTCATACTTTTAGTTGCAAAATACTGATTTTATTGCACTACATTTCTTTTTATTAAACTCTAATTTCGTAAGAATAACTAAATAATTCAAACATAATTTACATATGTAAATGTGTTTGTTACGCATGTATCGTGTGTTACTAATATCGTTGCTAATTGTTTCAATAAGCTTGCGATAACTTATCGTGTGGTAACGTAACATATTCCTATTATTGACAGCTAATACAACATGCTGTTAATTAATATACTAGTAACTACCAACAATGAAACAATGAAAACAATGAGTTGAGAACAAAGCTAACAGAGAAAAGATGAAAGCGTTGAAAAGTAGATTTTAATTTGAAGACAGAAACTATTACAGGAAGAAAATGATCTGTGCACAATTCCGATGAAATTTAAAACCGTATAAAATTTTTGTATTTCGTATATACACAGGTGTCATTGTGTACATGACACTCTGCATTTTGACTTTTAGATTAGTTGGTGGATAATAGCCTCTAGTGACTAATGGTCGTTCGCCATCAATGTCGAAAGCACGTGTGCCAAATCAAAGAGTTACAAGCTTAATGCTACTTACTATATAATTTTCTGTGCCTTTTGTGACTGTAATATAAATGAACAATGCATGTAGGTGTGTAATTTCAAATTATTTATTCGCTCATTTTTGTTCGAGGCGTTGCATTCGAAAGATCTGAATCAGAGTATATAAGGTTTCAATGATATTGACGATGAGGTAAGTTAAACTTACAAAAGATACTGTTACAATTTTATTTTATTACACCCTGACATTAGGTTTTGTATAAAAACGTATATTGTTACGCCGATTCTATAGTCGTGAGTGGACTGTAAATATTTATGCAAATTCATACTTTTATGAATATCATTAAAAAAGATGGAAGTGTTTAATACGATTTTAAACATGATATATTTCGGTTTTATCGATATATAAAAATAACATACGAAAATATATAAAAATGTAATATATAAAATTTGAACGTTTTAAAGTAGTTCTATAGTTATGAGACGAAGTGCAAAAATGAAATATGAAATGAAATATGCAGAAACTGTATGAGATATTCTTATCGTTAGACAATATCGAGCAATGGAGTTATGTAATAGCGATTTTCGTTCTCCAATACATTTTCTTCCGTCAACTGCTATATGGCTGTGTTGGATCGATGTCTACCATATGCGCACACGGGTCTCATGAAGTAGTATAAAAAGCTGTCTAGCTCAGCCGAGAGTTCTCAGATTTGCCTCCAAGTTCCACAATGAATAACGCATAACGTGAAGCGTTACAAATTGTTTCAGACTTGACTAGAAAACTGCATTGAATTTTCTTACGACGAAGATTAATTATAGCTCGCTATTTTTGCGCCTTGATATGTACACGTACATGCTTATCTCTGTGAAAGAAACGAGCCAGTTAAAATTTACGTGGCTTCAAAGAAGACAGATACGCCGAACAAGGTGCTGAAAACATTTGAATCTTGAAAAGTTAATAAATCTTGCATCCTTTTGAAACAAATGTATCCATTTTTTAATTACAGTTTAGTTATTACCAAAACTGTCTGTGAATAGGTGCCTCACAACTTTTAAAAGCAACGGAATTATCACTTTTTAAAATGATTTATTTACTTCATTTTATACTACGTCATTTATTAATTATAATAATGTGAGAGAGATAACAATATGTTAGTTTCAAAAGACAATATCTCACATGCACCGATCTAACGAATCTAACTCCTCATTTCTTGCACCAAATTCATATTTCTAATATTAAACTAAATCCTCTCATATATTCTTTTCACATTCAAGAGATATCAGCTCGCAGCAAGAATACGCACAGCCAACAATAGAAATCCTATGGGACAAAATCACGGGGTATTGTATCGATTCGCCACAGAGTTATCCGAGGATCCGGATAAGGTGGACGAGAAGGGACGTTTCATTGCTTGTTCATTTTGTCGGCGCGTCATTATCACGCGGATAGTTCTTGTAGTATAGCATATCGCGACCGTAGGTCGTGAAAGGGACGGAAGTCGAGCACTCTTGGCGGTCATTGAAAGCGCTCGAGGCAATCGCAATCTGGCCGACCCTTGTACGTCTATTTCGGTCAATTTAACGCCACCGGGTGGACAATTGACCGGCCGGTCGGTGGTTGACTAGCGAAAGAATGCAGACACGTTCACGAGGAGTGGTTGTATGCGAATGAAAGGGGCCTTCCGTCGTTTTCCCTCGACTACCCAGACGATGAAAGGTCAGACACGTTATCAGGCGCGAGTACACTCGCGTGGTGAAACTTGAACTTTGCGGAATGTCGATCGATACCAGTCGGTACCACGATAGGGAGGAAACGCTTGTTACTGCTAGAATAACGCAGGCCAATGTGGTATCCCATATCGTCAGAAATTTCTCTTTCAATTTTACAAACGATATAGTGACTGCTCTTCCGTTACGCGTTTATGGAATTAGATTTCTTAAGTTAAGATATCAGACCGGTCGTAAAGAGTCGGAAGTTTTTGATAAAATTTGCTATCATAACCAACGATTATTTCTAAATTCATTTGTTATATCGATACTTGTCAAGGTACACTATCTTCTATTATTCCATTATCCTTTATATTACCCTATTTGCAATTTTGATTTAGTTAGTTGGTATCGACTTATAAGCTTCTCTAATGTATTTTTACTAAATAATAAATGCAAACTTCAAAATACCATATAAATACAAAAAATCAATAATTTTTAGTAACTTAAAAATGTACTTTTCGATTTTACTAAACGCTTACGATAATCACAAACAGTGGTATCTCACCACCTCGATTAAAATATTCTCAGGCAATGCACACATCAGTAAACTAACGATTAATTACTATCTAGTTGAAACAAATGGCTTCCAGTCAATAACACGTCACCGTGTATAATATGATCCATCGTATAAACTCAGGCCTTCTATGTGCGTTTATTGCAGCGCATCTGTAAACTGAGCACGCCACAGTCGGTTTTGAAAATTTTAAATCGTGATCGTGAGCAGATGGAAAAAGAAATGGTATTCCATTCGCGTACTCTCCGAGCGTTTAGTTTCGCCCTTGTGTTGTAGCTCGTGTTCTGTTGCTTCTCATGCATAAAATGTAAAATAATTCTGCATTTGTTTGTGTAGATATCAATGAATGTACGGTCGACAATGGTGGATGCATGGAAGTTTGCGAGAACACAGACGGAAGCTTCTTCTGCGCTTGCGACGGGGACGAGAAAGCTCTGTCGTCGGATGGCAAATCCTGCGTGGGTAAGTTTCTTGTCTTATATTGAGCGTTTCATAACTGTCGCTTGATTAAGCATTTTGTAAAAACGTTTATCATTAATCGTCTCTGTATACAAAAATTAATTTTGCGTGCGCACAGGAAGCAAGTATAACGATATTTTTTTAAATATGACACATGGACTGTGGATGTTTAATCTTTAATACATAAAATAAGGATAATATATGAAATGGAGGATATCGTATCTCTAAAACACTAGGAACAACGCTCTTATTATATTAAGAAGAGCGTTGCAATTATAAATCGAAATGTTATCGTGTATTATCAATTACCATTAAAATTGAAATTATATATTGTTACGCCGCGCGACTCTCTGCCTGGCCCAGATCACACACCGCGGGCCAGACGGACACCAGAGGTCCGCTCTTCCGTACGGCGTACCCTCAATAGCCTTAAGCACCGTCCATAAATCATAGATTTCTTAGAAAAGATCCTTTAAACAAAACAAACATCTGGTCCCGAGGAGTTGCTAAACACTATTGTCTACCACGGCAGGACAAGGGAAAGTTGTTTTTTTTGTCACGCACGCGGCAACTTTCCCCCCATTAATCACTTTCTCTCGAGGGCAGTTAAGACCCTTCGTTTAACCAATTAAAAACGAAGCCTATTCCCTCACTCTCCTAAATAACATCGGCTTCAACAAATCCGATGGTCCCGTGCGCTGGAGGGACCGATCCTTAGCCTTCCACCGAGACAGCATCGTCTCCCAAGGGCACTGATTTCACATCCTTCGAACGGTCAACATCCTTCGAGCGGGTATATACACCCGCAGATCAGTCACTCACTCATCTCGTACATACGCACCAGTGTAACTATCCTCGTTATAAGTTGTGGAATAAACGGTGAAATATAACTTACTATACTGTGTCATATTCATTCAACCACCTCTGTTATCTTAACCAAAACAGGGGAACGACTACTTCGCGGCGTCGATTCACCGAATCGTAGCGAGAATTTACGCCTCTCGCTGACGCGTTTTCCTCGCGACCGCGTCTCTCCGCGATCGGTCGTAACATTTGGTCCTTCGAGCCGGATCATCAGTGGCAGTGGATAGTTTTGTCACCCATCCGGTCGAAACATTTGGTCCTTCGAGCCGGATTCAGTGACAAGTGAAAAGTGTGGACACGTAACCGGTCGAATCATTCGATCCTCAAAGCCGCATCACGCGTCAAGTGAAAAGCGCATACCAGTGACACCCACTATCATACAGTGCCACGTGAATCCAACATAACCAGCAGCGGAAGCGTTACCCCCCCAGCGAGGTCAGTAACGTCAAGGATCGTCACCCTTGAAGAGGTATTATTCGGTGGTTAAAACGCAACCACGCAACCACGCAACCTCCTGCCGCAACTGGACAATCTTCAACAGAAGTAAGTTATAACCATTCCACTCTCAATTATCTAACAAATAATGGCCACCGGAAACGAGCTTACCGCCTTGCGTCGACGCCGGGGTTATTGCATCGGCCACTTTACACGCTTATCGAAAAAACTAGGCGAAATTGAACAATCCGGCTGTCCGCGAGAGAACGAGCTAATTCAAATCAAAAATCGTCTGGAAACATACGAGACGGAGCTCCGCGCCATCCAAAACGAGATTGTAAGCATAGATGAGGAAGAGATCGAGCGCGGCCTCGAGATAGCCGACGAGTACGAGAAATTAGAACTCCGAGTAATTACTCAACTGAGCAATCTACGACTAATTACGACGTCACAATCGACAAACGACGAATCAGCTGCCGGTCGCGAGTCTGCTTCGCTGAAACTGCCGGAGATTCGAATACCCACATTTGATGGTACGCTCGAGAATTGGCAGTCATTTTACGATTCCTTCTCGTCAACGATAGATCAAAACGAACAACTAACACCAGTCCAAAAATTCTATCACCTCCGATCAGCCTTGACTGGGAGGGCCGCGCGAAGTATACAATCGCTAGCCATCACCGAGTCAAACTATGCCATCGCTGTTGACGTACTCAAGGAAAAATTCGACTGCCACCGTCAAATCTGCATGCGCCACCTCGACTTGCTTTTGGACTATCCAAAAATAGTTAAAGAGACACCCGAAGCCATAGACGACTTTCTCGAGACGTTCAAGATAAACATCCAAGCGTTAGAGAACCTCGGTGACCCAATCACATCCGACACCGTTCTTCTCAAATTACTTACATCAAAGTTACCCCCAGCCATCATTCGCAAATGGCAACGCACCTTACCAGACAAGAAGTTACCGTCATACAAGCACCTAATAGACTTCTTGCAAACAAGGACAAACGGCGATCAAACGAACGCTCCAACACCAATGGGAAAAGGGGATACCTACCAACACACTCGTCACCGACAAAACGCACGACATGAACGAACAAACATTACAGATTGGATGTGGATGTGTCCGACCTGCAAAGGATCTCACGAACTCAGATATTGCAAGGTTTTTAAGGCCAAATCGGCTACAAAACGCCTCGAAGTTGTAAAACGGGCATCGCTCTGTATAAATTGCTTAGGCAGAGGCCATTCACTCAGTGCACATCCGGTTCATGTCACATGTGCGGGCAACGCCATCACACAAATTTACACCGAGCGCTCACTCAGGTCAGTCCACGGATTTCAAGCGATCGGGCCTCAAGCGATCGGTATTCAAGCGGTGGGTCAACGAGCGGTGGGTCAACGAGCGGTCGGTCAACGAGCGGTCGGTTAACGAGCGGTCGGTCGTCTGGAGATCGATCGTCGGGCGGTCGTTCGCCGCACAACCGATCCTCTAAGGGACGGTCTCCACCTGGGTCATCGCAACAGCACTTTACACATCGATCGAGACGCACAACCGAATTTTCGCGGAGATCTACCCAGTCGACTCCAAAAGACCGAGAATCTCATCCTCCACATGAATCTCGAGCATCGTGGAACAAAGGCACCGACCGAAGCTCATCGCCCAAACACCAATCGAAGACGAGGAAGAATTAAACAAAAAAACCTGCGCATTCCTAGCCGCTCTACGCCGATTCAGCCCTCGGCGAGGATACTGCGCGAAAATCATCACGGACAACGGCCTCAACTCCGTCAAGGCCAACAGAGGGCTGCTGAAAATTCGGACCTTACGAACCCAAGAGAAGGGGCACAAGTTTTCTCGACGACCAGCAGATAAAAGGGATTTTCAACCCTTCAAATTCTCCATCCCGTATCACCCAATCCGAGTGATCTCCCTATCCTCATTCCCGGTCACTTCCCAATAGGTGACGCACTAACGAGTTTACGGGAGCGTGATTTCAGGCCAGCTTTACCATGCCGGCATCCAGTTGGCAGCGTATCCACCCGATCAAGCACCACTTCAGGAGCTGAGGGAATCATAAGGAACGCTACCGTGCACACGGCAAGTCACGGTCACGACATCCAACGGTCATTCTCCACCGAGGGTCATTACTAAGAGAATGCGATTCGAGCGGGTCATCGGGGGGAGTCCAGCCTCCCAGGCAACTTCAAACCGCCGCACCGCGCTTGATGAATCTTCACCAAGCATCACCGACGTCCCCTTCGACGATCCCTCCTGGGCCGAGGTGTTTAACGACACTTCCAGAAGCAAGATTCACGTCACTTCTTGGGTCGTGAATTTCACCTGGAAATCGCTCGGCATCGGCGAGGAAGACGGCGATCCAGACTACAAAGGGGACAACGTGCCATCCAGGCAACGGGCCTTCGACCGTATCTTCGAAGTCACCCTGGTAACAACGGCCTCATCCAGACTACCACAAGTCATACGGCAACGAGCATCTTGGAACGACGTGCCACGCAGCGCGTCTTTTTTTTTTTTTTTTTTTTCGTGAAGGAAACCTTCATAGGCACCCCGCGCCCCTCCGGGGAGAGGGCGCTGGGTAGTGCCGGATTCTTACCGGCTAAAACCTCCACGGTGGCCTGTCCTGACGCCTGAGTCGAGATGCACCCGGGATCTCTCCCGAATTACTCCGGTTGCCCCCGGGCGTCTATCTCTCCTTCTTTGTCGAAGGGAGGCGTCCTGCTCTTCTTGGACCGCTGGGGGGGAACCACGCCCCCCAGCGCCTCGCTCCTGCTGCGTCATCCTGGGACCCCGTCCCCTGACGCCTCTTCCTGGTTCGACGTGGTCCTGGCAGGCGTGGAGCCCACTAACTTCTCCGAAAATTCTCCGCACCGGATCGGCGCACTGGCAGGTGCCGCGGACACCGCCAGCTGTCATCCGTCTATGAGAGAATATCAGATCCGTCGGGATGCTCACAGGACTACTCCGTGGGGGCCACCAACTTCTCCGAAATTTCCGCACCGGATCGGCGAACTGGCTAGTGTCGCGGGCACCGGCCAGCCGCCACCCGACTATAAGAAATATCAGATCCATCGGCGTTTTCCCAGGGCAGTCCTGTGTCTCGGGGGCTTCTGCCTGCCTCGTGCTCCTTGGATGGTCCCGGAAAAAATGGCTTCGGTGCGCCTCCTTCCTTCTTTCGTCAACGCCTCACGGAGCGGTCACCCATCCTAGACCGCTCCGTGACCGCTGCTGCTTAACTTTCGTGATCGGCCGGGAACGAGTGTTTCCAGCGCGGCTAACGGCGTTGACACGCAGCGCGTCCTACCAACGAGCCAACCCGATCACGCAGAATAAGGACAATCAGCAATCAACAAGGAGTCGGGCGGCTGCTCCAATTAACTCCACCTTTAATGAAATTTTGATCGGTACCCTCTCAACGGGGGGAGGATGTTACGCCGCGCGACTCTCTGCCTGGCCCAGGTCACACACCGCGGGCCAGACGGACACCAGAGGTCCGCTCTTCCGTACGGCGTACCCTCAATAGCCTTAAGCACCGTCCATAAATCATAGATTTCTTAGAAAAGGTCCTTTAAACAAAACAAACATCTGGTCCCGAGGAGTTGCTAAACACTATTGTCTACCACGGCAGGATAAGGGAAAGTTGTTTTTTTTGTCACGCACGCGGCAACTTTCCCCCCATTAATCACTTTCTCTCGAGGGCAGTTAAGACCCTTCGTTTAACCAATTAAAAACGAAGCCTATTCCCTCACTCTCCTAAATAACATCGGCTCCAACAAATCCGATGGTCCCGTGCGCTGGAGGGACCGATCCTTAGCCTTCCACCGAGACAGCATCATCTCCCAAGGGCACTGATTTCACATCCTTCGAACGGTCAACATCCTTCGAGCGGGTATACACACCCGCAGATCAGTCACTCACTCATCTCGTACATACGCACCAGTGTAACTATCCTCGTTATAAGTTGTGGAATAAACGGTGAAATATAACTTACTATACTGTGTCATATTCATTCAACCACCTCTGTTATCTTAACCGAAACAGGGGAACGACTACTTCGCGGCGTCGATTCACCGAATCGTAGCGAGAATTTACGCCTCTCGCTGACGCGTTTTCCTCGCGACCGCGTCTCTCCGCGATCGGTCGTAACATATATATGTGTCGGAGATGAAAGAACATCGGGATTTCCCGTCTGGAATGTTGGGAAAAACTCTAATACCCTAGTCCTGACTTTTACTATAGCTACGCTGAAGTAATAAAAATAAGAAATAGTTTTAATGTTCCAATCTGGCTTTATGACGATGGGTTCGGGCTCGAAGTGACATAGCGGGTCACTGGACGTAGCCACGGTCAGGGACGTGTACCTGACACAGGTAGGGAATGATTATATGGCTCTCCTTAAAAACAAAGATTGACCCGAGAAGTGGGGACAGGAATATATAAGGGCAGTTTCATTTGGATTACGAATTAGTTAGTTAGTTAGTCGTTGGGCGAATTGCTGATTGAGTTATCGAGAGAGTTATCCGAATCGTGTATTAAGTTGGCACTCGTCATCCCGTGGACCGTGGATTAGTTATCGAACCTGAATTCGTTGTCACCTGACTCCGACATATGTAAATGTTATTTATAATTACGACGCGTAACATATGTACAGATTTTTCACATCGCTAATATATATTTCGACATTCAGAGCCCAAAATTTTTATGTCCAAGTATCTTTTATCAAAAGATGATGCATCTATTAATCAAGAAACGTCCCTTCTATCATTGCTTACCATGTTCTGCTCCATCGACCAACAGTTTTGTAGCAGCTTGTACACGGCTCGTCCCTTGAAACGTTCCCTTTTCTTTGGAGAGAAGTTTCGGATCTTCTCCTTTTCATTCGACTCCTTGTCCCATCCTCTAGGATCATACATCATTCGCGCGTCTGGGAAACGCAATATGTTCCAGTGACACGGGGGAAATTTCTTGGCTGCGTCGTAATAATGCTATCGTGGACACGCGCGCGAACGTTTCTGCGACAAGCAACGTTTTTGCGATTAATACTTACGACTGAGTAATAAGTTCTCTTTGCTAGACAGACGTATTCACGGGACAACGACAAATTCGTCCACGTTTCTTGCAGTCGGATTCATGCCTCGAACCCTTCATTTCTCTAGCTTCGTATTATGCATGGCGAACTTTGTCTATTTTTTTTTCTTGTCACTCTTTGTCGATCCACTTTTCCGCATATTGCTACTGGTAGTTTTCCCAGGAACCTATCTAGATGGTATTGAATGTTGTGCCTCTAGGAAATTCTTTAGGCGATTAGTTTTTGGCGTTTTATCGAGTGCTCTGTCCACGCGAGAGTTTCTTGATTTTTATTTTAGTTTTTTATTGAACTCATTAAGAGAGTATCTTTTTTTATTTAAACGAAATAAGCACTATTTTTCTATTTAACTCATTCCACCTGCAATTTTATTGTAGTCGATCTATATTATTGAATTCTGTACTTTAAATATCGCAATTATGAAAGGGAATTCTGAGAAGTTGTCTGATATTTCTTCTTTCACATAAATTCTACAATTTTATAATATTCGAGGAAATTGAAATATTTACAACACTCATAACTGTCATAAATTATACTTAAAAGTAGGTAAAGTATTTTTATATCTTTGACCTTTATATTGAATTCTTCTAAAATATCTATTATCTTCAACTTTTTCGAGTGTATGTTAAGTCACAGGTGGTGAATAGCAGTTGGCGAGAGAAAAACTCCGTTAAACTAAAAATTAACTATAGAATATAAAAACGGTTTCTTACCACTACTTTTCGTTTTCATCTTTCAACCCAACAATAAAATTAATATAAGATGCACAAATAAATTCATAGTATACATTGAATTATTGTACGTGGATATATAATGGATTCATTATACTGAAAAAATTAAATCAATATTATAGAACAGCAAGAACCGATCTTTACGATTTTTCTTCAAGTGTAATTAAATTCTTTGTGAAATCTGTTTCTATCGCTATCTACAACAATATATTAGAGATCGTAAAAAGTTCTTGTCGCAAGGAATAGCCAAATCACTCGCATTCAATTGCGGGATTTTGGGGTAAATACCTAAGGTTCCGGACTAAGTACCGTGTTGTTGCTCGCAGTTCCCTTATCAGAAAGCTCCTTTACGTTCTCCACTTTGTGGCCAAATCCTCTAGGAACAATGATCCCATTCGTTAACCCTTTCCCAGGGTAATGTGGACCGAACAATTATTATGCATTATCGTGCACGATTATGCATTGCGCACTCGAATAATAGAACTGCGATAATAATGGAATAAAATAAATCTATCACGTGTGAATAAAGTAATGATCGAATATATGTTATTATATGATATTATGTGAAAAAATGTACAATGTAGAAAATGTAAAACGGAGACACTGACAGCTTTTTCGAAATAGATCCGTATCGTTATATCCTTACGGAATCGAGGCTAGAACTTTCTAGGTATTATTCCGATTTCGTTCGGCGTATTGGTCAAATTTTTGTTGCTGCCAGTTTACTCTCTCGTTTGCATAAACTTATCGGGCAATAAGAAAGACACAAGAAGTTTCAGCGTGAAATTTGCATCGCCTTGGGTGCACGCTAACGTTTTACAAGTTTCTCGGGGAATATGAAATCAAGTGACCCAGATTGCGATTGTTTGCACAGTTATGCCGTGACGGTATATATTTCGCGACGAACCGATAACTGCCGAATTTCATTAAATTATCGATAAAGAATGTGTTTGGTTATTCGAGTCGCGAAATCTAGTATGTACGACACTTGAAAATTTAACAAGGAGTTTGTTCCGCTCTACCTTACGGAATTCTAAAAGAATTTGTCGGACGCGAGAAGGAAACGTGCCACCGTATCAGATGTTTATTGAAACTGGAAGAATTGTAAATTCCATTTGGCATTCCGATTTAAACACATCATGATGTTAACTTCAATTGAATGCCTTTTATTGATTTTATCTTTTACATGTTTTACTATAAATCTGTTAATTTACTCGTATCACATGTTTTATAATATAAAATACTAGATAGGGTAAAACTTGTTAGAGTTTTGTAATAATTGTAACGAGTAGATTATCTTAATATGTATAGGGCAATGTATATCCTTAAATTTAAAAAATTATAATTGAAATAAATTTTTCAATATATCCTCCAACATGCAGATTAATTAAAAAGATTCGATTCGACTGAAGTTATTGTTCCCAACAACAACGCTGTTAATAATGTGTTCACTGAGAAGAGATTGCAATTGAAATGCTGCGTTAACGCAGCGTTGGCCATTAATGGGTTAGTCGATACTCGAGTCGCTTATTCGATCGAGGATGCAGTATTGCAAATCTGCAAGATTCCCCGTCAAGTGACCCGATTTCCACGGTGTTCGCCTCCACATATATACACACACACACAACGAAATCCTGGAGTATTCTATCGAAAGCCGTCCAGCGTTGAAACAACGTCGACACGCCGTGGCGCCATGCAGAACCGTCACGGAACTGATTCTCGCAAATGCAGTATCGATATGTGTCGTCATTAACATCCACGATTCATATATTATGCAGACGTGGAGAATAATAGGAGCGAACATCTGCTGTGGACGATAATGCTTGGTCGACATTGTCGTAGGGTTGAGATTGCGCTCGACGCGTATCGACGCCTCGGTTCCGTTCTTGCCTCCAAGGCAACCGATTAACGCTGACAGAAACTCCCTTGCCTTCCGGCAACTACGCGTCAGCGAAAATCCAGCTAATTGTAAGCGGATTAAGGGATTCGCGATATCATATCGATGATCGATGCACGGCTTTGAAAATCGTTCTCCGGAGAATGGAGAGTGAATCAGCTAACAGATTGTCTACTGCGTTTCGTTCATTGACGGAATTCGTATTTAATACTTAACTTTCGGGTGGTGAAGGCAGGCTCAATACTAACTTACAGTGGTGGACATATACGTTGTATGGTGGAAAAATCATTTAGAAGAAACCCAATGAACTACAGTGCAGGGAAAGGAGAGAAATCCTAATACGCTCGTGGCCCTATAGGAGAATAGGTAGTTGAAAAAAGGCGTACTTGACCATTTTGGGTTATCAACGCGTGTACGTGGTCGGAGCACTAAAACTGGTATAAAAGGATGTTTTGGTGGAGAAAATTAGTCAGTTGGAGTAGGTCGTGAGTTGTTGATTATCGATTGTTGTGAGTTATTAGTTGCGAGTTGTGAGTTGTGAAGTATCGCTTAGAAGTTGTACCAATTTAGTTTTAGTTGTATTGCATTACTACATTAAGAAATAGCTCTTTAGTTAAATAATCATAGTTTCCTGTTTCATCATTGTAAATAAATATATCAAATAAATAAGTCACTATAATTCCGGGGGCTCGGGCCAGGATCGAATAAAACAGAAAACGAACTATTTAACAGAACTATTCGTGTAGTAATTGTGAAATTATATTGAATCATTATACATGAGCGAAGGATTAAACGCGGATAATACCATCGTCGATGTCGAAGAAAGGTGCGTTGTTAACGATAAGCTGACGCGAATCGGAACAATGAAGGTTGCGAAGTTGAAAGATGAACTCAAGAAACGAAGGTTAAAAACAATTAGTAAGAAGAAAGAACTGCAAGATTGTCTAAGAGCTTTCATTGCCTTGGAAATTGAGCACGGCGAGGACGAAGAAGACGAAGAAGACAAAGAGCGTGATGTGTTCGAAACACGCGTTAGAGTCGACAGTAGGAGCGCACACGACCTAACATTCAGGGACGTGGAAGAGTCAATGAGCACATATAGTGGTGATAACGGTGCCAATGTGCAAAGCTGATTGCTACAATTTGAGGAAATATGTAACCTTTATGGGTGGACTGACCTGCAGCGAGTAATATACGCGAAGAGACCTTTACGCGGTTCGGCAAAATTGTTCGTTGGCTACGAAAAGTGCTTTAAAAGTTGGAAAATGATAAAGGAAACGTTGAGTACCGAATTTGTGCAAAAAATAGACGCGCACAAGGTGCACAAGGAACAGTCGCGTCGAATTAGGAAGGAAACAGGAAGACATAAGAGTATGTCTGCAAAATGTTCGACATAGCTAAGCAAACGAGTATGAAAAGTTTAGCCGTGATAAAATATATCATCAACGGAATTTGTGACGAGGAGACCAATAAAATAATACTGTATGGCGCCAAGGATATTTGAGAATTAAAAGAGAAGTTCACCCTGTACAAGGCCGCGAAGGAAAACGCGAAGACGAAAAGCAAGCGAGCCGAAGAAATATCCAAGAGGACGAGTCGCGGCGAAGCTGCGCAGGAGCCGGTACAACGGTGTTTTTTATGCGGAGACAAAACTCATCTAAGTGCGAACTGTCCAATGAAAAGCAAAAGTGCTAGATGTTTTAAATGTCAGGAGTACGGACACATCGCATCGAAATGCAAAAATCTGACTAAGTTCCCTACGGATGCGTGCAGTGCGTCGCAGTCGTTAAAGACGGAGCGTTGTAGAGACGTTAAGATCGAAGATTGCCGAGAGTAATTGTACACTCGGAGAATTTTCGACGAATGTTGTAATAGATGACGAGTCCCGTTATGTCCATGTGCACTGTATGCCACGGTATGCTGGTCTTGGGTATAGGACGTAGTTCAGCTTGTATTTTACCTGAACTAGCCTTCGAAACTCGACATGACAGTTCCAACGAATTTACGAACATACTTCGCCATTCTTTCGATCCAGTAATACTCGTACAGTTTCTCAAGTGTTTTATCCCAACCTAAGTGCATAATTGACTGATGCACATGGTTGATAACGGACCATCTAAAGCCTTTCGGAACAATGGGCAAACAGAGAGTTCTGCCTTTTCTCTGTATTTTACGATAAAGGGTACCGGATCGTAGTTGGTACGTATTCACGATGTCGTCCGCGAGCTCATCGTTTTGCAATTTGTTAGCTATTTCTGTAATATGGGGATCGCGACGTTGTTCCACTAATAGCCAATCTTCGGAGATTTCGGTCAGATTGATTTCTTTCTCTGTAACTTTGCTGATCGTGCGATGATCCAAGTCTACGGGGTTTCGCGAAAAGAAATCTACGTGGGTCATTCGTTTACCTTCCCGATACATAATGTCAAAGGTAAAAGTTTGTAAGTAAGTCCACCCCTATGAACCCAGTCATTTAAATGTACCTTATTATTAGATGCCTTCAAGGAATTACAATCAGTGACGACAAGAAATTCTCGTCCATGTAGATAATGGCGAAAGTGTTTGACGGCGTTTACAACTGTTAACGTCTCTAGTTCACAGGAATGACACCTAGATTCCGCGGGGCTAGTTCTTTTGCTGTAATATTCCACTACGCTGTTTTTACCTTCAACCTTATGCATTAAAATAGCCCCACATCCCTCAGAACTATCGTCGGTATGTAGTTCTATCGGATAATTGGGGTCGAATATCATTAACTCCGGCGCATCGGTCAGAACGGAGATTATTTTGCCTTATTTTTTCGTGTCTATCCGTCCAAGTTATATTTTTATTACCGGAAGTAAGTGCATGCAAGGGTTTCATTACCTGTGAGAATTTGGGGACGAATTTTCGGAAGTAAGAGGCTAAACCTATGAACTGCCTGAGCTGTGTGACGGTCGTTGGCGCAGGTAAAGAACCCAAGGCGTGTATTTTACCCGGGTTGGGTTATGAATTACATATCCCAAATAGAGTACCGATGTCTTTAGAAAAGAACATTTTGAAAAGTTAAAAGAGAATCCGGCTTTTACGAGGGTATCTAATACGGTGTTTAATCTTTCTAGAGCTTGATCTATCGCGTCGGCAATAATTAGGACGTCGTCCAAATAAACAACAACATATGAATACGCAAGGTCGCCTAAGGCATTGAGAATGGCCCTCTGAAAAACGGACGGTGCATTTTTCAATCCAGACGGCATCGTTATGTACTCATATTGTCCGTCGGGGGTAACGAACGCTGTATATTCAGTCGAATTTAGATGAATGGGAATTTGGTGGAACCCGCTGGCTGTCCAGGCTGATAAAGTATCTCGCCTTTTGCAGCCTCGCGATCTGATCCGCTATAAGAGGGAGAGGGTACCGACCCGCGATCGTATTTTTATTTAACGCTCGGAAATCTACGCACAATCTATCTGAGCCGTCCTTTTTCTTCACGAGTAACATAGGGCTTGCGAACGGCGAACTATTTGGCCTTATGATTTTTGTTCTAATTAGTTCACTTATTCTCTCGTTCACTATTTTCCGTTCTTCCTCGCTAAGGCTGTAAGGGCTTCTTTGTACGGTGACGTTAGGGCCAATTAGACGTATTTCTAACTGGCCCGTACTTACGCGAGTACGCGGGAAACCCGTAATGAACGAATCTTTGAATTTTTCGAGAACAGAAATTAATCGATCTTTGTCGTTACCAACTACATCAGTGTCGACCTCGTTAATGTTGACCGCATCTTCCACGATTTTACTACAGGCGTTAACTATTTTTGTCTTACAAATATCGACGCTGTTTCGTGTAATATTCGCGTTAAAACCTTGGCTTAAAATTTCACGACCAATCATGATATCGTATTTTAAGTAGCTATCAGCAAGGACATGAAAAGTTATCTCCAATGTAAAACTGTTAATACATACAGTGGACAAGATCTGAGATGTACTTTTAACACAAGGCTGTAGAGGCTGTAGATTCTTTAATTAATGAGCATTCGGCTCCGGAATCGAAGTAAAATGGGAACGACTCCCTACTAGCTCGACAAACTACCAGCTGGAGACTCCACCACGCAGGAGTCGACTCGACGTTCGTTCTTGAGGCCAGATTCTCTGTCCTGCAGTAGCGGACAATCAGGTGCGATATGGCCCTCCGCACGACACTTGAAGCAAACCACCTTGGACGATGTGGCTGGTCCGCTTCTTTCCTGGTGTCACGTAAATTTAAGGGTTGGTTGATGAAATAAAATAGCTGAGTCGTAACACAACTACTGTCTTTATTTTCTAGCACAGCACAGGTATACACTAATCGAAGAGATGTTCACTGTTCGATGGTTTTTTCTATTTCTCTAGGTGTTCTCGTCTCATTACGGAGGAAAGCTCGGTGTGAGTGTGCCCTTTTTAATTAACAACGCGGATTCGCTGTTCGCACCTTCCGTTAGGAAAAGTGAGGGTAACGATCCACGATGCCAATTGGTTATAGGTCATGTTAATAAATGAAGATAGGAGGAGAAAGCCTCCTACCAACGTGTCTAGTAGGTAATATTGTTTTTGGGAAAAACCAGCTTTTTCGTTAGTCAAGTATTAGGTAACTACCTGCTTTCCCCGTAATTAGTAAGGACGTATAACAATCTAAGGGCTGTTTCAAGGACCATCCATAAATAGATAACACAAAAATAATAAACTAAAAGTTTAAGTTTATGGTGGGTCCCTGGGCTAATTGCGAGTACGGGCTGAAGACATGCACACATCCGGCCTCTAATTTGAATTGACGTTACATTGGCGTCGAGTATTCTTCCGCTGTTCGCTACGCATTCTCTTGCGGCACTCCATTATTTTATGTCCGTAGGTACCACAGTAAAGGCACCCGGTGGCCCGATAGCTTGCGTCGTTTGACTTCGGGTTCCGCTAGTGAATTTCCTGGCGAAGATATCGGCTGATCGTTGTAATCAAGAATTCTCATTGTTTCGATCATTCGCGGAGAGACGCGATCGCGAGATATTACGTCAACGAGAGTTGTAAGTTCTCGTTACGATTAAACAATCGACGCCACGAACTGATCGATTCCCTTATTTCGATTATGATAATAAGGGTAGTTCAATGAAATTTCACAGAATTAACACAAATAAATTAATGTTTATTGCAACAACTTATTAACTAGAAAGATATAAATGGAACAACAAAAAGAAATGTAACTACGTAATGCGCGATATAAGATATGTGTTGACTGTTCGGCTTCTCGAAACGTTTTGCCCGCCTTTCGATTTTTTGGTTTTTCTGGAAGGCGACCCCCACTACGTTCGGATCACGCCACATTCTTTTACGCCAGATAAAATAACGGCCACGAATCGACGTTTCTGGAGGTCGCCCTGCTTAATGAACCATGCGCTTGCCACTACAATGTTTGTTTGCCGGGCAGCCGCGACGATCCGTCTGCGACATTATAGTGCCGCGACCGACAGTTAAGAATATGATCTATGGCAAGCCGCATGGCGTAACACTCATTTTATCATGAAATTGGTCTTCCGTCTTGATATTATTCGCGAGAGTTAGTCGTCGAAAGCGTTCGTCTCGTGAACTTAACATATAAAGGGCGATGGCATTGATTATTTCGGGCCTCGTTAGATCTTGCAACTTCATCTGCACCATGGTACGGACGCGACTACCGTAAGCTCCTCGGGTTTCGTTCTCCAACGGTTGTTCTTTGGATATCCTTATTAACGCCGAGGCTGCTGTCTCTTTGCAACCAAAATGCGAAAGGAATCGTTTCTTAAACTTTGGCCAGGTAAGCTTTCCACACTATTTGTGAAAGCCAATGCGCAGCAGAACCCCTTAGGGCGCGAGTTAGAGCAAAAAGTAACGCACTATCTTATATCGGGTAGTCCTTCAAAATCAGATCAGTATATGAGCACCACACGAATGGATCGGCGTCCGCGCCTTCAAGGTCAAAACGTGGTAACGTTACATCCTTAGGTTCCGTACTCGGTCTTTGCTCCCTCGGCTGTGTTAACAGGTCCACGATTCTCATGAGTTGTTCCGTGGTTATATATGGACCTGATCCCACTTCTGATGTCGGGGTGGCGTTGTGGGTGTTTGATGAATCTTCATTGGAATTAGCCATCGTTATGGTATAACAAAGGCACGGTTTATTAACACAAGTATGGATACCACAGACTTGACAATCAACCACTGCGATTAAGCGCTCGCGACACTAGTAACAATGGCCTTAGGTTCGATAACGAATCTGCGGTCAACGGGATGATAGATGTACGTGCTCGCAAAATCTAAGTCTGACTCTTTGTTAATAAAGCGAGTAATATTCACTGATCGTAAGGCATTACTCTTTTCGTCGATGAGATCGCAAGAGAGAGTGACTTTCCGTCCCGATGATGCCACAGAGGAAAACTATATAGGGTGTGTCTAAGGACACGAGATCCTCGGATTCGTCGAGGAAAGTCTTCGTTCGGAAGGTGAGGGAAATTGACGTTGCTGCTAATTGGTCAATCTCCATATCGGTGGTTAGAAAAAGATGCTAGCCGCCCTCGAGGGAAAGCTGCACATGTACTGCGGAAACGCATCGACATCTGGCAATTATCTTACTCGAAGAATAGGGTCTGCGTGTGGCGAGCTACGGGACAGAGACCGTTGGAATGTTTACTGTCGAGTGTTACAACTATTTCCTTTTTAAGGAGAGCTATAGAATTACTGCATACCTCTGCCAGACAAAGCGTTCATCCCGTGACCGCGGCATCGTCCGGCGACTGGCTGTCGCCTAGAGCCCAAGCTCACTATCACAAGTCTCGAACAATTACAATCAAATTAAATAACTACAATTGTTTAATTACAGCTATGGTAGACTCTAGATTACAATATTGCGGGATTATCCAAAATTCCAATTCCGGTGTTCTTTCATCTCCGACATATATATACATATTTAAATAATAGAAACTTGGAACGAACTGGAAAAAAGTATTTCAATTCTTACAATCAAATAATAGAAATTTATATTTTTTATATCGGTTTATTTTAATATCTCTTCCAGATATAAATAACGTGTCCTGTCCACCATTGAATCCGGAGGGCCGAGGATATTTAATGTGTTCACGTTTGGCAACGCCAAAGCCATGGAGAGGTAGACGAAGAGTAGCCAATCGACCAGGTACCAAGTGTTTCTTGAAGTGTCCCCATGGGTATCAGCTTCATGGGGAATATGAATTGACTTGTCGATCGGATGGTTCATGGGATGGGCCGAAACACGGCGAGTGCGTCAGTGAGTAAAAATATTAATCCAATTGTTTCTTTTTACTCTGTTCTTAGATACATAAAGATAATGTAATTTTTCATGTATAGGATAGTATGTAGAAACTAATTTGTTAAATTTCACGTAATTTTGTGTATTCTTTAACTAATATTATTGAACACCACTATGATTAAATACACATGTATGTATATTTCTTAATGAATGATTAAATAGTATTTATAATTCGAATTAATACTGTTTTGATGATAAATATTAATTAGAAGTCTAATTCCATTAGCTAAATTTACTTCACTATATGAAACTGACTTTATTAATAATTAATAAATAATATATATGAGTATTAACAATTTAAACAACAACGTAGTATTAAACATTTGGATCTTCATACGTACTTAATGTTTGCATGGGATTATTACAGTCCAAGTCTTTCTATTGTATGTGCTAACTCAGATTCTAATTAAGTTAGCTACAGACGCGAAAGATGTACTAATGTATAAGTTAATGCTCACAAGTACAAGAAAATGTTCTTAATAATAATTTTAATGGAATTAGTCCTTCCAAATATGAATATATGAACGCATTTTTAAATATATTTTAAGTAAATCTTGTCAACATAATAAGATTATAACAAATTTTAATTTAATAATTTCAATTGTTTTCTCAAATTACTCAAAAGGATGAGGTGTGCAATTATTTTGTTATTCTTTTTCTACTTATTGTTATCTTTATTATTATTTTCTTTTTTGATGCTCTGATATCCAATTAATTTTGCTTGCAGGATACTGCAAGTCTCGTTCAGAATATCCGAAAAATGCTATAACATTTCTTGCAAATTGCCTTTTTTTATTATTTATTATCTAACCAAAACTTAATATTTGCATATATAAATCCAATCTAAACACTAAAAGATACCTTTGTGTATATCACGGCAACTAAAGTTGAACTGTAATTATAAGTAATATAAGGTAGACTCGGTAGACAAATATTTTACGTACTAAATATTATAATGGGTATACTCTGGATATTTTACATATTTTTGCATATTACGTGCATTCGTATTACATATTCGTATCACGGTTTAATTATAAGTGAAATTGCAATTATCCTTTTCTTTGATACTCCAATTTGCAACTACTTCGTGTTGCAGGATATAGCAAGCCTCGTTTAGAGTGTCCGAAAGATGTGATCGCGGAACTACCGCCCGGACGAGACGAGGCCTTTGTGACTTTCGATCAGCCATCGACGGATCTCGATTGGTTCCGGTATGTTAGGTCGAAACCCTCCTGGGGGACTAGGCTAGAAGCGAATCTCACCCCCGGCATGCACGAGATCACGTTTTTTGCAAGACACCCGGTATCGAAGAAACAGGCCAGCTGCGTGTTACGCATCATTGTCAAAGGTGATTAATTAATACACGTGCATGAAATCAATGCGTGACATGTAAACTTCGCGATGATAATCGTTATTGATTATCAAACTGAGCTATTAATCAACGAGGGTAGATCTGCTCGTAGTCCGCGTTATCGGTGAATGGAATCAGGAACGATTAATTTTCCGGGGTTAAGGAACTGTTTCTGACAACATGCAGATAGTCTTCGGCGACGTACCGTTCTGGTTGCAAACACTAGTTATTTAGCGGTTCTATGTTTGGAACGTTAATTATGCTTTCCGCTTCTTTAAGTGTTAATACAATGTTTACTGATTGCGAGTATAAGGAGTCACAAAATTATTCGTATGTTTTTAATCGAGTCGATTTCAAACGATGGATATTTCCTATCGAAATACGCGTTTGAAAATTCGTACGAATATATTTTTTATCTTCATTATCGTTTTGAATACTGTTCTATTATTCTACATTAACTTAGCCATCTTTGCAATGAAAGGCAGGAAAATGTTTAAGTTAAAATTAGTTAGTATAAAACGTACTGACATCTGCTATTAATAAAACATTTATTATTATGATTTTTGAAATAATTATTACAAATCTCAAGGCACGGAATTAATTTACGTGTAATATATTTGCATTTAATTAATGAAACGGGTACTACAGAGTATTCTGCACACTAAAGTAATTGTTTCACACAATACATCAGTCGTAAAATTTGATGTCTTATATTACACGCAAGCAACGGTACGTGTCTCTACATAAGCCTTTTTATTTGAACCAGAGAATTGTAAAAATCCTCTTGTACATTTATATATAGAGTGGTTGGTAACTGAGTGGTTGGTAATAAAAATTTTTCGTTTGAGGCTTTGTTTTCGAGAAAACCGACTTTGAATTTTCGCTCGGTACGCGTGCACTTTATCACGTCTCGTTATAACGGATCTCACTGTAGATCGTTGTCTCGATGGAAAAATTAAAAAAAAAATTAAAAAAAAAATTTTTATTCTACATTTTCGACTTCTTTTTTCGCGTAGAATCACCCCCTTCCGCTTGTACCACCAGTTACCAACCACCTTGTATATGCCGGGTTTGCATTGGAATTAGGGTTAGGGGCGTGAAACGAATTTTTATTTGGATTACACATTGTCGTTATGCAATAGCGAAGACATTGACTAGTGCAAATACGATTATTGCAGAATTTGACAAGTCACCGTGGTAATTAGATACTCGAGAAGCTAATGATAATGATCCTAGGTTCAATAACGAATCCGCGGTCAACGGGATAACAGGATGCGCTTTCTTCCAAAGCTCAAATCGTACTCGGCTTGCTTGGCTACGATGGAAGTATAACTAAACTAACTCTTTGTTAAAACGTGGAATATCCACCGAGCGTACAAACGCTAAGTAACTCGCCAATACGACCTCACGAGAGAATGACTTTCCGTCCCGATGTTGCCACAGGGCAAACTATGATGGGGTGTGTCTAAGGACACGAGATCATCGGATTCGTCGAGGATAGCCTTCGTTCAGAAAGTTTTCTTTTTTATTTTTTTATTTATTTATTTATTTAAATTTTACAATTTGTCCAGTAGGACATTTGGTAAAATATTATAGCTTAATGGTATAATAATATAACAAGTGGGTGGCTACCCCCAGCGGAGTACTATCTTCGTGTTTGTTAGGTTATATCCTTTCGTTCAGAAAGTGAGGGAAATTGACGTTGCTGCTAATTGGTCAATCTTCATATCGGTGGTTAGAAAAGATGCTAGCCGCCCTCGAGGGGAAGTTGCTAGTGGGAAGCGTCGCTCCTGAAAAAAATAGTTTCTGTATTCCTGTAGTTGGGACAAAGACTGTCTGTCTGTTTGAAGGACTTTAGGTAACTAGATCTTAGTGTTCATAATAGCCCTCGGGCTAGCTGATCACGTACTGTGGAGACGCGTCGGCATCTGGTAACCATCATACCCGAAGAATAGGATCTGCGTGTGGCGAGCCACGGGACAGAAACCGTTGGAATGTCGCGTGCCGATACAAATATTTCTTTTAAGGAGAGCTATAGAATTACTCCATACCTTTGTTAGACAAAGCGTTCATCCCGTGACCGCGGCTACGTTCGGCGACTGGTTGTCGCCTCGAGCCCACGCTCACTATCACAAATCTCGAACAAATACAATCGGATCGAATGACGACAATTGTTTAATTACGCCTATGATAGAATTTAGATTACGGTGTTAAGGGATTTTTCCGAAGTTCCAAAGGGAAGGCTCCGATGTCCTTTCATCTCCGACATATATTATACATTAGGATCATTCTATATCAATACGTTTTAGCTTCCATATTTAAATGCCATTTATTAAACATCCTCTATACACGAAACTAGACTTTTAAAAAACTTCTCACATTATCATCATCGATTTCATGTTGCAATTAAATTTCTTTAAAAATTCGATTACTTTTAAAGTTCTGCCCAGAACTTCCAAATAACTGTTTTTTTCATTTCCGTTTAATTAACCCATCATTCACTTTTACCGTGTATCGAATAAGAAGAAACTGAAGGAAAAGGAACTAAATTAAACGAAACTTGCCCAACGAAGGTAAACTCAGAAATGACGATCTCAGATATGGGTGAACCTCAAACTTTAAATCTTCCATCTCTTGCCTCGAATCCATTTGGTAAGGAGAAATGATGTTCTAAGTGAAGGAAAGAAAGGAATGTATTTCTGACGAAAAACCTATTACGCGAAATAACCGTTCAGCCGCATTTTCTCGTGACTTAATGCGTCATTACACGTTTTCATGTCGAGCGTGTCGCTGGTTTTAAAAGCTTCTGCCATGGCAGTGGCTATTAACACAGTCGTCTGAGACGCACGAGAACGCTGTGTTCTTCCATTAAAAGACACTCGAAAGTACTGGACGTTGTCGTTGACATTCCAGCGTGGCGTCCTGACGCTCCACATCCTGACATTTTTGTAATTCCATAAGACAAATTACAATACTCACAGTCTAGATCTGTTGAGTTATAGATGACTATAGTGATTGATGTTAGGCTATTAAATTTTAAAGTATGTAATTTCGTTTGGTATTCTATATTCATCGTGACAAAGACTATTAATAAAATGAAACTAAATTAAACATAAATATTAGGTAATTAGCAAAATTAGGTAATTTAATTATAAATGCAAATGCGTATTTTTGTGAAATATACACAGAAATTTTTTACATGCTTGGATTATACAAATTTGCTTTTTAATATTTTGACATCTTGCATAAGAATTTACGAATGTTTGCACATCTAAGTTTCAGAACATATACAAAAGTATGTAAAGTAACCTAATAAAAAAATTAGTACATTATGTAGATAAGTGCTTATTTTAAAAGTATATATCTTGTAATTTCTATACATCCATATATAAGCTATTTAATGTAAAAATGGTAAAAAAGGTGTGTCAATTTTTTGCTTATTTGGTTCAACATCACATCACTAAAGCGTAACTAATTATAAAAAGCGTTAAATAATAAACCTTCACTCTGTTTTGTGCAGAAGTAGTGTAAGTATATCTTCATTAGTTTCACGAAGGATAGCGGAATAAGTAAGAACCTTTTTTGATTTACACCACTTTTACATTAAATGGCTCATGTGTATATACATACATACATTTTTAACCTTTCTTTACATTTTGTAATATAATCATAACAATCGAGTCTCGGGCCACAGTGTTAATAAAATTTCAAAATATTTTATGTAACGCACATTATATATTAAACAAAAAAAATATTTATAAGTATTCAAATAGCTTTGTGAGTCACTATAGTTATCAACATTTAGCAGAATACTTTATAATTTTGACTCGATAGATTATTAAAATGACACTGCGCGTTGTTAACAAGACGCCGCTGAGACAAAGGTCGAGATAGAAATTTTGCACTTGCCACTCAAATAAGTGTTCTTCCTTCGTCTGCTGGAATCCAAACTCCGCGACGGTTTAATTAAATGCGTTTCCGGAATAGGGTTCGCCACAATGCTGTATAATCTACGGATCGTTGCTCGTTGCCCCAACGAATTAGATTATTCGATGAATCCCCGAGTGAATGCTCGACTGATTCTTGCTGGAAACCGCTGAATCCCTCGACGAAGGAAATTACTCGCTGTTCTCTTACGCCAGTTGTTTTTTTATTCGATGTCGAGCTTTGGATTTAACGCATCCGACGAAGTATCGAACAGTATCTCGTCGGTGTAACGATCTACCACGGCGAACGATCGAAGAAATGGGGCAACAAATTGGGGTGTTGTCAGGCGAGTTATGTTGATTGAAATAATTAGGAGGGCGATTTGAATGGGTTAAGGTTTAGGGAGTGAAACGTTCAAATTGCATGAATTGCGTAGGAGGAATAAATGGGTGGATATTTTGGTGGATGTGTAGGCTTGGCTTTAGTGTTCTTGTGATCTTTTAATCTTACTAAGTTTCTTTTGTCCTACATATGTTTTTACATGTCGAGTTTCGTTCGACCCTTTAGAGTCTAACTGTATCATACATTCGTTCAAGAAAGAAACTTTTTGAAAATACAAATCATTAGTTACATTGGTAAAATTTAGAACAAAATTGAAAATGTGCACAGAAGTTACATGATATTTAATGCAAGTTTTGAATAATTTTATAATGAAATCCCGTTCGTATATTTAAAAATGATTAATATATTTTATGCCACATTCAAATTATATTATATAAGCATATTTTCTTTCATCTCTTGATACTTAATGCCTTATACTCTATGCTTTTAAAATTGTTTATGGTTTGGAAAGAGAATATTGTACAAGTACAATATACTGGGATAATTATTTAATTCTTTGAACTTTTTTCAAACCATTGTTAAATACATCTAGAACGAAGCCATTCGAAGAAATAATGGAAGTTAAATCAGGATCGTATTTCGTCATTGTTGTGTTTTTCATTCACGATGCGTACATAATTAATAAAACGCAATTGTTGAATCGCAGCTGACAGTTTTGAAACATTAAGAAAAAATAAAAGCCACGTTCAATCTATATTATACAAAGAAAAACTGGCTACAATTTTACTCTTCATTAAACTTTTTCCTTCCCTTTATTGAGATAAAAATGTTTTTATGTTAAAGGAATCTATCTCGCAACGTTGGTAATTAAATATGAGATTGCTTGCGTTTAAAAGAAAAGTAGGATTTAACTGCCGCTTAATCTGTAACCTACATTACTCACGATAATCTAAAAGATATGTTTAAAGCTATACGCTAAGAGGAAGATCATCCTTTGCTTCTTTGTGTTCGCATTAGCAAGCTTCAAATGTAATTCAGTGCACGCGAGCGAATGCAATTTGATCTGGCCTTATTAATTCGAAATTAATATCATTTCCAAGTAACCAAGACGTGGCGCGTTATCAATTTATTTTCTCTATTTAAACTAGTATTTGGATTCGTATCCAGTTGCAACTAGTTGCTTTTATCCAAGTTAAATTAATTCGGTTCAGTAAAATTGAAATTATTGCCATAATATCGCGGTTACATTCCGTACATATACTATATTACACATATTTGCATTAAACGTATTTGCTTAACTCTATTCTAAAGTTGTATTTATAGTTTTCGTGACAGTGGCTTTATTAACGCGCTGCGGGTATTTACGTAACTTCATATTTTTCTGAATATAATTAAAAAATGGAGTCTAGGTAAGAAATCATTTTACCTACTTTGTATGTTTGCATTTAAGAAAGTAGTGCAACTGGAAAAAGACACTAGTTCACATCATTGCACTTGTGGAGAAAATATTTTTTTATTTATTTATTTATTTATTAAAATTACAATCAATTCTCGCGTTGAGAATATGTGGAGAAAATATGGCTGTAAAATTGTAGACCTCGTTGAATCATTCTCGTCTTTCTAGAATTTTTTTGCCCTAACATTTTATTCTAATTTTAGGCAAAAAAGAGTTGCGTGAATCATCCTTTGTGCCGACATGATATCACCGAAAGAGTGTTCGACCCTTACAAAAACCTTATAAAAATCGGTATATTATGCGACCATTTTACAGGCCCTTACAAAGGTACTATAGGAAAGTCAGTAGTCGGCTACTAATCAAGAGTTAATAAGCTCTCATTTAGGAAAATCCGTAGAAATCTCTCGGCAACTGCACAGCTAATTCTCATTCAACACTATCCATCGTATAGCCGAAGATTAATTCGGCGTATGGCAACGTAGATACCCGCGTACATCGACAATTCTCTTTGTAAAGCAATTAAACGCGCGTTTACGCGTTAATGCTACAAGCGATCTTTCCACAAATGTGCTTATTCCTTTTCAACGTGCAACAACCCGCTTCGGTTTGATGCAAATTGTACGTGAAACATAATATGCCAAATGATTCGTATTCCCTGTTCATATACTGTTGTTTCTCCTATACATAGCCATCAAACGCAACGGTACAATTTCATTTTCGTATTACCTAGTAGTATTTTCATATAACTATGATACTATGAAAATAAAATATAGTATCTAATAACAAAACGCTTTATTGGTAAATAAGGGTATGTTCAAATACCTTTTGTAGCCACAATAACATATCCTCTCCATATGGTCCCAAACATTCTTCTTTCAAATTTTTAACATTCTACACCAAGTATTCACCATTCACACACCTATCGCCCTCTTTCAAATTCACTTTACGTGTCTGATATTCTCTCTCGGGTTCTCCTCCAAATTCACTTCACGGGTTCCAAATTTTCTTCACTTTTTATTAACTTCACAAAATTCTATTACCTTGCACAATACTTGCATGCATTATCAGCTTCTTTTCCATACAACTATCGAACTTCCATATGCGACGTTCGTAACCGATCGTTTCGTCAACGAAATACGCAAACTTTCCACAAAGTAACGCACAACGATCCCGACGCAGCACCCTCCACGGAAACTAATTTACCAGAATTAATTAAACGCAACCGGATGAAGTTTCCACTCGTCGAGGAGTCAGTTTCTCTCTCGACCATGGAAAGAGTTTTTAATCATAGCCCGTGATTTATTGGTCAGAAGCGGGATGCATGTTAAGCGTTGATAAAGATGGAACTTTAAAGCATGGCGATTCACTATAAACAGATATTTGTAGTAATTCCTTTGGTGGAAATTTTAATAATGTAATCGCTATGCGGTGGCCATAGAGATTATTAATGAAGTCTTTGTAACTAGTATTGATTTTAAAACTGTAGAAGTTGCTACCAACACGGAGCAATTCGTTGCTCGCACAACGCTATGGTGGTTCTGGGTAGCTTGCACGCTACACTAATGAAGTGCAGCTGTGTTTTGCTTGGTACACGGTTATACATGGTTATCTTTACGATTCGAGCAATTTATTTTTAAGCTTTTTTTCATCCAAACTGGTTTGTATCGAATAAGTTATTTTCGAAATTTGCTTATAACTTGCACGTGTTTCTATATTTTTCTAACTATAGAGAATAGTTCTATAGTTTAGAACCGCAGTCTACTAATGAAAAATTGCAATTTTGACGGAAATTTTGGCAAATGGTGTCAGGAAGAAAAGGGAGGAATAGAGCGAAGAACGAAAGGAGTATTCAGAATATTAACTTGTCGACATTGGAGAACTCCTCACGTAATACTAATGTACCCTATAATAATCGTTAAAGACTGTTATTCTGTTAAACGTTCGGTAAATGCTCTCGCTTAATTGAAACAAGATGAAGTTTCGTAATTGAACTTTGCGTTACTTGTAGGTGCTGCCATTTAAGATATGTAACGAAGTGATTATTTGCTTTCAAATTGCGTAACTTTAACTAAGATCGATTTTTCCTTTTGTTTCCTTTTCGACTTTTTAAACAACTCGTTCGTATTTCTTTGTACTTTCAATTCAATGAATTTTATACGACCTAGTCGAGTAAAATACAAAATTCGAATGAAAATGAAATATATTTGAAATTAAATAACTTAATTCAAGCTGTCGTGAGACCTACTAACCCAATAGTAGATGCAAATTAATTTATTGCTCAAACTACAACACCATCATTGAACATTTTTTGTAATATCCACTATATTAATAACGAACAATATCTCAATGTTATGTAATCTTATATAAATTTTCAAATTCGACTTTCTCAAAAACGAAGTCTCCAACGCAGTTTTGTTGTTCTCGATTTTTGTCTTACTTTGAATCATAAAATCTCTCTGATCCTATTTGTACCATGAATTACGGACCACCTTGTACGCATAGGAGATTTCTAAGACTTTTGTGAGCCACTGTATATCTTCCATAATCATAAAGGGAAGCGTAAGGATTTGAACTTTAACATTTCGAAAAATCACGTCGTCCGCGCCCGTATCCCATTATTCTTTTTCGTTTTATAACTCACTTCAACCGAGTCTTCTGTCTCTGAACGAAGAAAAGGTCCTTTGATTGAATTTTATCGTATTTCAGGCGGTGAAGCGCCAAAAGTTAAAGACTGTCCGAACGACATAGAGGTCACCGGAAGAAATGGGACGGCAATCACGTGGACCGAGCCAATTTTTACGGACAATGTGAAGGTGACCCGGATTAGGAGCAACGAGGTCAGTATTAATTATAAAGCACTTAATTTCTTAACGAAGTTCGATTATATTGCGATTGTCGAATGTGTGTCACGTTCTTAACGACCAACGCCTGTTGGAGAGGAAACTATGAGTTCTCTATAGACTTTGGACTTTATACACTGCTTATGCGAGTCTATTGGTGGAGAAGCGTAATGCCCATAACACGTAACACTTGTACAGTAATTTATTTCTTTTCCTGTTTCTTCACTCGATCACCGACGAAGAATGGAAGATTAATTTGTACGTTTTATAACTGATAGCGATAAATAGATGTTTATTTTCTTTTACTTTCGCAGCTAGATGCGAAGATGTAAAAAATCTTGCATAATTTGAAGTTCTGAAATGCAGTTTATACGATGCAAGACTCGATCGTATATTAATAGCGTTCTATTTATCGATTTCTGATTTCATTTATTTCGTCCCAATTTACTTTGTAATAGCGTGAAAGGTTTCTCGTGTTTGACAATCGCATGAATCTCGATCTATGTGAGGATTCCATGCAGCATTTATTAATTTTGTATACATTGTAAAAAATTCCATAGTTCCTGAAACCTTTCGACGATCGGCATTAATTTCGAATGAATGTGCTCATTCGAAGTGCTTTTGTTTAATAATTGTTAATTATACGTAATTTTGAATTTACTACTGCATAGGGTGAAAAGAGAAAAAGAAAGGAGGCAAGTAGACAATTTTTTAAACGTAGAAAGTTACTGTAGATGATTCTGATAATCTTTCTTTCTTTTATGTTATCATAAATTTCAGTGCAATTCATCTTTTTTTAGCTCATTTTCATTTTCCTTTCACAACGTTGATATCGTATTGGTATAATTCAGGTTTAAGTCACACCGTCTACAAAGTACGGGTTATCTTAATTTCGTAATATCATTTGGAGGGAAAATTTACATAAGAAAGACAATTCAAGAGGAAAGAAGAAACATTAGAAAAAAGTAAGGCCAACGAGCCGGGCGTGCAAACAGAAATCTCGGTTCTGAAATACTCTTCTCCAGCGAAATTACGGCGAAGGGTTTCTTGCTGTAGAAAGCACCGTTTCTGTACTTTCGCCGACATACAGGAATTTCTACGGAAATTTCATTAAAAGAAGAATAACGTACGTTTGTCCTTTCTTATCCATTGTTCTCTTTGAATAGTTCATATCGATATTTTAGTTATTTAACTTCGTATGTAAATTAATGTTACATCATATAAATTAGTTGCACTGTTTAACGAATTGTTTATTCGTATACACTGTCTACTACTGGAAATTTGAATAAGTAGTATTCTGCGTGTTTTAATTTGTTCAAAATAGGTCACAGTGAGTATTAACCGTGAAAATACATTTTCATTCGCTTAAATAATGATAAAAGAGATTCAACGAGGCAAGAAGAATAAATATTACGGCAAATTGTAAAAAACAGAAATTTGTTACTATGCATATAATGCACTTTTAGCAAATGATTTTGGATGATATTATTAGTGAATTGAAAGCAGGCAAAGTTTGCAAAAATATATTTACAGAAATTTGTATGAAATAAAACGCGAAAAAAAGTTTAGAAAAATTGGAAATGAATAGATCATAGCGCAAACGAGATATTCGTCGAACGAATCTCAATTTTCATTATGGTGTTACACAAAATCATGGTCGTTGTGGTCGATGTCGATTCGGTCCGGTGTATCAGTTTAAATTACTCGTGCAAACTGCAGAAAGTTTGTCGAGGATTTAAACCGTGCGAAGTTTGCACGGAGAACGACCTATGTTTCCATGCAAATATCGTGTAACAATTTTGTTTACAAACTAGTTCGTGATGGTAAGCTATGTCTCACGGCTACATTGTATGGAGAATATGACGCTGCCTTATAAATACTGGCTGCTCTTCATCTTTTTACCTGCATTCTAAACCTCTTGACGTGCTTCGAGGCAGATCCAATTGAATCAAACCGTAGTTGAAATGAAAGCAAATGACAGCACGTACTGGTACAAAAATATTAAAAAATGTATCTTTATCCTTTTTAGAGAATTACATATTTTTCTGTGAAAGTACTGTGAAAGATGTTATTGAATATGTAAGCACATAAATATATTTCTGTTGTTTTTTATCTGTTATTTTAATGTCACTTATGACTAGAGAGGAATATTTTAATACAAAGCAGTTAAAGTCTATTAAGCCTAAAGATACTCATGGTTGATGGAGTTTTACAAATGGCAAAGCAATACAGTATAACTGTTAAGATAAACAATATTTTAATATTGCAAGAAGCAATATTTTTAAAATTATGAAGAAGATGAAAAAACACACATTTAGCTCCAGGATTAAATTTAAAAATCAAAAACGTAGATGTAGCATCTTCTCCTATAGTCTTTATATTTAAAATTATTTAAAATTTCTAGCAATTTTAAATGTTACCAGACGTTTTGAAATTAAACTTTGCAAAAGAAACATTTGAATACATGTATGTACATTGTACATACAACGGGATCCAGAAAAATGTTGAACAATTTGTTGTTAGGAACATACTGCTCCTATGAAGGTAAGTTATAAATGTTTTATTTATATTTCCTAGACCAGGATTTCATGAATTAATTTTGGAGAAGATAGATAAAAAATAACAATGTTTATTCAATAAACAATGATTTATTTGAAAGTTTATTTGAAATGAAATTTTTCCAAATTTTTTACAAAAGATGATATACATACGTTTCTATTTTCAATTTTAATGTAAATTTCATATCTCCATGGGGAAGAGGTAAAAATATTTTAAAAAATTCTGAGTTTATTGTGAAAATATTTTATCAACGTTCTGTACTTTGCATCGATGTGCAAAATTGATTTATGTTAGTAATTTTTTATTTATTTTAGTAATTATTTGTATATGGGGCTTTTTGGATTATTTTCTATCTATTTAATGAAAAGTCTTTTCAATTATCTACCAAACTAAATAAATTACTGTACAGTATATAACAATTGCCTTTATTTTACGATGCAAAATACTAAGATATTGAAAAATATTTGCTTTTCGTATGGAAAAATACACATGCGATTACTGTACATTTAAAACAATACTCGTCACATTTCAATTTCCTGCTGTACAAACTTCACTAAACTCGGCAATAACATCCAAACCACTTTTGCGTGATACCATTCCCATTCAACAAGTTTCGTCGGATCCTACGAAACTTTCAATTTAGGAAGTTGGAATCTCCAAAACACCTTAATAGGATGCTATTACGATAGGATACTGGCGTGGTAATTATGCCACTGTACTATTACATATGTGTTATGTTCAAGCCAATGAGCTTCTTTAAAAGAAATCTTCTCTGTTGCTTATTCCAAACGTTTCCTTTCCAAACTTCTTTAGATATTTTTTTTTTAATTATTTAATTTGTACTTTACAATTTGTCCAGCTGGACATTTGGTAAATTTTTCTAATTTAATTGCTAAATAACACGTGGATGACTATTCCCAGCGGGATACCATCTTCGAGTTTGACTATTTTATTTCTTTAGTGAGGTCAGTGGGGTGTTTTCTTTTTAGTCTTCTTTCTATGAGAGTTTTGCTCGCTTCAGCAGCCAGCTGGTTTGGATGTCGTTCTTCTTACCTTGTATTTTTCTGCGTACCTGCCGATATCTCCTTTGATCGTTGGTATTTTTAAGTCTTTGTGTATATCCTCGTTTCTGACATACCATGAAGCGTTGACTATTGTTCTTAGTATCTTTGATTGTAGCGTCTCTAGTTTAGTTATGTGGCTCATTGCTGCTGTCTTCCATAGTAGTATTCCATACGTCCAAATTGGTTTTATCATCGTTTTGTAGATTTTTAGTTCATTTTCTATGCTGAGTTTAGAGTTTCGACTAGTTAGTTACTATAATTGATTTAGTATGTTGTTTCCATGTAAGTTGTGTGTCTAAGTGGAGTTCTAGGTATTTAATTTGCCTTGTTTGTGTTATGCGCATGCCATTCAATTGGATATTTGATGGTTTCTGTTTCCTTAGTGTAAATGTAATATGATTGCATTTACTGGGGTTCGCTTTTATTTGTTCATCTTGTGATTTGTCGTAGAAAATAAGATATAAATTTTTTCCGATTATTTACAATTTATTAATAATGAATTGAATATACAGGTATTAATTGGACAGAAAACGATGTTTGTTTAACTGAAACTAAATGCGATACTCGTATCTATCTCAAATAACTTTATAGTTATTTGGCAACTCTCGTCACAACGAATCTAACACACTCTCTCTCTAACAACTCTAACAACTCTGCAACACTGACAACTCGATCAATTCTCTCAACTCTACTCTTCGATGTCTCGATCAACTCTCTCAACTCTACTCTTCGATGTCTCGATCAACTCTGACTCTCGCAACACACTCACTTTTCGACTCGCATACTCTGACCCCTCGATCATCCCTCTTTGAAACACGAAACCGTCCTTCTGCTCTAACGTTGTTTGTTGTTTTTCTCATATCTCTGTAAGAACTAGGTGACTTTAGTCACATAGGCGCTCTTAAATGTAAACGAACCACAGAAGGACGACGTACACGGTTTTTTTTATTTTCAACCGATCTCCTACATCCTTTATTTTTACTACAAAGGTTCTGTTGCTTAGGTATGATTTGAGTAAGTAGTGGATTTGTTCCGGGGAGATTTTTGATTGTTTGTAAGAGGCTTTCATGGTTCACTTTGTCAAATGCTTCCTCAATGTCCATGAAGAAGGCTGTACAGTATTGTTTTCTTTTCTATCGCTAGTAAAAATTTCGTTGACAAGCCTGTGCGTTTGCTTTATCGCGGAGTGTTTGTTTCTGTATCCAAATTGATGATCTGGTATTAATTTTTATTTCTCTATCGTTGGTTTTAGGCGTTCGTATATTATTTTCTCTAGTATTTTGGAAAACACAGGAAATAGTGATATTGGTCTGTAAGATGCAGTTTGGTGTGGGTTTTTGCCTGGTTTAGGTAACATTATGATCTCTGCTAGCTTCCACAGATCAGGAAAGTAAGGGCTAATATATGTTAGCAACGACGGACTATCGTGTCAATGCAATGATTAGGATAGCACGCCGCTATTTAGCCTTACGATAATTTATGTGTGGGCCGAGGAGTCGGTCAAGACTCCAAGTCGCCGAGCTATAAAGTGTCAGTGATGTGACTGTTTAGAAGACGCGTGAGATAGTTTACAGGTGGCAAGCGATCCGACGTCGTATTACCAAAGAATAGAGACTTTGTGGAAAGGACCTGGCCACGAAGCGGGGAAGGGATTGATCCCCTTTTGGTAAGCAGACTGTGAGAGACCACACGGCACTTACTCCAGAACTTTTTTTTTTTATTATTTATTAAAATTACGATCAATTCTCGCGTTGAGAATTTTCTGTAATTTTTCTGGCGTGGCGCAGTAACATGGCTAATTATTTATAATAAGTTAATACTTGTTATAGATAAGTATAATTTGTACGTAAATATTGTAAATAAGTAGATGTTACTTAATTTAAATATTAGTTGAATCTGTCGTTTAGGTCTAGCGGGTAGTGTCTCTTCAGCCTGCGAATCTGGTCCGTCGTATCAAGTAGTCCAGTGATTAGGGTGTTTCGGTGTTTGTTGACTCTTTTGCTATATCTGTCGCTATATTTTGCTATTTCCTCTTTGACTGTGGGTATCTTGAGGTCGCGATGTATTGTTTCGTTGGTAACATACCAAGGTGCATCAATTAGGGATCTCAGCGTTTTCGATTGGAAGCGTTGAAGTATTTCAATGTTGGAGTTGCTTGCTGTTCCTCATAGTTGGATTCCGTGGGTCCAGACAGGTTTTATTACGGTCTTGTAGAGGCTAATTTTGTTCCAGAACTTTGAAGGTGACAAGTTTCGCTAAATCCATTTTTAACATATACTTACATATAAGTACTAGTCAAATTTTGAAATTCGAATTTCTCGAAAACGAGATCTCCAATGCAATTTGATTATTCTTAGTTTTCCTCTTAGTTTCAATTCTATTTGTACGCTAGAATCTTTCTAACCCTATTTGTACCATAAATTACAAACTACCCTGTACTTTTTTAACCATTTTATTAATTGTATCGTAACATAAATTATCCACGATTTTCTGCTATGCGATACTCATCATTCGACGTACATTTTTGTCGTTTCAGAGTCCAGGCCGGCGTTTCGACGTCGGTGGTCATAGAGTAGAGTACGAGGCGAGCGATGAAGCAGGTTGGTCAAGCAAGTGCGTGTTCACCGTGGTCCTACGTCAGGAGTGAGTCGCGAATTCTTTAGCGATCAAGTGAGCGCGAGAACGAGGAAGGAGGAGGAGGAACGACGGAGAAAAAGGAATCCAGATGAAAGGGGGGCAAAGGTAGCGGACCGGAAGAATAACGATAAGGTAATATAAATGGAAATGCTCTGGACTCGTGCAACGTTCCCTCCGCGTGCGTAATGGATTCCGTTTTATCCGGAAGGTTAAACGCGGATGAGACACGGATATCTTCTCGTGGTACTCGTTGATACACACGCGAGTGCGTGTACACGGAGATGGAAATCTCTTGGTTTGAATACTGAAAAGGGCTTGTTGGAAATCGTCCTTTTGAATGGAATTCAAAGATAATTTAATTTTGGAGAATGTTTCGAGAAATGTTTCTCCCTTGTCTTTTTTCACTGAGCTTGGAAAAGAGCTCTTACGCTTGCTTTTACTTTACATTTGCTGATGATAGTTCAAAAAACAATATAATGGGTATTATTCTCTTAAACTTTATTTAGTTCG
Organism: Bombus bifarius; assembly: GCF_011952205.1. Classification (NCBI taxonomy): domain Eukaryota; kingdom Metazoa; phylum Arthropoda; class Insecta; order Hymenoptera; family Apidae; genus Bombus; species Bombus bifarius. The sequence continues at coordinate 908,101 of NW_022885576.1, forward strand.
GTGTTTTAAATTCATTTTCGGCAAATTGATAATTATTATACTTGGCATTGTTTGATATTCTAAGTCGTATAATTTATGCGTTATTATTTTTATTCTAGTATATCATTAATATTAGAATTGAAGTCATTTCTTAATTACGTAAATAGTGGAAATTTGCCTTGAGATTTTTGTACGAAATACTTTATGTATACGTATGTATTACAATTTGTATTTAATTAATCTGTTAAACTTCATTTAATTTAATTTAGCTTCAAATTTATCCGTAGAAAATTGACGATTATTACCCTTTTTCTTACTTGATATTCTAAATGGTATAACATTTACTTATATTATATTATATTAATAATAGTATATTAATAATAATAAATTCGAGGTCATTTCTTAATCTCCCAAAGAATAGGATTTTTACTTTGAGATTTTTACAAGATTTTGTACGAAATACTTATACGTATACGTGCTATAATCTGCATTTAAACAAGAGAATCCCCAACAACAACAGTGAGTGTAGCTCATTTTTGTAATTATCACCACATATACACACGCGTAACATGTAGTATTCGAGGTATTCCATTCGAGTAAGATGTCTCGTCGATCATCACGATTGACTTTTCACGGTTCGGAACGATCCACAGGTTTCGCCATTGCACTCTCGTCTTTTCTTTTTCGCGTTTCTTTCACGTTCCGATCTATCGTGGCCCGCACACGGTGTACCCTGCAGCAAATCGTCTAGAATCTAGGCCCTAGATCAATCCTTCGACCTCCACCAGGAGGCTCGATTCACTTATTACATACCACGATCACGATTACGATCACGATCGACACACCATCTAGGAGATCTAGAAATTCGAGGAAATACTCAAGCCACTCTCCTCGCTGCTACTTGTCGGTTCGAACAAAATTACAAGTGATGGTTGCGTGACCAGCATACGCGATAAACCAAGGACAAAAGGGAAAAGAAGCAGGAAAGAGCGGGGATATTATATTCCGAATGGCACCGACGGTTAATCGTGATGAAATTTGGCGGATATTATTGGACGAGATAGTAAATGTGAAATATAAAATCCTAACTCCGAGAAATCATATGTACAAAAAGTATTAGCACGTATCCTTATTTGCCAATAAAGCGTTTTTTATCAATTTCCACATTTTACTTTCATAACATCAAATTTTTATGGTCGTGTGAAAGTAAATGATACGAAATTTAATATATTAGCATTGACTAATTAGTACGTAAATGTTGCAATAAATACAGTGCTATGCTAATAGTTTTCATAGCCACTGTAATTGATCTAGTGACAACATTTTTACCACAAAAACACTCAATCCCAAGCCAAACATATACCGACATCTCTCTTTAAAGGAGACTGGCCGTTTTTCCTTTCACCTATTTTTACTTTAATGATATATTTATTCCTCATTCATGCTTACATCGTTATACTGATTACCCAACATTGCGCCTATAGCAGCGAAGATCTATTACATATAAGGACATGTATCTTCCGAACGTCTAATTTCTCAAAGCTAGGATTTTATATTTCAGATCTAATATCTTACCCCGTGTTATCCAGCAAATCTCATCCCGATCGGTTATCGGTGTCTTTCGGAAGTACAGCCAAGAGCGGAACAAAGGGCGATTTATCCGCGATCCGTAGATCCGTAGACGGCAAAGAGCAGGGAAATCTATCGGGAGTTCTATGCAAATCTGGAATCGAGCGTGCGTTGTCGTTGGTCGAACGAGTTTCGCCGATTACCAGGACCTGGTCGAAACACGCATTGCAGCGGACGCGGCGATTTTACGTTCGTTTCTTTTCACGGTACAACGATCGCGAATTTGTCGAACGAAACGAGGTTCGATCCGCATACAACGAAACTCCAGTTGACCCTCCACCTCTCCCCGTTTCAGCCTCACGCGGAGTTTCCGTGTTAATCGTCGATCGTCGATTAAAATTTCGCCAGGGACGGACAATGTCCGTGTCGGTTAAACGAAGCCGGTCGCGATTAATTTTGAAATTGGACGCCTCGTCGAGTGTGTTTTCACGCGGCTTGCAGCTGACAAGCCGGAACAACGATAGTTTTAATCCCGTTCAGCAGAGAGAGAGAGAGAAAGAGAGGGAGAGAGTGTGTTAAAGGGCGGTCTTCGGCTGGTCGCCCGCACGCCGATCGGAAAACGAAACGGATTTATGGAAATTGCAAAGTTCCCAGGTTACGTCAAAGCCCGTCGAATCGAGTGTGCGCGAATTATGCGTTCTATTGGACCGAGAACCGCGATTAACGGATAAAACGAAACGTCTTTTAATCAGTTTCCGCGGCCGCGCTTTACGTTTCGATTGGAATATTTTTGAACGTTATGGATCGCATCTTGTTTCGTACGTTTCTAGTTTTCAATCAACTACGATCCCTGACAGAATGGTTTTGATCAAACGCAATAATATTATATGTTTACTGTAAAACTGAGAAAGATATCGAGACTTTGATGTGAAAAATTAAATAAAATTATTGTATATATCTGTTTTGTTCACAACCGTTTCTTGATACTAATAACATAAATAAAAATGTCTGTTCTGTTAAGCGATCTTTATTTTCTCTTTTGTTTTAAGAACATGTATCTGATTTGATTTTGTTTTAAGAACATTTTATATTCGTAAAAGATAAATATTTTTAGTCAATCTCGTATTATTACGTTTGATCAATAATATTTTGCTATGGGGTTGCATATTTGTATTTTATTTGTAACTTTATAGTACATTCATTTTTCATTTAAGCACTTTATCGGACAATAAGTTATTCATTCTTTTTACTGATTTACAAAATATTTTTGTTCCGTGCAGATTGTGATTACGTGTAATTTAAATTTTCCAATTTTTAAAATATTTGTCATTATTAATTACACTCTGCATATGACTTTTAATATTTTCATTTTTAAAAGCACTCAGTATTCCAGGATTAATATCGTTTAATTCAATTTCACAAATATGTTTCTACAATTCTTTAAAACCCATATTTTCCATTAGTACGTAAAGTTTCTGCTAAACGACCGTAAAACAAATATATTCGTGATTTTTCGTTGTCTTTTTCGAATATCATGATATTTAATTTTATTATTGCAAAGACGTCGAGGGGATTCGTATTTGCATCGCTATTTGTTTGTACGATCTTTTTCTGATATGTTGTTCGTAATACCTACACGTAGTATGCACTACTTTGTCACAAATTGTTACATAAATTACATGTTATATATTTTTTTATAAATTAATATTATACTTTCAATAGTTATTAATTGTTAACAAAATAATTTAATACTATAGTATTGCGTCGTAATTAATAAAATAACGATCAACAAATACGTAAACCTACGTGCTGTATGATTAAAATGAGAAATCATTAACAATGAAAATGGAAAATTTGAAAATTTAAAATAAAATAAAAGATTAGAAATTACAAATTAAAAATGAATCCATATATCGATAGTAATCTTTTCTTATATGTTGTAAAATCCCATTTTCAATTTACATCCGATACATTTTATAGTAATAAATTTTTTCCCATATCTGTAAGAATTTATCAGAGTAAAAGCACCTAGTGCTACATTTTGTTGATTTTACAGTCATGAGTTCGAAATAAATAACGCGATTGTTATCCGTGTAATCAGCGATAAGCACATTGCCAAGCTAAAAGATGTTATACTATGTATTGTTTGTTTGGAATTTACCACTATTTATTATGTTAATCGAATTATTTATTCCTTCGCTAATTAATTGTTACCGATACATAATAGGGGATAATTATTGTATAAAGTATACTCCTAGATTATTAAACGAAAAATTTATCAAAAAACAGTCCTTATGTTTATGTTATGCTCTTATCGTATATAATCAAAAGAATTTATATTAAATGTATGATATTTTTTTTTATCATCGTACTTCAAGAAAAGTAAGTTATAAAATGTAAGTAGTTATACTTTATTCTGAATATAATTAATTAATAATTAATTTTTAAATATCTCTTCAAGATTATATTAGATATAAAATTTCTTGTAATATTACAATTTGCGTCTACTATTCAACTTTATAAATAACGAAATGTTTCTCTCGAAACAATCTCGTTATATATTTCAAAGTTCCTCGACTTTGATTTGCAACGGGTTTTTATAAAAAGGAGCGCTCGAGGCTTGTAATCGTAGAGAGTATGATAAAACAGTACGCACGTAAACTACGTGCAAGTACTTGCATTTAAAGGGCTATTTTAGTATAGAAAAACCGAAAATTCGATTTCCTATTTTTTGTACATAATTGGGACTATATGAAAGTGTATGCGTAAACTACAAAGGAGAAATTCCTACTATTTCTGAAAATTTAAAGACTATAGTTGCTTCAAAACCTTTTTGACGTATCTCTTTAAAGCGACTAGCACCCAAATTCGAACTTCATTTTTTCTTTCAGACAAACCGATAATAGGTGATTTTGATTGAATTATAGCTTTATTTTCTTATATTTAAGATCCATATGATAAATAAAAGAGCTACTATCTTTTCATGAAATTTAGTTGTTTGATCTGTATGATTTCGGCCATGACAAGATTAAAAATATTAACGGAATTCGTAAAAAGAGGTAAATGTGTCAGAGTTTACTTAAAGAGGGTCGTTTAGATCAGAGTGCTCCTTTAACTCGAACTGTTCCACGTAATCACTGTTCGAGATCCGTGCATAAACGATTTCCAGGAAACGTATTATGAAATCGTCATTAAAAGTCGACGAGATATTAATCCTCCGTACCTCGGTACCCTTCCGAGGCAGGTGGAAGGCGCATCCAAACTATCGATTAGTTGGAAACGTGAAAAATTGAAGGGCCAGATCTTTTCGTGTACACCGTGTCATTTGTGCTCGACGAGCGGTATCATCGATTGGAGCGAGGTTAGCGTGTTAGATGTGATGTTCACGCGTGAGCAATGAATTCCAAGCGATCAAATGTCGGCGACGTCGATCTTAAAGATGTAAGAACGTGCGAGAAAAGGGACTATTTGGTAGCTGGGTAGAGAAATTTCAAATTTAGTATGAAGAATGATGATTTCGTGAGAATGGGAAGAAGTTTTGGAAGAAGGTGATTAATTCTTCAACTGGAATATCGTGGCATTTTGACAGAAGCATGTTGGACATTTTTGGAAAAAATTATATAAGCTTCATCTTTTTATAATCTCATTGCAAAAATTTTCTTACTGAAAAAGTTTAGATATGTTTGATGACAGATAAATCTAGAAAATTACATCGTGTAATAAAGTAAATGGAGATTTGGTACAAACGTAATTTTCATGTTATAGCAATTTGCAGTTTTTGGGAGGCAATATATATGCATATTGTATTTTACAAATTCGATTAAAATGAAAGTAGGTTAATCGAAAAAATATGGAAATTCATAACGTTTATGGTACCAAAGAAATTGTTACAAGATTTGTAAATGATTTACATTTTGGAAAGTATCATATGATATTTTAAGATCTTTTAAATTAAAGAATATGTAAATTACGCGTTAAGAAAAGTACGTTAAATTTTCAAGTGTAAAATGTATTCCACCGTCTCCGAAATCTGTTCGAAATTAACTTTATGAAAACTTTCAAATTTGAATTTAACTTTCTTTATAAAGTATAAAATATTCAAACGCTTCAATTACCTACATACCATCACGATGTTCCACTTTGAGGGTTAAATCACCCTGTTGGACCTCGATCAAAGCATGGAACGAGGAGTATAATAATCGAGATTATTGATTAAATCACTTTAATTAATTAATAAGCATAGGGACAATATATGGTAAATGTAATTAGAGGTCATCAAAAGTTTGTGATACCTTCAATTATATCGATAAGCGCTGACTGCGTTCGAAGCCGTAATTTTTAGAACGAAATAATAAAAACGAGTCAGGAGAAAACAGTTAGAAGATCTTTTTTCTTTTGTTTCCATCATGAACGATCGTCGATGATCACGGAGCCTAACCAAATGTATTTACTTTCTCATAACTAAATTTTATTATACTGTAATACTATTACTACTATATTTTAACTTATTCCAAGAAAAACAGCCCGCCTCAAAATTTTTGTTTATTGTGACAAAATAAACAATGGATATTAATATAAGATATTATTAGATATATAAATATAATTATATAAAAAAAACTTTTTACACCTATGTGCATTATTCGTACATTTATGTGATGTATATACATTTCTATATAAGTTTCTTCATAATATAGAGGACATTTTAATAAATTCAATAATAACAAATAGGATGGAAAAATGGAATAGATAATCGATGAAATGATATTTGGATTTAGAACAATATTTTCTAAGAAATAAAATTTTGGTCCTTCATTTCTTTAAAATAATTTCTGTATACGTATATTTTCAGATTTGTTTTAAATTTTATCAATATAATTAGGATAATTGGATTTCACTACAGCGGTACATTGCCTGCACTGCGTATAAAAACGACTCATCCACCAAAAAACTTACAATTCGAGGTCGTTTAATTCTGCCTTACGAGATTTTTTCTCCAATCTTCAACTAGATCATTTTCAAACTGTAATGTTTTCTATTTTGGACATTTGGATAAGGTATCTTGTATATTGGATTTCAACAGACTATCCAAAATTAATCGGTAACAGTGAGTATAGCCGTGCAATACTTCGCAGTATATCCTAAATATTTTACGAGGAAATTTTCATGTATCTACGTCACGAGCAGGTAATCCCTTGGTGCAAGCTACGCTTTCGCGTTCACGTGAACCAGATTTACGTATATTAATGTATAACCATCGTATATACGGTGTAGTTCCAGACGATGCTTCTGTCATCGCCAGATTCCTGTTTTCCTGAATAACATTGTCGCTAAGGTACTGAATACTTCACAACCGCGCTGTTAGACAATAGGCTATTAAGAACGAAAACCGGCATAATAAGTGGCGAGAGTGTATATATCTCAAGAGGTGGTTAATATCGGTGGCTCTACTTATTGTTCGTCAGTATTTTACGCTGTTTGTTCTTGTTTTTATACGTCTATCTTTCCTATTTTTTCGATTCTTCATCATCATATATATTATACAAAATATTTTGTAACTGATGGTATAATTAAAGGAAGTTCTAAAAAAAAAGAGTTGGTTAGAGAGATATATTATCAAGATTTAAAAGCTTTTCTAAAAAGCGAAACGTCATATGAATAAATTTTATTCCACATGTTCGACATAATTTTTTACGTAAAATCATTTCATATCTGATTGTACCGTCATTTACAAAATATCTTGTATATATGAATTTACCATACAACTACCGTAACGAAATATATACAACAACAATAATTATTTCGGTCAGTAATCGATAACTAAGTATACCAAATGAAACGTTAAAACCTTCAGCCCACCAATAAAGAAGTCTTTAATAATCTTCCTACAGAACCTACGTTTCAATTACCAGTTTCACATCCATTAATAAAGATATCCTCATCTATCTTCTTGCTGCGAGTATTTCAATTGTATTTCACACCTCGCATACATATCGCGCTACTTCACCAATGACGTGATCACGGTGTTTCTGGATGACGCTACTTCTGTGGTGCAATCCCTTTCTAATTGTAATGTAAGTACATACTGTCCATAAAAGGTGGCGAACAACGCTGTGTATGGTTGATGGAATAATTGGCTATCATTAAGGGTATTGATCGCATTAGGCCATGTCTATTGTCGAGTTATACGCCCATTAAACGTATATCTCGGTAAATTTGCCAGAAATGAACCACTCTCAAGCCATATTGATCAACTCCAAAATTGGAAAGTATAGAAAAGTGACAGTGTTACGAGCATTAATTTATGAATTTATCTCGAAATTTACTAAATCGGCAAAGTTACAAAACACTTTTTTGTTACAAAATTAACAAAGTTGTAAAACACATTGGAATAAAAAACGCTTTTTGATCGCTAAGTCAATAAGGTCGTAAAAAAATACCTCTCTTCTTTTTCTTCGAAACGAGGAGAAACAGAAAAAAATACGCCTATTACCTCTCTGCAGCGAAATCAATAAATCATCGAGTAGCACTGCACCAAATGTTCCTCTCCACGGCAATCGAAACTGCGGTTCGCGTTCGATATGCGCACTTTTTGTCTCTTTTCCAAACGAGGATACGATTGCTCCGTGATCGACGACGTCGATGGAACGGAAGTTAACAACACACTAAGGGGAAAACTAGATTGCGTTATATTTAAGTATTGTAACTGAGAAAAAAAAAGGATAAAAGAGAAAGAACACAATGAAACGATTTAATGTATGCGAAGTTTCGTTTATTATTTATTGATACCCCTCCACGCCACTCGCATATCATTGTTAAAGAGTAACGTAATCCTAACGACATTACGATAAAATAAATGTATAAAATTTATGTATCGAATACATGTATGTATATATATGTATATTACAAAGAACAAGAAAGAAAGATTAAAAAAAAAAAGACATAGTGAAAAAGAAACACCTCTGAAATTCCTCTACTGAGCTCACTCTCTTTCTTTTTCCTGGCTTTAAGAACTTATTATTAATTACAATTTGTAAAAGGCAGTGCTGGATGGCAGTAATTGTTTCAAAATAATTATGTAGTCGTAATAAATCTACGTGCAGCGTGTAGATTTACGAATATACAGTGTAGAATCTAGAGCGATGCATTGTTCGTACGATGCTTTGAGATTCGTGATCTTTCCAGATTAACCCTTCAGTTCGTGAGATTAAACTGATTAAGAAAGAAAAGTGGAATAAAATAACAATGGCATTAAAAATAAATGAGCAGGATATTATATGTCGTAATTAAAAAACAGAAGAATGGGAATTTTGTTGAAAATACTTGGGAAAGAATTTTTTTTTAGTTTTTTAGTCGTTTTAGTCGTTCGAAAACATCTTTTAGAACATTTTTCCAGTACAACAAATAAGATATTATAAATTTTAATTAAATTTGGAGTTGTCTGAGAAGTAGGTTAACAGTATAAGTCGGTGCAGGACTAATTGCAAGTAGCTCGTGAAGAATATCTCCTTAAAAAAATATAATGGAAATTAAAGTAAGTTCGTCTTCTCTCTTTTTAAATGTAGAATTTCTTAAATATCCTCAGTTAAAAACACAGTTGTTTAAAATGAGAATAAAAGTCTACTGAAAGAGACTTTGTAAATTAAAGCTAATAGATGATTTTTCACGAAATTAGTTCAAACTACAATACTGAATATCAAATTTGCAAGAAACAAGTAAGAATTCATTAAATATATATTATAAGCATAATACTTTAATCTCATTGATAAATCAAGGAAGCATCAGGGCAACTGATATTATATGTTATGATACGAAGACGTTACATCCATGGTATAGAACATAAATAATATCTTTAAGATACTAAGATACAAAATACCTGGATTCAGTTAAATAAAATTCTACCTTACTTCAGGAAAATACAAAGAAAGAAAATTAAAGAGAAAGAAGAAGAGAATACTATTACCTAATCAATACCACTCAATCCTTCAATCTCCTTAAATTTGATCCGTTTCAAGCACGAACGTTCACTTTTAACTTCCTGCTACAACGCAATCTATCAGCGCGAAGGGTTAAAAGCCAAAGATCACCGTTCACTCAAGACTCGTTTGGTGAGGAAAGGAAATACTCATCGGAACACTGTCGATCCACTGAATGGAAGTGGCGGACCGGTCGTGCGCCTCGCGAAATCAACCGACTTTAAATTAGACTTAATTAAAGCGAGGAACGAACTAGTAGCCTTCTCTACCTTTTCTGCCTTGCTGCTTTACTCCTTCGGTGAGAGGAACTCTTGACATAATTTATGTGCGAGCCGCAGACCGGCCGTTCTTTTACAGTTAAATTACTTTCGGTTATTGCGTGTTTCGTTGGCAAACAATCGATCTTCTTATACGCAACATTTACGCCGCGGCAATATTCTCGTCTCGACACGGCCTCTGCCATAATGAGTCGTTGGTGAAGATACTACGTGGTCGGTCCTCGAAGAATGCCGCTGCTGTTGCTCGCGCAACTGCTGAAGCTGATATTGTCTCGCGTGTCGATCTGTGAACAAAATTATCTGGGTTAGTCTCAGTTGGTCTATGGTCTGAGTCGATATTAGCCGAGTCAAGGTCGCAGCTCACAGAGCTTCCCCCACTCTACTACCATTTCCACGTTAAGGTACAGTTATTCGAACTATTTCAACACAGTATCGCAATGAAACTCCGTTTATGTAAACTCCGTTCATGCGAATGAAATTTTAATAGTGTCTGATTAATTGAATCCTAGCTGATCCGCTATCATCTGGAACTAGCGTCGAGCATCAATCTACTTATATGAATGTTCAACAATAAGATGTAAACAGTGGAACATACTTTGCAGTCGATACAAGTTTGCAACTTTATTATCTGTTTAAATGTAAATGTATCGTGGAATTCTCTTATATGTACACGAAATGAACTATTATCTTAACGAAAAGTTATAGGTGGTGAGGGAAAACAGACGGACTCCTATCATGCGAATGACCTTGTTATATGATCCAACTTGTCCACTGGTAGGTTTGTATAGACGGAGTTCTATTTTTCTTGTTATTTCTGTATTTGTTGCTTTGTATAAGAGATGATAATAAAAATATTGTGTTGCTTAGTCTATAAAAACATGAATCATTTATTCTAGTTTGAAAATACAAACAATTTCTTTTTAACCATAATGCCTAATTGTAGAATAGATTTTTAACAAAAAGGAGGTTGTGTCAAGTAGTTGCGATTGCAAAAATCGTTACAAAAAAATAGCGAAACGACGAACTTCGATGAAATGTCACCAATTCACTTATTAAATTGGGCCTGTAATTTCAACGAGGTTGCTGCAGTGAGTACATTCACAAATTGAACCATTCGAACAATTAATTTAATTGATTTTAACATCCGATGACCTTCCTAAACCCAACTCTCGACTTTGATCTGAATCGGGAGGACAACCTTAATCTTAACCAGGAAGGTGAGTATTTAAATTTGTCGAAAAGAAAGAGGTAAAAAAAAATGAAGCATAAGGCAGGACAATAAATCTGACCAGTCAAGGACACTTCTCCGCCGACGCTTTTAGGGCGCTACTACGGGCTCTAGCGAAATTTACGTATGTAAATCGGTGCTTCTGAATTTTCAGCGTATCTGACACATTGTACGTAATTTTCCTTTATAAGACAATATACCTTTTGCGTTTTTTCTTTTAAAATAGAATAGAAATGTTAAGAAATTTCTTTGTTATTGTATTAAATTATATTTATTCGAATTTTATTTTATTTTATTTTTAATAAATTTTAATAAATCTCTTCGTTGTTATATTTTATCGTACACACGAAATTAAAATAGTACCTAAAAACAAGGTAGAGAATAAATACGCGTTGGAAATTGCTGATCAAATTTTCAGCTGAGCACTTACGGACAGACCATTAGCAAACCTATTGATCGACAAACGAGCAACGTGATAAACTAACTCATTGATAGTCATCGTAACGTGGAGCGATCTGAACGGCCAATTGCTGCAGCAGGAAGTGGATATTGTATTGTCTCGTCAAGCTTCAGACAGTTTCTAGTGTTCGCTTAACTAGAAGTGTCTTGTGTATACGTGTATATACAAGCAAGCGTTGCTTATCGTGTGGTTGCGAATAAGTAGAACGGAATGTCTATCGTCGCGGGATCAAGCTACTGGAATTCTTTCTTAGATGACCCAATGCGTGTCATACGGTGATTACCATGTCACAGTGAGACGCGATGTAATCGGGTTGGAACGTGGACGAGTGTCAATGTTGAAGATCTGCTTCGAACTCGTTGCAGATTTCAAGGAATTTAATCGTTATGAAACGATAAATTTAGTTTTGTAAGTTTTCAAACAATTATTTGGATATTTGGAAGATGATACATAAGACTGCCGTATCCTGGATTAAAATGTAGCATATTTTACTCTTTCTGCGATACTGCACATCTGAAATATTCAGATCATGATATTCACGTTACTGACGAATAGTTATCCCAACAGATCATTTTAAGTACTTCGAGAAGTGCAAATGAGATTTTAAGTTTCAGGAAAATTAATATTACTTCAAAGTTTGATAATCACTTTTACGTATTTTACCCAACTAATTATCTCGAATTAAATTAAAGCTAATTTCTTCCTTTCTCGAAAAGTGGTTCATTTTTCGAAAGTTTATCATAGTGTTTACTACTAATTTATCATCTAAACCTCATTAATTAGATTCGATGTAATTTCAAATTTCAATATATTACAATATGTATACCGATATTATTATTATTATTTAAGTGATTATATTTAAGCTTCGCAAGCTTCGCAATTGCTTAATATTACCAGAGTACAGTTAACAGAAATTGACGAAACATTAACAGCTTCTATAAAATATTTACTAAGTATTCCACTCGTTATGTCCTTCAATAACCTGAAAACGGAAAACGTTTACTCCTAAATAAAATAAAGCGAAAATGTACAGAAATATTTTATCGTAAATACAACGATATTGCCTATATTTTTTAATACTTACGGTTGTTTAATTTTCCAGAGTACAAAAATAGAAATATACTTAGCAAAACTTTATAAAAAGGAACCAATTACCATTATACTCAAGATTTATTGAGAATTTAATCGCTTTTACCTGAATAAAGTTTACACATACGAATCTCGATAGTTCTTATAAATCGTCATCGTTAAATAATTACTGCCTTTGCAGCAATCTAACAGCGATTTGTTAAAATTTCTATCATAAATGTAAAATGCCTCGTCATTTGTCAAAACATCGATTTCGTATCGGAACAACTTGTCGAAAATGAACATATAAACAAACGAAAAAAGCACGTTCCGTCGTTCGATGACTTGCTTTTTTCTGATTGTAAATCATTAAACGTCGATCGATATCCGATTAACCACTGGCGTCCGTAATTCAAGCAGATACCTAAATCCTTCTTTTACTGATTTATTCTCGCCAGATACGGCCATCAATGTTTTGTTTCTCCACTGTTTCTCTACCTTTCATTCTTTTTTGTTGTTTCTATCGTGAAATACGAGTACAACTTATATTTACGTAGTTTGAAAAACAAAGTGAAACATCAAAGAAACTTCAGCTTTTAATGTTACAGAAAGATTTTCACTTTTGACAATTGAACAAGTGAAACGAAATATTCGCTAAAAGGTAAACGATAATTTCAACAATGTCCTTAAAAAGAAACTTTATTCATAGTATTGCATTATTTATTTTTTTATAATCGTGATTATTTTCGTGATTATCGTGTATTTTCATTTCTCAAAGAAATATACAAAAAAGTTTGTACCAGTCAAAGAGTAAAGGACGCTCCAAACTTTTGAGCGAATGCTGATGGAGTGTAATATAATTGATTCTAATGTTTGTTAAAAAGTTGCAATTTGGATTCTTTTTAATGTTTATATTTTGTTATTTTAGTGTATTTTAGTACTTTAGAAGATTTCCAGATGTAGGTAGTTAACTCTGTACTACTCGCTACAGATGCTAGAAACAGATAACAGTTCCGTTATCGAAGGTGAGATCAGTACCAGCTTATGAACGCGTAGGATATTAACTTCTTGCTACTGTTGTTACACTTAGAGGAATGTACTGCCATTGTAAATTAGTTTGTCCAGAGTGTTCCGTAAAATATGTAGGGAAATAAAGAGAAGAAAGGAAGCGAGGATATTTCTTGAAATTTTTTACTTTTCATTTCCCAGCTTTTTCTTTGCTATTTTATATAAAAAATTATGTCAAATTATGTGCGATATTACTCGCAAGTTTAAATACATTATTTTTAGTATTATCATTATTATTAATTAATTTTACTGTTACTAATTATTTTTTTACATTTGTCTGAAAATGCAAAAAGCAAAATAAATTATATTAAATACTATTTTACACAGCGCTGTATAATATTCATAAAAACAATAAAGTTAATTAATTAATTAATTACTAGTAGCAAAAATTATTGAAGATTTATGAGAAATACATTTATAACAAGAACATAATATTTCTCCTATTTTGGAGACTTGGAAATTCATCTTTTTTCTGTTTCGACACCCTCCAATTTTGTTACGTTTGGACGAAAAAATTTTCCATGCATGTTAAAACTCAAAGGTCTTCAAATTCCCCCATTTTGTAGCGACTGAATTCTTGAAAACTGTGAGAACAGCGTAACTGAACAAGGGAATGTAAAATTATAGACAGGTTTCGAAAGTCTAATCATATAATGCAAAAAGAAAAATGGACGAAAATGCTTGATTTTGATATTTTAATAAAAATTTAGGAAAATACACGTTATCTATTTTTTCACGGTTATATAAAAGTGTTAAACAAATTTAATAAAAATTTGAAAAAATATACGCTATCATTTTTTTATGGTTATATAAAAATGTTACACAAATATCAACACGATATAGATTAAAAAAAAAAAAAAAAATTGTAGCTTCGCGCTATAAATAAAAGAATGGTTTTCAAACGAAAGTAAGTCATTTTTGGCTGTAACGTAATCCTTTTTATGAAATTTAAAATATTTACTGGAATAGTGTTCTGTACATTGTACATTATCATTGCGCTACAAATTTTATTTCATCGGTTTCATTGGTGTTAGAATTATTTACTGCACAGAATTTTAGATGGCCGATAAAATGTGGTGCACGCTCTCTCATGAACACATGTTAGCGATTCGTTTCGCGGGTGCACTTACAATTAACGGCATTATGCAACGTACAATGAAAATAATCGATCGTTCCACCTATTTTTCGACCTAATATGTACTTACGGAAATGAAATTGTCGAGCAACAATTAAATACAATACATATACTTAATGAACATATAATTACTTTTACTTTCAGCTCGTAAATTAATTACTTTGGATTTTCCATTATTTTGTAACCTGCTAATGGCATATATTTCTAATTTTCTCATTTTGTCCCATTCAGAATCGACTATTTTTAGACTTTGAGAAATATTTATTTTTATCAAATATTTAATTATTATTATTTAATTACTATTCTATTATTTTTACCAATTAATCCACAAAAATTGTATTTTTCGCATGTGATCTTCAAACGGACTTGTTCAAAATACCTTGTTCGTTATCATTCTTGTTCTTATCGTAATCAATGAAAAACGTACGATTTTCGGTTTGAAAATCAAAACTACAATATCGCCAGATCATCGCCGTGAGACGATTGCGATGACAATGCCGACGTGATGCGGCGGCAAGAAGTCGCGTGACCCGAATATCCTTAATGGCACGATGGTAAGCTCTTCTGAAGCGAAATTCTGAAGCGGACACAGGGATATAAATCAGCTGTTCCACGATTTCCGTAAACGCGCTCGCGCGCGCGAATATTAATCAAATCATCCGACTCTCAAAGCACGCTTTCTTAATCGTCATCGGCCTTGTTACTATACCAGTTCGTATCTTTTGAGTTATTGTTTCGTATGAACTTAACTCTGAATATTACACGCTGTTATATAGAACATGTTTCCGGTCAACCGTGATTTTTAACGGTACATTAATTTTTAAATTTACGATCGTTGAAATTTCTCGTCCTCGTTTTAGGCGAAATATATTTAATGTTCTAGGAGAAATCATGTACATATATTTCAGCCAAAAAATTCTACCAAATGTCCAAATCGGACAAATTGTGAATGTAAACAACTAAATAAAAAAAAAAATATATATATATATTTGTTAGACCTGCTGCGGTTTTAGAGCTCGTGCGTTTCATTCTTCGTTTTGACTCAACGAACAAAGAGGGTTTCAACATTGTAAGAAATATTGTAGCATAAGATTGAAACGAAAATTTATGCATATCAATAGTGATTCATATTTTCACATGCTACGTACGTACACGTAACATACTACATAATATGTTACAGATGTAATATGTAATATGTAACAAATATGTTATATAATATGTTACAAATGTTAATATGTTATAGGACAAAGAACAAGTTTTACAGTTTCAAGAAAATAATTACGAAACCATGGTGAAGAAAGGATTACAAAAACTAAAGAGAAATATACATTCACAGATAAAGGATTCAACTGTGAAACCTAAAAGTGTTCATTTTTTATCGCTTGAAAGTAAAAAGCTCATTGTCGATTATCTTCACTTTCTCCGTTTACGTCGGAGCATCGAATATTTGCTTGGCAAGAAGAAATTCGCTTGCGGCCACGAACCCCTTGGGAGCCACGGAAAGAAAATCGCAGGGGCAGCCTGAACGTTAAGTGCCGTGTCGTAAAGCTTAAACGAGATTGCAGACGGTATCGAGATACGAAGAGCCGCGAGCTGATCGTCTTCCGCAAGTGGGTGTCATCGTGGAAAGTTGGCTCACGTGCACGCGTAAGCACACACAATCGTGACCATCTTCTTGGCAGTTTATGTCTCGACCTCCAGATCTTCCCTCGACACCATTCTCTTTCTTTGCTATGCATTATTAATAGGCTCGTCGTTAACACGATGACTGTCAACGACACATAAATCACTAAAACAGTTAGAATCGTTTAACGAGACTCGTATCGTTAATTCGCAAAGAATGGAATTTGTACACGAATATCGAACCGATAAATTCTCACCAAAAGAATTTTTGATTATGTGTGTAAATATGTATGTTATGCGAGTTATTATCAAGCTGCACACTTATGATACCTTAACGGTATGCTTTAATCTTCACAGTGTGATATAAAACATAGCCCTTATCAACAGTAATAAATTCCCTTATTTAGTACCAACAAGTTTGGTTATTAGCAAAATTGAATTTTATAAATTACAAGTTATCTGATTATCCTATCTCACGTAAGCTTGTAAATTGCGTAAGACAAGTTTATAATCTACAACGTGTAATTTGTCAATTCACTAATATCATTAGTTAGTAAATTATTGCGCGAGAAGATCCTGGTGAATAATCTAATAATTTTTGCAAACGAACAAAGATTAATGAGATACGATATTAGAAACATGAGTTCAATAAAATATTATTGTTCGAAATCTATTTAATATCGAGATAAGATATTTAATATCTCATGAAATAGAAAGCTTCGTTTGTATGAATACGAATGGAATTGAATGGAATTATATCCGTATATAGATATAAAATCTACAGAAGAATATAGGTAAAAAAGAATTATTTTACTAAAATTCGATTTTATTTATATTTAGAGATAGTAATATGTATCGAGTCGAACCCTTCTAGCGTCGTTTGCTGGTAACATAACTTTTGTATAATATCCGATAGGTTTGATTCTAAAATTTTTTAGCTGGATTTAAATGTTTTTTAGAACGCTGCCATTGATGCTAGTATGCGAATCCTGCGTAACAGGTTTTCAAAAAACTGGTGTTCATGAATATCGGAGGGAAAATATAAAGTACTATGTATGTAGATCGTACTGCAATTGAAAAATGATTGGTTGCCTGTGATAAACTAAATGTATCTATGTGTTATAGAATACATTTATCTCTTCTATTTTTCTTTTAAAAAGCACAATGTTGTAAAAGTACTCCGGTGACTATTTTTCGGGTCGCTACATTTTTTGTATTACATGTACAAAATTAATTTATACTGTTCACTATAATATTGAACAAAATGTTTCTGCTCTTGATATATTTATAAACTTAATCTTTTTAATCTTGTTTATAAAGATAATCATCTCTATCAATCTTTTATTCAGTACGATTATGTTAACATTATGTATTAATGAATTATATTAATATAGTGTACTATGTAAATACATTAGAATAAATATAATTTGAAATATATTACGACAATGTATGAAAGATACTTCATTTTACAGCATTTTGAAAAATACAAATTTTTTTACCAAAAATATACACGTACCCATATATTTGTTAACATAAAAGATAGAAATTCTTCGTCTTACAATTAGTACATATAAATATATGTCGGGTTCACATTATGGTTAGGGTTAGGGGCGTGTAACGAATCTTCATTTGGATTAGACATTGTTGTTATGCAATGGAGAAGATATTTACTAGTACAAATATGATTATTAGTACAACTGTGGATATTGCAGAATTGACAAGTAACCGCGGTGATGAGACACTAATGACAATGGTCTTAGGTTCGGAAACGAATCCGCGGTCAACGGGATAATAAATGTACTTTCTTCCAAAGCCTAAGTCGGACTCGATTTACTTGTCTACGGTATAAGTATTACTAAACTAGCTCTTTGTTCAAACGTGAAAAATATTCACCGAGCGTAAGGACGCTATGTAACTCGCTAATGAGACCTCACGAGAGACAATGACTTTCCGTCACGATGATGCTGCAGAGGAAAACTATGATGGGGTGTGTCTAAAGACACGAGATCATCGAATTCGTCGAGAAAAGCCTTCGTTCAGAAAGTGAAGGAAATTGACGTTGCTGTTAATTGGTCAATTTCCATGTTGATGGTTAGAGAAGGATGCTAACCGCCCTTGAGGGAAGGTTGCTAGTGGGAAGCGTCGCTCATGAAAAAGATAGATTTCCCCTATCTTCCCGTAGTTGGGACAAAGACTGTTTGAAGGACTTTAGTTAACAAAACCTTAAGATTTGTAACGGGTCCTAAGGCTAGCTGAGCATGTACTGTGGAGATGCGTCATCTGGTAATGATCTTACCCGAAGAATAGGGTCTGCGTGTGGCGAGCCACGGGACAGAAACTGTTGGAATGTTTACTGTCGAGCGCCGCTACAACTATTTCTTTTTAAGGAGAGCTATACTATTACTCCATACCTTTATTAGACAAAACGTTCATCGCTTGACCGCGGCTACGTTCGGCGATTGGTTGTCGCCTCGAGCCCAAGCTCATTATCACAAATCTCGAACAAATACAATCGGATGGAATGACGACAATTGCTTAATTACAGCTATGGTAGTATCTAGATTAAAGTGTTAAGGGGTTTTCCAAAAATTCCAAAGGGAAGGCTTCGGTGTCCTTTCATCTCTGACATATATATATATGGATATATTCTTAATATTATTTATTAATATTTCATGAACAACCACGAATTTACCATGCGACGAGATTATTGTCATAAATAACAGCCTAACTATCTGAATGACTTAATTAAAATGGTAACAGGTGCAAGAACCTTTCCTCCATCCAATTCCTACAGTTTAGTTCCACTTTATCTTCTCAAGTAGACATTTAAATTGTATGTTTATGATATTATAAAGAAGAATATTCAAAAGACAAATTAATTAAACTTGCTTGCTAAAATCTAAATATGTAATTAAACAAACCGTCCTTAAAGACTTACTTTTAGTCAAAATACGAATTGGATGAACACACAGACAATAAAATCATCCAAATCACCAAAATCAATGAAAACTGCATTAAATTATATCAAACTATATTATACCAAATTATATTACATTTCCAAAGGTTATAGAATCAGACTGCTCTCAAATATAAAATCATCTTCTTCGCAAAAAGTTTTCAAGCCAAATATACAATAATTCCAATAATATTAACAAAATATATAATAATATACACAGAGGGAAACAGAGAAAGAAACCATCATAAAACCTTCTTTTTAAGTCCAGACAAATTGTTTTGCATCAATTCAGACTTCTTCTCTGCCATGTTTAACAGATCCTGTACTTGCTGCACCTCGACAGACGACAAAGTCGACTCTAGATCCGGCAAAATAGCGTCGGTAAGGCTCAAAGATGCCAATTCGCCTATATCGGTGTTGTCGCGATCGGATAGCACCCGTTTCAATTTTTTTATATACTTCTTCAATCCGACCTGCATCGCTATGCCGGCCTTGGAGTCACGACGAGGCAGTTTTAAGCCATCGGGACCACTTTCTTTCAATTCCGGCCGATTCACCTCGGTTCTTCCCGGCTTTTCATCCCTCGAAGGCTTCCTCTCGCCCATCGGGGACTTGCTCGACCTGATTTGCATCGATCGAGCGCCAATCACATTATCATGCAAACCGGTGTTCAGCCTCGAGCCCGTCGTTCTTTGTTGCGAGCTCTTCGACATGGAGGACAGCTTACCGGCATTCAAAAGGTTGCTTTTAGCAGTGCTCGTTGATCCGAAATTTCTGATCGCGCTGAAAGCTTTTCTTCTATTAACGTCGCTTGTCTTCTCCTCGTTCTTACTTCGAAACGAATCGATCGTGTTTTTCCTCCCGCACGCATTCAATTTCGCCGAACTCGAATCCACATTCGTTTGCTGATTCTCTTGATGTTTTTTAACGTCCTTTTTGAACATTCTAATATTCTCGTTTTCTTTGTTCGATACTTCCTTTCGTTTCTCGTTATTTTTAAACTTGCTTAAATCGTCGATGTTTCCACGAAGCACTTGCTGGAAAAACGTGTCAGTAGAAAGTTCCAATTTCGGTGGTTGTTTCGCCGATACAGGGCCGACAGTATGCGAGCCTTGTTTCCTGTCGCTCAAAACTTTCCCAAGTTTCTCCGGCTGGTCGTGTTTCGCCGACGACTTTCTCAAACACTCTTTAATGCTCTCGTCGTTCGTCGTCTTCTTCGACCTAGTCTGCGCTAACCTTGGCTCTCCGGGAGGCTGCTGCGTGATCTCTGCCAAGGAGTCGATCGTTTCGATCACCTGACCACTTGGCGAGTTTCGCTCGGACAAATTCTTCGCTGGTGAACGATGTTTGTCAGCGGCGTTCGTTGCTGGACAATTCTGATTCAAAACGTGGCCCAAAGAATCGTTTTTCCTACAAGACAAATCAATCGCGGAACTTGTGGGAAAATCTGCCCTTGGTAACTCTTCGGTTTCGCTTTTGATTACTTCTAACTTGCCGAGTTGGTTACTCAACTTAGCGTTGTCGAGCTTTAATCCGTCTTTGTCGGATCTGTCAAAATTCATATTCAACGGAGGTAAATCCGTGGACATTTGATCGACGTAGTCTAAACTCTGACGATCAGGCTGTTTGCTGGTTTTCTGTTTACTCAGGAAGCTGGATTTCTTTATCATCGAGCTTCTCCACGATGCTTCGAACATCTTCGATGACGTTTTGCCAGAGTTTCCGTACTTTTGGTTAAAGGATATTCGCGGGTTTCCTGTCAACCAAGGCAGAATTTGAGGTTTCTCCGAAGTACACCGCCTGGAGGCAACGGAAGAGTCGCGAGATTGTCCGGAATGGTCATCGCGAGCTTTGCTGGATTCGCTGCGGATGCTTTCCGTGTCGATGGAGCTGATCGTCATACAGTTCGTCGATTCTCTTTCAACTCCATCGATGGATGACGGAGCTTGTCGTTTGTCTTCGCATTTCTGCGAGCCTGAGAGCGTGTCTCGTTTCGAGCTGACCGAATCCGTGCTCGAATTGTTCTTTGAGAATTTCGTCACGTTCTTCTTGCCTGAAGATCGTTGTAACATGGATCTTCTCGACGTCGTTGAATCGGCACCCGCGCTGGACGGTCTTGGTTTAAGAGGTCTTAAGTTTCTTTTCGTTATCGAGTCTATAATTTACGTGAAAAAGCGGCAGTTATTTAAAATATTTTTTTTAATTTTCATTCACATTTTTATGTGAATGATTATTTTTCTTTTTAGCACTTTTAGCCTTTTTCTATGGGTTTTTAAAGAATTTGTTAGAATCGTTATTAGAGATTGATGTTATGCATTATTGAAGAAGATAGTACACTGAATTTAGATGAAATATGATGCGAATTGCGAGAGTTTAATTATTAAAAAAGCTTTTCTTACTACTGTTACAAAATATTTAAGACCTTCGATACTAACAAACTTTTAAATTGATACAATCAATTTGTAGAATTAAACGAGTTCCACTGAATATAAAGCAAGAAACGGTAACAAAAAGGAACGAAAAACGGTTCATCTCGCAGAAAAACTAAACTGTAATTAACGATAAGTTCTCCGACTATTTTATTTCGATAAAAGTGTAAACGGAACGTCACTAAATACTCCAGCATTCTTTTCCATCCGATTTATCTCTTTTCATGTTCTCGCGAAAACCATCCCAACAACGTTACACAACGTAGTTTCTCGTACAACATACCTTGCCTCCTCTGCATCGAACCCATAGCAGTATCATCATAAAACGAAATCCTGGGCGATCTTTCACCTTGACCAGCAGCATTAACCACATCCACTTGTTTCGTTTCCGTTTCCCTCTCAACAGTTTCCGGCTTCTGCGTCCCCTTTATCAAAAAGTGATCCAACGGATGGAGGTACTCTGTCTCCTTTTTGCTCATCCCCTTCGTGGCATCGTAATATTCCTCGATAAAGTCAAACAGACTATGATGGTACCGATCGTTCAATCTGATAGCAACCGTCGAATCATTATTATTTAAATGAATAGAATTCAAGACGACGTCTCCGGGAGGCTGATAATCGTCGTACTGTTTCCTCAAAGCAGCCTCTACCAGTTGGAACCGATATGCGTCGTAATCAAACGCAGATATGTCGACGATTGGTAATTCAGAATTTGTGGCGACGAACGACGAAGATTCTTTCAGGACCATGTCGTTCTGTTTCGTCGTTGATTCCGCTTTTCCTCGTGCTTCCTGCACATTTGCCCGAGTTTTAGCGTTCCAATATTCCGTCCTCACGTTGTCACCACTCGCTTGCAAAATGGGCGTCGAGATCGTCTTTCGAGCCGATTCCAAATGGAAATCCGCGCTCGAGCTCGAGGCTGAGTCGAACGTCGAGACTGGATAATGCGTCGTCACCACGCGATCTCGACTTTGTTCCACTTTGTGCACGTTACATTGCCGAGTCTGCCAGGTCTTCGTGGTGAGTTTCATCGAGCTATCCTGCTGCCACGCGGTGTAGGCATTGGATATTCCGACAGTGTGCGCAAACGAACGTACGACGAAGCAGGGATGCAAGAAACGAAAGCAGAGGATTTTTGATTGGATTACGTGTTAGGTCGCGTGTTGTGTGATGTATACTGGTATAAGGAATTGCTATGGTATATCGTTTCACAGACAAAGTTAAGGGAAAAGATGTTTGGGGATAATTCGTTTAGGGACTGTTTGGGAAATATTCGGAGATGCCTTCGTTCCTACGGTGGGTTCCTTGGAAATCTTTCGTCTTTGACGTAATTAGGGGCTTTATGCTTCAAAAGTTGGCAAAACGTTTTTCTTTATTTAATTTTGTTCTATTTCATACGTAAATTCTTTACTTTTTGAACACCATGTTCTAATTATTACATAGCAAAGGAGTATAAAAGAATCAATTTGGAGAAATGCGTCTGTACTATTTTTTTGATGTCCCTCGAATTCTTCATTTACAAAGAAAAATACAGAGATATTTCTTAAATGTATGATTACATTTTAAAACTACAAGTCCGATCTTTCACATCATAATTTAACTTTGTCAATCTCTACATTTTTTACCTCCATTTTTTATCATACATTTGAAATTATTCTCTTACTTTTCTTTATAATTGGATCACCCGCGCGATTAAATTACTTTGTCAAATGCGCTCACGCAAAGTACGTTCAATGGAAACAGTATGAAATTCCAAGGAAACACCGAACGTACGCAGGTACTGGATTGAATTCTGGCAAGCCTAACCAAAGTGCACGTACTAGAGAATGTTGAACGCGAAGGATGAGTGGTACAGCCAAGAGCACGGTCAGCGTCAAAGCGAAAATAGTCTCGACAACGAACGGTGGTATCGATTGCAAGGTTAGAACAAGCTTTCCGGGCGCCACGACGTTCAACATAACGGTGCCTTTCTTCGGTGCCTGCTCGATTTCCGGCAGCTGTGCTTCCTCGAGTCTCGTGCCTCATGTTAGAATCTCGATCAGATGGAAGCTCGACCGATCGATGTCGTTCGCAGCCCGCACACTGTCCTCGAAAACGCTTTCCATAATTGAACGATCGCCGATGCCCCGGATTCCGCTCGTCACTTTTTTTCTTCGTTTGTCTTTCACCGCTAGAATATCCGAGTGATTGTGAGTGGCGCTTCACGATAGACAAAATTTTAAGTAATTTTTCGTCGCTTAGTGGGGAATAAAATTGGACGCAATTCGATTCATATAACAGATAATGGATAAAAATAAGAAACAAGAGTTTATTTGGTGAATAAACACCCAGTCGAATAAGAACTTATGCGAATAAGAAATTTGTTCGTGTATGGGGTAATGGAACCTATGGAAATTAGAAGTGCTAGTTTCTAATAGAAATTGATGTTTTAATGGAAGAATTTCTTTTCTGGTCTAACCGGACATTAAAACGTTCTATTCTACGTATAAATCTAGGAATAATCTGTGGAATATGTGCGATTTTTCCACGAAATATATTTCAAATGGAAATGTTATTCTCTCATGGAAATGACGAACATGTATACTTAAATAATCGAACAATAATATTTTCAATGTGTGTAAACGATACTCGATGCAAATTTCTCAAATAAACTTTAAAGATATTCTTATTTTCTTAATTTTGTAACATATTCCACTGATTCGTTTTAAATCATCCGAACATATATAATCTGCTATAAAGTTATATTTATATAATATCAATTTTCTAGATACTAAATTCTTCAATGTAAGATCACTTAATCCTTACATATTCCAGGAAGTGAAAATTTTATTTCCGCGAGGGAATATATCGCTGAGAACGTGTTGCTCGAAAAATAGGGTGATACGTGGAAGCAGATTCTGTTCGTCTCGATGGTTTGATTCGATATCGACCGGCTCGACTGCTGTTTCTTTTTCTTCGGATTTTAATATTGGCCACGTTTGTCGTTTCACGTCCTTTCGTGTTTACTGTCGCGGAGATATTCATGTTGCGGGACCCCGGGGAAAGATAGGAAAATACTTCCAGATCCTTTGTTTCAGTCGTACAAGCTACTGAGATAGTCTTACGTGGTATCGTCTTTAATCTCTTCGAAGACGAACTTTTTAAAGTCGCGAGGAGATCATTTCATACTTTGTTTAATATTAAGTAATTTAAATCCTGAATACGTTGCAGCCTTTTAATGTTCTCTTTTCTATAATGAAATTTGATACATATAAATATGACTACAACAAGTATAGTATAAAGTATACGTTTTTGTTCAATTTGTACAAATATTAAAATAGCGTGTTACGTCTTTCTTTGTTTTCCATACGATAGGCCGTACAAAATAAAAGTGAATATTTCAAATTAGTTAATTAATTTTCTAAATCCATCATCTTTCGACATAAGTCGATAGGTCTTTTTGTGGAGAATACCGAGACAGATCGTTTAGTCTATTACAAATTACATAACTCCGTTTAAGAAAACGTATGTCACCCTCTACATCACCTTCTATTAGGTTGTCCGAAAAGTGTCTTTCTTTTACAGACCCGTCTTTTACAACGATGCATCTTTATACTAATCTGTCGAAAGTTGTGATCTTTATTTTGATAGAACAAAATGGATCATACGTAATCCGATAAGATAATAGAAAACGGAAAATGTTGTGTATCCATTATTTCCTTATAAACGAAAGAAACTTTTCGGACGACCTAATACATCTCTACATGTTTACAAAAAACTATATAAATTACACTGGGTTATGTTCCCTTTGAAACTATTTAATTCTTGCCTGAAATCATTTTCATACTGCAGCCAGTTTAGCAGAAATTTGCATTTAGAGATTAAATTTCGATATATCATATAATAAATAGAAAAGTGCTCTTTTCCATGCTAAAAAGTAATTGAAAAATTACCCCATTTAAATCGAGTCTAAACAACGAAATGGCAAATTTTCTAGAGTGTAAAATAATTCGATAAACATCGAATGGTAATTAACATCCGGCATAATGAAACTGCAATAAAATGAGCAGAGAAGAACAATAAAATAACCGAATACCGTGGAAGCAATACAAGGTAGTGGAGACACGTTCCCTTTACCAGTTGTCTGTTATTGTTCAACGATTAAATGCTCAATTGTGATACGATAAGCGGCCTAAATGCTCCTTGGTAATTTACCATTCACTTCCGTGGATCACCAAGGCAACCTCCGATGGAAAATAATAGACGCTCGTTGGCCGAACAATTTAAATTATTACCATTACGCGATGTGTTTAAACGAAAATGCGCCGCCATCCACCACGGCCCGAGTTTAATTATTGAAATTCGCGCTTGACAAAATTCGATGAACAAAACGCAATTTGTACAAAACCGGTATAATGTTTTGCGTAAATGGCCGGCCATAACTGATTTAATGGCAACCAGCTTGAATTACTCCATGTACAATGTAATCGTTTTAAGTTTGAACAAGCGCGGGCGCAGCAACCGTGATCGAAGTACTATCGATGCTTTCATAAATTTTCTCGGCCACATGGAAAATCCGTTTAATCCGTCATGATCGTTTCGTAAGCATAGATGATCGTTTCGTAAGCACAGGTGATCGTGGCACGGTCGCATATTCCTTTTTCCTTTGGAATATTCATAAATTTTCTTATTATACGTGGGTATACGCTCTTTGTATGCAGAACGTGTCATATACGTCGCGCGATTTCGTGTTACGTTCTAAACTTAGCTAGCGATAGGAAATATTTACGAGATTTAAAAGGAGTCAATGAACACGAATTTTCAACGCTTTTTGATTTTCGGATAAGATGCTTTCTATTGAAAGAAAGTGATGTTTGACTAATACTATTGGTTTTGGTTATTGGTGTAGTTATTCTCGTCATTACTATACTGTGGATATCTATGCAACTTTACCTGTAATTATCTTTTACGAGGTAATTAAAAGTAATGAAAGGAATTCCCATTATGAATTAACGAACACACACATTTTCTTGTTAGTAACATTCGTATAAATGATGTGCAGGTTTGCTCGATTTCAACGAGACCCTGTTATACTGAAGTGTAACACGTAATCTACAACTGGTGACCAACGACTCCCAATAGAGTGATTTACCTGCCTCAACCGCTTTAAATTACTTGTAAACTGTGTGTTGTATGAAAAAAAATTTCAAATAAAAATCGTATAATATCAAGGGATGCGTAAAGTATGGTAATTAGATTTTTACTACTTTGCACATGTAAGGGTTACTCCGAATTTTTCAAGTGGAATATGCAACGTTTCACGCTGCAATTCGAGAGAATAATGAACGCTGACGACGAGTAAACAGATTTTATAACAACGATTCAAAGTGTAACAAAGATTCAAGAATTAGTAATAAGAAGTAAAGAAGAAGTATACCATGAATCATTTACTAATTATATTATATTAATTATGTCGAAAATACATTATATTATAGAATTCATATAGAATATTATTCTATATTTTCGACTTCTTTTTTCGCCTAGAATCACCCCCTTTCCGCTTGTACCACCAGTTACCAACCACCCTGTATAAGAATTATTTTAACCCTTCTGTTCAAAAAATTATTTGAACCACACCAATTTATTATTTCAATTAATTATATAAAATTCTTACAACTTCTCTCGAATTTGTTTCACGTTCATACAAATAGTCTTGTCCAATAGGATACGAATATTTTCAATTATAAAACTGCAATGCCGAGTCGGTCGAATTATAGGTCCCATTGTGTCAGCACGATCGATCGTACAGTTCAATCCGTTTTTCTGAATCCTCGGAAAAGTGAAACGATTCGGGCATAATACGATAAAGCAGTCAGTCAATAAGACAAAAAATGAAAAAGAAGGAAATATCATGGAACGATGTATATACACGCGTTGTTCGTAGTTGTGTTACGATAGACGGCACCGGACTACAGTGAAATTGCTTTCTGAAGAAGTTCACGAAACGACCGGAGCTCGGATAGTTAAGCGCAGAATCTGTAAACTTTTCACGGCTGATTACTCCGATGTTGCCAAGCCATTGAAGTAATGAAGTTTAAATCCCTGATAACGCTGAAACTCGCCGGGGATTGATACGGCCTTTCATCCCTCGCAACACGTCCTTTATTTCATTCTATTTTCTCCCTATTTGCGTTTTTCCCCTTTCTCTTCGTTTCTTTTCTTCTTCCCCTTAGCTCCACTTTTAATTATTATTTTAATTAGTCTTGAGTGCAGTGTCAATTACAAAGTTATTAGTAGATTGCGGATATTTATGCACTTAAGGGAAATTTCAAAATGCAAAAATGTATAGGGAACCGGCAATGTGCAAAGTAAATATCAATGAAGTTTAATCGAACTGGCATTACTTTCATATACTTAAGTTTTATTTATCGATATGCAATCGAAATTGACATTTACATCTTTGTGCAAGTAATATTTTGTTAACGAAACTTCATTGTCATCTGCTTCCACTAGTTGTCTATTTACCTTTGTCCCCGATTATACGTAAAATAGCCAAAGTACAGTACTCGTTATAATATTTAACAGGTAAGTAAAAAATTCTAACAAAATCCTATTCTGTTAATTTTGTTAACATGAATTTGCATAAATATGTGCAATCTAGACATTATTAGCGATGGTTTGAGAGAATATGTACTGGCTCACGATATATCTCTATGATCGATATATGATATTGTGGACGAGGCGAATCAATATATTTACAGTGACGAATTTGTCTAACGGATAGAGGAGAAAAAAAGTTGTTGTAATATGCGTCGGGACGGATAAAATGTTTAGATTGTGCTATGATCGATGTTTGCACAACGATGAAACTCGATTTCGCGTGACTTGGCTACGCAATAAATGGAATGGATAGATTTGATTTATTGGTATGAATTTTAATTTTTCGAAGGAAATGTAAATATATTTTAGGATTTATTGGTCAGGATTTATTTAGAATTTCATTGGTTTTTATATAGTCTCAATTTTTATCTAGAGAATAACGAAAATTATAATTATGATTATATTGTTTAGTTAGATTATAACTATAGCTAAATATTCGTGAGAAATTAAAAGGTGTAAAAACGTACAGAAAGCATATAATAAGCAGAGGTATGTAAAATATTGAAAGTAAGGGATTCAATTTCAATTTTATTTCTTTATTTATAATCTAGTTTTTGTAATTAAATCGTTCAGAAGATACATTTGATAATAATTTTCTTGATTCCCGTTAAAAGCTACTATAATTGTCTATTTTAATTATTAACAAATGCGTATCATAACATCATACAACGAAACGAATACCTGTTAATTGAGAAATATCTTGTTTGCACAATTTTCATGGCAAGCGTCGCTGAATTCCAAAAGATTGATCTATCAAACTGGCATATTACTAGGGTGTCAAAACACTAACAAATGTAAGTGGGGTTGATAGCTCGGGTTAAATGAAATATAAATCTACTTAACAGAGAACAATTTATCACAACTTATTTTCGATCTTGTTGCCACAACTCGACACGTGTATCGTTTGATTTGCCGAAACGATTGACACAGCTCTATGAAACGTTTATTGAACTCGGTCTGCAGAATAAAATCTTCGTATAATCTTTCGAATCATGTACGACTCTCGCGTATCGCGTAAATGGTAAAGACGTCGCGGATCGACGTTAATTTAGCAGTTTCATTAAAAGAGACGGTGCCGTCCGAACGACCGTCGACTCTGCATAAACTTGGACGAAATAGTCCCGTAACGAGGTTAAGGATTATCCAAGCGACGTCGCCTGTTTCTCGTTTATTCGTCGTTCATTTTGCTTGCCCAGCCTGGGCGATTTCGCGGAATACACGTTGGTCGCGTCCTCCGCGAGAGCGGAAATAAAATTTCGGGGGTTTTAATTACCGGTCGACCCAGTCACTCCTCACCACGTCTCCTTCCAAGATCGTGTTCGCTTGTTTTTATGTTTTTTGCCTAATTTAATCCCCTGCTTGCCAATGTTTGTAACGAAATTGACGAGTTGAAATATGGGAAATCCGTACAAAACCGTATATTGAAGGTTGTGAGTCTTTTTTATTTTTGTGACTTGTTAATCTGTAAAATTATATTTCTCGAATGTCTTCATAGTAAACACAAAATAATAAACATAGAATTCAGAGGCTCGAGTATTAAACATTATAACACGCTTGAGGACTACCGAAAATAATACTACATTTAAATGAGGACAGTGGAATATCTCAAGAGGGATTAATGTTGTCGAGTATGCGTTTATACAGGAGTTGTTTGGTATATAGAGGGATGTTATTTAATACAAGTAATTTTTTCATAAGCGTAGTAATGAGGAAAATATGAAAATTAAGTTATTTTTGAAAATATATCCCTGTATTTTTTTTTATTCATGATATGCTAGCATTTGTTGAAATGAATACAACGACCTACCACTGGGTATAGAGCTTTTTTCCTTTTGATAGTCTGTCAATGTATTATATAAATTTATCTACTTAAAAATGACAGAAATCATCAACTTTTGCCATGTAGATAATGAAATGTCAAATTTGACGACATTATCAAAAGCAGTAATTGAAAAGAAAAGACAGGAATTCATCAGTAGGTGCCGTCTTGTAATGGTACAATGTTATCTTTCACAATAACATCGTTCGATAGAAATCATTTTGTACAAAGAAATGAAATTCTATTCAAATATGGTTAAAAAATTATAGGACTTAGAAAAATTTATTTCAACTTTTACATGCACTGGAAGATAAATATATGATCGTAAATGTTAATCGTTCTATGGTTAAAAAAGATGAAAGCATAATGTACAAAGAAATAAATTTAACTATCATTCATTCTCTCTCTAAATTTTTAAAGGTGATAAATGCAGAAAGTCCACAGTTTAAGTGACCACTTTTGACATTTCTGAAAAAAATTTAAGAAATACGTAGAATAATAACTAAACTGCAATTTTTGCGCAAATTTATACTTTTATGAATACAAGTAAAAGACTAGAATCTAGATAAAGATTTATTTCATCTGCTGAAATTTATTTTTATACGCATTTTTGCATTTTTAAACGTCGCATGAATATATAAAATTCGAAGACTAATAATCACATTTAAAATATTATTCTGACGGCTGGAAACTTAAAGGCAACGCCGGTGAACAAATATCTCGGGCTATTAATGTACACTTGATACTTGAAGTTCCCCAACTCGATAAATCCTTTCAAGGGGGTCGAATCAAGGACTATGAACAATCGCGTTTAGCCAAGCTTTAAATGAATCGCATTCCTTCAATTCGTCTACCGTTTCGTTGCTCATTGCCATTCACGAGCAATTTAAACAATTTAAATAATTCAAGTTGCCGGCATTATTCAAATAAAATTAAATAATGGATGGAATTAAGTTTTACTGTCGCGTACCACCAGGGAAATTCCCGGCTCTAAGCGAACGGCCTGATTTTCAGAATCTCCCGTTAGAACCTCATCTACCATCGAGTTCGTCATTTTTGGATCGAAAATTTCCACTGGGATTGAAAAAGAAACTCAACTTTCATTGCTAATATACGAAGGTAAATCAAAGAAAGAAACGTTTATCCTTATTTGAAATACAAATTCTTTCAAAATTTCACAAAAATTAGAAACATTCCGATATTTATTATTTTATATTATGCTTTTTTATATTTTTACTGGAATTTATTTATTTCGTTATTTATGAAAATGGAATGTTTATGGAGAAAACGTGTTGTGTATCTGACAAATTTTCCTTTCTTTCAAAATTTCATTCTTCGTTTCTCTAAAATTCTAACATACAACCTGTCAGAATTCCGTTCCACAGTCCTTCGAAATTCCATTTCAGCTACCTTCAAAATTTCATCCTACTAGTCCTCTCAATCCTTCTCCATACGTGCTGTATCGCTGCTGGATTTCTACGAAATACTATTTCAACAGTCTGTCCTCTTACGGATTTCCGAAGTCCATTTGGTGTTTAGCGTTATTCCTATCCAAATATATTCTATCACACGATTTTACTAGTTTTTATCTTATTATTAAATTGCAATGGAAAGAAGGTCTTTCTTATTTCGAAGTAATAGATATTAACCGATAAAATTGGTAACGTTTAAGCCACTTAATTTCATACATCTCTGTTCTCTTTCGATAATAAAATGGAATGTAGAATTTTTAGTTATAACGATAATCATCCAATTTACCCGTCCTCAGGTACATATTATATATAATATATCCCGATAAAGTAAATACAGGTTTAAATAACCCTCAAGCATAAAATGAGAAATCGCAACACTGAAGCTATTTATTCTTCGTTTCCATCTATTCCCTTCCAGTTCAACTAAGATGGTATTTCCTAATTACCTACTATAGTATAATATAATAGATATATTCAACAATACATGCTCTTTAAATGATTTCGAAGGACAAAAAAAAGAGAAAAACAAAAACATAAGAACCGTTTAACCTACTTAGGTTCATTTTTCATTATTCTTTGCCACTTCCTTAAAAATGATACATTTATTATTTTTATTTATAATCATTACTCACTTTTATATTAATACAATATATACAGGGTGGTTGATAACTGGTGGTACAAGCGGAAAGGGGGTGATTTTATACGAAAAAGGAAGTCGAAAATATAGAATAAAAAATTTTTTTTTTAATTTTTCCATCGAGACAACGATCTATAGTGAAATCCGTTATAACGAGACGTGATAAAGTGCACGCGTACCGAGCGAAAATTCAAAGCCGATTTTCTCGAAAACAAAGCCCCAAACGAAAAATTTTTATTCTATATTTTCGACTTCTTTTTTCGCCTAGAATCATCCCCTTTCCGCTTGTACCACCAGTTACCAACCACCTGTATATATATGTTATAACAGTAAAAATTATATGTATGTATTAAATAACAAAACATGAAAGAGAAACAATAAACACAAAACAACAGAAAAATACAAGAAGTATAACAGCACGAAATCGCAACACGAAAAGCCATTTAACTTTTACTCTAGCTATTCTCTTCTACTTCACCTAAAACGGTATCTGCTAATTATCTAACAAACCCATTGAGAACCTCATATCAAGCATCTGAAACGGCACGAACTACCCCATATCCCTTCAAACGAAGAATCCGCTAAACGCTTGCTGCTAATTCGTCAACCATGAAACTACACGATCCGATTTCGCTTCGTATTTGCTCGCCCGTGGGCTACTTGCGATGTGTCGTGTTTCCGCTAGCAATTTCGGCGAAACCTCCGCGGGACCAATTTAACACCGCCCTGTGTGCCCGAGTGCGCTCGTTAATTCGTAATTACCGTACGAATTACAGTCACTTGGGACGCCATCGCGACGCCAGACGGAAGCTGCGAAGCGAGGGCAGACCAGAGGGCGAGATAAGAGATAGGCAACGTCGATTTTCGCGGCCATGCCTTTTTATCGAAATTTAATCTGTATACCGCGATGGCAACGACACCAGGTCGATCGCGTCTGATTGTATATTCATATAGGGTTGGGTGAAAAACATGCCTTCGGGGGCAGCGGTAACGAGAAACGCGACGTAATCTGTCGCTTCGAGGCGAAGTCGACGCGACCACATCGCGATGTGCCGTGAAAAATTATGGGAGCCGGGGTATTCGGTTGACGTGACTGAAAAATCTCGGGTATATCAAGGGGGACTTTTATTTTTAATAACGCTTGCATACGTTTCTTTGAATTGTGAGTGAAATTTTACGACGGAACGTTGTAATCGTTAGAGTTACTATTATTTCTTCTTTTAGTCAATTAATTATAGTCGCATCAAGTACGGTAATTGGTGATTAAATGATTTAGTTGGAAGTGTACGTATGACGTGTTGGATTTGTAATTGTTTGGGAAAGATTGATTTGTTCGAAATATTTTAGCAGTTGCAATGTTTAATTAATATTCTTTGAGAAAGTGTAGGTTGAATTTTTAAATAAATTCCAAGATCCAACTTCAATACCTAAAACTCCAAAAGTCGCGTCACCCAGAGCTCGGTTCTTCTTACGTAGGCTCTTCGCTCTTAGGGAATCTTTGTTTTTTGATCGAGGATCGTGGAACGTGCGAATCGGCGAAAAATCAGCGTTGAAAGGGTGGCAAAGCGGAAATGGGGCCACGAAAGTGGCCACGATACGCGCGAAACCATCGGCGCGGGTTCGCGCGTAGCGTAGCAGCCAAGTGCAGTCAGCGAACCACTCGATGCACAATGGTTTCGCACTCTTTCATTTCGCAGCCGACTACCCATGTTTTTGTATATATACATATACACGTATACGTGTGAGTGTTGTTCAACGTTTTCCGTCAGATTTTCGCGTCGAAAAATAGAATGTGGCGTAAAGGGGTAGATCGTTCGCGGAAAGCACTCCGTTTCTATTGCCAAATAGACGTCGTTGCGATGCTTTTTTTTCTGTCGCCTCTGAAGAAACACAAACGTTCTCTTGTGCTTTTATGTCGAGAGTTAAGATCATTTGCATGGATGTTCGTGATACCAGTGTGGATTTTAGGTATGATAATAAACGAGGAACAGCGTTTTGAATAGTTTCAAATGCTTTAACGTTAGAACTACTGACGTTTAAAGTTTAAGGTACCAAGAAAATCAAAGCGAAAGGCAAGTTGGTCCCATAAACATTCGGATAGTAACAAAATTTTACTTGTGAAACGTGTGACTTGTGAAACGTTATTTCTTGTAATCTTTTCATCGCGGAATAGTAAAAGAGATTTGATTGTTTTTGAGGAAACACATCTTGCATTTATTTAAAATGTTCATGAGTGGAAGATTAAAAAATATTTGTAAAATTACAAAGTTCTGGTTTGTCTATAAAAAGCGTATTCATTATAACAGATACTATAAAAATATTACACTATTAATACCAATAAATTAAACTATTATTTACAGTATCATTTCAACAGCAATCATATCTTCTTCAATAGATAAACCGTCATAAAATATTTATTAAATATTGCTTTCAATGCGACAAACGAAATCCATTAAAATTAAACTTCTCATTATTTACCTTTGGAAACGATTGTTCAGAGCAAGGTAAGAAAAATTATGAAAACAAGTCGAAAACACAGGCTAAAAGGAAGAAAGAGATCGCTTTAGCTAGAACAGAGAAATCTCGCGAGGGAGAATTATTTTTTAATTCCGCCTGAGAGTATCGTGATACTAAATAAAAGAACGGCTTGTCTGCGGCCGAGCGGGAAACATTTTCCCGGAAATTGTGCCGTAAGTAAAAATCAAGACCATGAAATAACGCAGCGATAAGTCAAAGTAATCTGGAAATGGAAATCAGTCGTAAATCAATTTTTACTGAAACAGTTCCACGTTCTTGTGAATCATACAGATTCGTACTATTATTTCACCTAAATATTGTAAAATTATTTTGCTGAACTGAGAAATACATTATACAATAATTAAATATGTATATAATAATATATACAATACTCCAACATTTTTAGTTAATTTTTAATTTCACTGATCAATGTAAAAGTTTCTTTATTTATCGAAACAGCTTTAATTTTATTCTGCGTTTGATAGCTACGGAATTCAATTGAATTAAGACTTTAAATTACAATTAAGTATACTCCTTTAATTACAGACTTGGACAAATAGAACAACCAAAATAACTAAAAGTAGGTAAAACAAGTAAACAAAAGCATTCCAATAAATAAGACATACATATCCATGAACAGATAAAGAATGCTTCAAAAATATCTACGAAAAATAATTCCAGGAAGCTGAGAAAGAAATATCGTGACATGGAATACACGAGAAAGCGGGGGAATCGATAGAAACAGGGGAAACACTTGCCGGAGATGGATGATTTTTCGAAGATCGTGGATCGAAAGGAAGTCCCAAGAGCTCGCTGCGACTATCTGCATTTTCAGCTTCGAACTAGGCTAAGATGGTGGGCTGAGTGGAAGAAGTGGAATGAGAAAAAGGTCGAACTGGACAGAACCGATGATTCCCTGAAAATTCTTTAAAAACAGAGGAAAGTAATTTCTTTCCAAGTTGCTTTAATCTCAACGAAATCAGAACTGGAACTGTATTAAATGCAGTGATAATGAAGAAAGAGAGAAAGGAGAAAGGCAAGAAAAGAAGGAAGAACCGATATCATTCGTCGTAGGATGCGAAATATTTGAACTGAAAAAATGTCGAAATTGTTGGCGCATCGAATCCTCGGGATACAGTGAGAGATACTGGATTTAAAATTCTAATGAAACTATTACTTTGTGTCCTGTATTCCCCTGGGAACATGTTTTCAACTAAAAAGGGGTTATATCGTTGTGTCTGTATAAGTACTGTGTGAAAGCTTGTTTTATATTCAGATACATTTTTATGAACGTTTAGTTTTTATAACGATACTATGAACGAATTCTGATGATAGCAACAAGTCGATATAACAAAAGTTTGTGGAATCATAGGAGAAGAGGTAATTATTTAACGAAAAATTAAAAAGTAAGAGATCATTTGTTGAATTAAACCATCTAACTGTCTCGAATTTTATGCTAAAGCTTTCATGGAAATGTTAAATATATTTTCGTTTGTTGAAACCAGAATAAAATAAAAATTCGAAGACCAGACTAGGATAGATGTTATAAACGTAGAAGCTTGGAATTTTTAAAATAATTATGAGAAGATCAAATGTGACAAATAAGGCAAACATAGTATGTATATACATATACAATTTCCAATATTATTTATGTTGTTCAAATCCATATCATACTTTCACATAATATAATGCGTTCCAAATTATATTCCTTTATTTTAATTCTAATTTACATATCTCCTAATAAGTTTTTGAATTTCCTAATTCGAACGCTGTTAAAATAAATTGTCGTTTCAATAAAATTTATCATTTCAAATTTGATTTGGCATTTGATTTTTGCTTGTATTATCTATAGTATTATTTATTATTTGGAAATTCTTTATTATTTATATGTTTTATTATTTTGTTCTTAATCTCTGATAAAATTAATCTCTGTGCAATTCTATTTTCTGAACATTTATTTTAACGTCTTAGCTTGTGTTTCTTTTCGATAGATGTAAAAACCGTGACATTTTTCCTACGTAAACTACAATTGGTCTCATAGGACCAGTTAGTAGCAGTTACCACTTTGTTGTGCACAAGTCGCAAATGATACTAATTTTTCCGCGATCGTGCATAGGACGACCGCAAATGGGGTCGTTACGTCCCCTGCTTTGTTTTAGCCAGCGCATTGAAATATTTCTGCGACAACAGTTAGAAAAAGTCCCTGTAAAAGTTAATTCCCGTTTTTTCCTCGTGGTCTAATTCTCGTAAAAAATGCAATAAAAAAAAAAAAGTTTAAATCAGTCGATCGAGTGGATTTTTTGGCATTTTCCCAGTGGAGCACGACATTTGTGAGAAAACATTACACACATCCATCCATTTAACTGGATGCAATGGATTAGTTCGTTTTCCGCGAAATATTCGTACGTGGAACGAAGTTAATGTTTGCAATACAGTTTCAACAGAATTCTCTGCAACTTGAATAAAATGGAAATTCTGACCGCGATTACGAAGATTGTTCGCAGGTATTATAAATACTGTCCCATTTCAAATTTATGAACGAGTTGATGAATAGTTATAAAAGGTAGAATGATAGAATCAAGTATTACATGGTGTTGGAATTTTGTGTGACTTCGTACATTTGTAAGTTAATTATTCTTGCCCGGCATGTTGATAAAGCCACTCTGCAAATAGCTTCATTACATAGCATTAAGTTGTCTAAAGTAATAAAAGGAAGTTTTAATGTAGGTGTGTATTTAACTTAATATCTTCTAGAAATAGAACAAGGTGTATAAGCTCTAATCATTTTCTTGAGAATTAAATCACAATATTGCTTTATATATTGTTAGAATTTAATCTTAAAGTTAAGATAAATAATCTGTGGAAGACACAATGTTTATGTTGAAATAATATTAGGTGATATTTATTAAACAGAATTACAGGACCAAATGTATTTAAAATATAGGGTGGTTGGTAACTGATGGTACAAGCGGAAAAGGGGCGATTTTACGCGAAAAAAGAAGTCGAAAATATAGAATA
The DNA here is from genome assembly GCF_011952205.1 of Bombus bifarius. NCBI lineage: Eukaryota > Metazoa > Arthropoda > Insecta > Hymenoptera > Apidae > Bombus > Bombus bifarius. Next base: position 945,969 of record NW_022885576.1, read on the forward strand.
AAATTTCTTTTTTTTTTTTTAATTTTTCCATCGAGACATCGATCTACAGTGAGATTCGTTATAACGAGATGTGATAACGTGCACGCGTACCGAGCGAAAATTTAAAGTCGATTTTCTCGAAAACAAAGCCTCAATCGAAAAATATTTATTCTATATCTTCTATTCTATATATTCTATATTTTCTATTATTCTATATTTTGAGGTTGACCATCTTGGTCATCAGCTGTAAAACACGTGTTCGTTGTAGCAACACTGAAGACCAGAGTTTTCTTATACCAGAGTATAAGGACAACTTGATGAACATAATGAGTCAACAACTAGTAAATACTCGGCGGGTTCGCTAGCTACGCTCGTAAAGGGCGTATGCGGTAGTAAGATGGTCGCGCGAGTTCGAGACCACTCCTGGACAAGCCAAGGTGGAAAACCAAATATCATCTTAGAACGTATATACAACGGGCAAGTGGGGCCCCCCCTTGCCTATAATGTTGTATTGCTTTCTATGAGTGTTTGGGAAGTACCCCCGGAGATACGGTCACTCGTACACCTAGGCCCGCCCGTGGGGTTTTAGCCGATAAAAATCCGCCGGCACCTTTGTCCCGTCCCGTGCGATGAGATAAGGTGTCGGTGAAGATTTCCCCACGTAAAAAAAGAGGTTTTTTTCTTTTTTTTTTTAATTTTTCCATCAAGACAACGATCTACAGTGAGATCCGTTATAACGTACCGCCGGCGTACCGAGCGAAAATTCAAAGTCGATTTTCTCGAAAACAAAGCCTCAAACGAAAAATTTTTATTCTATATTTTCGACTTCTTTTTTCGCGTAGAATTACCCCCTTTCCGCTTGTACCACCAGTTACCAACCACCCTGTATAAGTGAGTGATATGGTATAATTAACAAAGTGTGCAGGTAAAGAATTTATGGATTGTTGACAGTTAGCCAGTCACTCTCAGACTGACTGTACGTAGTGACCCATGGTCCCTTAAAAGATTTTGAACTCCACTCTCTATACAGTAGTGAGTATTACCTGTGTAAGCGTCCTGTTCAAATGCCTGTGTAGGTGTCTGTATAAGATTATTTGTGTTTATGTGTGTAACATCGTTGTATTGCAACATATTATAATATTATAGTAAATTATAATATTATAGTAAATTTATGATAGATTCTTACGATTATTAATTTCTACTTAAGACAATGAAACACGTCAAGAGCATTTGTATTTAAAAATATGCAATATTTATTTTATAAAACGATGGTACAATGACCAATAATATAATTAGGCCTTATAATCACGTTCGATTCCATTGAAAACGTCTGAGATGATAGGTGGAAAACTCCGAGAAGTCTGTACGAAATCTGAATCTGTATTTCGGTAATTATCAAAATCATGTAAAATTAACGCACTCAATGCGGCTTCGATACATCTATCGAGGAAGAGCAAGCTCGATGTCGATGATGTCATACACTTTTTTTTAAATATTTTTCAATAGTTTAACGCATATTCTAGACATCTTTTTAAGTAAATGCAAGAAAAAATCTTTTTTTCAATATTCTTCGTGAAAGAAAAAAATTGTAGAGATTCTCCCGCATTGAACGTAAATAATGTGAACTTTAATATTGTAAACTTAGGAATCGCATGAAACTGTGTGCAATCGGAACCCAAAGATCTAATACAACAACAAGGGGAGAGTAATACTAGGACAAAAGCATGTAGAAACGTGCAGAAACATGCAGAAACTTACAGTCTCCGAGGGGATACGAGGCAGGTAGTTGGGCTTGACCTTGGTTCTCGTGAATGGGATGAACTTCGCGATAAGCCGCCCTCGCTTCCTGATAAGCGTCCTGTCTCTGTCCTCGATAGTTCTGAACAGCGTACGCCCCGGAGAAGATTCTTGTATACCTCAGATAGCATCCGCTCGGTATCTGCCACTGAAAATGCGGCTCGTGATTTTCTTCTCCCTCTATTTTCTCCTTTGAGGCTCGTTCAGACATGGCCAGTAACTTAGTCAAGCGAGACAAGTAAGTAACTCACTACTAAAGGTTTAGAATTTAGGGCCTTTAAACATCGTTTACATTAGGCAACTTTTGATTGAACGATTTAACCGATCGACTTTAAATTGTTCAAATTCACTCGTGTAAACACAGTGTTAATCAAATTGAAACGACTTTTACTCTAGGGAGATGAGATGTTGGCAGTAACCTGCAAGCTGAAACGGCACTGGGAAAAGAGGAATCGTTCGCTCGTACTAACCGACAGACAAAACAGTGACGCCCCTATTCAGACACATTGTTATTATTGGCTGAGTCGGACGATTTCCCTTTCCCCTGTGTCATTTCAGCTTGTGGATAGTGTGCCAACATCTCATATCTTCATCGTAGTCGTCCAATCAGAAATAATTTATTCTTCTGGTTTTGATCGAGCGACCTGGTCATCTCAGCTATAGATGCCTAAAAACCATTTAGATATATCCAGCAATTTATTTTTACCGATTTATCTGACCGCTATCTTAAAATTTTAGTACTGAGTTTCTTACTTGTCATTTGACTAAACTGCTGGCCATGTCTGAACGGGTCTTTAGAACGAAAATTATTCTAGAGGAAGAAATCGCGTACACTCACCCCATAAGCGGTGGATGGTATCGGCTGGGGTGGTCTTCCGGGACACATCAGCATCCTTCTTCTGTAGTACCGTGGCTAAATAGCAAAACAAGTGTAAGCACCGGTTTCAGATTGGATTCTGCTGGTTGCACGGCGTTCAACCGCTGCTTTGATTTAAACGCCCGCTATCTTAACACTCGGAGCTGGGCATCACTTTGATTTAGATCGAGAACATGAGATAAGAGCACGCGAGAACAAATTGTCGACGTTTAGTGGTGATGATGATGATCGAGTTCGAGGTTGAATAACGATTTGCTGTGAATTATAGCTGCGATTGCTGTCAAAATTTAATGGCCAAGGTGTATACAAGTTGGATAAGTTATATTTCTTCCTTCGTTTAAGACGAAAGGAAATGTTGGAGGAAGAAGATGAATAATCGAATCAGGACTACATTTCCACGACCATACTTATTTTATAAGTGCAATGATGCATATGCATTTTGCAGTTGCATTATTTTTTAAAATGAAAACTCACGTTCCTTTTTGCATAGTTCGAATTATCTTCTCAGCCTACACAAATGTTATCCAAGTGAAATAATTGAATATTGATTAGTTTAAAAGATATTTTAATTTCGATTTTGTAGAACTCGTCGTATGAACGAAAAGGAAAACACATAAGAATGCGACATAATTTATAAAATTATTATTCGGACTTGGTTTAAGATCTTTGAAGCAACAGTGTTATTCTTGTGTACAAATTTAGTTGAAATAGACCTACACTTTAGTTAGAAGAATTTGATAGCTTCTCCGTATGATAGTAGATCATTGAATCACTTTTTGGATCAAAGGTTAGAACTGGTTCTGAATACTTTAAAATATATTTACAAAATCTTGATAGAAATGAAAAATGTTTGACTATTAAACATAATCATTTCAATAATTACTTATTATCGATATTGCATCATACATGTCTAACAATTACTAGAACATTAATCAAAGTCTACGACAATCAGCAACAATTATATAATTTAGACGCGTTATTAAATTAAATACAGGTTATTTGTCCCAACTTGTACGTAGCATTCGATCTAAATCACGCGAATAATATCCAGTTGCGAGTGTTACTGAAACGTGATCTCAATAATCAAGTGATCATTAATATTGGTTTTAAGTGGTCGTGCAACAGTAATTATATGTATGTAGCCTGAGGAGCAAGCACGTATTTAGAATTTAAGCATCGTAATGCGTTAATCGTATCTAGATTGGTTAAGCCAGCTAGTTTAAAAGAAGGAAAAAATACGTAAACCTAAGTAAGAAAAATAAGAAAAAGAGAATTCAGTCAATGATCGATCTTAACATTAATTAACGCTATTCAGCGTCGAACGTATTAATATGATTTACCAATTCGATGAGTGTCTAATTATGCCAATATCGGTATGGTTATTATGCATGCAGATGATCGAGAGTTTAATTAATAGGTATCCGAATAATCGACAGGTGAGTTAATTGATTTCTAATTAACGGGGATGCTGCTGCATTAATAAAACCATCTCACCGATGTCGAACCATTAAATCACAAATCAGCTATCTGCTTTCTCTTTAGCATGGTTCTATCGAATACTAGATAAAAAATATTCAATTGTTTGTTGAATTTTAAAGACAAAACAAAGTAGAAAGTAGGAGAGGAATATATACAAAAAATGAGCCACTTAAATATTTCAAGTTATCATTTTGCAATAGACGAAATATATAGGAATTTGTATATACAAAGACTTAAAATAAAAACTTGAAGAAATTTGAGATAATACCAGAATATACAAGACCTTTATAATACCTTTATCAGATCGCGTAAGATGTATATTAATTAATGAACTGCCAATTTTTGTACAAATTAATATTTTTAGGAATATAATTGAAAAGCTAGGAACTCTGAGGAAAACCGTTTGATTCACCAAGAAAGCACTATGCTTGGGATGTTTTACACATTTTTGTATTGCGTGTATTTTGTGCAACGTTGCACTTTCAGATTTCCTATGAATTCATAAAAATCAACAATCCACTGTTAATTAGTAATATACTTTTTACAATGGACATAAATTGTACAAGATATTTTATGCAAGTATACACGTTGCAAAGATCACAAAAGCACGTAATCAATTATCCACAATATTAAATTATTATCCACTCGATACATATTTAGTGGACCATATTTAACACGTATTATATGTTTATACATTATGTAAAAGATGATTATTCATAGTATATATTAATTTTGATTAAATATATATGTGTTTGCAATGTGTAGCTTGTAACTTCCATATGCATTTTCAAATTAGTTTCAAATCCTACCAATATTAATTACGATAGCGTTGTTTCATTATAATGTAAACGAAAATTTTAAACGTTTTACGTAACGTGATCTGTTTTCTCATAATTTTATAAGTTTTCTCTGGTAAGTGTTCAAATACTTTCGTGAGTAACTTGATGTGAAAACGAAGACGACACGAAATTTGTCGGTTAGCGAATTTCCCTTACGTTTACAATCGCGTACAGCTATTTCCGTTATAAGAAGCTATCGCTTTTCTCGCATGAAAAACTCGTGGAACGACTATAAAGTTGTCTGTCAGCTCGGCCAGAAAATCCTCTCTCGTAAATCGCGTGATAAACTAAGTAAACGTAGGAAGCGTTTCGAAATTTTCTCGGGTAGAACACTTTCGAACATGCAACAGCATCCCGCGGCTTCTGGAATTTTTCTTCCACGAAAGGGAAAAGATAAGGGAGTGCACGAGATCACGCGATGGATACCGGATTTCCGGCGAGACTTGCCCGTATTCGTCACCGTCGAATTATGCAACGCTAACGAATTTATGTCTTCTCTCGCGAAGATTCGTGCATTCGTGCATCCACCTCGAGCATTTTTTTTCACGAATAAGTTTACAATTTTTCGCGAAAGTGGAACACGTAGTTACGTGCATTTTTTGGACATTTTAAATCTAAAGCAGAAATTTGTTTTTTTTTAGAGAGTTAGATAAAATTGCCATGCAATGTTAATGTAGGCCAGAATATGCTTTATCTGGCGTTTGAAAGAATAAACAAAGAATAAACAAAAATTTTAGCTTAAAAATTAGAAAATTTTAGACAGCATTGCAAATTTAATAATTTTTCTAATGAAAACGATTTCAAACTTGATCCATATACAGAGGGATTTTAAAAAAGCTGAATAATTTACAGGCGTTTAGTACTTGTATAAATAAACCAGAAAAATTCAAACAATGTAGGTTTGTAAATTAATCCCGAAATAAATATAGACAATCCATTTTATTTGTTAGAGTTGGCAGTACGTAAGTTACAATATCCTATGCCACGTTTGTCTGTAGTTTTTTATTACTCAAAATGAGATAAAACAAACACTTTTTTAGAATTATTCTTTTTCGGGATTAATGTTCACACCTATGTTCACGGAATTTGTTTATACTTGTATATATATACAACGTTTTCGGTATCAAACTTTCAATAAATACACGCTTGTAACTTTACACTTTTGACAGTCGCTAAAGAACGAAAATAAACAAAATATTTTCAAAAAATAAATAATAAATAAAATTAAACGATTCTCTAAGTTATTCTTTATAACTGTCAATAAAAAAATTAAATAATTAAATTAAGGAATTATAATTGTAATGTTACCAAATAACGAGCGACAACATGCAGCAGTGAAACTTTCAGAGCACTAAAGCTAAAGAAAATGAGGATTGCTGAAAGTGCTACGAAATGAAAAAAATAAAGTTATGTTTCTGATGAAAGAAGGGACTAGCCATTTTATCGTATCAGAAAACTATTCCGCTCGTACGAAAACTTGGCAAACGATCCCTTTTTAGCTCACCTCGGAATCTCGACGATGCTCGGATTCTGAAAATGTACGGGACACCAGATAAGTTCGATTAATCGTCCTCTATCGTGCGCAATCGATGTTATCGACGATGAAATTTCCCCGAGCCTCCGACGAAAGTATAATTCTTTTTCTTATCATGGCGATTCCTCGATTAGGCGATTGGTCTACACGGAAATTTTATGAGAATCGCCTTCATTGAATCCATTAAACTGATGTAATTAGGTGAAGTCGATTAAGATAGATCTTATCTGATAAATTGTGTGGAAAGAGGGCTTCGACCAAGAAACGTATAACTTTTACAGGTATTTCTACGTTTCTAACAATTACTATTTCATGTCTGAAGTTACACCTTAGTGATTACTTTTCTGTTTCTACTAATTATTATTTTATTACTAAAGTTACACTTTGGTACTTACGTTCTAACAGTCTTCATGTTTTTTTAAAGCCAATGGAAAGATTATCCTGATTAGTACTTGTAATTATTGTCTTAAAAGATGATATAGATTTATAATTCATGGGAAATAAAAATCCTAAAAGTACTGTCTTTTTCTTAAAAATGGTGTTCGAATCTATCTCAACTGAATTATTTTTTTTCCAGTCATTCACGTAAATTTCTCTTATCATTATTTTACATTAAATTCTGTTAGTCTTGGAATAAGAAATTCCATTTTTCATAAAAACTGTCAAAGGATTTATCAGATCTAAAATTCTAAAACGATCACTGCTTTAAAGAGATAATTAGGTTGCGGATATTTGTACAAATTCATATTTAAAGAAATGGAACCTGAATAGAAATTTATATAATTTATACAGATTATTTTTTATATATTATTATCAAATATAATTATATACCATTTCTCATATGTTTCTTATTTTTTATATTTGCATGAACATTGTAAATATAAATTTTGAACATTTTTACACTTTTAAAATCCCTTTAAATGCATGAACATCCGCATGTTATCTGCTAATAGGAACAACTTGCCCTGCAAACGCGCATGCGAGCGAATCTTCGTTCAGCCTCCTAACAAACCATAAACCAGGATCCTCCGCTCAGCGCAGTGATCGTATATAACAGGCAATCATCGCGTCCAGCTAACAGGACGTTCTCTGTCCACCCTCCAATTTACCAGGCGAAAATATTCGGCGGAGGTCGTCGTAGTTCGATATCATCGATTGCTCAACCGGGCGCGTCGTTCTCTCACATTACATAAATTTACCTCGTACGTGTATCGAGAAATGGCATTCGGCTCGATTTCCGGCTGCATCGGAAGCGATGTAGCGCACGTTGTGAATGCCGGGGTACATCAGTTGTCCGGGTTTCTGCGTGGGAATATACGCGAGTTAACTTTCGATAGCAACCGCCCTCGCGTGTTGAAACTCGCCCCGCTTTGGGGATTGAAATACAGAACGGCCGCCGTGATACCGTGAGCACTTCGAATTATTATCTAAAGCGGCAGACGTGCGACGAGTTTCGTTTATCGTTCGATAACTCCGCATTCCCAGACACCACGGCCAATGTTCGATAGAATCCTCAATGAATTCTCAGACGATACCCACCCCCTTTCGACGATTGAATCGCGTTGCGTCGATTAACTCGTGCCCTCCACCCAGTTCTTCCATTCATTCGATCCTTCTCTTCTGTTCTTTTCGTTTCTCATGTTTGTTTTGACTGATATTTTTATTTATTTCCATTTCTTTGCGTAGTGAATTGGTATTTTAGAAAATGCTGAAGATTGTAATGTTAAAAATTTGTTGGCAGCTGAATGGATTTTTAGAAAAGTTTAAGAATTTGGAAAATAAGAATTTCTTAACCCATCTATCTTTATATTTGACTTTGTAACCCTCTTGAATACGTAAAAATATTGTCAACATTAATCAATTAACATGACAATTATATTAATATTATTTGTTTCTTTCCTATCGTTTTCTATCATCGTATGGATTTATCGTCTATTTTCGAAAGGATTATATCTTCAAACCTATCAAGTTGTTTCTGATAGGATTAAAACTTTCTTGTAGTCACCAAGTTACATGAAAGTTCGTGAATTAAAAATGGGTTTATTATGAATGTTTTTCTCATGTTGTCCTCATATAATAATTAGTATATAACAAACCACATAAGGCGTAGTATTATATTCCAACTAATCCGACGACGAAACGCCTACGTTTGCAAAGCAAAAGTCAAATTTCCCAGAAATACGTAAACATTTTCAGTCTAATATCAATAAAATCGACTGAAATTTAACACTTTAAAACCCCATAGGTATCTTCATTTGCCATTATTTTCTACCTTTTTGCGTGTCTTCCTCGTTACTCTCGTTACACGCACTTTTCTCTCTTCGCCAATATTCCCTTTTTTAATCCCTATCCTAGTACCCTTTCTTTTTACTCGAAGCCCACTTTAATCGACGCAACTTAGCAATTTGTCGGTGCACACCGGAACGTCGCGTCGCGTTTATTAGCCGCGTAGGAGGAAGCCCTCCAATTACGGCTGGGTCAATTATCGCCCGTCCAGCCAATTCGCGAACACGTTATCGCGTTATAACGCAACGGTCGCGATGTCGTTCGCCTGCTTGACGAGTGTTCGAAATCCAACCGTAGCTAATTATCATTGACCTCAAACTTTCTGTTCTAACTTCACTATCCACTCGATTCACCAAAGTAAAGTGTACAACCCCCGCCAAAGTACAAGTTCAACAGAAAAATAGAAGAGACAAACGGATAGACAAACAGAAATTAAAAAAGAAGAGAAAGAGAAAGGAAAGAAGGGGGAGAAGAAGAAAAAGAAAAGGAAATAAGGAAAAGTTAAGCGCCGTTCGATCCTCGAAACTTTTATGTCTCAATCTGGCTTTTGTTTCTATCGAGAAAACAAGTTTTATTGCGTCAAACAAATCTTTCACATAAGGATGAAACAGGAAGTCACAAATATCATTAATGATTGCTTTTTATAGGTCATTCTATAAATAATGTCATCTCTTATTTTGCGCTTTAAATTTTTGTAGTAAAATTAAATGGTAATTATCGAAGCTTATAACTTGCCATAAGAAATAGCGCTGGCATTAATTTCAGTTTCACCGTACCAGCGCGTGGTTACGTGTAGCGAAAATAGTAGATTATTACGCTATCTTTCATGCGTAGATTCGACAAGAAGTAAAAATTAAAATTTTATAAAGAACCAAGAATTTTATCTAACGAACGATTTCGAATGATAAGCTAAATAAAACAGAATGGAACACTTTGTGATGGAATAAAAAAGAAGAATTAGATAAACGAGTAAACAAATGAAGAAGAAAGATAGATAAAAGGAAAAGAACGAAAAGGAGAGTAGAAAAAAGTTGATCACCCAAGAATTTCCACTATTCTTCCTCTTTTTACCGGGTCCGCGTCTTCGAGACACAGCGAGGTAATTAATGACGAGACCGCAGATAACCGCGAGATTGGTAAGTTTGATCGTTAAGGGAAGAAGTTTTAATAAACTGTTCGCAGGAGAAGAAGTGTCTGGTAGAAAGAAAAGGAACGAAGAAGAAGAAAGAAAGAAGGAGGAAGGAGGATGGGAACCTTATCCCCTCGCGGCGAGGAATGCGAAAAGGGGGTAAAAAGGGGCGTTTTCCACGCGGAAATAAAGGAAGAAATAAAATCGGATATAAAGGAAGGGGTCGTCGCGAGGCGTCATCTTCTCAAGATCAAACGCGAGCAGAAATTTCCGACTGTCCAGAGGGGGCGGGTGGAGCGGTCGGAAACGGAGACAGCGCGGATTACCCGGCCGAATTCGACGTCGTTTGCTCACCCTCGTTTTGTAGACCCGCTCGACGGCGACGTTGTCGGTGAATGTTGGCTCCTGCCAGAATATTAAGCGATTTCGCTCGCTGGGGCTTAGCCGCACTTCAAAGGACGTCGGGCACGTCGAAACTTTCGGATTCTCCGTGTCTGTAAATGGTAATATAATCAGTCGTCAGTATGGTAAACAAATTGAGCCGTTTTAGGAGTTCCAAATGCACGGCGAATGTCAATTCCAACATCAGAAATTTATCTCGATTATTATGTTTTACTATTATCTTTATTATAGAATCAGCAATCTAAAGTTATACATTTTTCATAAAGCATTTACAATAATAAAGTATTTATAAGTTTATGTTTATATGACAGTTTTTTTTATTTTTCTTCTTGCGGAAAATATCTGGGACACTCTGTATAAATAGTTTTTATTATCGTAGCATAAATGTATACATATGTATACGAAATTCTACGGAAATATCTACTATATTTCTATCTACTTTAATACATTATGAAACTCTACACAGTATCTTCTTATAGATATCGTTAAAAATATTTGATGTCATTCTACGTAGGTACTTGATTCATGATACTACACTAATGAAATTGCCGCTTTAAAGTATACAGCGAAACTTTCAGGATACAAAAGTTTAAATTTTAGAAAGAAAGATTTTCAAGACTTTGGGGTCATATCTTTGCAATTTAGAATGTTTCGTATAAGTTGCGTAAAATTGTCCACTCTATTTTACTTTTTTGTTTAATCAGATTAGCTTTTGGAAGCGTTGGGGTAATTAGTAAGTACGTGGGGAAATTTGGGATAAGTTTGTATGTAGGTTAATGTAAGCGTTTTTCTCGGTTTAGAGTTCTAATTCTGTTTACTTTAGTTTTTTCTGTTGCGATTATATTTTGGAAAGAAATTGTATCATCGTCGGAATTGTAGTAATTAATTTCAAGAACATTTACAGTTGAATGCCTTTGATATAATAAATACATTTGAGTTTAGAAAAATTCAAGAATGTGTAATGTTTAATTTATAAGAGATTGCGCGATTTAAAAAATTGGGCTTTGTGTGTTATTCGGTAAATTTTCTCCAAGACTTTTATTCTAAAAATGGCGATTTCGAGAAAAGTTGTATTTTGTGAATGAAGTACACATAAAATTTATTCGTAAAGAAAGAGTTTGCTAGCTTATATAACTTATTTAAGAATAAAGAAAGAAAATAATCATTAGCAGGTCATTAAACATAATCACTTATGTAAGCTATCCCTTCATTATCTCGTAATTTAGCGAAACAGCTAATTATATATAAACAGCTCCATTACTTAATCATGTTCTCTTTCACTGATTTCAATACTACTTTACTCGATATAAAATATTTTTATTAAATAAATTAAGTATTGAAGTATATACATATATATATGTATATATATAATAATGTAATATAGTGGAAATTTAGGCTGCGCTTAGCGCTTGTAGATGTCGCTGCTGGGTACGGCCGCTTCTCTTTTATTTTTGTATCGTGGAAGAAAAATCGGACTCCAGTTGCCGGGATTCGAACCCGGGCCCCGAAACGTTCGCAATCTAAGGCGCTAACCACTGCGATGCCATCGCCCGACACTTTTTTTTTTTGTTTATTGTTTATTTAGTCCAAGATACAGTTTGAAGTACATATTCACAATAAACGGTGAATTTCTGTAATGATATGTTAGGCAAAGGTACCGATACGCGGCGGTACGATGTAGCCATGCTGTATTATGTGTCGGCGCTTTACATTTTTCGTGTATAATACAATTTTTGGGTTTGAGCCGCTGGGGAGCGGAGCTTTTTTATGAATCTTTTTATTTTTTTCTGTCCTGAAAATTTGGTCGCAAAACAGGATGCTTCGGTAGTCTGCTTTTTGGGCGCTGTGTAATTTTGGGGAGGGGCGGGATGAGTGGGAGGGGCGGGGGAGGGGGATGTCAAATAGGTTTATTTACAAAATTTACAATATTTACAGTTTACACCTGTGTTATGCGGTGTCAGAATTGAGTTCTGTCGGTTTAATGGTTTTCCATGTTGTATCTCCATCTGGTGTCTGCGGTCTGTCCATTTATGTTTTCTTCGTAGAGTATGGTTTTGATCCCTATTTTTCTTTTTATGTGATAAATTATTGGAATATTGTTTTGGTCCTGGAGGTAGTTTTTTTCGTCTAGGTATAGGAAAGCTTCTGGGGGGATGTAGCCTGTTGTCAGAGGGTTTTTTTAATATGCGTTGTTAAGAAATAGGCAACTGAAGATTAAGCTGCCGTCGCCCGACACTAGTTAGTGTCAAGTGGTGGTATTTACTATCGAGTGCCACCACAGGCCCTTCCTTCTACGATACTACCATAATAATAGACGCACAATGTTTTTTGTTTTATATTAGTTTATCGAATTATGCACGAATATAATAGCAGAAATCACCTTATGAAACGAAAGAAACTTTTCGGACAACCTAATACATATATAGTTCTATATACTTCTACTGTATTTATGTATCTACTATGTATATATGCTACACGATACTATTCCGTGGCCATTATCACTTATATTGTGCCTTGGAAAAATTGTTATCCAGAGCAATGTTTGGAAAGCGATTTGAAGCCAAAAATTACCAACAATATTCACAGTCCACTTTAGACTTCGCAAAGTTCCCTTTAGTTCTTTTCATCACTAACACTAATCCCACCCATAAAAACACTCAACAGATCTCACAAAGGACATAACCTAACAAACACGTATTATCTGAGATGATTAAAGAAATAAATCAATCAAATTCGAAGATGGTATCCCACTGGGGGTAGCCATCCACGTGTTATATTACTATATCACCAAGCTATAATATTTTACCAAATGTCCTACTGGATAAATTGTAAAATGTAAATAAATAAATTAAAAAAAAAACTAAACCCACCGATATTTCGTGTACACCTATTTCTACCATATCCAGTTAAAATGATCGGTGATTAAAAAAGTAATAGTTTTTATGATTTAACTTAGATAATGGTCAATTTACAACTGAATGTATGTAAAATGATGAATTTTCAGAAAATTTCGTCCAAATTTACTTTTGTTTAACTTCAATTATAGACTTAAATAAAATTACACTTTTATTTACATAGAGATATAGCTTATTCATCTTCACTGCACTTTTTACAAATTATCTTATTATCAAATGTACATTTGTTGCATTCATATTTCCCGCATCTTGGACAGATTTTCATAGTTTTGTAACCTTTATAATATTTTACTTGACAAGCTTTTTGTGGTAATGAATCTGAGCTTGTTGATAGTTTTATTGCATGGTTTTTCCTCGCGATTCTTTATACATCAATAATGCATGTACCAGGTTCATAACAATTTTGTGAATTCTCTATAAATCAGTCTCATACTGTAGATACCATTGCAAATTTATTGGTTCGTAAATATTGGCTTCCTTCTCTCTTCTTATCAAATCGCATAATCCTCGTAATTTCAGCAGTCATTCCTGCCATTGTTTTTGAAAAAAATACAGGTCCCCAAATTTTATTCCAAAAATATGAGACATCTAAATTCTTTGCCTGATATGCACCGCGGCCATATAGCAGATCAATAAATGCATTTAGTTTTGTTGTATCTAGCTCCCATCTAGTCCCCAATACTCTAAATGCTTCTTCTTCCGTACATTTTATTATATTCCTTATACGGTGATCAATGATAAGATAAAATGCCGTCTTTACTTGTGCTTTCATTATATGCCGTTTAGCATATCCCTGAAAATATTATGGGCTGATATCCTGCCAGGTTTGGGATTTGCATCTATTTCTCTCCAAACTGTCCCATCGGGTCTAGTTTTGATACTTTGGTACTCTACATCAATCTCACTCTCTGCTGTCGACTATAATTTCTTTCCTTTTTGCCCTGGACGTGAACGCTTATTTATAATATTCAACTATGATTCGGTTGTAAATAGCTTTTCATGTGTTTCCATGCTGCTTTCTGTTGCTGTAGTTTCTTGTTCATCGCGCACTGAACAGTCTTCTTCTATGTCCGTTATTCTTCTTAATAATGTATTTTTTGAAAAGTCTTGATAGTTCCAAGGTAAATATTTATCACAGAATAATACCATGTACGGAATGCAAAATTATTGTCAAATTATATATGCTTTATTTTTTCTTTTACAACAACTTTACACAAAACGCTCTGCGATGCTTTCTGCCTGAGTTTTAGAAAAAACAAGTTTAGATGTCGACTGATTGATTAACAAACTGAGATGTATTCTGGTCGAAAGGACTATAGCAAGTAATAATATGGTTTGTGACGGCGATATTTATACGAAAATATTTATGGGTGCTGGTCGTTCTCCATCAACGGTTGCTCGAGGGTGGAATTGACCGTTGAACGTGGGAAAGACCCGTGTTTTATCGGAATGAGCAATAACCCTAAGAAACTTTTCGACTTTTAAAATGTTTGTAACAATTGACCGTAAAAAATGCTGAATTTTGTGGCGGCTCCTTAGGATTATTATGGGCCTGAGTTAATATGTTTTGACACCTGGTGGCCATTTTGATCGAGGAATGGATTATGGTTTATAATTAGATTATTGGCGTAACAGTTGTTATTATTTGCTATTACTGACTTTGTTTGTAATCTGATCTAGAGATAGCCTTTTCTTTGTACTGATTGCATTTATTTTAAAAGTAAATAAAATATTTGATCGACCGGTCAAATTGACCGCCCGCGGTAGGTAGGACAGAATACAATTTTTTCTTACAAAAGAAAAAAGCAAACTAGAAATAAATACCGAAAAATATTATATTACAACTATTAAAAATATAATAATCGTATGCATGTTTTATGAAAAGTCGTAAATTATGAAGCGATATGATAACGTTTAAATATGGTTAAATTTGTGTAGAAATTTGAAAACGGTCAATTTGATCAGCAGTGGTAGGTTTAGTGTTGAACTGAAGTGCAAGTACAGCAAGTATACGTTATATGCCTTCCTCGTGGGATTTTCTAAACCACAACAGATACGTGGTGTCTTATGCTCAAACTTAGCTAATAATAAAATATCTCGGTAAAGCTCACTGTGCATTCAGTTCTAAAAGATGTTTTCTCTTACGTCAAGAGAGAAATCGATATTTCTTTCCTACTATATTCCTCATTTATACGATAAAAGAAGACTGTTTTTAGCTTGTTTGTCTTATTATTTGAGATATTGCGATATTCCTTCCTTCTGAGTTAATAACGTTAAAAATTACATAAAAGTTGCAGAAGTGATGTACAACTCAGATAAATGTAGTACAAAATCACATTATGTTTTAAATCTACAGTATTTATCTATATCATATTTTTATGTGACACGTACATTTTTAGATTGGTTTGAAAGTTTAAGTAGATATACATATGTAATGGTGTAATATTTTGGAAACCAGGCGATCGATTCGTGAAAACTCAAGAGTCGATTTTCTAAGTCCTCTTCCGTATCTCCTCAAAACTCTTCGCTTCTAATTTTTCTTCTCTTTCTCCTTCTAGCTTTTAACTTGCTTTTCTTTTTCTTTGTTCAATCTTCGCTTCTTGAAATCCTGTTTTATTCTCTATCCTAAGTCCCCGTCCTTCTCTATTTATATTGTTCGACCGACTCCCAGTAAACACAGGGAAAGTCAAACCATCGGTTGATGTTCTAAATTCTATAGAATTTACACATGTATTCATAAAAAAATTCATGAAGATGTTTGTATGCTGTGTTCGAATATTCTCGGTTTTTATGATAAATATAAGAACACTTTGCGAATTATTGTATATGAGGCTGTAACGAAACTATTTTCTCATTTTTCATTATAAGACTCACTGATGCTTAAGCTCCAGCCAAATCGATCCAAAAAAAAGTGTACGTATAAATGTAACTAATTGCAAGCGTAAGCTACCCACGTTCTTTCTCACGGCACTCATAGTAAATCATCCTCATTGGAGGGCTCGATCGATTTGACTGCAATTACCAATCGGTTGCTTCTCCATGTCAATAGATTATCCAGCTTATCATTTTATGACCTTTAATTAAACCAGAAACAAGATCTGACGAGCAGCAGCGACGAATCGTGTTAGGAGACACTTTGCTAAGACGGTCTGACACAATTTAAAGTTTCACAGATCCGATTTAATAGTTCGACAAGATCCTTGATGCCCTCGATCTCAACGGTAACTCAGACGAGGACATTTATCGCGATAAATTGCACTGGAATAGTTCTTTGATCACGGTTTTGTTTTCGATTAAAAGTTTCACACTTGACTAATTTGAAATTTCTTGTTTGAACTCCTGTCTAAGTCCTAAGGAAAGAATTTTAACCGCTTCAATCCCTTTATCTTACAGTGTACTTAATATAATTTGGTGTTTTATTACTATTTTACTAAGTGGTGAATGAGGTAAAACTTAGCGTGCCAGTCTGTTAAGATGGGAGTTCGGTTAAGAACAGTTTAAATATTTGAATATTGTTTCATACAGAGCTTAATTAATCTTTTGATTGAGTTTCAAGTGGAATTATAATTAACTTTCATTGAGTAAACATAAAGTTATTGTATCGTCTCTTTCCAAAACTTAATAAGTTATCTTTGCATTATTCAAATACGTAGTATATTTATGTACTATAGAAAAATTATTAAACTCTATTCTGAATATAAAAACTAATATACATCAATAGATGCGATATATAGATGGAAAAGAATAATTTCTGTGACACTTGTTCCGTATCGCAACCCAGTCATTACACACTCGTCCATTTCTTCATCCACAACAACCTTTCGAGAATAGCCGTTTCTAATTTTCTAAAGATGCCGTATACCTTTTTCCAGTTTAATTTCTCCGCCCACGCTTTCCTTAACAAATTCACTCGGACCAGGAATAATCCCCAAGGAGCCGTCACTGCCGTGTTGAAAATTAGTCTGTATTACCAATGATTTCATCTACCTGCCATAAGGTTTAGTGTTTCCCTTATTTCTACCATACGTCGAGTCTCTTATTCCTACTATATTATTTGATTTTATTAACGATAACTGTTGCGTCGGGCAACACTTTACCTACACCAGGCCACACACCGCGGGCAAGATGGCAGCCAGATGTCTTCGAATCCTTACTGCGTACCCTCAATAGTTTCAAGTACCCTCCATAAATCTCAGGAATTTCCTAGTCAAAGTCCTTCAGACCGAATAGATATTCCTTCGCTGCATTGTTTCCTAAAGTTTATTGTCCACCACGGGTTGACACGGGAAAGTTGCCTTTTCTCACGTATGAGGCCTCCCACTAGCGACTTTACCTCAAGGGCGGTTAACATCCTTCCTCACCCACCACCATAGTAAATAACCAATTAACAACGAAGCCTATTTCCCTCACTCTCTTAGCCAAAATCGTCACCAACAAATCCGATGGTCCCGTGCGCTAGACACACCCATCCTTAGCTTTCTTCCGCCACAGCATCATCACCGAACCTCACTGATTTTCCATCCTTCAAACAGTCAACATTCCTTCAACCAGGTTTACACCCGAAGATCAGTCACTCACTTATCTTATACATACGCACCAGCGTAACTATCTTCACAAAGTTGTTGGAATAAACTGTCATTTACAACTAGTTACATCAGTGTAATATTCAATTAACCACCTCTATTATCCTAATCGAAATAGGGGATTGACCATTTCGTGGCGTCGATTATCTAATCGTAACGGGAATTTACGACTCCCGTTGGCGTGTTTCCTCGCGATCTCTCCGCGAGTGGTCGAAACAATAACAATTGAGCGTTGGGACACGCGGGATGTCGGTATGGAGCGTACCCTCGAGTGACCTTCAGTTTGGGGGCGATCAGTTCTCATTTTCTACCTGCTTTTTCAACCAGTTAGGAGCGATGATCGTTGCTGTTACTTCTTCACCGAAGATTGTAATTTACGAATTGACGTTTGTCCCATGTTTTAGGCACACCCATCTCAAGTTTTCATCCTTCCTACATGCATCATCTATACTTCACTTGTTCTCAGCTCTCCGCATAAGATACACAGAAAAACGACACCGTTCCACTTACACTGGACACTCATCCGCACATTCAGTCTTCGAAGGTGTTCTTTATGAAATATACAGTTATATTTAAATTGTAAAACCCTGTGTTAGATTCTATTAAAACTTCCCTATCGTCGCAATCGAAGTAGGGAATCGACTGGTTCGTGATGTCGATATTAATCGAGACGAGAATTTACGACTCTCGTTGACGAGTCACATCGCAGACGCGTCTTCCCGCGAACACAGTCGAACAACACCCATCACTTTGTCTATTTCATAAAATTCTCCACAATGAAAACACATTTCTATGACCTTCCTCTCCAAGGTCATAAGTGCATCACCCTCGTCATTTACACGTTGAGTTAAAATTTCGAAAGTTCTTGTGTTATTATGTAATACATTGATATTAATAAACACTACTCTACAAGATTCATGAATGAACAAGAATAGTTTTCATTACATCTTGTTGGAATACAACGATATTAATCGCATACAGATGAGGTGATTGATCGCACGGATTCTTCCCTTCGTTGCCCAGCGATATCCCCACTAGCGTGCGTTCGTGAGATGTACCGCGGCGGCTAGTGTCACGTAAAGTTGGTACTTGGGTTGGAGTAAGAAGGCTGAGTCGTAACCCAACTACTAATTTTCCTTTATAAAACTTTATTATAAATGTTAACACTTACAAAATAACACCGAACCGGAGAAAAGGGGTTGTATGAATACAGCAACTAGAAGAAGAACAAGAACTGCCCGACCTGGGTGAATTCTCGGTTTATATATGTTTTGGTTTTAGGATGTCGAGGAGCTAGATGTAGCCGATGATGCGTCGGAGATCAGTGGGTCGAAGCCTTTATCTATGATGTGGACTAAGGTGTGTCATAGCTTCTGTGTAGGCTATGATGATAAGGTGGTGATGTGTCCAAAGGAGTCCAAAGCTCGGGGTCGCTATCTCATGGTTGAGATAAGATTGATGTCACACTAGCGCGTGCATGCTCTTTCGAGAATTCGGCGGAAGGAGCGTAAGGATGTAGATGGAAACATTGGGCACGTCGAGAAGCTACTAGAAGGTTCCGTGGCACATGTGACGCCACACAGACATCTACACAGGTTTTTTTTTAATTTATTTATTTATTTATTTAAATTTTACAATTTGTCCAGTAGGACATTTGGTAAAATATTATAGCTTAGTGGTATAATAATATAACATGTGGGTGGCTATCCCCAGCGGGGTACCATCTTCGTGTTTGTTAGGTTATATCCTTTGTGATCTACACAGGTCACACAGGTAACACAGGTTACTGCACAGAGAGTGGGGTTCAAAACCTTTTCAAGGGCCATGCGTCACTAAGTCAGTCAGTGTGAAAATAACTAGCCAACTACATTCTACATTCCCCAACACTCACTTATATTCACTGTAATAATTGTTTAATAAATATCACATAATATTATTTCAACACAAACATTGTGTCTTCCACAGATTATTAATCTTAATTCCAAGATTAAATTCTAACAGATCTTGTAATTCCTTTTACGATATTTCATACAAAGTTGTCTACCATCGAAAGACAGTTCTCTGACATTTCTTCCCAAGGCCAACGATACATCGGCGCGCTTTCACCATTTCCATGTCCACCGGCCAGAAAAAGTTGGCGCTTTTTAAATCGTCCATTAATTAATCCAACGGGAGATTTCACGGTATAATGAAATCGTAGGTCGAGCAATTAAGAATCACCGTGCCGGATTCGCTCGCACTGCTGGATCAACAGCAGTTCTGTTTCACGTAATTGCATATCGAGCCAGAATCCATCTGACCGTGTCAGCCAGCTCTCTCTCTCTCTCTCTCTCTCTTTTTCTCTCCTGTTTGTCCAGCACCGGCGTCCATCGGAAGCAACTCGCTTAAAGGGAGTTTCGCGAACTTCAGGAATGAGTAATTAAGCGAGACTGGACTAAGTGCACTCGCTAGCAACGAAACTAAACTTCTACCAGTCTCGGGGCTCCGATTCGAAACCGGGACCGAGGCCGATTTCGTTCGATGTCCCCAAGCTTTTGAAAAAGTTTCCTTTTATTAGAGAATCGAGCTAGTCTATTCGTCCACATCCTGCGTTCCCTTCGCTTTTTCTTCCTCTTTGGTTTCTCCGATTCCGCCAACCTTTACCTAGTCGTCCAGCGTCGAGTTCGCTGGTTTTCTCGTTCTTGCTGTTTTTCTTCTAACTCTAGATTGAACCGCGGCTTTGTAACCCGTCCGGTTTGTTCGTTAATGCCCTTCGATCGTTGGTCTATCCGGTGAATTGGCGTACGTTTTTTGTTTGCCTTCGAACAAACGTTCCTCCGTGAGCAGAAACGACCGTACCGATCCTTAACCAGGGCGCACCTTGTAGTTTTGCGCCGGAGAGTTTGTTGTCTGCGAACTTGTTCCGAGTAAACGCGAAACGATTCACCTTGCTTAGACGTGGAAACAGTAACGTAGAAAACACGTAGGTGCAAGAGGATGGAGGAGGCAGAATTAATTGTACGAATTTAGAAGTTTCGCGCTCGGAAAGGAGATGTTTTTCGGTGGTAAGGTTCTGGATCTTTGGGTTTAGAAAACTGAGAGGTGCGAGTTACCTGTTTTACAGAGTTTGAATTTTTTTTACACCCACGATCAATTAACTTGGTACCTCGTTGTTTTGTATGTTCAATTTTAGTATTTTCTGAGCTATAAAGAAGAATTAAAACTTACTTTCGATCGTTACTTTGATAAAAAAAATAGCTAATAAAGCTATAAAGCTATAAATATTGTTTATAAAATTAATTGACGTTCATCAACATCATTTCAACTAATTAACAATAAAAAGGTAAGATTTGTTGAAACCAATTTATTAAAACCGATTTATTGAAAATGAAAAAAAAAATGTTCTTGTATCTAGTGTATAATAAATACACTAGAATATGTATTTAGATATTTAGATATCGAATTTTATTAAACTAGTTGTATGTAATACAACTTTTATATACAACTCTACAGTATAATATAGAATTTATTGAATTTTTTTCTAACGTAGACTATATTTCGTATTATGTATAATGTTTTATAAAATTTCTTGCTGACTCACTGCAATATTATTTTGGCATTAACTTTTAATAAATTAATCATATTTTCCTCTTGCGAACTTTAAATTAATTTATAAATTTAATTAAAAAAATCTTTCTGATAAATACATCAACGAAATGCTAATAGACAGTAAGTGTTACTATATTCGAAGATAATTTTCTTGTATTTTTTTGAAAATCTGATTGTGTCGCGTTCGAAGCAAGGCTACCGTATAATTACGCTTTTTTATTCCGCATCGACCAAACGTCTACGCGCCATTCTTTAAATTGTTTTCCGTGTAATTTGTCCCAAAGTAGGAGACACTTCCTTTCAGGAACAGCAATCAGGAACGGAGAAACGGAAGTTTGCTAGTGACAGGACGAGCAAAGATTCCGCCTGTCATCGACTATTCGAATATCGCGAAGAAATGAAGCAAGCGGGCAGAAATCCTGGCTCGTACAATGGCAATATCGGCCTTTGTGGTTTCACGAAGCTCGCTCGTAATTTACGGACGGTACTCTGCTGCGAATTAAACGTCCTGCTGTGCGCGCGAAAATACGAAAACCGACTGCTTTTGGCTTTGCCTCCTTTGCTGCCTTAATTTTATGGGAAAAAATTGTAAGACGCAAAATTATGAAAATGTAATTCAACTACTAGAAATTATTTTCATAATATCTTATGGAATATTATTTCGAAAGCTCCGAAATCTCATAATAACACAAACCGTATCTCTTTATAATTTCTTGGTTTATTAATTTTATCAAGTTAACTTGAAATTTTAAAAATCCGTAAGTACTTGTAATTATTTTGATTTTACGAATATAATTATCACTAAATTGCAATTATATCAATTAATCCTTACATAACGGAATTCTTTTTCACTCTGCGAGAAAAATTATTCTATTTATTTTTGGCATTTATATCCTCTCTTATATCGTTTTTGTTTTCGGAGGGGACGATTTACGTAGGATTTACGGAGGATAAGAATATTAATTAATATAAATAAACATATAAAAAGTACAAAAATCCAACTGTATCTACTTAAACTCCCTCTGTTCACCGGAAAATAAAAGCAACAGAAAAGTATGTACATGGATTCACATTTACGATGAAGGCATTTCCTCTGAAAAAAACTAGCTGTCATGTAAACGTAAACCCGATAAAATAGCACGAAACGCAAGCTAAGCCTAGCGCGAGCTCGGGCACCGCTAGAAATCCGACATTAATAATAGAGACGTTATATTGAACGATCAAGATGAAGAATTATGGGACACGTTGGTTGCACCCTGGCAGGCGAGGCAAGCGGTCAGGAAAAATTCGAGAAACAAAGGGACCACGTGAGAAAGCCTGTTCACCAGGATGATATGTGATCGACCGTTTCGATTTCTTTCTTTACGCGAACGCTTTGGGCAACGGTCCCATTATCCGCTGGTTAAGCAGCGCGATCGTAAATCATGCATCACCGAGATCAAATAATACCGCAAAATAACGTTTCTATTCGAACTGTCTGCGGCCACAGCCATTCATTTCTCTTCTGCGTTACGCGATATTGTGGCCGACCTATGGAATGCGAATACATCCATCGAAACCTTAACGATTCGCGCTATCGGTTTTGCAAGTTCGAGTTCGTTGTGCAGCAATTTTTTGAAGCACAGATTTTTCACTGGTTCGACGACTATCTTAATCCATTCGACCGTTTTAGACATTCAATAAGTGATACTTTCTAATAAATTCTGTGTTTCAATTGTATGTATGAGTATTATTCGTAATGGGTGGATCCAGTAAGTGGAATTTTAGATAGTAGAGGGGAGAAAATAGATCGTATTGTATATAAAATTTACACACATTAAAAGTTTTTCCAGAATTTACTAGCTAAACTAATAGTTATAATAAGTTATTGCTACATATTAGAAATGTCATTGAGATTCCACGATATATTTTTTCATATTTTTTTCGTCTCAAAAACAAACAACGTATTAATGTTTGGAATTTAAGAAAATGATCCTGTAGTTAGTCTCGTTTCTCTTTTACCTAGAATTCGATCTTATAGACTATAAATTTTCACAAGTATAAAGTTTATGAAATACGTGGTTGCAAAATAAATATGAAATTCCGACTGGAAATAACCAGAATAGCATTCTCATGATATTAATTAGATATGAAATACGTGAACAATTTCGTTCCTTTTACAACAGTGGAGAGTTCGTTGTTAACATACATTAAATAGATTGCGAATTAAATAGATCGCAAAAGTTGGTCACGCTTGCTATAAAATGGAAACATGCTTCTCAGGATCAGCGCAGAACACCGTAGTAGTATACATAACAGTTCTACGGTATTTAAATTTCACTTTTAAACTCAAAGGGGATCTTAAGCTCTGCGTTTCATTAATTTTTCTTCTACTATTGTTCCTTTACTTTCAGCATATTCGACCTTTTCTTATTACCATCATTATTATCGTTCCTTTTCATTCTTGTATTATTTCCTTTCAGGATTCTCAACGCCATTCATTTCATTAACAATCAGCCATAAGAATTCTATCTTCAGGTCAGTATTAAGAAGCATTATAATTTTCTTCTCCAATATTAAACGTTAAAATTATATTTACAAAATCGATCTATTCTTTTATCATGCTTTAGTCTCACTGCTATTAAGGGAATTATAGATCAAATACAATATGTATAAAGTGTGATAAAGACATTTTTAAATCGTAGAAAATGATAAAATTAGAAACGATTTCGAGTCATCATTGTGCTGCTTTCGAATTTGTCTAAGAAATACGGAATTTTGAATTTTACGATTTTTCCAAATTGTAATTTTAATTATATTTTTTTATGTACGTGTATGTTTTGTATATATACAAACACATTTTAGTTCCGAATATAGAAATTATAATTTAGAGTATATAAATATTTATTCGGAATATAGAAATATGTTTAATATATATATGTATAATATATGTCAAATATAATATAGTGACTCTTTCGCTATAATACAACATTACAAGTAGAAAGATCGAAGGAAAATTGTTTCCTAACCCCATTAAGAAAAACAATTTTAATATTTTCAAATATGTTGTAACTCCATCTAACAATCACATTCGAAATTTTATTTTCTCATATAATCTCGTATCTGATATCGCACTTGTGAATATCCTGTAGAATCAAATGAAAAATAGAATTTTTTTACAGCAAACGAAACGTTCCATCGAAAAACATATTTATTTTTCTTTAAACTTGTTTAACTAAGGTTAACATCAACAAAAAATAGGGTTTTATTACGGATCACTCTACACGCATAAGGTTTCATAATTTTTTAAATTTTCAGGTTTTTTTGAAAATCTCAAGGAACAATCACTGAATGTTTTTCTTAAATTCTATTTCTTTTACAGAATCATTAAAATTATTTTCTAAATTCTTTAATTTCAAAATATGTTGAAGAAAATTAATAAATTATAAATATTTATCTCTTCAACTAACTTAAATCTATGGCCTTTGTAAATAAAATTTATAGCTCTTACGGGACACATAATTTTGTAATACTGTTACCATATGTGATGAAAAGACACGGTAGAAAAAATAAGGGTAAAACCATGTGCAGTCGATAAAAAATAGACAGCGCAGTAGATACCAGTGAAATAATGTTTCCATAGCGTGAAAAATTTTTTTTCCATCGATATCTCGATGACCTCGGTGGAAAAGCCAATGGGAGAAATACAGCTACAGGTAACATGGACCACCGTGTATTTATGACGTCGGTACCGGAAACCGTCGCGGTCCTCTGGAGAACGCTTTCCGTCGAGTGTTATTTCGTACTCGCGGAAACCAATGAAACAATGACGTTTCGATGAATTTAATGTGACCGTTGTATCCCATGGAACGAAATGGTCAACTAGGTCTCAAAAATTGTCGGTGAATCGAATATTTGTTAGATACTTAAAGTCTGTGAAAAGTAATGAAAATACCAGAAAAATGTAACGAAGTTACTTAACGCTTTTAAAGAGCAATAAAAATATTGGAAAAATTGTAATAAAGGAAGAAAATACGGAGAAAAATTATTCTGACGGTTCTAATCTTCAAAAGCTATCCTGGACGAAATTTTATTCGAAAAACGAATTTTGATTCAATATTATCGTCCTGTAATACCATCTCAATGTTATTGTTTGTAATCACTGTAAATAGCAATTTTTCTACTCATTCGGTATTGATCAATAGTAAAACATTTAATCCCATTTGTTTAATTTCATTAATCTTTTAATTTCAAGATATGTGCTGCGGCGATCTTTCATTAACTTTAACTTTCAGAGATGAAATTAATAATTGTAATTGAAATTGGGTTTTGTATAATTTTGTAATGTAATTTAGTAATTAATTTAATTGTAATTGTGATTAAAGTGTTATACAGGTGGAATGTGCTATATTTATTTAATTAAGAACGTTTGTATTGTATCGTAACAAGACTTACATACGTTATACTGTATATACATATAGGAAATTGTGTAATTACCAGGTTAATTTGGTTTGAAACTGTAAACCGCATGATTGTTGTAGACGATTGTTCACAGAAAGGACGAATACACCTTCCTCGCCGCTGTCTTAAAATATCAGCGAAAAATTATGGAATTATGGAAATCGTTTTAAAATTTAACTTTAATCTTGCTCTTTCAGGGTCGAACTTCTCTTTGACTTATAAGAAGAATATTTTCTATCCATTGTTAATAATAGAAATATTTTCTGGTAGACAGTTGTAAAATTTTGATTTAAATTTAAGTCCCAAGCAGCGCGACCGCGCAGTTAAAATTTTGTGTTGAGAAATCCCAATACATTTGAACGTATTTTTTATTTCATTGTTATCTTCCGAATAATTTTTATTGAACAGAACTTAAAATATTTATAAACTAACAGTACGCATATATAATTATATAGATCTATTTCATAAAGTAACAAATATTACTCAGACGGTTAATATCTCAAATCTGGATAGCTTAACATTAGTCCAATCTTAAAAACTATTTCGTAGAAACGAATTTTACTAATTCGTGGAAATTCTTTGAAAAAGACCACATACATGCCACGCCTAACAGTTTTAGAAGCAAACCATAATGGTATATAAGAATGCATACACTGCAAGCGTGTGCCACAACTGTGTCTCTTAATTCCATGGAATTAAGATCGCAATGCCTAACAGGAGTATCGCGTGACACGAAAGTCGCATAAATTCGAATTGAAACGACAATGGTAATTCTCCGACCACTCGTACGTGAAATAGGATTTAAATCGCGATATCCCCGCATTAAATTATCCTGTAAACGGTAATTTTCGAATTTTCCATCGGATCGATGGATCGAGCCTTATAATTCCTCGATATCGATATTTCCATATTCATAGTCACGTTGTTAAAGTTTGTACGTTTGTGTGTGATTCAAGTATCGTGGATAAATCGAGAAATTGCCTCACGAATGTCCTCTTGTTGCGAAAACAACGTTACAGGTGAAATTACCTTTTGCACGAGATAAAAATATCACCGACTCGGCGTTGGTAATTTCCGAACGGAATTTAAACTTGGTTTGAAATTTTTGTAATTAAACTCTCAAACTTTACTAGTCGGAGATTCTTCGGGATATCATTTTTTCGTGCTGCGAGAATAAATAAGATTGTATGTTTCCGACTCCATTTTTTGATAATTTAGAAACATACATTGGAACAATTTTGGAAATATTTTGACAAATAAGATAATCCATCATAGGCTTGTCTTTTACGAAATTTCGAAAATATATACAAATATATTTAGCTAGCTAGATATAAATTTTTGTCATGGACTATCTTTTGTCACCGATTTATTTAGAAAGAAAGTTTTCTGTAGGAAAACGTCCCCTGCAATTTCAATTTATCTTTTACGTGTTTTCCATCGACAATACATGCGAAACTTACATCTACATACAATGACCAAATGCAGAAATCTCGTCATAAATCGGTATATTCACAATCAACAATCGTACGACTATCTAGGAACACTCACCTCGAACACGGATCACTATCCTGCACGTACTGGTATAATTCGATACGGGTGACCATGCCGTGAAAGTGACGATCGTCGTACCTGCCGGTAAATCCGCCTCCAATTGCTTTGCCCACGACGGCGACGCGTCCACGTATCTGCAAAACAACCAAGTCAACCATTGACCCAACTAACATAGAATTCAGACTCGTCATGCACGCAGCGAGAGATTTATAGAGATCATGATCTTTATGTCTGTCAGACGAATCAAGGACCAATCGACGGTCGATTACCAAATGAATATATGTATATATAACAACTAAACCTTAAATAACAGTGTAACATGTAGCATCTTTGTATTTGGTTGTGGGATTAAGTATATGTTTCTGTTACTTTTTTGAATATTTAACAGACATTAATAACATTAGTCATAATGCAGACTGATACTAGTAAAGTTAAACTAAGCTAATATTATTTATAATATTATTATGATTTATCAGCTATTTTCAGAAGACTTATATCTTGGAATTCATCAGGTTATACTTTTTCCTAATAATTTCATATTACATAGCTATAAAAATCATGAAATCAGGAAAAATGCACTTGTCATAAATTCTCAGTGTGATCTTCATTTAGCACCTAATGAAAAAAATTAATAAATTGTAGACATTCATTTTGCCAGTTAATTTAATCTTATGTGATCGGATATCTACTTTTACTCATCAAAGCACTTTTACATACGACTTGTATATCATACTGAGTCATACATTGATCCAATTAACATAGGCAGATTTGTAGAGATCATGATCTGTCTGTCAGGCGGGACAGATATCGATCGACAGCCCATTAACATAAAAATACAAATACGAATCCGCGTTGCCTTTACGATCCCCATGGCGATTGACGGGACCGCGTCGCGGATGATTTCTCTATCGGACCGCGTAAAAGCATGCACGACCGACTCGACGCTCGGCTGAATAAATAGAAACGCGAGCACAAATACCGGGGCAAAGACGTGTATACGGCCTTGGAGGAAGCCCCTAAGCTCGTTTGGAATTCCCATTGTGCACCGTGGAAGGCTTGCAAGCAGACTCGCTTGCGACACAAGATAAACCAGTCTATTGTGGTGACATATTGCAGCGAAGAGATTCGCGAAAAGAAATTAATTTCACCTCGTCACGTGAAACTTTACGAATGCCGGAGATACTTTAACCGTCATGTTTAATATAAAAATTAATCTGGACCGAAGAAGTCCAGGCATAAAGGAATTATGAAGTGGAAATGATGTTGGTGTCAATTTTGAAACGTTTGGATTAGGAATTGATTTATGTGTGATTAGTCAAATGTACAGTTGCTTTCAATTGCCTAACCCTGTCCAACTGAGAAATGTTCAAATTCGATTTTTTTTCAGAAACGAAGCTTCTAACTGGATTTTGTTATTCCTAACTCTGTTATTATTTTTAACTCTGATTACACTTGTACCATGAATTGCGAATTACCATGTATATATAACGAGTATAACAGAGTACTTCATTATAGAAAAATTGATACAAGAAATATGAGATTGTAACGATTACTTTTAAAAGTTTTAATTGTTCGATATTGCATATTTCCAGACGGATTTTATGGTGTTATTAAAAATTGAAAATTTTATGATGATTTCATAGTCATAAGGCACAGTGTATTTTTTTTAGATTTACACAAAAGGAATTGTCAGTTCCTGTGTTAAAATGAACTAGAAACATCGTATTTTCCACAGCCTAATACCATAACTATCGACATACATTAGAATTAAAGCCAATTTCTTACCTTATCGTAAATTCACCATCACATTCAACTTACGTTACCTACGGAAATAGCGTTAGATATAATAACATGGACAAAGTGTCTTGATAAATACCTCCACCAGTTCATGTTGGACTTAGGTTGAGGAAACGAGACGCGTATCGTGTTCTGCCTTGCGGGTAGCTCGACGTCCATGTCTCGGGGACACCTGACGAACGGTCGTGGCATGTCTGAAGCAACAAAGCCTGTTATTAAACATGCGGTGTTCTATGAAACATCTGGAATTATAGTTAATAACTATTGGAACTGGAAAGGATGTGATGCAACCGTATACTATTCATTGTTTCGAAATGCCTACGAATATTATTTTTTATTAAGCCTCAACAAAGCTCGTCATAAAGAGCTATGTGGTTTCACATTAGCTGTTACATGAAGTTATTACATTAAAATTAGACTGCAATTTATACAAATTGATATTCTTATGCACACTATTAGAAAACTGAAATCTAAACAAGTTTTATGTATTAAGTATTATAACGAGTCCTCTATTTCGGATATTTTATATAGTTTTGTATTTTATACAGGGTGGTTGGTAACTGGTGGTACAAGCGGAAAGGGGGCGATTTTACGCGAAAAAATAAGTCGAAAATATAGAATAAAATTTCTTTTTTTTTTTTTTAATTTTTCCATCGAGACATCGATCTACAGTGAGATTCGTTATAACGAGATGTGATAACGTGCACGCGTACCGAGCGAAAATTTAAAGTCGATTTTCTCGAAAACAAAGCCTCAATCGAAAAATATTTATTCTATATCTTCTATTCTATATATTCTATATTTTCTATTATTCTATATTTTATTATCTTATCAGCTGTAAAACACGTGTTCGTTGTAGCAACACTGAAGACCAGAGTTTTCTTATACCAGAGTATAAGGACAACTTGATGAACATAATGAGTCAACAACTAGTAAATACTCGGCGGGTTCGCTAGCTACGCTCGTAAAGGGCGTATGCGGTAGTAAGATGGTCGCGAGTTCGAGACCACTCCTGGACAAGCCAAGGTGGAAAACCAAATATCATCTTAGAACGTATATACAACGGGCAAGTGGGCCCCCCCCTTGCCTATAATGTTGTATTGCTTTCTATGAGTGTTTGGGAAGTACCCCCGGAGATACGGTCACTCATACACCTAGGCCCGCCCGTGGGGTTTTAGCCGATAAAAATCCGCCGGCACCTTTGTCCCGTCCCGTGCGATGAGATAAGGTGTCGGTGAAGATTTCCCCACGTAAAAAAAGAGGTTTTTTTTCTTTTTTTTTTTTAATTTTTCCATCAAGACAACGATCTACAGTGAGATCCGTTATAACGTACCGCCGGCGTACCGAGCGAAAATTCAAAATCGATTTTCTCGAAAACAAAGCCTCAAACGAAAAATTTTTATTCTATATTTTCGACTTCTTTTTTCGCGTAGAATCACCCCCTTTCCGCTTGTACCACCAGTTACCAACCACCCTGTATATACTTGTGCATTTTTATCTGCATTTTTGTATCTTAAAACTTCCCATAAGAGTATAAAAATTGGGAACTGCAATGTCAATTATGAAAAGCTTAGATTTGGAAATTACATTTTTTAAGAAAACGATATACATGAAAACACGTTTAAATATTTAATTAAACCAGATATATCGTGTTCGCGTTCAGTACAATCGGTACAACCTGTGCTTTCCTAAATTCTTTTATTAAATCAATGGATTGATGAATTAGATAATTTCAGTGGAAAGAAAACAAAGAACATTGCTATATGACTTATATCCTCTTTTTCAAAGTTGCGACTATATTTTGCTTTAAAATTGTCACGCGAAATCGTCTCACGACTCGTGAGAAGTCGAATTATCGATTGGGTTTCTCGCCAAATTACTCGTGGAACTCAATTATCGCGAAGACGCGGTAAACTGTCCTCTTCGAGATCGACCAGTTACTTTACTCGTCTAATTGTTTGGCGGCGTTCCACCTATATCCCGTAATTATTTGCCACCGTAAAAAGCGTTTCTAATTGCAGGCACCCCCTTTTCTATGCATACAGAATGCGCGCGCTAGGTTGAATGTCTGGTTCGAAGTAAATAGCGTGGAAGGCAAACGTTTTCACGAGCTGACTCTCCCGTCAAACGACTGAAACGTCTCGTTTGAGTCGATAATATATATTGCTATTGATTAACAGCTATTTCCTAGGTTTGCTTTTCTCATAATGAAATTGACATTTGGTATTCATTGCAAATTGATATCTTTCTCAACTAACACGAGGGTGCGGATTTTTATCGAAAGAATTATTGGATTGTTCGGAGAATTCGTAGTACATATTTTTATCATGAATTCGCACATTTACCTGATTTTCTTTTTTATCAACGCACATATTTTTCTACAGGCAGAGCATAATGCACTAATATTAGGGTCAGTTTTACCATAGATATATTTGTATTATATAAAAGAAAATAAAATCATTCATTGTTCAATTAACCGATAAGTTGCTAATTTAATTAATTCTGCTAATTTAAATAAATTTTAACAATTAATAATTAATTAATTAATTAAAAATAAATAATTAAACAATTTTAAGAATTCTGCTTTCAAAGTTCGTATCTTCGGTATCGAACCATCAACCTGTGTACTAATGGTACCAAGAAAGCTGATAAATATGGATTAACATAAGACCATAAGTCTGATTTATAACGACTCGAAATTTGTCAGAAAGACCAGACCAATTATGAACACATAAAGCTCAACTTCTGAATTAATTGTCGCTATTGACCTGCAGAGAACCATTATCAACACACTTCACTGGAGGATCATCGTAATCAGAGTCTGTGACCTGACAACCCCTCGATATTAAATTCTAGGAGCAGAAATCTTCCTCGTTGGATCTCTACCACTTCCGAAGTCTTTCGTATTAGCATCCACGACGCAAATTTTATCGTCGCTGGATGTTCTCGGCGTTTCCCTCTCAAGTAGTTGAAGTAGTGTCTCTAATGGCTATCACAACTTAGAAGTGACTCTCGACCCATCCGACGCTAAGACGCCAAATAGAATAGTGCCGAATTTATGATTTGCATGCCGTACGCGGATATATCCTATCATAGTATCTCTAGAACGTTTCTCGTAAGTTTTTGCAAGAGGAAACCGGTCCACGTGATATATGCAACGTGATTCTAAAATTGTATATCCGGAGAGAAAGTGATTCCTTACATAGAAGTAAGTTAAAACTATACGATGATAGTTTTTATACATATGATATGAAAATTGAGTTTGAAAATTTATTAGGTATATTTATTAGATATATTACATGAATAAATTTTTGAAGACTGGACAGAAATTGTTGTTATTTAAACGGATGCATATCTAAAGAATAATTAATTAAATGAAATTTTCGAATTATTCTGTGTAACACGGCTACAATTTTCAGTTTGTTTAATACCGCTAAAGTTTCTAGACTTTCCACTAAAAACTGAGGAAGTTTTTACATTTTGAATAAAGGTAAGGCAGGATATTTATATATAGAAGGAATATTACTAGAACTTCCGTGAAAACACACAAATGTTTTAAGTACTCTAGTACGATTTTATTAGAAGATCAGTAAAACTCAAATTTCAGAATTAATTGAAGAATATATGGAATTAAAAATCTCAAGATTTTCTGAATTGATTAATGACAAATTAGTGACTTCAGTGATGGAAAGGTCGAGGTCTTTGATCATTGAGATCAATCCTTGCAGATTCTGCGGATTCTACCATTTTAAAACCAGAAACGTCGAGATCTTGACACTTTTAATTATTCACCCGAAAAAAATTTTACATCCTTGAAATCAAAAATAAAAAAGCCTTCGATCCAATTCAATACGAATAGACACTACTACAAATACTATTGGAAAATCAATATCACGGTTTCTAGTCTGTAGATTGATTCAAGATCAGTTTTGCAATCTCCAATAGAAATTTTTAGATTGCTAGCTCCTGAACAGATTCAAGACGCATTCTATAAACGAAATGTCGAGATCTTTGAATTCTGAACTGATTTGTAGTAGATTCTACTGCTTCAAGTGAGGAATGTGATGGTTTCTAGACTTTCAACTAGCCTGAAGAAGATTCTGTAACCCTAATGTCAGAAAGCTAAGGGTTCCGATCCGAATCAAGGTAAATCCTATCATTTCGGAGATGGAACTGTCATAGTTCCCAAACTTTGAACTACTAGTCTAACGCAAGTTCTGCGACTTTTGTGTAATCTCTGGTGAATTGTACGCCCTCGGGTACGTAGATTCCGAAATTCTATGACTCTTGTATCTGAGATGTTTACTATGGATTTTGAATCATGGATTAGGGTAGTGAAGTTATTGGTCTCGTGTCTCATGGGTTTTCTGTAGAGATACAATGTTAGAATCGACAAAGTGGAACTTTTAATTTTACCCTTATACAATGATAGATTACAAATTCTACAATGCTATATACTACAAATGTTTGGACGATCTCTGTTGTATTTTCAAAGTAATAATACGATAATGTGATTTTACCGTTAAATTTCTATACGGATAAATTAACTATTTATAAGTCAACTACTTATAATAACATTGTGGAACTATTCCGTTAGTTAAACAAGATTTCATATTCAAATCGCTTGATTTCTGAATTATAAATCAGATTAAAAAGGTTATATATAGGATCAATAAAGGATCAATAAAGCAACTGTCCAGGATCAATTCCAGGATCAATAAAGCAACTGTCATTGTTATGTAATTTTTTAACAGATATTCTATATTTTAATAGCAGGCAATAAATTCGTCTTCATCAAACAAGGTAAAAAGAAGAAGACTCTCATCAGCACGCTCCAATAAAGCACGACAACCAACACGTGGAAATCTCATCGCTGTCGCGCGAAACAAAGCGGCATGGAAATCACTGAAGAGAAGAATAGACATTCAGAATAGATAGGGAGAAGAGAAAGCGAAACGATGGAAACAACACAAGGGAGTGTAGGAAATGAAATGTAAAAAACTGAAATGCGTCTCTGCAAGCTCGTTAAGCTACGGCGTTAACGTATAGCGTCGTTAGCAACCGGCCTTTACGCCAGAACTTCCTATTATTAAAAGCTGTTTAGACCGGCCGCGTGACTAATTAAATGCGCCGGCAGGATTTGCGTTGGTAAATAATTGCTGCTGACGGTGATCTTTCTTCCCGATCGTTTGCAAAGGCCACCTGCGAGCCGACTACTGGATTCCCCAACTTTCCGCGACCGTTTTGCCATTCGTTTTGGAAAATGAGACGTAAGCCGACCCTCTCGGATCTCGCGGTTGTAATTTCGTTCCCTCAACAGGCGAGCTAACAGATTACTCGAAACGTCACGTTTCGCGGTTCCTCAGAAGGATCATTTTAATTTATGGTGACGTTACCTTAAACTTTCGAAAAAATGTGTCAACATTTTCTATTTTTCTGTTACATAATACCCATTTTTTTAAACACATACAGGATTCCTTATATTACATATTTTTTATGAAAATGCGATAGAGACGCATTATCAATCAGAAGTTTAGAATTATTAAATGTTTCGGAAAATCTACGAGTTTCAATTATTTGAATTTATAACAGAGCATTTCCTTAGATTTTTTGCAACATTTTTTAATTTTATATATCTCTTGATAGAGTATATAACTTTAAACAAATGTGGTAAACACATTTAAATATTCCATATAAATACAGTCTGTACATTCTTTGGAATATTTAATATGTAATTTCAATCGTTAGATCGATAACGTGTGTTTACCACATTTGTTTAAAGTTATACATATACTCTATCAAGAGATATATAAAAGAAAAAAATGTTGCAAAAAATCTAAGGAAATGCTCTGTCATAAATTCAAATAATTGTAACTCGTAGATTTTCCGAAACATTTAATAATTCTAAACTTCATACTGCACATTCAGTATTAGTATAGCTACTACTATACAGTAGTAGTAGAAAATATTTGCAGATCATTGTATTTGTTGTAACATTTACATAGTAATTAATTAGGTTCACGTATATTACACTTTTTTACCATTTAATAATACTTTCGTATGATTATAAAAATTTGATAATATGAAAATTAAATGTGCAAACACTTTTTGTAGCCACCGTAAATATTCATAGTAAATAATATCAACACTCCAACGTGTAAGTATGGTTTCTGAACCTTTCTTTATCAACAATTTTATCGTTCCACATTTCTCCACTCAGAATGTCTACAAATAAAATCTCTCTAACATCAATCTACATTATTTCAAATTTAACATTTATGCTTCAACCTAAAACGTCCATCATTTTGATCTCAAATCACTAGATATCTCTAGTGCACAGTGCACATTCTCCGTCATAATAAAAGTTTCAAATGCAACGCCAAATTTAACGTAACTTAATTTGACGTTCAAGAAGCACACTGAATTTTAAAGAACATCGACCAGATATCGTCTCATCGTCTGCTATACTAATTTTCTTAATTACATTTTCTTCGTTAATTTCATCGTTGAAAACAAATTAGGGAAAGATACAAATCTTTTATTGAATCTGTTTATTGCAGTGGACATTTTCGTTAAAATAATTTGGATGATTGACTTCATGCAATTTTTGTTAATTGGTAACGGAATTCTTACACATAACTAACATTGTACGTAATTAAAATCGAAATATATTTTACGTAATCCATACTGATTTTACAAAATTTACTACTCTTTTTATAAAGATTTCACAAAATAGATTTCTGAAGTTTTTAAATCGTTTATTTAAAAAAAATATGGTTTCACTGGGATTTGATGCTTCCGCGTGTAACAGAGAAATATTATTAAATCGAATCACTGCGAATTATTATTTTTTTACAAAGCGAATGTAATCTTTTCAGGAAAATAACATCGTTTTACTACTGTGGGCTGCTCTAGACATTAGATTAAAACTCTATCAAACGTGTGATGGTCTCGATGAAAATATATCACGGAACGTACGAAATAACAAAACGTTATTTAAAGATGTCTTGTTACAAATCTGGTCGGAAACAGATAACAATAACATCAACAAATTAATATCAAGGAAGAACGCGAGAAAGGATCGAAGAAGTAACTCGAAATCGTGGGTGGATCAAACTTTCTTTTGAAAGCACGTAATTACAAGCAAATTACTTAGCTTGACTCGAATAAACCTACCTTACGCTAGTTTTAATCAAACATTAAAATACAAATAAGGAATGTGTAAGGAAAAGCATTTAAATTTGAAGACTGACTTACAGTTGCAACGGATTACCATGGGCTGAAAGGTCAAAGAAAGAGCTCACCTGAATGATAACGGGAATCGGTCACGATCGATTCTTGAATACAAGTCGGCTCTTTCCCGTTCCATCGATCTCCGGCCATGCAGTACCTCGTGTGCGGTCCTTCTAGCCTGAAACCTCTTCCACATCGTATATGACATCTGGCTCCAACAGGATAATCCACTGCCCCGGAAGAATGACCTGGGCATCTGATCTAGAATAAGAGGGACGTCAAAAATACAATATGTCTGCAGGAGCAGAAATTTTAAGAATATTGTTCCGAGCCGGCTAGAGAATTCGTACACGTAAGAGGATTGGGTATTAAAGTGGCTGTGACATTGAAATGAGGGTATTGGCGATCAGAGATTTGATTCTTTTTTTATTATGTTTAGGCTTCCTTTTGGTGGTTAGTAGGATGACAGATATAGAGATTCTAAAGCGATACGATATATTGACTTTAATGTACTAGGTTGTGTAGTAAATTCGTTCGCTTTGCAATGTCGCATTTGGAGAAATATTTACAATATTTTTTGGTTAGATAGTAAAATGGAGATAAAATTTATATATACGATGTACATATAATTTCGGTTTTAAATATTTTAGAGCAAAGTTGATCGAAGCTAAAAATTGGACTAAATTTAGATAAATATTTTGACTAGAATTTGTTAGTAAATATCCTAATGTTTTAAATATGGGAACGTATTTTACCTAGGAGAAAAACACCCTCTCCGAAACAACAGAATGTTCCTTTATTTCAGTGACACTTTGCAATTTTTCCGGTGGATTTTTTGAAAAAAAAAACCTTTAAAAGCGGAATAGCTTGGGTAACTTATTTCTTTTTTGTTTTTTACCACTACCCGCATATCAATACTTTAACCCCCCCCCCCCCCAAAAAAAAACACGTATTAAAATTCTTTTAGTGAAAAAAGTGCATCGTGTATAATCTTTACAAAATAATTCCGTACTGTCTTTTTCTTTCTCGTGCGGGTTTCAGTGCATAAAATTGACGAAAATGTATGCAGATGAAATTAACATATTTCAAATATATTTAAGCAGTTACGTATATTTCAGAGAACGAATTGTCACGCACTTCGGCGTGCAAAGGCGGTTCCATGGCATGACATCTCAATTCCGCTGAAACGCAAGTTCTCTCGTCGGAAGCCAACACCAGGTCGCCGCTGCACGTACAGTAGTAACTTCCGGCTGTGTTAATACATTCGCCGCTGCAGCCCCCGTTACGGTTCAAGCACTCGTTTATATCTTGGCACTGGCTTCTATTTCTGGAAACAAAAGCCAGAAATTCGTCTACGAAAATCTCGATGATGCGAACTACGTCGAACGTTTCGATAAAGTGTCATTGAATTTATATACACGGGAGCCTAAATAATTTCTGTTTTATATAGAAGCAATTTTCAGAAGAAAAATTAGGTAGAGAACTGAATTTCGTAAAATATATTTCGTTTGCAATAAAATTTAATATTGGTGGTTAAAAACAAGAATAATTTCAATTATTTCTGACATGTTAATTATGCGTAACGATTGTTTGGAATATTTTTGTTTTATAGTCAGCTATAAGGGAATAAATTTAATTAGTTTTCTCACCTCTGACTGGATATATAGCCAGGACGACAAGCACATACATAGGAGCCGACTGTATTAATGCAATCTTGTTCACATCTGCCGTTGTTCCACTCACATTCATTTATATCTAATTAGAAACAAGAAGGTATTATAGTCAACATATGCGTGTCTCTGATTTTTCATAGTTTTCAAACGATCGTATTTGTGCGTTGATTAACTTTGATTATAAAGTGCGAGGTAAGTGAATTTAAATATTTTCCTTTCAATAGTTCCGAATTTTTAAACAACAATTACGGAAGAGGCGTTTATACGATTCAAATAATCATGCAAAGTAACCACGACTTATCATTGTCTGGTCCTTTCCTCTGAATTTTTCTTTATAAAAAAAAAAGGGAGAAATATTTTAAATCAAGCCGCAAT
The DNA here is from genome assembly GCF_011952205.1 of Bombus bifarius. NCBI lineage: Eukaryota > Metazoa > Arthropoda > Insecta > Hymenoptera > Apidae > Bombus > Bombus bifarius. Next base: position 984,446 of record NW_022885576.1, read on the forward strand.
ATTTCATTGAAAATTTGCTTAGTTTCCCAAACACACGAGCGTTCAATTATTCCGAAAATCGGCGCTGGGTTACTCTTTGTCTTCCTAATCAAACTTCAGCATCATTCGAAATTCTCTCCGACATTCCCCGAATTTCTAGAGCGCAACAGCCTTTTAGCTATTGCAAGAGCCAAAGTATTCCTGTTTGGCCGTTAACAAGCGATTAATCGTCGCGACTCCTTTCCATCTGACCAAAATTACATAGGTGAAGCATGCACCACGTCTGACGACGACAGTTTCGCTTCTGAAACACCGCCATAGTCGACCATACTTGCCTATGCAATCATCTACGCGTGGCCTAAATCCCTGCGAGCAACTGCATCGATATGAGCCAACCGTGTTGATGCAGTTCTCTTTGCAAGGCGCGTTCTCGACGCACTCGTCGACATCTGTACAGGCCAATCTTGCGCTTAATAGAAATGTAGCGAATATTTCGATCAAGCAAATATTTTCCACGTACCTACACAATCGTCGCCGTCCAATCGATAGCCTGCCTCGCAGTTGCAACGATAGCTGCCATAAGTGTTGATACACTCCTTTCCTTTGCAGGGCATTGTTGTACATTCGTCGATGTCTGAAAATGATTGGTGTTAGAAAAAAATTATTATTATTCGTGAAGATTCAGATTTTTGCGAATATAATTTAAAAAATGGAAGCTAGGTAGAAAATTGTTCTATCTGCTAAACCTTGTAAGTATTCCGCTTTGGATATTTTATTTACTTTTGTATCATATCTGTGTCATATTGTGTATATTCTATGCATTTTTACATCTTCAAATTTCTTATAAATGCACAAAAGTCCATAGTCTAAATATTATTGATTATTGTGACGTTTTAACAAATGAGGTTTAAAAACTTTGTAATATTTCTTTTCATTTATTGATTTATACGATTCTCGAGTTTGAATTATAAAAATGACGGTGTATTAGCCATTTCGTTACTGGAGAGAAAACTAACCGACATAAATCGGGAAGATAATAACCACATTCGTGTTTTTTGTTCACTTTTACGATTAATAATTACAATTGGATAAATAAAGTCTAATTAATTCTACTTACGAAGTATTTTTATTTACTTCAATTGCGCACATAGTTTGCAAAATCATATGCAAACTTTCCGTTTATAAACATGAAATTTTAATTTTAATATTATATGTATAGCTATTGCTATTCTGTCCAATTTATTATAATTATGAATAAATCTGCAAATTGAGACCACGAGAAACAAGAAACCAAACTTTCATGAAAACTGTGGTACCGAATGAAACCGAATTCTAAGAAAAGTGAAATGCCGAGGTAAAGTATTATGTTTCCGGTTTTTCAACAATAATACTACCTGCGCAAAAAAAGCGACTGTAAATACATATTGTACGCGTTTAATTTTCCTTGACCTGAATTTTTAATTTTCTACCTCATGCAATGCTTGGTTATATTCGATCGAAGAAGAAAGGTCTGGTCTTAAGAAATATACATAATACAGAATATAATGATAGCATCATCAATTAAAAAATTTAAATCTTGAAAAGCTAAATAGTTCAACATATCTGTCCTAATCCTAAATATTGTACATACGCATTTCTATACTTAAAATGAACTAAGAGGCTAAATAATTAAATGGAACAGGGCTCGAGTTACCAAGCAAAACTAAAGAGATATGTTCATAAACAGAAACAATACTCACCAACACACGTAGAATTCTGCATCTTGAATCCATCCTTACATGTGCATTCGAACGATCCAATGGTATTCACGCACAACTGATCACACCCATGCCGACCAGCGCATTCATCGATGTCTCTGCACCTCGAACGATCGGTCTCGTCATACTGGAAACCTTCCTTGCACGTGCATATAACCGTGCCATTCTTAGCGTTGCAAATCTGCTCGCAGCCACCATTGTTATTGCCACAAGGATCTATGTGGTGGCATGATTTATTCTTCAACTCGTGACCAACTGGACAATCGCATCGATAAGAACCAAGTTCGTTGATACATTTATGAGAACAACCACCATTATTATTTTCACACTCGTTTGTATCAGAACAGGATCTTGAATCATCTTTCAAGAAAAAGCCATTTGGACACTCGCAACGATAGCTGCCTTCCACGTTTATACAATTATCAGAACATCCTCCATTTTCCATCTCACATTCGTTAATGTCCAAACAAGTCTTGGAATCCGTGTGTAAATGGAAACCACTCAAACATTGACAGGAAAAATTTCCTTCTAAATTGACACAGATATCCGAGCAGCCACCATTTTCTGTCAAACACTCGTCCACATCTCTGCACCTCTTTCCAGTTTCGTCTAAACGCAACCCAATGGGACAACTACATCTAACACCCCCGATAATGTTATAACACGCGTGAGAACAACCTCCGTTGTTCAGCTTGCACTCGTCGATATCTACGCAGCTTCTGGAGTCATTTGCCAGAATGTGACCATCGGGACAAGCGCATTTCCATGAACCTAACGTGTTAATGCATTCGTGGAAACAGTCAGCTACGTCAGTTTCACATTCGTCTACATCTACACAGGTCTTTTCATCTTGAGAAAGTTCGTAGCCTGTTGGACAGGAACAAAAATGACCACCTATAGTGTTGGTACATTGGTGGGAGCAGCCGCCATTTTTTTCGAGACATTCATCGATATCTAGGCAAGTGGATTTGTCAGAGTGCAGATAGTGTCCTTCGTAACAGGTGCACACGTAGCTTCCTAAAAGATTCAAACAGTCGTGGCTACAATTGTGCTGGCTGTTCAGGCATTCATTCACGTCGATACAATTTTTCTTGTCCTCTGGTAACAAAATATATCCTGAAGGACATTCACAGTAATAGCCTCCTTCGGTGTTCACGCATATATGAGAGCAACCTAGTTCTACGTCATTCTCAAACTCTTCACATTCGTCAATATCTTCACAAGTTCTTTGATCTTGTTTCAATCTGAAGCCCAGAGGACAGGAACAGTGAATCTTTTCGTTACCTTCTTCGTGGTGACAATGATGGGAACAGTTTCCATTGTTCTGTTTACAACCATCGATTAACCTACATGTTTTATTATCGTTCTCCAGGGTATATCCTGATGGACACGTGCAACGAAACGATCCTACCAAGTTTAGACAGGTATGAGAGCATCCTGCATTCGAGTCCTCGCATTCGTCCACGTCATCGCAAAAAGCGGGTTCGATAGGATTCACTTTGAATCCTCCGTTGCAGGAACATTCGAATCCTCCGTCCGTATTCGAGCACTTGTGCGTGCAGTTGTCGAATAATTCTAAACATTCGTCGATATCGATGCAAGTGGCGTTATCTTCTTCCGATAGTTTGAATCCGGATGGACACTCGCAGCTGGTAGATCCGTTGGAATAGGCGCAGATGTCGGAGCAACCGCCGTTGTTGACGAAACATTTATTCGTGTAAATGCAAAGAAGTTTATCGTCCGAGAGGATCATGTCAACCGGACAGTGGCAAGACGTTTCTCCATCCTCGTAATGGCAATCGTGGGAGCAGCCACCGTTTTCCACCAAACATCTGTTTTGTTCCACGCAAATGGTTCCATTTTCTGACAAGATCATCTCGGATGGACAGGAGCAGAATATCTGTCCATTCTCGTTGTTGCAAAAATGTGAACATCCACCGTTATCTACGTAACATTTGTTCTCTTCCGTACAAGTGGCATTATCATCCTCCAGGAGCATTCCAGGCGGACAAAAACAGGACACAGTCCCATTTTCGTAATGGCACAAATGAGAGCAACCACCGTTATCGATCAAGCATTCGTCGATCTCGACGCATGTTTTCCCATCGTCTTCGAGCAACTTGTAATTATCAGGACAAGCACACTCGACGCCACCCTCGATGTTTGCGCAGAGATGAGAGCAGCCGCCGTTGTCCTCGATGCACTCGTTCACGTCCTCGCAGGTCCTTCGATCGACGGTCAGTCGATAGCCGTTCGGGCAGCCACACTCGAAGCTGCCGGCTGTGTTGACGCAGGAATGAGAGCAACCGTTGTTTACCTCGTTGTTCGCCTCCTCGCACTCGTTTTTGTCCAGGCAGGTTCTGTTGTCCTTGGACAAAATATAACCGGTCGGGCAGTGGCACTGAAAACCGTCCGGGCTGGTGACACACTCGTGGGAGCAGCCGTGTTGGCCGGCGCAAAAATCAATTTCCTCACATGTCCAACCGTCCGAGCTTAATTTCCAACCGGTGGGACACTCGCATTTGTAACCACTGTGGACGTTCACGCATGTGTGGCTGCAATTGTGTGCACGTTCGCACGGGCCCTCACTCGAGCAGGTCTTATTGTCCTGCCCGAGGAGCAAATCCTCTGGGCACAAGCAAACGTAGCCACCGTCCAAATTCTCGCATCGATGGGAACATTCATGGAGATCCTCCTTGCATTCGTTCACGTCCAAACAGATCTTGCGGTCATCCGTTAACTCGTACCCCTCCGGACATGTACAGTCGAAGCTGCCTTCGGTGTTTACGCAATCGTGAGAACATTCTCCGTTATTTTCAAGACATTCGTCGATGTCTTGGCAGGTTGTTCTATCTGCTTGTAATCGAAGACCAGCAGGACATTCGCAGTAGTAAGATCCTTTGGTATTCACGCAACCGTGACTACAAGAGTGAAGTCCCTCGTCGCACTCGTCTACATCGCCGCAAGTACTCTCGTCTTCCTGCAGCTCGAATCCTTCGGGACAACCGCAACGATTCTCTTCGCCGTTTTCCTCGTACGTGTGCGAGCAATTCCGATTGGTGGATGTTCGACAGCTTCTTAAATCCTGATCGAGCTTCCATCCTGGTGGACAAGCGCAGTCGAATCCACCGATGGTGTTTATGCATTCGTGGGAGCAGTTGTGTTGTAAAGTTAGACACTCGTCGATGTCTTCACAAGTTATATTGTCTTTGCTTATTCTGTATCCAAAAAGACAGTCGCATCTGTAGGACGAACCATCCGGTATGCAAAGATGAGAGCAGGATAAGCGAGAACAAGGATCGCTGTAAATACACGTAATGCTGTCATTGGATAACATCAATTCTGGAGGACAGGAACAACGATAGGAGCCATGTTCGTTGATACAGATATGCGAACACTCGTGATTCTGTTCCAAACACTCGTCGATATCCTGACACTGTCCTTTCTCATTCTCACGCAATCCTCGGGGACAAGATGGATCCTCGCATGTCAAACCGTCTTGTAGAAGCACCAGGCCTTCAGGGCAGACACATTTGTAACTTCCCACTGCATTTACGCAGTCGTGAGAACAATCGTGTTCATCTTCGAGACATTCGTCGATATCATTACACGTCTTCCCGTCATCTTGCATAATGAACCCCTCAGGGCAACTACACTTGAATGTATCTTGATGTTTTTCACAGATATGAGAACAATTAGCCAACCTACACACGTCAGTTGCAATACACAATCTTTTATCATCTGCTACCATCATTCCAAGAGGACATCTACATTCGTATGATCCTTGTACATTGGTACACTCGTGGGAACATTGATGAGTGCCTTCTAAGCACTCGTTCACATCTTGACAAGTTTTAGTATCGTTGCTCAATAGGAAACCGAAAGGACAACTGCATTTAAATCCTCCTTCTTCATTGACACACTCGTGGGAACATCCATGTTCCTCATTAACACACTCGTTTATATCTTCGCAATTGAAATTATCTTCAGAAAGTTTGTATCCCTTACGACACGAGCAACTGTAGCTGCCAAAGGAATTTACACAAACTTGGTCACACCTGTGTTCATCGTTTAAACATTCATTCACATCTGAACAGGTCTTCTTATCATCGTTCAACGTGAATCCAAGTTGACAGCTGCAAGTATAACTGCCATGAATGTTTATACATTCATGTTCGCAACTATGCATGCTTCTAGTGCACTCGTCTATGTCGGTGCAATTAAATTTATCGTGTTCCAGTGTTTCGAGGCCTTCCGGACAGATACACTCGAAATTACCCTCTAAATTCACGCAGAAGTGGGAACACAAGTCCAGAGTACACTCGTCGATGTCTGTGCAGCTCACTCCATCTTCATGAATCTGATATCCATCAGAACAGACGCAAATTGGTCCATCTTCTGATTCCTGGCACTCGTGAGAGCAGGGTGTTGTGAGACTTTCACAAGTTTTTGCACGAACGCAGGTAAGATTGTCTTCTTTCAGGGTGAATCCTGTAGGACAGATGCATTCAAAGGAACCTATGGTATTGTTACAAGTATGGGAGCATGGAGCGGATGTTCCTTCGCACTCGTTGATGTCGATGCAGGACACACCGTCTTCATGGAGCTCGAAACCCAAGTGGCAAGTACAGTAATAACCACCAGGCTCATTTATGCACTCCTCTTGGCAACCGTGAGGCTCGCCTCCGTCACCCTCCACGCACTCGTCAATGTCTGAAACAGCATTGATTTTAAAAAATCACTTTGGTAAATTTAATTTACCATATAAACATCATTGCTAATTCATCATCACATCAAACATTGCTAATTCGTGTCACATAAAAATAGAATATATACGAACCAATGCATTCGCCGTTGTCATTCTTTCGAAAACCATCCTCACATTTTCCGAATTCTGGAATTTCCGTGATACTCTCTTCCTCGTCATAATCATCGTCGTCATCTTCCGTGTCGTAATCCTCATCCTGAAGAATCTTTGTCATCTTTTGCGGCTTGCTGACGCATTTAAACGAACCGATAGTGTTCTCACAATCAGTATTATTCTCACAAACCTTGGATGCGTTTTCACATTCATTCACATCTAGTAATAAGATAAATTGTATCATGTAATTATGACAGACAACCAAGATCAAACTTAAACTGTATTTATGTTAAATTAACTTTTTTAAATATTATGGTTACTCGTTTTCAACATACGCCCTATATTAAATTATATATTGATATAAAATTATCAGCTCTTCTACATATTTAAATGGTACAAAATTTATTATGGTCGAATTCAATTAATTAGTATACCAATGCAATGATAAATGGTGCACAAATACTTTTTATAGCTACTGTATAGTACAAATCTAGCTGCTTCCAACATTACTTTTAGTATATAAATAAAATTCCACTGTGTGTGCGCGTGTATTCCACTAATACGCAATAATTTTTTAAATAATTTTTCAATAACGTAATACCTTCTAACAGAATTTTCTATCGAACATTTCAGATATTCTTAAAATTTAAAGGAAAGATGGTTTACCTTGACAAGTCTTCCAATCGCTGGTCAGATAAAAGCCATCTGGACAGAGGCAAAAGGCGCTTCCGGGTGTGTTCAAACAAACATGAGAACATCCACCGTTGTTCGTCGAACATTCGTCGATATCCTCGCAGGTGTGATTATCCGGAGCCAATTTGTGACCAGGAATATCGGCGCAGCTACACTCGTAGCTCCCTTCGAGATTGATGCAAGTACCTTGGCATGGGCCATGCCCGTTATTCACCAGGCACTCGTTAACGTCTGAACGAGAACAACCAAGCAATCTTGTGAATTGCTTTCGAAATTTAACGAACAAAGCTCGCGACTATCTACTTTCGTTGTTCATTTAGCTCTTCAGACAGCATCGAGCAGCGATTCTCGCAAAGCATCGTAACTGACTTAATCCAAACCTAATTCAATTTGAAGCAATGATCGTTCGTTTCACATTTTGGGAACGAAGAAAGTAAGAAGTTTTGGATCTGAAGTTTCGATAAACCGAGTACGATAGAGATATGCAAAGAGATATCGTTTGTTCAAACAATGGTTTAAAGGAATGTGTTCAATTGATTTGATATAAGTATTACTTTATGTCTTATGTAGTATCATTACTCTAATGAAAGTAGTTTCATTTAATTTATTTACTAATAAATTAAATTAATAGATAGAATTTAATTGAAAAATTTCATCGAAAGTTTAACATTAGTTTAATAAAGGTAGTTTAATTCATTTGGAAAATTTGTGAAAGAGTCTGTGAATAATTTATAAAGCAGTAGCAGCAGGAAGAATTATTTTTCTGTGTTTCGCTTATAACAATTTATGAAGAGAATTCTTTTCAGTTAAATATTTATATGCTTGAATGGACAGCAAAAGAATTAACAAGAGAGTAATAAGAAAAGTGACGAAAGGGAAAGAAGATAGAGAATTTAGAAGCATCAAAAGCAGAAATGTAATTGAAAGCGTATATAAGGAAATTATAAACAGAATAAGAGTTATTTTTAAATACATCTGAACTTATTTATTAATCTCACTAATCAAATCGATTAGTGCTGTTTATATTTAAAATTATTTTCTAGTATAAACAAATTTCTGATAAAGAAGACGGAATCGTGCGGCACAACAACCTTGCACAGCTATAATAGATTCTTGATTGTTTGAGCACCAGTTAATAGTGCTTTCAATTATCCGAGCATCGATTCCATTCAATTCCAATCGAACTATCTCGTAAAGTCAACAAACGCCCAGCGGATTTTACAGGATATGCCACATTCCAGTAATTCGATGCTTCGACAACGTAAACTTTTTAAAGAACACGATATTTTTCGGTAGCTTCCTATTAATACAACGAAGAAAATATGAAAAAGTATTTCACATCTAAGTTTCAATGGTAACTTTACGCTCGAAAGCGTAATTTTGTAGTTAAAGACTGTTAAAATTGCCCCAAAAATTCATCCAATTATGCTTATTATATTTACTTTAATTACTGCGTGACGAAAAACACTATATATAATCAATTTATCGAAGGACGGTTACAGTTCTCCCAAATATTTAATCAATTTTGTTTATAACAATTACAAGACATCAATAGGAATAATACAAACAAAAGAATACTCTCTTTGAGTTTAATTTTTAATTATTCCATAGGAAATTAAAAATTGTACCATGATCAATGTACTGATGAACCATTAACACTCCTCCACAATGTAATCTAATTCTGTTGATGATAACTATAATTGTGCGAATTGTATTAAAAGAAATAAAAGAAATATTCCATTACGCCTAACTTCTAATTACTCGCCAACTAAGAACACGATAACCAGTTTAATCAAGAACCGTCAAAACTTCCCTAAAAATTCATCCAATTTCGTTGATTTAATCCACGTCGACAAAGTTGAACGCGAAATAGTATGCCCGTCTCGAAATTTCGTTTCAAAAGTGCTTTCGTTGAAATGGCTCGTATCAAATTTAAATTTCCCCCTGTACATTCAACTGCTCCACGTTTTTTTTTCACTCGTTCTCGAGGGTTAATCAGTTTGAATTAGCGGGACAGACGGTAAAACTCGTCCAAATGTACGAACCGCAACACGTAATTCGATAAACGGAAGGGTTGTTTGTAATTCTTCGGTTTGCTGTTGAATCGCGGAAAGCCAAAGCTTCGCTTCCTTCACCTTAGCTAGTTACCCAGGAAAAGCTGAATTTACTGGGTATCTTGGGGGCGGAGTGAGGTTAAATTAATTCGTTATGTGAGTTGAACGTCCGCCATACAAATTCTTTGCACGAATCTGCGAGTTTTTGCCTCGTTAAACGACGCGTCCAGCTAATAGACGAATAAAATGCAGCGGATTTTTCATTTCATTTTATTTGTATTGTTTCCTCTTCTGCTCTTTTTTTTTTTACCTTTTACCGGTATTCGAGGTTGGCGAGTCCAATGAAATTGTTGATATTATTAATTCTAATTATTAGCGCGGTTGTCTGTACAGATTCATATTTTTATTGACAAAGAAATGGAACTTCAATAATAGTATGTTTTATCTTATATACAATGCACGAAGATAATATAATTATAAGTTTCGCTGTATAAAAAAAAAACGACTAGGGAGTGTAAAAGAGTAAATTGATCTTATAACTCACCCAGACATGATTTACCATCAATTCCCAGTTGGTAACCAGAACGGCACTCACAATGGAAGGAGCCAGGATTGTTGTGACAAATTTGCGCGCAACCAGCTGTACCTTCGGCACATTCATCTATGTCTGTGAAGAGTCAACGAGAAAACTGCTATCAAAACAATTATTTACAATGTTAAATCGAATCGCAGCAGTATATTCGCGTCTTTGACTGAATTCATATTTCAATACTTTTGTACTTTTTATTGCAAAAATATACTATTTCAAAATTTTTTATCATTCCACTTTTTTATTCCTGTTATCGACCTTTCGAAATACATATCCAAAATTTTTATCGTTTTTCTAAGTTTATAAAAATCACATAAAACATTGCTTTACGTTAGATCGTAAAGAAGAATTACGAAAAGATTAATTAAATATTCTAACTGTAACTAAAAGAATTAAAATTAAACGATATTGAAAGTAGCTTGCATTTACTTCATAGTATTAAATTACCTAAATACTATAAATAAATGCCATTTTATTAAGAATCAGTATAACATCGTTCGTCAATTTTTCGACGACACGATATCGCGCGTGACCACGCGAATGTGAATTTATAGACAGGAGATTATCGTGACGACACGAATTCCGGCACGTAGAGACTGGAGGCGAGCGCGGTTGCACTTGAAACACGATTCGATTCGAGCTTGTGTTCGCGAGCTCGTTTTCACGGAGATACCGACGTCGATTAGCATACAATGGGATTATATAGGCACCTCCGCCGTGTTCAGGCCACGCGTCGTCTGCGAATCGCACACAGTCGCCTGTTAAGTTGACTAATCGACGCGAAAGTGCTCAGTGATTTATTCATCGGCTTCTGACCAAACGGAACGAAACGATTGATGGATGTCGGATTGTTCTCTGATGATGATCGGGATGATTGGTTGTAGCTGCGGTCTGTTTGGAATTTCAGATGTTTGCCTAAAATTTTGTGTTCTCGAGATAGGTATCGGTTTCAGAATCTTCGCTTCTTGGTTTCTTTTTTATCTCAAATTACTCAGAATCTGAGGAATTATTAGAAAATATCCAAAATTCAACAGGGAATTATTTGTATCGAAAAGTACCCTTCATTTTATATCTCTTTAAAGACATTAAAAATTGCAGACGCTTCCGTGTTTCTAACAGCAACCCTTCTTTCCACCATATACGTTCTAAGGAATTTATTGGAATTTAGTAGAATTTATTTAAGGAAAACGAGATCTCACGATTTACGAGTTTCTCATTCAATATCGTATCTGCTTTTTTCACGCCTTGAACTACACGATCCTCTAACCTTAGATTCTACTCCCTTTCGAATTTCGAGCAAGTTGCGCGGAAGAAACATGGGGGATGGCAACGCCGAGCGTAGGTTTTAGGGATAGAAAATTGCAAGTCACGGTTTCTACCTTTTGCGCCCACGTGACAACTGCGCTATGTCTCAATCTCAGGTCCTACCGGCTTTACAAATCCAAGGATTTGCCGGTACGAGATATTAGATGCTATGAATAATTGAAAGAAAGAATTTCTTCTGATATTACCAATACTGCGTAGAATATCCGTATTGTATCATTTCATAAGTTAAATAACAATTTCTGGCAGTTAGTTAAATTAATTTCTGAACCAGGTGGATAGCAAAGTTTCATAGTAAATGGTAATTCGTGATTTGAAATGATATAATTGTGATAATAATAATTCATAAAAATAGCATTCTTAATTGGGTCGAAATTATTTACAATTAATCAAATTAATTTCCGAAACGAATTAATCTATTCATCATATATACAGGGTGGTTGGTAACTGGTGATTCTGGGCGAAAAAAGAAGTCGAAAATATAGAATAAAAATTTTTCGTTTGAGGCTTTGTTTTCGAGAAAATCGACTTTGAATTTTCACTCGGTACGCGTGCACTTTATCACGTCTGGTTATAACGGATCTCACTGTACATCATTGTCTCGAAATTAAAAAAAAATTTTATTCTATATTTCCGACTTCTTTTTTCACGTAGAATCACCCCCTGTCTGCTTGTACCACCAGTTACCAACCACCCTGTATATGTGGGATAGTGTGACATCAGGGAAGGACGTGGCGTGAGGAGTAATTGTTTATTAGCGTTGTACGTTTAGGAAAAAAGCGAGCATGGAAAACATTGTAACGAGAGTTGAGAGAGTAAGAGTTGAATTTATCGTTGTCGTGTGAAGATCGTTGTGTCGTAGAAGTAGTGAGTAACGAATACGTGAAACGGGGTATTATATTCGATTTCGTGCGAGTGCAAACGATATTGTATAAATCATACTTTTACCTACAAACTAATAATATAATATTCCTACATATATATGTAACGGCACATGAGTCAATGAAAGATTCGAATCGAGAGAGACTCATATTGTTGTGCCTTGGAATGCCAACGTTGTTTTGGTTTGCTAGGTTCAAAGGTAAATGAACTCCGGATAAAACATTATCGTCGTTATTTGTAATCGTCAACCGGAATTATGTTTGAACTTTTTACAATACCACCGGTCGATACAAATAGACGAACGTGCTCTCTAGGACGATCATTATAGCGAGTCATACAGTCAAATAGCGAGCGTGGAATTGAACAGTAGCATTGACCGAGCAGCAATTACGTCCGGCATACTTGTACTTAAACTTGTGCTTGTACTTAAAGTGATTTTAATGTACACTGACTATTACAATTTTATCACTCGTCTCTTTAGTAAACCAACACGTATAATAAACCACCTTATATATATATATTTATTTACTTATTTATTTATTTATTTTGACCGATTAAGGTGAAACTATTTCGTTAATTCTAAAACAAATTGTCTAACTCATGAATGCATCTTATGGTAGTATTTGTTGCCAACAATGAATACATCAAACTGTGTAACACTATAAACAATATCTTTCTTCCAACCTTTTTCATTCGCATGTATATCATCGTGAAACAATAGTTGCAATTATAACGTTTAAAATGAAACATAAATCACCTATGCAGGAAGATCCTTTGACACGAAATCCGTCGAAACACGAGCACTTCACGCCCGTTTGAGTGTCTTCGCACACATGCTCGCACCCACCACGATCCTGATTGCAACGTTTCACGTTATTCAGTGTCGCTTCTGGAACAAAAGCCAATGAATTTTTCCCTACGTGGACTCTTATCCGACCAACTTTCCCTCGTCGAGAAGCGACTTTAAATTGATCGAGCGCGATATTTTTATGGATTCTTTGTGTCTGGTATATGGTGTTATCTACGGTGACGAAGTTTGAAATTTATAAAACGTGTAGTGTAGGAAAATATTCCACGCCCCCTCCCGTTATGTTCGCGTTAATTCTGTAAAAATTCTTTTTCCACAATAGAATTTCTTTGGAAATTCTGAAAAATGAGAATCAACCAGTGATAAACTTTTGTAATATGGAAAATACCTTTGTATTGATTTTATATAAAACGTATAAGAAATTATTTTCTCCCTTTTGTCATGTTTATTCTGTAAAAACCCTCTTTCTTTTTCTCCTCTTTTCCAAGACAATAGAATTTCTTTGGAAATTCTGCAAAAAGAAATTGAACCAGCGATGAACTTTTAAAATTAAAATTCTTTTGGGTCTTTTCGGTCCAGATATGCAAAATGATCGGGATCGTGTCAGTGAATGGGATGAGATAACGTTATTTTAAGGGCCGGTTATCAATGTCTTCTAATTTAGTTAATTTTAATTATTCCTGTATAACAAAAATCACGAGTATTGTTGAAGCATAACAAAAATAGATAAGAAAACGCTAAAACAAAAATGCCTCACGATTTTTTTTTTTTTTGGAAAACCCCAACGCGATGCTTTGGTGTTTTCTAAAACATTTATTTTAGCTAAAAACTAAAATACCCTCTTAATGTATAAAATTACGTGAAAGCTTTCATTGGAAGTTATTTCATTTTCGTTTTAATTCCCACCAAAATCGAAGGAAAAAGAAAAGAAGGTTCCATCGTGAGTCAAGTTGAAGCTTGGACATAGAAATTACTTTGAAACTTCACTTTTCTATATTTTTCTGTCCAAAGACGTTTTAAAAGGTAGTATTATCTTGAATGTCTCGGACAAATATTTTTCCATGTATCGATTTTGTTTTCACGGCATCTTACCTTCCTCTTTTACGCAACGCGGAAGTACGCCTAACCAAGTGCCATCGCTGCAGAAAAGTCGATCAGCCGTGGAGTCCTCGAAAACGTATCCCTTGGTGCACTCGTAAACTGCTACGAGGTATCGATTGTACGGTGGCAGTATATTCTTCCTCCTGAAAAAAAGTACCCAGAGAAACATGTTTGGTGGTCGCAGCCCGCACTCGAAATTGCGATAAATCCTTATCGAACGAGACGCTACGTTAATAAGATATCAGTTAATCTTCATAAGTCAATATAACGTTCGTTACGTTACACAGCATGTTCAGAACTATTTTATCTTTTGCACGATGAAAATAGGAAAAATTGTGATATTATGTTCCAGTTCATGTCATGCCTAAAGTTATGTCTATATTAATGAAATAAAAATGGATATATAGAGAAAAGATCGAAATTTAGTTGACCGAGAGATTGAAAGTTCAATAAACTAACAACTAGATTTTATCATATTTACATTTCTCAATTATATTATTGAGAAAATTGAAATACAATTCGTTAAATTAATCAAAAAGCTCTGCAAAGAATATCGCGAGAGAAGAATCTTTTGTAATGAAAAGATTTACTCTACAGATTTAATCAAATTACCAAGATTTGCTCTTACATCTACGAGACAAAATTCTGTAGGACTGGAGAGTAACATTAGAACTCTCTGTATGTCACTTAATCAGATACGGGAGCTCTCCATCGAGCCGATTCGAAACGCAGGATGTATAGAAATCCTCAAGAGATGATTTCAACTCATAGGGATATGATGTTGATAAGCGAGATCTGTTCAAAGGAACCCATCGATCGTGAGAGCTTAAATGATTAGAATCTGCGCACAGTATTATATCTATTACCTAAATGACTGAATCGATATAATGATCAATATTTTTGTTTGCTTGATGAAAATTGAGAAGTATTACTTCTCAGAAATACCATAAATCACCGGCGACCTGCGTAGCAAGGGACGCGTTAACAAATGTATCGCTTTTCTCTAATTTCACATTCGACCTAGTTCCTGACGTTACAGCAAGTTCCGAAGTTTCAATAATTCTCCAATATCAATTCGAATTTAGGTAACAGCCTCTATCTCGATCCTTCAAACTCGTAATGACTGATACATCATGGTCAAATTGAAAAAATATTTATATGGAATTTTTTGCTTACTGTCTATTAAAAATTCATCCAGTATTAACCTTCTTAAACTCTGATATTAGCTTTTCTTCGATTCCCGATCCCTCTAATTGTCGAACAATAAATAATAAAGAACCTCCAACATTGATCCTTCGGGAAAAACCTGGCAGCGCTCAGGCAAACCGCTAAATATAATACATCTAATGCTATTTTCGCATGTTAAATGTCATTATGCATAATATAATTACTACTACCATTCTTTTGCATCGGATATCAGAAACGCAAGACGTCTTGAAAATAAAGAGATAATTATCTTTTAAGTGTTCGTTCTGAATTCCTCGTCACTTTATCGCACTAATAAACAGTTGTCGAAATCCTATTCAGTCTCCATATTTTTTACAATGTAATATCGCAAATAGTAATTATGTGAAACACAGCCGCACCAAATAAATCAAAACGATGAAAAGAATTCCTTCAATTACCTCAAAAATCAACTCTATGATCACGTTCAAACAATCAAGAAGAACATACAAAAGAGTAATGTGCAACTTGCGAGATATACCATGAAACATCAAACCGCAAATCAAGTTAGAAAATAGTTGAGAAACAGGTACAAACGTAATAAACATTCGCCTCCTTTATCCCTCTGTTTCCCGATAGAGCTAGAAAGAAAATGAGATACAAACCTGGCGTACTTGGCAGGATTCGCGTTTTCAAGCAGAGGAGCTTTAGCAAATCCTTTTCTGCGAGCTTTCATGAAGCAGCTGAGATCCAACCTCGACATTATTGTTTCATTGAGCGCGGCGCGCACCATAGCTGGCGGCGATTCGAGCGCCGACTTCTCGCCGGTTTGTTTCAACCTCTGTTTCCTCTCCTTCGCCTTCCTCCGCTTCTTCAGCTCACCGATCCTTTTGCGCGCCCTCAGCCTGTCCCTCGCCGCCCTTTCCTCCGACGGTGTCGTTGAAATTGGATCGTCACCGAGATACAGATCGTTACGAAAGTGTCGGAATCTGTTGTCTAAACGGAGATCAAAATTGCGATAGAGATCGAGGTAGTGAAAATAGTAATTCTTTGAATAATCCGCGGAAATTTAAATAATGATACGTGTTAAAGGGAATGGCTGTCACTTTTGTGAAGAATATAATAGAAAATGAAAAGACTGAAGGAACGAGGATGATGAACACATTGCAAACGGAATTGTGTATTTTAATGTAGAAACTAATTTAGTACACATTCTGTGTGACATAAATTTTATGTGATTTGTTATCCAGGATGTGTATGTCACTAGTGAGCCATCCAAAATGTAAACTGAAACTTGGAAAATATAATGCTCTTCTCAGCAAACAATAAACAGAGAAAGTTTACTGACTGAAGAATCATTGAAACACAGTGTCTGACCATTATCCTACTTATTCTACTGTGTCAACTAGTTATATTTCTATTCCTTATTAAAGCAAGATTTAAAAACTATAATTTTTTCACACACGAGATAGACCGAGCAATGAAGAAACATTGAATTTTAACGTCTGACCATTTCTCTACTTATTCTACTGTATCAAATGTTTTTAGATATATTTCATCCCTTGTTTAACCAGAATTTTGAAAACATAATCCTTTTTAGGCAAAGATAAACAGAGAAGGTGTACTTCATTGAAAAAGCATTGAGACCTAATGTCTGACCATTACACTAGCTATTCTACTGTTACGCGGTCATTGCAGAACCAATTATCTCCACACAGAGAATCATCTATATAATAAACTTCTACCACTTACCAGACTGTGCACAGGAAACGAGAATTACCTGTTGATATAATGCTTAAAATTAGTTTCTTCAGAAACCTTGAAAATATTAGTAAAGTAATGGGTTTTCAGTTAATGGCAACACAGTTGTGCTTCACCTTTAGCATACAGGCATATTCACTTCTGTTCCTCCTCTATTTCTTTTTTTTTTTTGCATGTTTCCTTTCTTTTCTAACTCCTCTCTCCTTATTTTATCTATACTTTAATTTTATATATTACTTTAATAAGTAATTATTGCATGACAATGAAGATACTGTAGAATATGCAACATTTCAATGAATGGAGAGACATGATTAATTGGATAAGAAGGCTATTACATAATGAAAAACATAGTTTTCTACATATTAAAATATATTATAATATTTGTTTGTTCGACCAATCGCAGGGAGACGTAGTCGCTAGGAGAGACGTCAACGGGAGTCGTAAATTCCCGTTACGATTATAACAATCGACACCACGAATTGATCGATCCCCTGATTTCCGTTGAGATAATAGGGGTGATTGAGTTTGTATAACACTGTGATTCACAGAATTATAAATTATATATTTCCAACACTTAGATTACACTGATGAGCATAGATAGATAGATAATCACTTATCGCACGAAGATAAGATATATATGTACGTTAGAGCAGGGCTCTTATAATTGGATTTAATGTATTAGTGGACGTAGCACTATAAGATATTTAGGAGAGGAAATGTATGCTCGACAATACCGAGACCGACTCTCGCGTTATGCTTAGACTGCCCCGATGGGCATTAGCGGTAGACTTAGTAGTTGACTTTTCCAACGATGTAGAAGAAGAAGTTGAGTGACGATGCTGCGTCGGAAGAAAGCTAAGGATGGGTGTGTCTAGCGCACGGGACCATCGGATTTGTTGGTGACGATTTTAGTTAGGAGAGTAGGGAATAGGCTTCGTTGTTGATTGGTTAAACGAAGGGTCTTAACCGCCCTCGAGAGAAAGTGGTTAGTGGGAGGAAAGTTGCAGCATAAAAACTAACTTTCCCTTGTCAAGCCGTGGTAGACAATAGTCTTTAGAAATTCTTCGGAAACAGACGTTTGTTTGGTTTGAAAGACCTCTACTAGGAAATTCCTGAGATTTATGGAAGATACTTGAGACTAGTGAGGGTACGCAGTGAGTATCCGAAGACATCTGGTTGCTATATTGCCCGCGGTGTGTGACCTGGGCTAGGTAGAGGGTTACGCGACGCAACAATATTGTAACGCATTTTATTATAATCGAAATATGAAATAATATCCGTTATAATAATAATGAAAGAGATATAATGTAAATATAATATTTTATAAATTATTCGTGGACGTGCTATTCATATTCTGCTACTAAATTTAAATTGCAGAGATTTTTTAATATGTTAAATTGCGTTGAATTACATTTCGCGAAAGTGCCATCTCTCAAACCATGTGAATGTCCTTCCATCTGATATTAGTATAAATGTTTCAGAGTGAGAATGGTTTCAACGATGTACATTTTTGCGACTTTTACGCTACTTTTACCGCATTTTACCCTATAAAATAGCTTCTCTTCGTTTCGTCATACTTTCCTTTTTAAACTCGTAACATAAAACGATACAAATTCCATTTTAATATACCGTTCGAGCGATATGATGTTTAGATAGCGGAATATTTGAATAGCGGAATATCTGAATAATAGATGTTAAGTAATGAATGTTCCATTGTGCTCTATTGTTATTAATATTATTATAGTGATATTATTTACCAGTATCTACGTTTCATGTCAAAAAACTAATTTTGTGGAAATATTATACGTGTGTTTGCTGCTGTAGAGGCATCATAGTAGGATCGAACGATCTTAAAGTTCCAAAGAAAGGCACGTTCTCCCTAAATCCATAGAAATAAATCTCTCTTGATAGAAGAATGTAATATCAAACATCACTCGCAAATATATACTGCGGTCTTGTCAGGTCAGTTTTAACAGTTTATTTATTCCTCATTAAACAAACTCTGATTCAAACCGTGGTCATCCATAAATCCTCTACCATTAAGTTGAAAATGGATAACACAGTTTAGTAATTGACGCAGTCGCGTAAGAGAGTTCCCCAAATTTCCATAAATTCAAATTTGAGTTATAACGAACAGACTATGTAACACACAGCTAACCATGCATCAAAATCACATCTCCACCGCCAAAATGATCTAAATACACGGCGGGACATCTATCAACTAAAGGTCTCAGTGAAAACGTAGTATAACTGTATTTATTCTACAGGAAATATTGTACGAATGTTCTCCATATTTAGTCGCGCCATTTGATATTTTAATATATAGAACATTATACAGATTTCTTATCGGTATTTTGTCAAATATTTTTTTATATAAAAATGCCCAGAACATCTTTAAAGAAATGTTGCATAGTAGAATACTCCTTTAAAAAAGAACCTTTAATTTTACCTACAGTTCTTTTAAATTAAAGACCTTAGCACTTGAGTCAGTTTTCCTCTTTCATTAGATATACAGGGTGGTTGGTACAAGCGGAAAGGGGGTGATTCTACGCGAAAAAAAGTCGAAAATATAGAATAAAAATTTTATTCTTTTTTTTAATTTTTCCATCGAGACAACGACCTACAGTGAGATCCGTTATAACGAGACGTGGTAAAGTGCACGCGTACCGGGCGAAAATTCAAAGTCTATTTTCTCGAAAACAAAGCCTCAAACGAACAATTTTTATTCTATATTTTAGACTTCTTTTTTCGCGTAAAATCACCCCCTTTCCGCTTGTACCACCAGTTACCAACCACCCTGTATAACGAACAGTGGTTGAAAACTGCGATGAAAATGAGCGCGTGCTCTATAATACCGCCAAAATTCCAAGAATTGATTCAATCACTCTTAAGTTAATGAGGAATTACTGGAATATATCTAGTAATGACTCTATATGGTTTATCCACAGTCGAGTTATTTTGAAGCGGCAGAATCAAGTTTCTTTCCATCAGAACCTTCTGTTTATTTAGATGGTCCAGGCTTAATCCAAGACGAACGAAACATTCCTGTAATCTATCACACTCTTCGACAAGTTTATGATAAAAATTTGACGTACGGTTTCAAGCCTATCCTTGATAGTAATTATTGCAAGTTTGTAATTCCTGAATCGGACTGATATTCATCGGCAGGACACTAACAGATATTGGCGGATTGAGAGTGTCAGCTGATCTTAGTGGAACTAATGCCATATTCTAGTTATGTCCACTAAAATTCTGCAATCATGATCATTTGCTAAAGAAGTGTATTTTCTTTGTATTTATGGATTAGTTTAGGTTAATAATATAAGGTTTTATACAAATATTTCCATCTATTTTTTCGGTTTTAATTTATTTACGCTTTTTCTTTTTCTTTTGTTATTCAGTTTTTATCCCAACAAATAGTTTTAACACGAGGTGCAGAATAATATTCAAAAACCTTCTCTAGTTAGTAATGGTATCTTGAAAAAATTGAAAGTAGTTTATTTGATGAAGCTCGTTTATCGAGCTGCTGCGAACTATGCACGTATTGTCGCTTTAGTTGAGCGTTTACAACATGATCTTGCGACGACTTGTGTAATCAATTTTCTCTGGGAAAACAAAATAAAGAAAAGAATGACTAAAAGTAGCATCACATCCTATCTTTCACCTTTCAACAGCGAAAGAAGAAGGACACAGCGGAGAAATATATAGAACACGAAACGCGTGCAAATTGAATTCAGATTGAACGCTAATTAAATCGTGGCATGGCGATACCGTGTACTGTTTGTCATGTATGGTATTACGATCGTTAATGTGATAACGAGCGTCATTGCTTAAATTCAACAACACAACGGACGCGCGTGTGCACGCATTACCGCGTTAATATTGTTTATCGCGGCGTAGAGACAAGCAGTAAATACCGACAATGCGTCAATGAACGATGAACGTGCCGTTGCTCGCGTGATTCCTATCCCAAACTTTCGGAGAACTTCAACTTCGACACCCGGAATATCCGGTCGTCACCAGAACTTTCTTCGTAAGTGGCGTGTTTGCTCGTGCGTTTACTGAAATCCGTTTCGATACGACTACTGAGTCCGATACGTCCGATTCATCTTCTTGCTGGATGGCTATATACCATACGTGTCGAGGATCTTACGACTTGAAAGATTTCGAAATGTTGATTTTTAGAAGACGAACGTGGTTTAAGAGAGACTTCCAGTTTGGAGAGAATACTTCATCTAATACGGAAAATAACGAAGTACGGGAATTTTACTATCATGGAACTTTTACGCGTTTGCTGATGTAGCTGAATTATTTTACTTGTGAAATTAAAAGGAAACAAATATGAATAATTACGAAGTAAATAAAATTTAATGAAACGAAAATACCATATAAAGATGATAATTGGAAAAACTAGGAAAATCATTTTTATTCAAAAGAAACTTATTTTGCTCTCTTTTAATTAAAATGTCTTATCTCGCATTTTAGGGTTTCCAGAATATGATACAATATTTGAAGTTCCCAGCGTTTCGTTTCTTTTAAGCGAAGTTATATCATGTTGCGATATTCTAACTTAATATTGTAAAATGAATGAAGAAAAGCGGAAACAGTATTGAATTAATAAACATATTAGGTAATAATGACTATTAGAAAATTATCACAATAGAACTTAACTTATCCGAACTGGTCAAGAGACAAAATATTTCGGGTATTCGAATAATATGAAGTTGGATAATAAAGACTCTGTTACGACCGATCGCGGAGAGACGCGGTTGCGAGGAAAACGCGTCAGCGAGAGGCGTAAATTCTCGCTACGATTCGGTGAATCGACGCCGCGAAGTAGTCGTTCCCCTGTTTCGGTTAAGATAACAGAGGTGGTTGAATGAATATGACACAGTATAGTAAGTTATATTTCACCGTTTATTCCACAACTTATAACGAGGATAGTTACACTGGTGCGTATGTACGAGATGAGTGAGTGACTGATCTGCGGGTGTGTATACCCGCTCGAAGGATGTTGACCGTTCGAAGGATGTGAAATCAGTGCCCTTGGGAGACGATGCTGTCTCGGTGGAAGGCTAAGGATCGGTCCCTCCAGCGCACGGGACCATCGGATTTGTTGGAGCCGATGTTATTTAGGAGAGTGAGGGAATAGGCTTCGTTTTTAATTGGTTAAACGAAGGGTCTTAACTGCCCTCGAGAGAAAGTGATTAATGGGGGGAAAGTTGCCGCGTGCGTGACAAAAAAAACAACTTTCCCTTATCCTGCCGTGGTAGACAATAGTGTTTAGCAACTCCTCGGGACCAGATGTTTGTTTTGTTTAAAGGACCTTTTCTAAGAAATCTGTGATTTATGGACGGTGCTTAAGGCTATTGAGGGTACGCCGTACGGAAGAGCGGACCTCTGGTGTCCGTCTGGCCCGCGGTGTGTGACCTGGGCCAGGCAGAGAGTCGCGCGGCGTAACAGACTCGCTTGCTACTCCCATCAGCTGCTGCTATGAATTTCGATAACAGAGGTTGACATTCGAATAACTGAAGTTGAACCAAAATTTCGAAACAAATTGTGTTAAATAAACGTGTTCGTATAACTGAAAATACGCTGGAGTATAGTTCGAATAATAGAGGCTTAATTACGAGTGCTTATACAACTAACGATAAACAAAAACAGATTCCTATAAACGGAGTTCGGATAAACGAAGTTCTACGGCGCATGAAATAAAAATGGAATCCGAGAAGAAAATTGACATGAATTGGTAACTTTGAAGTAGCTTAGTAAATATTAAAATCAGATAAGTGCACATTAGTTAAAGTTGTGTAGGATAAGAGATAATTGATTCGAAGGAATTTCGGTCGATTGATCCTTCTCCAGCTTGCATTATCCACTTAAAAGTTTTACAACTTTTGCTCATATTTCCAAAGTCAACTCCGGATGAGGTTCCATGACGTTTCATCATAATGAATTATATATCCTATTCTATCTCAGGAACAAAGACAAAGGCAGGACAATGACTTCATGTTTCAATGTTAACTCACTTGAAATGGACGATATTGTTCTGTTAATAACGTGAATATAATGTTAATATATAAATAAATAAATATATGAAATATATGTTAATAATATAAAATATTAGTAACTTTATTACACCGGAAGCTACGTGGTCTGCTCTCTTTTTATTTTTGAAATTTAATTTCTGGTAATTCGGGTAAAAATTATTACAACTGAGATGAGATACAATTGTGTAAAAAGAGAAATACAGTTATTAGAGGAAAGAGGAAGAGAAGAGAAGCTTTTACGATGTTCACGATAAAGATGTAGAATTATTTAGAAGTTCTAATAATATGAAAGTAGGAATAATAAGAAATAATTCCACAAATTAAAATGATGAAATAAATCATTTTTAATACTCTAACTAAATATATTATACAAATTGTAAGTTGTTTAAAATATTAAATACATTTAAATCTCAATTTCAATGAATATCAAGATGAATCAATCATGTTTGAAATTTAATTTATTATCATAACACATAGTTTTCGCTCGATTTTAAACTCGACTGTAAGATAGTAATATCACATGGAATAAATGAATCCATATTCAAACATACAGATACAGTTTAATTAGCGAACAAGCAACAGTTCTATTCTCGGAACGATTTAACGGTCTAATAAACGAATCAACTGCTTCGCCTCGCACTTCTCTAAAATAGGAAAGATCGAGTTCAATCGCTTTCTTTGGAACATCCATTAATAGCATCGACGAAAAAATTCTATCTGATGATTCTCTCGAAGATGATTCGATAGACGCAATAAGGAAACGAGTAAAAAATGCTTTACAATTAGCTACTAATGATCAAACTCTTCATAAAACTGTCAAAGTCTATAACTTCCTGAAAATAATAATACAACCAATAAGAATAAATGAATCGATTACGAAGGATACTATCGTTCGTTCTCCTTTTTTTTATCATGTTAAAATATTAAAGTACATAAAAAATTGAAATTCTTTATTGTTACGAGGTTTTATGGTTTAGTGGTTTTATAGTTACGAGGTGTAGTATGCGATATTTCCCAAATTAAACAGCTAAAAAACAGCTATTTATTAATAGTTTCTGTACTTACAAGTTTATCCCATTCGTAAATCCTGTTCATCAAATCTCTCGATCATTATCAATAATTCAATGTCATACTATGCCAACTTAGTTCAGTCGCGGTAATCGATAGCATTCTTATGCGATGAAAATCGTTGATCGGTTCGTAACCGCATGATTTCGAAAGTTCGTGGCAACCGTAACTTCCTTGTTACCCTAGTTCGGGTTCTGAGAGGCCTTTGTCGTTATCGATTAATGAAAACGTAGCAAAGTAGTATCTCGCAGCGAAGCATTGAAAATTGGCGTTGACTTTTCTAATCGGAATTATCGGAATATTTCATTGTACAAAATCTCTCCAAAATTTATTCGATTCTATTTAACATCAAAAAAAAATAATAATAATAAAGTAGTAGGGAAGTTTCCCATATTAAATGTAGGTTCAACTGGATTTTTTCGTAATTGTTTCTCGAAATAAAAATTTGTAAGCTATTCTACACTTTTAGTGTTTCAAGCTGTAAGGAATGTATTCTTAAATTCTACATTATAGAAAAATATTAGAAATGGGTGATGATCTACTGTATTTAAAATGAAATAACAACATTCTGAATGATTTCAAACATCTTATATCTTTGTTACATTATACATAACAAAGGATCTCGCCACGAAGAGGATCCTGTCATTACTAAATCATTGTCAGATACAGTTGCCATCTAACCGACCACACCCTCGCGAAGATTTATAAAACGACGTGTACTCGTTTGGAAGAGACACGGGACGAGCCGTAAATTCGACCACGCGTCAAACGTACACGTGTTTCGAGCATTGGGACTTGTAAGAAACATCGGAAACAAAGCACATAAACTTCAAACTGACCCGTCTAAAACCTTCATCTATTAATCTTATTCGAAGATATATTTTTTAAATCTTAAAGTAAGGTGCTATGGAAGTTCTGACTCTTATTATTTTAATATATATATATAACTATGTAGACAAAAATGCATGGTTTTTCTAAGTAACATATTTTTCTATGACTATTAATTAATCCCTTTGGGGGCATTTTGAAAAGTTAATTTAAAAAATGATTCGACCTAGATAGGATGAAACACGTTGTAGACGAGAAATACTAGTACATACTTATGAACAGGCATTTCTGTCAAAATCCTATTAGACAACAATCACAACACGTTTATCAAGATCGTGAAACAGTGACCATTTGCAGAGTCGTTTTCAAACACGAGAACAGCTTTGCGCGATGAATTAACTTTGAACGCGAAATAATTACTCTGCACGTCGATAAACAACGAATTAAGCGCAATGCTATTTTCCTCTCTCATTTTAGCTTCAATTTCCCAACGAAATCATTAATTTCAACATCACCAATCAAATCTCTACCGTAAAAATTACTACTCCTCGAATACGTATTAACTGTCATCAGTTGCCAATTTATTCCACTTTTGCTTTCATTTTCAGCAAAAACATTTTTAACGTTGCAAACAAATGTTTAATATAATATTCCAAGAAGTCATATATACCAATAGAAACTTTTCATATTTTACACAAATCTCAGACAGTTTTGACATTAGAAAAATACAATTGTTTCGAAGATGACCGAAAGAACGCAAATTACAAATAAAATTGGTTAAAGATGTGGTTTGGCCAAGTTGCGTGGGACATCCTGTATAAGCCAGAGTTCGCGAGACTGGATCCTAACCACGCACATAATGCAACCGTGCTTCCTGTCCAGGGTTGGGCCTGCAGTGACCAATGCACTTGATTTGCACGCTGGCACGCGCGTGCACACGATTACCCGGAAGGTTTCTCCGCGGTCTTCGCCCGACCTACTTCGAATCAGTAGAATTAGTCGCATAGTAGTGTCGCCTGTCTACCACATATTTACACTCGCATCTTATTAACGCCTCATGCGATGCGTAAAATTTAACAAATCATTCGGGAACTGCTATTTTCTCTTCCTTTTTTTTATATAAACTGATTACATATGTAGCGGCCCATAGCCGTAGAAAAAGTTTCAAGTTGAAACGGGAAATTCAAAACTGGGAGAGACCCATATTATTGTGCCTTTGGATACTAACGTTGTTTTCGGTTACAAGGTCTAGATTGTTATTGCTGTTTCTTGTAATCTTCGGCTAGAGTTACACAAGAAAGTTAACTTTTTCTGGTAATATCCGGTGATATAAACGTATGAACTCTCTATGATATTCTTTTGGTATTGTAGCATTGAGTGAGCGACGATCAAAATCGATCATACATTATCTCTATACTTGTTTCAATATATCTTATTATTGCAAATTCATACACTCGTTTCTTTATCAAACCAGCCTACACAGTAACCACCTTACATATATTATTTCTAATAAATAACTGTCATGTGCTGAAGAAGCAAAAAAATTTTAATCCGTACTTCCTAATTACCAACTTTGTACAATTGATATTTGTCACGTGGATGAAGGCATAAGAAATTCCTATAGTCTGTTTCAAAGGCTAAAGTGACACTTGCCAGGGCTATGGGTCTCGTAAAACAAAACCTCATAGAGTCCTACTCTGGCACCAATCGTATTCTGGAGCACAAAGATAGTTTTCAAAAGAAAGTACACTGAGGTCGCAATAAAAGGGTGAGTTAGGTCACAGTTCCTCAATTTTCCCCAGTAAATAGATTGGAACATGAAGTGGCAAAGATCAGCTGAAAAGATCACTGAAACAATCACGATTCTAGCTCAACATTTTCGTTCTGAATTACCTAGCGATGCTTCAAAGCTATAAATCATAATATACAGGGTGATTGGTAACTGGTAACTGGTAATATACAGGGTGGTGGTAACGATGGAAAAATTTAGAAAAAAAAATTTAAAAAAGTAATTTTTATTCTATATTTTCGGCTTCTTTTTCGCGTAGAATGATCCTCTTTCCGCTTGTACCACCAGTTACCAACCACGCTGTATAAGATCGTAACGGAGAAAGAATTAGGTCATAACTCTTATATTTTTCAAATAGAGTCCATTAAGATTTGCTGTAATGAAAGTCAACAGAAAATGTCGTTGAAGCAATGAAGCTTTTAACGCAAGGACGTGTCGAAAATTATTTAACAATTCATCGAAATTCTATTATATCGTAACATACGAAATTATTTTATGAGATCTTTCGCGTGTTATACCTGATTGAATCCTAAAACAGAGGCGGTTATATGCGTGAAAATTAAAAGATTTAAGTCGTATATGAAAAAGAAAATTCTCAGTTTTAAAATGATAAAAATATCTTGGGAAAAAGCAGAGAGACTTGTTAAAATCTTGATACGATAAAGTCGGAAGAATGAACAATTAAAGATAAGATGAAAATAGTAAAATACGAATGAAGCTCCTGTAGAAAATCTCGAGCAATGTAAATTACAAGATTAAAGCGAAATTTCAGTCAGATTTCAAACGCACGGATCGCTGCACAAATTCCTCCAAGAAACATCGAAGAGAATAGATCAAGTTCTAGAATTGAGGATTTCCAAGTTGTACTCGGTATCAACGTCATCTAAGGATCCTGATCATAATTCGCTATATACGAAAAGTCCCTATATACATACTATCAAACTAATGTTAATACCCATGATTACTAAAAGCATTCATATTTATAAAAATTAATCATACTGATATTTTTTAACCTTATTTAATTACTTTTACAATTTAACAATTTTACTTTAGTAAAAATGACATTTCTAGAATTTAAAGATTCAAAAGTCCTAAACTTCAAAGATGACAAAAATTCACAGAAATTTTACATTTAAAATTAAACAATGCAACGTTTCTAGGATTTAAAAATCGAATTTCAAAAATCCCAAATTTTTAAGACACAAAAATGTATAGATAACTATCCCAAATGTCAGAGTTCAACGATTCTAATCTTAAAAAACTCAAAGATCCAACTACACACCAATTTTAAATCCTCGAAAGAATAAAAAAAAATCTTTAAAAAATTCAAGAGTTATCACGTTCATATAAAAACTCGTTCAAACAACATCCTCGGGACAATTCATTGAAGTACTACGCTGGAATAAAAAGTATATTCGAATAATCTGGAGCGCTGGCCAACATAAAAACAGAGATGACGGTGCGAGATGAGCATCGCGAACGTTATCGTTAGGAGGGAACATGGTCTCCATGTGTTATACGATACATTCAGCCAGAGGTTTATCTCGATCGCGGCAAATCCGAGGTATGCTATGCCGGTGAATTTCGTGCCCCTGAAGCACGCCGAATGGAACAAGGGGCGACGCGTTCACGAGGGCACGTTCCTTAACCGCTACTCGACAAATTCCCCAACCACTGCAGAAACGTTCCAGAGTTCTCTACGGCCCCTCAGCTATTCCGTTCCGACGGCAGACCGCCGAATCGATCGTGAATCGACAACATCTTCAACAATTTCCGCGTCCTCGACCTTTCAACGGTTGCTTAAAGTAAAGGACACCCGCTAACGCGTTCTTATTCCATTGAATTATTTTCGGTTTGCGTAATCAACCGGTTGATTCAGATGGAAATCCTCTATGAATCTGGTTGAAACGTTGAGTTGATTTAGTATTATAATGTTTCGAGTTTGGAATTTAGTGTACATTAAATTATCACTTATATAGAATTTCGTTTTAACGATCAGACGTTCAGAAAGATTTCTATAATGATAGAACTGGTACCAATACTGACGTCATATTTTCTTTTATAAAAAAATTAAATAATTTTGAAATCGTAAAAGTGCAAGTCCTTTTTTTAATGACAAGACCGAAGATTTTTATAAAAAAAGAGATAAATGAATATTGTAAATCGAATTTATAGATATGCTTTGGCGAACATACACACACAGAACTTATGAAGCAGATAACACAATAGTATTGTACCATTGTCTATATTAAAATAATCCAACAAAATCTGAAAATTCTAATATGTAACATAACAAACAAATGAAAGACAATATAAACGTAGAAATCATATTAAAGTTAAAAAATGAAGTCATCATCGGCAATATCATAAAGGGTACGTGTATGCAGGTATTATAAAACTTAGACCTTGCAGTCCACAATAGGAAAATTTTAGAGTTACACGGTCCACTTTGTGCTTTAGACATTTCTCTTGAGGAAGAGAGCCGAACCAGAGTTCTCATTTCCAGACTTCCTCAGACTTTTAACAATTTTCACAGTAAGGACGGAGATGATAAGGTAGAACAAACTTTGCAAAATTCTATTTCGCCGTGTGATTTAGATTCGCTGTAGGACAAAAGTGACGCTAGACACGGATAACATCGAAGAAAATTTAGTTATCCATTTACGCTTTTTCTTTGCTAAAAAGGAAAATTCAATTAAATTAACGACAGAGATTTATTTCTTAATAAATTCAACAAGTGATATATAGATAAATGATAGGTAGTTTGCATAAACAGTATACATTTGCAAAGCTCCGATAAAACTAGCGCCGAATATCTTTTTAAAATTTCCTGAATTATCCCATCCATTAATCAAGACCAAACGCTATTACAATCCATAATTTGACGTTTGCAATTCTAGAAACATTTTTAACCTGAAAATCTAATTAATATTTCCTCGGCTAACTATGAGTTCCAATTAGAATTTTGGTCACAGTCTCATCCTTCCATCACCGTTATACGATTAAAAATTTCAACATCTTATTCACTGTCTACTCTTCTTCAGAAAGATATCTGAACAGAACGATGTCTTCGGGCGAGAAGCTAAAAGTGTCGCGGTACTTTAGATAGCTTGACTAACGATTGTCGTAAAGTCTGGTACACACGAGTGTCATGGATTGACGTTATAATATCATACTAAGAATCTTATTTTTTACCCAATATATGGCTATCACCAATGTAGTATGGACACAGTAATCGTGTCAAATCACGTTATATTTTAAAAACTATAACTCAAGTTCAAAATGATATTTAACTATTAGATCGCTCCATAAATAACATCATCTGTTATTTTTCATTCTGAGTTTTCGAGGTAGAATAAAATGTTACCCGAAAAAAATTATCAGTTAACAAAGCTGGAAACCTATAAAATTCCTATGAAAAGTTTCGAATCGATCGTTCCGACCACTCTGATATTTCTATTGTTAAAATGTAGGCTTTAATTCTGATGGTAAATGATACTTATATTCGGAGCACGATACAATGAATTTAATTTTATCATTTCCTCCATTCATCAAGTGTCGTTGGTAATATACAGCTTCCAAACTTATCACTGATGGAATATGAAGCGGATATCTAGGTAAAAGAATGATAACACAATACCTATACGATAAAATGAAATTATAAAATTGTCTACGATCTACGAGAAGCTTCGAGTATAGTATCGTCCAATTATCTAATTATGAAGAAATATAAATAAATTGAAAAATTACATTCTAAGATCAGTAAATCGCTCTCGTGTGCAGCGAGCCTAACGCTCTGATCGTTTTCGCCAGGCATTTTCGTTGCCGATCGCGTATCGGCGGTCGTAAATCAAATAAGCGATACTCTTATGGAAATGCGAGATGGCCATGAAGTCGAGAAATGACAGTTCTTCGCGAAACGATTGAAACGACGATGGAATCGAGCGAAGTACACTTCTTTCGAAAGCTTCGCGATTTATCCTCTCGATAAGCCGTGAGGATCCGCATTACTCTTCGCGCAACGCTTGTTGCCACTCGTCGAATCACCGTTTTCACTCGTGGATAGGTCCACGTTTTATGAGAAGGATTCGTGGATTTGTAGCGGAGGATACGTGATTTAGTTTAGTCCGGGTGGTTGAGTGATCCAGTGGTCAGTTCGTGATTTCAGATTGGTTAAATATTTGATTATTCCAGCAGGTATTGCATCCAGTATTGTGTATCGATTTTTGTGAAAACGTTATAAATAAGTGAAAAATTTGGAAACATTTTATTTACCGTTGGAGAGGATTAGTTTACGTGGATAATCCATACGAGATATCTAATTTGAGACATTCTATATTTTACAAACAATAACGTTAAAACAACGATTTTGTATCCTTTTTCTAGAATGCAAATGATCGAACTAAAATTTTCTTATTAGATATACGACATTTTAAAGAAGGGTTATTTATTAATATACCTTCGTCGATTTACTTCTACCATTGTATTATCTGAACATTATTCCATTTAGAACTAATATTTGTTAACCCCTTAACCTACGATTTACGTTCGAGAATGCCCGTAATATTTACGTTTGGCCCGATCATCGTACTACGGGCTATGCCCGTAGTTGTAGGTTAAAGGGTTAATAGCAGTGTTTCAACGAATTAAATATTTCATAAGATGCAGAAAGTTTGACACGATAATTAGCGTTTCTCCTAGTTCCATTTCTACGCATGGCATTTATTCTCCTAATAAACTTTAGTTCAGCTCCTTAACTAATCATTCCGTAGATTCATTCCTCGGTCAATTCGATACAGTTCATTGAAACGGTTCATCATGATTTATCGCTGTAACCACTATCTTCTACACTAACACCATTAACCTTTTGTAGACCAGTTGCGTAACAATATCTTTGCCACTATTCCTTTAAAATAATCTTAAAATTACTTAAATCCTATCAGTACAACGTACTACACTTGGGCCAAAAGATATTGGCATACCCTCTTTTGGAATAATTTTATATAATAATATTAAAATAATATTTAAAGAACTAAAACAATATTAATATGTTTTCTAATGTCTTTCGTGCGAACTTTAGAGGCCTGAGGTAGAAGTCCTACGATTTTGAGGTAATCTGTGGCGCGGTGTACTTAACTGTGGGTGGTCAAGAATGGATCTCCCTATTCTCAAATATCGTAATGGATCTCACAATCTCGAGAGATCTGAGTTTGTGGTTCTACAAACTCTGGGTAATCTATGATACATCCTGCAGGCCTTGTACTCGTGATTTCAGAGACTGAGATCTTTCATGGGATCCTGATATGATGGGATCAGCTTCGTACTCTAAGGAGAAACAGCTTCCTAAACCTTTGGCATACTGAGAATAGATTCACGATCCCGATATATCAGAAATTAAACGTTCTGGATCTCAGATCTGTAGTATACTAATTCCTATGACTCACGGATACTGAATATACGACGTTTCAATCTCAATTCCAATTCCGAAACCTCGAATTTAATTAAATGTAGTACCACGATCCTAAAACTTCGGAAGTTGATCCATATGGAATTGATCGAGGACTGAATCTATGAAATGATCGACGATAGAATTGAACTAATTATCGTTAGGGGAGTAAATGTCATGCGTAGAAATGAAACTAGGAGAAACGCTAATTATTGTGTCAATTCAATCAAACTGTTGAATTTCTACATTTTATGAAGTCAAACAAGTAACTTCTGAGCGTTCATTTATTGATCGCTGACATTGCGAGCTCAATGTCTTGAGATTTAAAGTCTGTCAATGTTGAACTGATCCTACATGGAACGTGTAAATTAGAATGTTTTGCGTGAAGCTGTTTCACATTCCTTGCAAGATCTGAGGCGAGATCACCCAATTCCATGCGGATGGTTGAAGAATCTAACCTCGTATCATCTGGCTTATTCACTCGAGAGA
Source organism: Bombus bifarius (assembly GCF_011952205.1). Classification (NCBI taxonomy): domain Eukaryota; kingdom Metazoa; phylum Arthropoda; class Insecta; order Hymenoptera; family Apidae; genus Bombus; species Bombus bifarius. The sequence goes on from NW_022885576.1 coordinate 1,017,088, forward strand.
ATAGTTACAAATACTATAGAATTATTAGAGTGATATACAGTTACTCATGAAAGTATCTGTACAAACAATTATTTATTATATTAATGTCGAAGTGGTCACCACTTATAAGAAAACTCTACATCTGGTTTTTTTAGTTTTCTCAAACACCGAAGCCATCAACAGCGCGTAGACAAAAGACTGCGACGAAGTCAGACCATAAACAGTAGACAGGCGACATTGGCTTGGGGTTTCCAGTTATTGGGTAACACAGCTAGCGTGCGGATCTGGACCAGCTGAAATTGTATTCTTACTTATAATTACACTTCTATTTGAATATATTTTCTGGCTTACAATTTATCCACTAGTTTTCTCTGTTTACACATCGAATAACCTCAACAATTAATAAGTGACAATATTTTTAATGCGACCATCATTAGAAGCAATCTCGTATGTCTAAGATTACACATGCTGTGTGCTAATTTTTTACCAAGTGTATATTTACGATAAATGTCTTGTAACTCCCATATATATTTTCGGATTGGTTTCAAATTTTACCAACAAAATAACGGTAGTCGAGTTTTATTACAGTACTCATTGAAGTTTCAAAAAGTTTCATTTAGCACACATAATATAGTCGTACAATTTTTTTGTGGTCGCGAACCACCACTGAATCTGATTTATTTACACTAAACATAATTTCAATATCATACTGTGTCCAGTGCTTAAATTTCTACAAGTTCTCAGCTCTATATTTACTATTTCAAAGCTTTTAAACGATCAAACAACGTTACTGATGCGCTAGCACTTGAGCAGTTCTCTTTTCCATTAGTATCCTGTGAGGCTAGTTATGCTAAACGAGGCAAAGTTCTTGGTCAAAGCGATGCAACATCGCGAGACACGAGGAATAAAAGCAAAGGCAATATCCTTTGGCTGAAATGAAAATCCTTCGGCGTGTAAACGATGGACGATGGACGATGGGCGAAGAACGGAATCGATTAGTATTCAGAGCGGTGATATTAATTTCCGTGGGAAGCGAGCAAGAGCAACGCGATTACAGGGATTTTTATTCGTACCCTATCAATTGCGAAACGTTCCGGCTTCCATTTTCTTCGTTATGATTTTAGAGAAAGAGGAATTCGCAAGTAGCTTATTCCGCACAGCAGAATCCGTTAATAATTTATAGGATGAAGAGGCTCGAGATGAAAATCATTTTCTCTTGTCCGAGTTTATTGCAAAGAACAGATACGTTGGGTAGTTTGAAAGTTTATGACACTTTTAATATATAAAGATACATGTATATTTTTATGTACTTGGTGAGATAAAAAAAGATTGAAACTGAAATGATATTGAAAGAAATTAGATTCAACCAAATAATAATTTTTCGATAAAAATTAAATACAGCAGATATAGAGGAAAATCTGGAAATTTGATCGATAGAAAAATGTCATTTCTCAGATACCCTTGCTATCGTGATTGCGTAATTTTATGTTTCAGATTTACATCCATAAAGAAAATGAGTGTGCTTCTCTCCTATCAAGACTTTCATGCAATTTAATATACAAAAAAAAAATTTGCGAACGAAATTTAGTTTTGTATTGGTTCTCCACGAAGTAAAAGATGTATAATTCATTCCAACTTTTCAGAGACTACACAAATCCGATGATTCCACGTTAACAACGATTTAAAGCACGTAGCGCTCGCGTTAAATCATCAGCTCTGCCAACGAAAAAAGAGAAGGAAAATCTAAATCAAGCGATTTAGGGGGCGAGAATTAAAGCGGAGGTTAGCAACTGACGTATTCAGGCCGAGTTGTACGATTTTATTTTAATTCGAACTTTTAGCACAGTCACGTTCGGAACGCACTTTTAATGGCTCTCTGCTTAAAACTTGGCTAACAGTTTGCCCATTGTTTCCGAATAGAGCTATAAAATCTCGTACGAGGCGTACGCAGACTTGCGTATTGAAATAATAATGCGCCCGAATAGGATTTTCAGGATGAATCGTGGGCCACATTGAATATGCAATATTAAAAAGCAGACTCGAAGGGAGAAAAGAAGAGATAAAATATCGTCAAACGCCGAATATTTAATATGACGTAAATGTCTTTCTATATTCGTAGCTACCTAGATAAGTATGTAAGAAAAACTGGATTCAACCAATATGATTTTTTACATTTCAAATTTTATAGTTCTTATTCGAGATAATTATTCAATGGCAGATAGGAACTACACAGAAGCCAAATTGATTCACCAACTGGTAGTTAATATAATTTGAGTTTTGAAGATTAAATACATATTAAATATAAATTATGAAACTTTTTAAAAATAGAATACATCAATTTGGCTTATGAATATATTAAAGTATGTTAAAGTATGATATTTTTTACATATATATTATAAATAACAGTTCCAAAAAGATGTACCATAATATGGTTAAGCAAATCTGAACGTAACTAATGCTTTCAGGATCGAATCTCTTTGCCTGTGAGATAAATGATTTTTATTCGTTACAAATAATAGAAAAAAATCTTTTGGATCATTTTCTAAAGAAGACATAAGAAGATACTTTTACAGAAAGCAAATACATTTATCGTTTAATTAATCAATGATTTGTTAAAATCTTTTTTACCCAAACACATTAACTTTTCCTCAAGCCACAACAATTTTCTCTATAATTCGTATCTTGCTTAAGTCTACTTGCATAAACTTCCATTGGAACAACCTTTAAACAAACATAAGAAATTCATGGTTGCAACGAAAGCCCGGCAACGAACGACTAAATCAATGGACTTTCCATTTCCATAGACTTCATTTCCTGTCGCGTATCGATTTATCTAACGACACGGTTCGCAATCCTCGAGTTTAATGCAAGCATGCGAACCCGCCGGCATCTTTCGCGGGGCGATCGTGGAACAATCGTCGCGCATGAGAAATGCCCCGGCGAGCAAAGAAACGCCGGAAGTCTCCTCGCCGGTTAATGCTCTTTGTCCTTTTAACAAAGGAAACTTCTTTATGCCTGAACGCGCACGGTCTTTTTGAGCGATGTTTTCCTGCGAATTTTCGGCTCCTATCCCTAGAAATAATGCGACAAGTAATTCATCGGAAACGCGGGCTAGAGAAGAATGGAAAATACTTGGCGATGCAACTTGCTGGATACAGCGAAGTTGAACACAAGTTTTAAGTGAAGTTCGTCGGAACGTTACTCTTGCCGAGATAGAAACGATGAAAGTGGTACAAAGGCAGCTGGAAGAACAAAATTCGAGAGCAAATATCCCAAATTGAAACAATCGAAGCGTGTAAAATTGCTGGCCAATGAGAAATTTCTATACAAGAGAAAGTTTCCGGTTTGTACTCGAGATCGGTGATAATGTTATTACATTTTGGCGGAATTTCGTAAGCAAGATTGTAACACCGAATTATATCGTAACAGTGAAACATATTTTCGTGACAGTTTCTTGGGATAGTTGGAAGCGTAGGAACGATCGATGGATGAGCCGATTTTGAGGCAGGAGACTAACTGTTGCTGACATTAACTGCGTGCTAACAATGTTGGGAGAGAGATTAACTCTTGGTTATTGGACAAAATAGACTTAACCGATCATTGAACGTGAAGCAACTATTACTACCATTGTTGTTGTTATGTTTTATTATCCTTGATATTCTTTAATATCCGTATTATTAATATTATTATTAATATTATTATAGGATCTTCACTGCAGTTTATAGATATTTACATTTATATATATAAATGGTCACATCGTAATGTATCAACACAATAGAAACATATTTTGAAAATATAAAAAATCTATCTGTCACATAAAGAGAAGATAATAATATTTCAAACTTGGTCGAAGCGCCATGTCACTCTGAAATTATCACATCTGTCAACGACCTAACGCCAACTAAATAACATTTTTCGAATTAAAAACATCGAATTCTCGCAATTCTTGAAAACATATATGACATTAATCCAAAGTGAATTTAATTAATGTTCGACACATGCAATTCTTACAAGTGGTATTTTAAAATAATAAAAATTATTGATTTAATAAATTTTATATTTTCAAGGCAATCCAATTTTCGGTATAACGATTCCACGCTACTTGCTCTTTCCTTTTTACAAGACGTATCCAATTATCACAGTTTACGATTACCACTTGGAAACCTTACAAGATGTATGTACGTAAAAGTCCCATTTTGTTGAACGAGAACATATTTACGATGAGAACATCGTTTTGAAAGAAAAATAACGAGCGTGTCTGCGTACATTTGACAGTAAAGAGACGAGTGCTTTTGAAGCACCGCGTGAAACTATGTCTATATATATTTTGTAGTTATTGGTAATCAATAAGGCAATAAAAATATATATGACTGTTACGAGATAACGAGTCACACTGTATTTCGGACATCGTCGAATCCTGAACCAGTCGAGATACGAATAGTTAATAGAATTTATTGCAGCGGATAAACGAAATAAAGTCAAAATAAAAGCGCGACTTGATAGGTAGATAGAAAACCACGGGAGTGAAATAATTTCAAAGTGAACGGCAGACCGTGAAATTTCCAGAGCAAAGGAACTTTTTTATCGGTGTAAAACGTTTTTTAATTTTGAAATACCGGAAGAATGACGCGGTAACTCGAATGCTCGTGTGCTGACCGTATAAAACTGAATTTGGACACTTTCTTTCTTATTTTCTAAAAGAAAGATAGATAAGTAGTAGCAGTAGGAAAAATTAGAAAAATTTTACAGACAGTAGAAACTGGACTGGTAACAAAAAATGTTGGACCACCGTAAAATTAAAGAAATAAATTTAATAAAAGGATTTGCCATAGATTGTGTTGTAAATTATGATTTTTGTTTTATCTCTTTGAGTCTGAGAATATTAAACTTTCCAATCTTTTTCATTTTAAACTTCGGAATTTTGTATTACATTTATGTGGCGATAAAATTAATATTGGCATATTTGGTACATCTACGATAAATCTTATGCGGAAAGCTTTAATCCTTTCGTTGCGGGAACGTTGACTGTACACCAGATATTACACTGCACAACTAGATATTACGTATTCGAACAATAGGACAAGGATAATATTAGGTGAAGTAAAAAGTTCTGAGCGCTTTTTCGCTTTATTTCGACGATGAAATTAACATAGTCAAGATTATTCGATTTAGATTAAATATGCGCCGTTTTGTTCGATTACTTTTGTCCATTTTGAAGGCAATTTCATAATTCCGCGGTTGAAGAAGTCCTCGTCCCTATTGGTAAAAAACTTGACCAGCTCATTTTCACAAGCCTCTCTTGAGGCCAGTTTTGTACCATCAAGAAAATTTTGCAAAAACTTAAAAAGGTGATAATCGCTTGGTGCCAGGTCTGGACTGTACGGCGGATGCGATAGAACCTCCCAGCCAAGCTCTCGGAGCTTCTGACGCGTCGTTAAAGATGTGTGCGGCCTGGCGTTGTCTTGATGGAACACAACACCTTTCCTATTGGCCAATTCTGGCCGCTTCTGGTCGATCGCCTGCTTCAGTCTGGTCAGTTGTTGACAATAGAGGTCCGAATTAAGTGTTTGCCCCGATGGGAGCAGCTCATAATGGATGATTCCCTTCCAATCCCACCAAACACACAATAAAACCTTCTTGGCCGTTAATCCACGCTTGGCGATCGTTTGGGCCGGCCCACCGCGATTGGACCACGATCTTTTTCGGCTGTTGTTCTCGTATGTGACCCATTTTTCATCGCCAGTCACCATCCGCTTCAAAAATGGGTCGATTTCGTTACGTCTCAACAAAGAATCGCAGGCATCAATTCGGTCCAAAAGGTTCTTTTGCGTCAATTCATGTGGCACCCATACGTCGAGCTTCTTCTTGAGACCAGCCTTATGCAAATGGTTCCAAACGGTTTTCTGGCTAATCTTCAGTTCCTGGGCAATGGAATAAGTGCTCACATGCCGGTCCGACTCGACGATTTCCATGATTTTATCCACATTTTCGACGATTGGCCTACCAGAGCGTGCCTCATCTTCGACGTCCATATTACCAGAACGGAATCGTTGGAACCACCGCTTTGCTGTTGCATTCGATACTGTACTGGGTCCATAAACAGCACAAATTTTTTTGGCCGCCTGCTCCGCCTTTTCACCTTGGTCGTAGTGGTACTGAAGAATGTATCGAATTTTCTCTTTTTTTATCTCCATTTTCGAACGCTGTAACACACAACTGGCTTCACCGAACACAAAACTGACAAAGAACCTTTTTGATGCGTAATATCACCTTGAAATCGGTGTATACTATGACTCGATGCGATGTGCACATCGTGAGATATGGCTCACTAAAGACATCTAGCGAAAAACGCTCAGAACTTTTTACTTAACCTAATATATGGAATAGAAATAAATCTAATGCGTGTCGATAAAGTAGCGATAAGATATATGTCCATTGAACGAATAAGCTATCTGCAATAATTCATGTGATGATCAGAATTAATATATATAAATAAGCATAAATTGATACGAAAAAGCTGTTTTCGAATGAAGATTAAAGTCGACGTTAGAAAAAATAAAAGTTAGAAAAAGAGATCTTCCGCTATTTATGTATTCGCTATTTGCGTCCAAATTTCCCAAGTTTCTCTACAATTTTACAATTTTCCTATGCACACACTATCATCCACAGGTATTAGGCACCTGATCCAATTCAATAAAAAAGTGCGAATATTAATTGATCCATTCGTGAGACAATTTTTATACAATAATGAAAATGGAACATGGAAAACGATTAAAACATTGAAAGATATAAATGTTTCTATCAACTTCACTTACTAAATTGTTTTTGCTATTTTGCTGTATTGAGGTCAAGTTTCTACATCAAATAGGTTCTGCTATTTTTCTGCATTTTCCCTCTACCAAGCAAACCAAGAACCATATTCTCTCTTGTATTTTAGATCATTCGTATCTTGTTTGACAGGAACGTTTCAACCATACCACGTATCATCTCGACTTACCCATTAGCAAAGGAATAATATCGTAGGAACAATTTCATACACGCTGGATTACATCACGGTACCAGCATTTGAAACCCTTATCCACCAATTCGATCTACGGATACGAGTCGAATGTGGTCGTTGCTCAACCGATTTTGATGTGTTACAACGTCAACTCCGAAATTGAACTCTTATATGTGTTTATTATACTACGACGACGTGACGACGCGTAAGCTAGCCTCGTAAAAACTATATCCTCTGTAAAATTTAAGATCTACGGACACGTCGAGATCTTTGTCCGTTAAGAAGCAAACTTCAGATATAGTTGTCCTCTAATAAGGTGTCAGTAGCACATCGAACCTTCGAACCATACGTAATCGTTTAAAATAGTTCGATTCATTCGATATGTCACGTAGATATCATTTGAATGTAGCATAACATTAGAATGTTCCACAAACCTAAACCAGCGTTTGCAATTATTTAATAATCTAAAATTAAAGTATAGAGTGCTTTGTAATATTTCATGACGAATTAACTACCATTTTATTAGTGGATGAAGAACACAGAAATAAACAAAGAAATTCATATATATGTGTGATCTGTAATAATTCTGAATTGTGCTATGTACAGGGCAAAATGGTTATCTCTACTTTTTGAAATTTTAGTGTCAAAGTACTTTCGCAAGTGATGTTTAATCCTACAATGTAATTTCATGAACCTTCTCTATCTGTGATTTTGTGGAATTAATTGATTTAACAAATAAGCGGCTCAATTATAGGATGAATAATTTGTATTAATTATAAGGTATAGAGTTGTAACGTCAAAGATATTAATATGTAAAACAATAACATGTGTTGCGTAATAATATATGATCGTGGAATGACCTTCAAAATGATTTTAATGATTGCAGCAAATGCATGTTTTAAAATCATGCAAATAATTGAAATGTTTATTTCGACTGTTTACTTCGAATCAATAAACTAACATTTGGTATGCACCAAATACAAAATATTCCCTGAATCATGTCAATCGCAATCTCCGCTGTATAGAAATGTCAAATAAGCACGAGACACAGACAGAAAAATTAAAGTCATTTTTATCATGATGGATTGTGCGCATAATGAACGAGCAATGAAAACTTAATTCCAACCAGAGAGGTAAACCCTAAAATTACGGCCACATTTATCTAAAATCAAAGAAATTTTATGCTAGAATCCATGATATTACATTCACTCTGCTTTTTACGACTAGTTGTATTACTATTCTTTTGCCCCTCTTCTTCTTAACATTTTTTGTTCTTTTTTTGTACTTAACCTTTGAATGGGATTTGACCAAATTAATCAGTAACTTTTTGAAAAAAATTATCTGTTGCGCTTTGTTGCTTTATATTTTAACGAAATGTATTCACTTCGCTAGAAATTAATTTTACGTGAAGTCATACCATCGAACATTTTATTTCCGACTTTGTAATTTGATTGTGTACAGCAAGGGATTAAATATTCCAGGAAATCGTACGGCAAAATTGCGATGGTAATCGAGTTAATCTTGAATAATGAAAATGATTGATAGGAAGATAGGGGTCTAAATCTTTACAGGTTTTTAAATCTTTTTCATTTTTGTAGTGGATTATGAATCTTTACACAACATGAATGGTGCAGAATAAAACAGAGATAAAATATACATATGTGTGTGGACCAAACGATTATTACACGCAGTTTAAATATTCTGTGTCTGTCCACTTTGGGAATTAAAAGGCTTCGACGAAATAATGAAAAATATATTTCGCGTGAATAAACAATACCAGGAATTCATCACATGCACTGCGAGAATTTACTAGGAACATTTCTTGCACCAGACGACCCTTTATTCACACTAATAAAGAGTTGATCGATTGACCCGTGATTCAATTGACCAGCGGTCAATATTCGAATTATGACTGACGAAAGGAACAACAAAAGGTTTGTAACGAAATGAGAACATCGTAGAATCAAGCGCTCCTTGATTGTTCTATCAGAAACCTACAGTTTATAGGTTATAGGTTTATAGGTTTAAAGGTTATCTTTGTTGGAATAAAATACAATACAATTTTATTGCAATGTTTCATTATTGCTGTGAGCAATAATTGATATAATATATATCCAAAATATTTATAATATGATGACATGAATATTTTGAAAATAACAACTATCATCTGTGCAAAGAGCGTTATTGCTACATTAGATTTCATTCTTTCATATACTTCATTGTAACATAGATATAAACATCCTAGTTTAGAAATTGAAAACATCGAAAATTTGTTTCCATTTAAATTAAACTAATTTCAAATACCAAATTGTAACTGATAAAATGGTTTAACACTAGAACTATCACACCAGTCAAATTGATTGGTTTTACAATTTTATTTTAGAATTCCTATTTCATGTTATATCTTTTGTTCGCAATGATAACTAAAAGAATAATATAATGAATTTTATTTTCTTTTTCATGTATTCAAACTGAAAATAATTTTGTATCCAGGTTACTTATACCAATACCAGTCGAAATGACTGGTTCTACAATTTTATAAATGCGTCAATTCTCGTTTAGGGATGATAGTCCCAGATGGATTGATAATATCAAAAATCTACTGCATAACATGGAATTCCTTCTGTAAGAAAGTAATAAATCAATAAATATAAAAATATTCTATTATTACGTATTTTTTAAAGACCAGTCATTTTAGCTGGTTTTGATAGAAATAGCTTCGTGTTAACTATCGGTAGTTCTAGTGTTAAATATTTGAATGTCTACTATCGTGATAATATTAGAAAATACACACTGTGTAGTACTGCCAATTAAAATAATAAACATAACGTACAATATCATCGTTTTTATTTCTGTAAATTTCTTAACATTTATGAGAAGTACTGCGAACCTCGGTAAAATAGCTGCCATGTTAATTACAGGTTAATTACACTTTGCAAAATTTACACATTCACTCTCGTCGGGTAAACATACTCGTACATTCATATTTACTCAAATACAACAAGTACACCTTATTCAGAAAGAGAAATTGTTGGAACCCGTACTGACTAACGTAATATAAGCCATGTGTTAACCAAAAAGGGGAGAGTGAACTAGGGGAGAGAACGTGATTTCAGAGTGTGTTCAAGAAGTGTGTATACAACGTGCAACTAGGAACGTGTAGATAACTTGGCTCGTGTACAATTGTTATTTCAATTTACTAAATACATTTATACTTGTCCTTTTACACCTTTACGCTTGGTTAATTAATCCCATTAGGTTATGGACTCAGAGTAGGTGTAAAAGAGGTAGAAATGAAATAGAAAACGAAAGAGACAAGCTGTAACAGACAATCGAGAGGGTAACCACATGCAGCGAAAAGATAAAAAATCAGAGTTTCATACGTAAATAGTTTCAAAAAAAGTATTTTAAAAGCAAACATGAATTCAGCACAGTATCTCTCCCGTTGTCCGCGGAAAATTTCAATAACTGGAAATTCCCAGTTAAATGCCTGTTGGGTGAAAGGCAAATAGATGATACGCTAAGCGTCGAAATCGCGTCGTTCACAAAGGATGAAGATAGAAAGAGTTTTCTGTTAAGAGACACGAAAGCCAAGTCGATAGTGCATTACGCAGTGCATTACGGACAAGCATCTAGATCTACTGAAAGATGCATCCACTGCAAAAGAAATGATGAAGATTTTGAAAAATACGTTTGAGAGCAACAGCACGTTTTCAAAATTGCACTTTAAAAGAAAGCTACTTTCATTGAAGAGTGGACAGAATGAAAGGCTGGAAGATTTCTTGTTAAAATTTGAGCATAAGGAAGATGAAAAATGCAGAATTCAAAATGGATGAATCCGATAATATTTGTCACCTACTGTTGACGATGCCTGAGGACTATAACGCCATAATAACTGCCAAAGAGGCAATGAATAATAAAGAGGTCACTTTAGACTTTGTCAAAACTAGGCTGCTTAATGAGGAGTTGAAAATGATGAGTAAGACGATGAACGAGAAAAGCAATAATGACGAGGTAACGCTTAAATCCTTTCTAAAAAGGAACTCTAACAAGTATAGGGGCAGAAGCTCCTTCAGAGATAGAGCCAAGGAGACCAGAAACAGCTGGTCAAGCTACTAAGCATGAAATCTCATTTGTGGTCTTAAGCAGCGCGGTCTGTCGCAATGAGAGTAAATTTACCAAGTATATTCTGGATTCAGGCACGACTGTACATTTAATGAAGGCAAGTATGGAAAAATATATGAGCAATATAGAAATGTTACAGGAAGGGGTAACAATCCACGTAGGCGAATGGGGAGAAGATGAAGGCTACAAAAAAGGGTGACTTTGTTGGAATGTACAAAGGGGAAAAATATATGGTTTAATAGTAAAATAATTAAAATATAACCTCTTGTCAGTTAGAAAGCTAGCCCAAAATAACTACAAGGTGACGTTTGATATGAAAAGCGTAGAAGTTGTGAACAAAAACCATAAGTTGTACTGCAAAAGGGAAAATAACCTATACATGTATATCTTGAAATTAAGCCCTAAAAAAGATAAGGTTTGTGTAGGTTTCGAAGCAAGTCGGACCCAAAAGGCTGAGATCTGGCATAGAAATCTAGACCATTTGAATAGAAAAGGAATGAGAATTCTAAGGCTGCCAATGAGCAATGACAAATGCTCCGCATGTGTGGAAAGCAAAGCCGGAAGACCTATTTTTTATGAGAGAAAGAAACAATCTCAAGAAATAGGCTCCGATCTATCAGGACCCATGTACTCCAGATGGACATAGATACTTTCAAGTGGTGATAGATGACTATTCTCACTTTATTTAGCATATCTACAAAAACAAAAGAATGAAGAAAATTTTAAAAATCACACAGCAGAAATCACAACGAGGAACAGCAGTAAAAAATATAAGACTAGATAATGGTAGAGAATTCATGTCAGGTTCCTTCAAGAACTACTATAAATCATGAGGCATAAGAATTCAGTATATGTGTTCATACACTCCCCAGCAAAATAGCAAATCCGAAAGGATGAATAGGACTCTGATGAATAGAACGAAAGTTAAGTTCATTGAGACAAAGTTACCAAAGACCCTATGGGGAGAAGCAATTAGATGTTCACCTTACGAACTAAAAAGAAGCCCAGCAAATGCCAACGAGAATGTAACGCCAGCAAAAATTTGGTTTAATGAAAATGATTTATCAAAATTAAAGGTATTCGGTTTGCTATATATGGAAGGTTGCTCTACCGAGATCAAGTAAACTAGATCTCAGAGCAAGACCCATGCTATTAGATGGATATGAAGGCAGTGGGTATAAAATATGGTATCCGGAAGAAAAGAAAATAACAGTATCGAGGAATATTCAATGAAGAGAGGTTAGGAAATTTCGAACAGAACAATACAGAACCGCTTGGACGGAGAGAAACCAAGGAAGAAGAGGACACAGAAGAAACAGGAAAAATTAAATCAACAAAAGAACAAAGTGAAGTTGAAAATAGCGAAAAGGGAAGTGGAGAGTTAGAAAGTGAACAGGTAAGGCCTAAAAGGATAGTGAAGAAACCTAAATGGCAGCCCGAATATGAGATGTATATAACGTATTGTCTTTTGATCCAAAACGAAAATCCAACCACCTTCGAAGAAGCGACACAAACCAAAGAATGGAAACAAGCAATAGAAGAGGAAGGGATAGCGCTTGAAAACCAGAGGACGTGGAAAATAGCCAAGTTACTCAAAGAAAAAACAGCAATAGAAACAAGATGGGTATTCGCGACAAAGGAAAATGGACGTAAGAAAGCAAGCTTAGTTGTTAAAGAGTTTCAAGTGAAAAAAGATAGATATCAAAATACATGCCCATGCCCAAACTTATCCACCATACGAATGCTGAAAGGCGGTCCAGGAAAATTCACCTATTAGAATCAGATATTTTCATTAAGATACCAAAATATTTACAACATAACGGGGTCGAAACTTTGAATCTAAAGAAGGTCCTGTATGGCTTAAAAGAATCTCCGATGTGCTGGAACAATAAATTTCACAAGTTTATCAATGAATTGGGATTTCTGTGACCACAATATGATTTTTGCACATATTATAAACAAGACTGCTATTTAATAATTTATATGGACGATATAATAATAAGTGGGAATTACGCAGAGGTAGTAAACGCATTAGTGAGAAATTTCTTGGGAATGGAAATTACAAAACAGGAAACAAACCATTCAATAAGTCAAGAGAGGATGATAGATAAAATTATAAATAAATTTAATATGGAAAATTATAAAACAGCTATTACTCCCATGGAAACAAACTTCCAGATAGATACAGATTTAGAGGAGATACAAGTACCATTCAAAGAGCTAATAGGTAGCATTATGTATGCTGCAGTAACCTCAAACCACATTTAATGTACGCAGTTTCATATTTAAGTAGAGTATTAGATAGACCCATTGAACAGACTTGAAAAGCCGGTAAGCGTATCTTAAGGTATTTAAATGGTACGAAAAAGATGAGATTAGAATATAAAAAATCTAAGAACAGGATCATAGAAGGATTTTCAGATGCTGACTGGGCTGGTGATAAGACTGGTAGAAAAACATAAGTGGCTGAGCAATATTCTTCTCGGGTAACCCAGTATCTTGGCATTCCAAGAAACAAACGTGTGTAGCACTATCGACTACCGAAGCAAAATATGTGGCAGCGACCTCGACTGCACAAGATTTAATAAATCTCAAAGGAATAGTTCGAGACTTCGATATAGATGACAAGAAGATTCTACAAATGAACAATCAATGAGTAATAAGTATGATTAACTCATATGAAAACTCGAAACAGGGAAACACATAGAAATCAAAGAACATTTTATAAAAAAAAAAACATTGCAAGGAAGAAAATTATAGAAATGCAATATGTAGATTCCAAAGAAAATATAGTGGATATAATGACCAAAGTGTTAGTCAAAGATAGATTCATAAAATTGAGAAAAGGTACTACTATTAATAATCCATAAGGTTAATGTAAGTAAGAAGGGTTAGAATAAACGATCGAAAAGAAAGAAAAATAGCGTAATCTACGTAAATTTTTATTTGAGTTTAAATCGAGGCCAGGTGTTGGAACCCGAACTGCCTAACGTAATATAAGCCATGTGTAAAGCAAAAAGGGGGAAGTGAAATAGGGAGAGAGTTTGATCTGAGCGTGTGTTCAAAGGAAGTGTGTGAACAACATAAAACTAAAAACGTGTACATAAGTTGACTCGTGTACAATTCTTATTTCAATTTACTGAATACATTTATACTTTTTCTTTTAGACCTTTACGCTTGGTTAATTAATCCCATCAGAAATGATATAGATCTACTAGCAGATAAATAAATAACACGAGTCTCGTAAAAATAATATGATAAATCTTACGGTATACAAGGAAAACTTGACGTGGAATTTCACGAATCACGATACGTGTCTAACAGGGCGCCGAAAGAAAGCCTAATCTCGTCCAGTGAAATGAATGCAATTTCATCTGGCGGCACTGTCACGGGCCAGTAATAATCAGACATTCGCCAATCACATGCATCTGACCGTGTTCCTGCGAAGGACAAATTGCGAATCTCATGTCCCATCGCGCATCTGACCCGAAAGAATGAAACAAAACGACAGTGAGGAAAAGAAAAAAGGAGGAAACGGTGAAGAAGAAGCTTCCACGGGGAAACCACTCTTTCGAACGAGATTCTTTCACGGCCATTCTAACGTCGTCCCTTGTTCGCGGCATTTGGACTGCTGAAAATCCGAAACGTTCGTGTTAAATGCTCGCTGAAAAATGTGACCCCGGAGCCGTGAAAACGGTCCATGAAAAGAGGAAATCGTCCTCCGGGATTCTGAATTCTATTTGAAAATGAAGATGAATATCAACAAATTGAATAACGGAAAGTTGAAAGGGGTAATGTTACATCGCTAGCGTTAATTGCATGGGAAAATAAAGAATGGAAAAATTGATTTCGTCGATTTGAATGTTATGTTCGTAAGGTAAGATTCATGCAGAATTCTTTTTTCTCCGATTTTATCGTTTTATCGTTGTCTTTAAGAGAGAAAACTGTAGATGATTGTTTGGCATATCACGTTAATGTTATCTGAATATGTAATGTAATATGTGCGTGTATCAAAAAATATCGCACTGCTTTGGCCATCATTCCCAATTATTTAAAAAATTTTAAAACTATCAATCAAAATACTGGATGTTTCGTAACATGTTAGTCAAATTATCGCTTCAATGATGAATTTTATATAATATGCAGACATATGTCTGATTTTTTAATGATCTTCAAAATGACTTAAAGAATCGGTCATTTATCATCATCAGATGCAGATTTTGAAGTGACATATAATTATATATCATGTATAGAATAATTTTGTACACAGCTTCTATACCTGTTTTGTGCTGTTTTCTATTTGTTCTGCACTTTAAAAAACTTTGAGTGGTCAAGAAATTAATATTTTTTCAATCAACTAGGATGAAAACTAGATTTGTTTATCTACTACAAAAATCAATTGAATTTTTTTACGCATTACGTCCTAAAAAATACAAAAATACTGATTCAATATTTTGTAATAGAATTTATGTAATGGTTAAATTCGAATACATTGAGTCGTCCGGAAAGTTCGTTGCGATTTTTAAAGAATTTGGTCGATATGAAAGATCATATTGAAAAATTTTTCGCCGAAAAACCTGGGAGGTTCTGGAAGGATTGAATATTCAAGTTGCGTGAAAGATGGAAAAAGGTTGTGGAACAAAATGGCACCTATATAATATATAATTCAATAAACGTATATCGAATCGAAATGTAAATCGGAACGAACTTTCTGGGCGACCAAATACTTTCTGGAATAATATAAAGTTCTTTTTTAAACTGTATTTGCTTTCACAAAAGAACAATCTTAAACATAGATATGATTTTAGGCCTTTCAGGCGTATACATGTAGGCCTTGAAAGGAATAACATTGCATTACTGGCGTCAATAGCGTGGAAAGATAAAGGAGAAAAGAATTGATTTCGATTCGGAGGTTATGTTCGTAAGATGAGGAGGTTGCTTTGGTGAGTGTAGAATTTTATTTTCTTTATTTTTTCATTTTGTCATCGTCTTTAAGAGAGAAGAGATTAGAAGTATGAAATAAGGGTACTGGTGGCGGAAGAGATATGACGGGAATCATAAATCTTGTAGACGGAAGTTAAGCGGTGGTTGGTTTGGAATATTGGCACGTTTTCACGCGAAAAGATATAGTGTATGGGATTTCAGTTCGGGATTGAGATTTGAAAAATATATTTTGAAATAAGGCTAATGAAAAATGGATCAATGTTGAAACGTTTCATGTATTTCGAGGAGTTATAAATACAGGGTGATTCTTAAATCATGCAACCGAAAAACATGTGATTCCTTACATAAAAATAAGTTCAAAATATAGCATAAAATTGTTTTATGTGAACGTTATCCTTTCGAACGAATCACATCCTTTCCAGTACCAGGATTTCGGAATCGCTCTGTACATGTAACATTCGAATTTATAATTGAGACTTGAAAAGTATTTTTTAAAGGAGCAGAAAGACGTCTCAAAATTAACACACGCCATAACAAATTGTTTCATGACATATTAAAGGAACATGACTTGTTTTTAAATTCACCATAACCTGTTCACTAGACGTATACATAATATCCGTAAATAGTAGCTTTTATCTTCATGCTGAAAAAAATAATGATCAGAAGTAAAATCCGAGCATAAATACTAGAACGGAACATGTATATTCGATCTTTAAACATTATAAGTATTTTGGTAAAATAGGATGATTTAAAATCAAAATTATAAAACATTGAATGCCATTAATCCGACAAAGATATATTTCTACCACATTAAATTACTAAATTTTTTATTTAAAATGGAAGCGACCAAATTTCCACATATTCAAACCAGGCAAATGAAAAGAGAATCAGCGACGTGTATACAATGTTCTTTCACGTACAAATCCCAATATCGAGCATCAAGAGTGAACGAAAAAACCTGTTCCCTATGCTTTGACCGGCTTTTATAAATCGTATTTTTAAATATCGTTGGAATTCCTGCAATATTCCATGTTGTTTTATCGAGGCACGAGAGATCAATGTCACACAGGCTAACAGATATAAAAAAAAAAAGAAAAAAGAAAAGAATATTTACACCGTTCCTTCTCTATGATGCGGAAATAAAATTCCATTAAGGCATGTAGTCTGATTTATCAGGATTCGTTGCACCACAATAAAGAGAAAAAAAAAGGAACGAGAAGAAAAGAAGCGAAAGAAATAAATCGGATTAAAGTCAACGAATCTCGTTATTTCATATTTGCATGGTTGGTATTTGACGCGTGATTCGCCGTTTGATACCTGCAATTCTCCTTGTTGAGTGTTAAATATCGTTACATGGTAAAATTTAAGAGGAGGATCAATGTCCTTCAGAATTCTATCGTACAAAACGTTCTATGTTCCAGAGGGAAGCTTCAAATAAGCGTCTCACCATAAATCCTTGTCGCATCCCTCTAATTCTTCTCTATCTTTCCGTCACTCGGAATCCTGCTGTCTAACTTTTCTCCTGTCATCGTCGGCCTTTTAGATGTGATAGCGCTGACCAAACAGAATTTTCAGCTCTGGACCATCGCGAATGACTGTGGCTTCTTTCGAGCTACGATTCTCCATGTTTTAATCGTTGGTAAACCGCGATACGAGTTGCACTGTATCCCATGACTACAAATATAGTCACAGTTCAGTATAAATGTATCAACCTGATCGGGCATAAATACCGATAACGCCATAACGTTTACATTTGCTGTAATTCATGATCATTTTACATTCACTGCAATCTACAAGCAATTTCTGAAAAGGAATATATATATTGATGTCTTCAGGTTGATAATTGTTCAAAAAATTCGATTATTTTGTTTTTAACAGAAAAAAGTTCTGAGTTCTTGAAGAAAGAATTGTTTAGGTGTTTATAAAAGTCTTATTACGTTTCAGGAGAATAATCCTTAGATACATGTTCCTAAATAAGGAAATATTCATAAATTGCTTATTTGTCACGTAATGAACAGAAAGGAGTACTTGTGGTTGCTAAATAATTTAGACATTCAAGAGCTACAATATATAGGTTTTTAATCAGATTCATTCAGTCTTGCTTCAAAATTACTGTCAAAATTCTGTAGAAATTATTTCAAATTGGGAAATAAAGGAAAGATTATCGCAAGCAATGTAATGATTACTTGTAAATCAAATATTATCGAAAAGTTGTGAGATAATATTGGGGAAACATTATTTAAAATTATCAACTTTAGAAGAGCGTTCGGAATGATTTCGGAAAACCATCCCCGTGGATTCAATGAATAAACATATTTATAAAACATATTTATTATAAAACATATTTATAAAACATATTTAAATCTTGTTACACTTAAAAAATTAAGTTTAAAAGATAGAAATCTGTTACAAGAATTATATGAAAAATTATCATTAACTAAATTTCAACAAAAAAGATATGTAAATTATTCGAGCGAATTAATTATTATCGAAAATTTTTATATTCCTTCTAGTATAGATAATTAACTATGTACAAAAATTTTTTTGGAATTCCGATACGTTATCAATGGTACGTACAGCTTACACAGCAATAAATTTTTCTATCGCAATTTCGATCGATTTTTGCTTTTTATTTCCAATGTAGATTAGTGTTTTTCCATCCACGTTCTACAAAGATTTTCCAACCCTCGCATACACGAAAAATCGTTGTTTGTCAATAAAGTAGAATGATCAAGATTTGTAGTAGGTTGTCGGTACGTTAACATCAGAATTGATTTGGAAATTTCGCTTTTACCGAATTGAGGTGAAACATGAATGAAATCGAGATTATCTTGTTGGATTTATCGGAAAGCAATTTGAAAAAATAGAGGAAAAAAGGTTCAGGTAGTTTCTATAAAACGTTTCTGTAAAAACGAACCTAATTTAGATTCATAGAAATTGAATAATTTGAAATATACTATTTCAATTGGAAATTCATCTTGATTTCTCGTCATATGTAATATAAATTTATTCAAATCCTTATTTACAGTTACAAGAGATAGTTTCCTTGAATCATTCGTGTTTAACAGTCAATTTTATATTCAAACAAGTTCGTGTTTATGACAAAATAAAAAATTTCCAATTTTTCCGTGATACTCTAAACTCTACTCTAAACCGTATATGTCATTGAATAAATATTCTCACATGTTTGCTTTTTTGCTACATAAACTTAGTTTTTAATTTGTTCAATTTCAAATATATTTTTGGCAGCTATGATTCCGCAAAAAAATGTTTTAAAATACATTTCATTTATAAATATAAAGCGAATTTATAATGTGCAGATAAAATGAAAATGGATATATGCACATATTCGGATCAAATACGTTATACAAAAATAAAAACATATTTGTAAAACAAAAAATGTGACTATTCACTTCGAACAGATTCATTCGTTGATTTTATGGATTTCTCTTTTTTATCTTATCATCCTACTTTGAGATTATAAGTGTAAAATTCACGTATACTATATTTGCATTTACTGTACTAAAACTAGTTAAATAAAGATGATCAGTATTATCCGAATTAAATTGTAAGATTATTCTAATTTCTGGATTGTAATTCTAAATTATTATTCTAATTTATAAATCCTACAAAGCAGGAGAGGAACAAGAAAGGATGACAGCAGATCAAATTATAGAAGAAAGAAGAAAGAGAGAAGCAGAAGAGAGGGGGAAAAGGACAAGGGAATCCAAATTTAATATATACTACAAAAATATAGCCAAAGAAAAATTACCAAAGTACTTGGAAGGGAGGATGAAGTGAAAGGACAGAAGAAAACTGACAAGATTCAGATGTGGAAACGAGACCAAAGCAAGGGAATACTGTAAAGAAGAGGGAGAGAAAAGATGTAGACTATGTAGAAAGAAAGAAGAAAACCTGAGACATGTAATAGAAGAATGTGAAATAACGGGAGGACCAAAGGACATAGGAAAAACGCTGAATGAAGCTGGAGAAGGTTTAATAGAACTGAAAGTAATAGTAGAGAAGAGAAGGGCAAACGACAGGAAAGATGCACAGCAAGGAGGCTAAAGACCAAAGTTGCAATAGTTTTTAGTCATTAGTTGCTAATTTGTAGTTTCTAGTTTTAGTTTTTAGAGATAGAATAATTAAGGGAGTGAAATAGAATAGAGTGAAAAAGAGGGGAGGTAGACATATAAGAAGAGAAATAGACATAAGAGATGTAAAACCGAAAGTTCGTCCAAAGCCGAAAGGCACGGACTAAGCAATAATAGATAAAAATATAAATTCTACAAATCCATCAATGATCTTGTATTAGTACATATATAGCTTCATTTAAGCTATCCAACTATCTGCCAATCAAAAAGCCCTCGTTGGATAATAAATCAGCTCTTAACATATCTTATGTATAGGTACACAGTAGGTACTTTATGCATGGCCAGTGTGATATGACAAGTTCTGACATAAACCACGTACGTATCAAGTATCAAGTCTATCCTTCAATCTGTCTAGATTCTAGATTCCTATAATTGGCCCTGACTCAAACCTTCTTATATAAGTATACATTACTGCACATGTCATCGTGCAAATGCAAGATGAAATACGATACTTCACCTTAACTTTTTTTCTTAATATTTGTTTGAACATTTCATTATTCGATAGAAATTTTAATAGAAATTGGAAATAGCTCAATACTTCTAACAATTATTGAAAGCCACCAAGAAACATGTATTCGGATCCTTGATCTATATTTTTCTAAATCCAAGCTTTAACTATTAGAAATTCTTTTAGCTGCTCCACCAGCTATTTCTTCGCAAAATTTCTTCAATCTTCCTCAAAGACTAAAACCACAACTGTTTGCAGCGACGCGACGTATCCAAAGTAATCAAACTTTTTCATCCATCCGTGAAAACAATTTCTTCAATCTTTCCCTCCGTAACAGTTTTACAAGCGAAAGGGGAGAACAGGGTGAGTCCTTCGCTGAACCCAAAGATAAGGCGGATACATTCTGTTTTCGTACGAGTTTCGCTATCCCAGTGTCCCAGTGGAGATTTCGTCGTCGTCGGTCGTGTTGACAAACGAAAGAGGTACACCACTATGCGTGATATCTCGGTTTCTTTGATGGCCAACCGCCGTCCATGGATTTCGTGTGAGTATGTGTGTGCACGTCTGTGCTCCTTGATTCGATTCGAGTGGAGTGCCGTGACCTCTCGACCTTCTTTAAGGAGTGCTTCGATGAGTGGCCACTCCGTAGCGAAGAGTCGATCCGGAAGTATATCGAGTCGTGAGTCCTCTGCCAGTCATCCGACAAGAATGTCTTTTTAAAGATTTTAAAGTATCGTGAATGTAGATACGTGAGGATGAGAATGAGAAATTGTTTTCAGCGATCGATTGGTTAGTGATAGATTGTTAATAATAACTCGCGATAGTACTCGTATTTAAAATTGAAGGAGGTGTATTGAAATGATAATCCTAATAAATATATCGATATATTGTTTGTTTTAGCACTGATTCACAATTACTGTCTATTCCTATATGATATTTTCTGTCATTAGTCTACCATACATTTTACATTTTTATTCAGATTGGTTTCAAACTTTATTAATACTGTCATGATAATCGAGTATCATAACTGCGATAATTACATTTCAAAATGTTCTGTACAACGCACGTAATACATTCATAAAAGGTGTCTCAAGACATGCGAGAAGAAGTACATATACGAGCAGATTGAGTTGGAAGTAAGTAATGGGATTTGAGATTGTTGTTATTAATAAAATTTTTAAATGTTTCGTATAACACACATATTATGTTCATAACAGGTATCTACAAGTATCCGAATACTTTTTTATGTACAAATATGTGTATAATCATTTCTTATTAATTCGATGTTCGTACTGTGTTGAGAAGTGGTTTTCTCTAGTAATGGCGAGTGTTGGTTCGAGAACACAGCGAATTATTCCCTCCAGTTGCACGAAGGTGCAACTGTCAGGGACAACTTAATGACTACGTTGTTGGTGCTGTGCATGGAAACACGCGGCATTCCTCTGAACTCCTATGTTAAATTCCGGCTCAACGGGACGCCGACGAAGACTCCCGCTGCGACACAACGCTTCCACTAGGTGCAATGATAACGGCATAATAGATCTTCCGCATTTAATCTACGATTTCATTCGATTTAACCGCGCGGAAAGCTCGCTTAACGCGCCTCCTCTTAATTAGCTTTTATTCCGCGACGTATCCGCGGCAACTTTATGAGGAAATCGAGTTCGCGATTGCACCGGTATGATGATAAAGATGTATCGTCGCCGTTTTGACGAAGTTAGAGGGAATGGAAATGTCGAAATTACATTGCGAAGAACGTGGCTTGAATGGATGGAAGATTCTCTATAATTTGTAACAGGCTTTTATATTTAGTAACATATTGAAATATGGGAAACATTTATATTTTATTTGGGTAAACACGACGTGCACTGTCCGCATTTGTCTTTCTACAACATTACTTCCACTGAATCAAATCGTGAAATGTTTATATCCTTTATGGACCGCATTTTTAACATCATTTCTTAACGTATTGTATTTTTAGATAATAATAAAACTAAATTTAACACGTGCATCGCGAAACCAACTTCAGCTGACTTTCCATCCACGTCGACAATACTATTTTAAATTAAGATGAGCAATGAAATATACATATAACTTAATTTTATATTGTAACATGCTACAAAATAGCATGTGTATTTCGTTCATTATTTATGTGATGACCATTAATCGCGTTGAATATGATAATTAATTTTCATTAAACGAAACAATCAATTCAAAAATTACAAAACTAATACTCTCCGTCAAAATCAAGCTTTTGCTTTCGCCTTCTCCTCGTTTTATTATTGTGTTTTCGAGCAAACGGATTTCCAGATTCAGACACGCTAAATTAGTATATTTTACGGACATAGGCTCGTACACATATTAATTAATTACCATAAGAAGCAGGACACGTTTGAAAGTGCATAGACTGGAAAGGTACAAGTGGCCTCTTTCACTTACGTATAATACTTGATACTTCAACACCAATTCTGTGGCGGTCGCGCTTTCATTAAATGTACGAGACTGAATGCGGCACTTCGACTTTTATGCAGATGCGCAGCTCATGAATTTGACTGGTTTATTATCCTCGCCGAAACAGAACCTTTATCAAACGCGTTCGATGCTTTCTATTGATTCGCCTTCTCTTTGAATCGACGTGCTTAATAGTATCCGATTAATTGAAACATGGGAACATGTACCTTAATTAATTTATCAAAGTTTTGAAATGTATAAATATATTTTATAATATATAAAATTTCAAATTTCGAATTCTTTTCCATTTTGAAAATTTGGAACATTCAAAATCATTTAAATTTTTATTTCTTCATGTAACATCAACCCTTTTTGTATCGTATCACTATTTTGATGGCATAGATTAAATCTATCTCCACAGAATATTAATAATAATATTTTATTACTTATTACTACTCATATTTTTTCCTCAAATTTACTTTATCTTTATTATATTTCCATTTCAAGTATAAATTTTAATATCTTATTTCCTTACGTAGATGTTACCAATTATATTACGATAAAAGCGTCAAATATTATATTAGGATAAAATAACTACTACTATCATATCAATTATAACTTAGTTTAATTACTAATCTATGTATTTCTTTGCACACAATAACGCACACATTGTTTTTCCACTTATCCCGCCCAAAAGTTGTCTCACACCTACGCTCCATAATAAATGACGAAACGTATATAAGAACACAAAGCTGCTGATCCTACGTGTGACCTAAAAACCTAGACTGACAAACTTGCTTCGTTTTTCACAACGATTGACGTATCATAAACCTATATTAAGTCATATTTCCATGCATGTATTACACAAAACATTCGATGAAGGCGGATGAATCGTTTGAAAACCAAAATCGTGTTCTCACGCGTGTAACATGCGGCGCGAAACACGCTGGAGCACTTAAAAGGATGTGAAAAGGCACACGTACGCCGGAACATGTTGTCGAAAGCATTAGAAGAGATACAAGCTGCGTGTTGCACATGTGGAAACGTGATATTGACCTAAAACAGTCCGTACCCTTTCCCAGAGTCCATAAGCAGAACCTAACCAATTCGTAGAATTTTAAATTTCTTTGAATTATACAGGGTTGGTTGGTAACTGGTGGTACAAGCAGAAAGGGGGTGATTCTACGCGAAAAAAGAAGTCGAAAATATAGAATACAAATTTTTTTAAATTTTTATTTTTAAATTTTCCATCGAGACAACGATCTATAGTGAGATCCCTTATAACGTACCACACGCGTACCGAGCGAAAATTCAAAGTTGATTTTCTCGAAAACAAAGTCTCAAACGAAAAATTTTTATTCTATATTTTCGACTCCTTTTTTGGCGTAGAATCACCCCCTTTCCGCTTGTACCACCAGTTACCAACCACCCTGTATATTCTTCCCTTTAAGTCAATATTCAATTCATTATCTACAATCCTTTAATTTTTTCGTTCAAATTACCGTAGCTTATTTTTATACTGCAATACGTTTCATATGTCGAAACAGTAAAATCATGTAATACGAAAAAGTATTTATTTCATGTGCTTGTTTATACATGTATATTATATTATATTGCTTGTTTCGCATAAAATCTAACGAGTAAAAATGCAGGGCTCACGGGAAGATAACATTATATGTACAGAGTGGCTACAAAAATCATTTGCATAACACATTGTGTTTATTATTATTATTAGAATTGGAAATTTCATATTATGAAAATAAAATATAGGATGTGATTAAAAAAACGGCTTCCTTGTAAAATAATTTCAATTTAGCGTATCAGATCGATATATTAGGCTGTCCGAAAAGTGTCTTTCTTTCGCAAACGTGTTTTTTACAACAGCGCACCTTCATACAAACTTAAAACTAAGTCCGTGAAATTTTTTTTTTTTATTTATTTGTTAAAATTACAATCAATTCTCGCTTTGAGAACTTTCAGTAATTTTCCTGGTGTGGCGCAGTGACATGGCTGATTATTTATAATAAGTTAATACTTATTATAGATAAGTATAATTTATAAGTAAGTATTATAAATAAGTGAATATTACTTAATTTAGATAACTAATTGAATCTAGCGTTTAGGTCTAGCGGGCAGTGCCTCTTCAGCCTGCGAATCTGGTCCGTCGTATCAAGTAGTCCAGTGATTAGGGAGTTTCGGTGTTTGTTGACTCTTTTGCTATATCTGTCGCTATATTTTGCTATTTCCTCTTTGACTGTGGGTATCTTGAGGTCGCGATGTATTGTTTCGTTGGTAACATACCAAGGTGCGTCTATTAAGGATCTTAGTGTTTTCGATTGGAAGCGTTGAAGTATTTCAATGTTGGAGTTATTTGCTGTTCCCCATAGTTGGATTCCGTAGGTCCAGACATGTTTTATTACGGTCTTGTAGAGGGTAATTTTATTCTGTATGTTTAGTTTGGAGCGTCGGCCCGTGAGCCAATAGAATGAGTCTGTGAAATGTCGCGGTATTTATCTCAGCAGAACAGAATGGATCGTACGTCATTCGACAAAATAATATAAAACAAAAACGTTGTGCGTCTATTATTTTCTCATAAAACGAAAGAAGCTTTTCGGATAACCTAATATTTCGTCATTTGTAAAACTCTTTCTCTGGGCAGCGCAGACAATAATAATCGTAATCAGTGCACCAAAAGCTTCTCAAACCATATAGCATTAATGGTCTTATGAAAAGGCTATACGATATATTCTGACATACCGTAATATTCGCAGAATCCGTTCAAAGACGTCATCTTAATGATTAATTGATTCATTTAGCTCTGCCATCTAGGTTTTTCCTCGTTTAAGACAAATAACAAAGAAGTTTTATCAAGAATGGGGAAATTAAGTTGGCATTAACCTTTTTTGGGGATTTACCAGACGAAATTCTTTTAATTTCGGAAGAAGATCTTCCTTTAATCGTTGCGACCCTTTGAAAAGATGCCGTCGTGTTTGTGACAGCTTCTAATAAGATTTAATATTTCCTACCCGCTACTATGCTTGTACACGTTTTGCTAACGACCCGGTTTAACTGATGAGCGACGTTTCAATTAATTTCCCGTCCACTATTTTTGCGTTCTGAAAAGTTGACTGTTTCTAGCCGTGGCGTCAAACAAGAATTAAAGTCACGACCCGGTAAACCTATTACTTTATCAAAGAATCGACCGATCAAATGCTTAATTAAGGCAACGATTAGAATCGCGTAACGATTAGAAAGAATTAGGAAAGAACTGTTTTAATACAAAAAAGTGGATTTTTTTATCGTTCACTTATAAAGCAAACAATTTAGGAAACTACAAACTTTCTGTTGAAAATTCTAATGAAAATTGTTTTAATCCTCTTCCATAAAAAATAATTACAAAAATTTTAATCAACCGCTACAACTATTGTAATTTAACAAAACAAAGCAATTTCTTTCAAATATTATAAAATTTAGTTCATTTCAACTGAATCACTAATAACCTATCATAGCGATTAACATGATGGTAAATAATCAATTAAAATAAAAGTGATAAGTTAACATAAAGAACGCAATACAATGTACAATAAGATAACATAGATATGTTTATGATAAAAAGAATACGTGATTTTTAATATAAGTTGGTGAAAGAGGAAAGGAACAAAATAAATATTTGTTCGTTACAAACCTCAGGGATCCCTATAGAACAATTAAAACGGTCCCTCGTGAGCAATGGAATTGCATAGGCTCTTTTTAAATCGTAGACACTTTATAACAATAAAATGATTTAATAGCGATTAATTGTCATTATTTGCAACATTATTATTTCACTATAGGTACTAATGAATACAATTGTATTCATATATTCATATCTCTCGAAACTATAAATTAGGAAGAACTTCATCATCGTCACTCAAACCATACACCATAAAACAATATCAGCTTCCTCATTTTCTATATTACGTACCTAAAACACCTCAGAAATCCTATGAAGATTACAAACAATCAGATCAGATCTACCCCAATATATTCCTCCCTCTACACCTTAATCCATGCAATTGCCCGTAATAGTGTTCTCTAAAGTTAAGAGAACATATGCAAAGGATAACAAACGACAAACAGACCATGTCTCATATATACAAAAATATCTATAAGCCAGGAATCCAATATTTTCGGGAGATAGAAAATGTACACGTGTCTTGGGCACACGGTATGTCCGCCCAGTCGGAAAGAAAGATGTCGCGTTGCCTCTCGAATATAACGCGCGAGACCGCGGCAATAAATCAAAGCGAAATCCCGTTGCTTTCGATCCCGACCGGCTTTCGAAGGAAAGGGGTGCTTTTCAGGACCACAGCCCCTGGGAGGTGTCGCGCTGCGAAAAATCCATTCGTCATCGTTGCCCACCCGCAACCTCATCGCCTCCTTTCTTTTCTTTGCCGGCGCCTTCGCGTCTTCAAAACCACCCACCTCTTTCCATCCACCGCTTCCGTCCTTTTTTCTTTTTTATTGCTTCTTCTTTTTTCTCCGAGCACCATCCACAGTGCCGGACGAAATGATAGGACTCTTTACATATTTGTGCATTTTGTACATTTAAAAAAGCAAAATCCACATTTCGTGCATCCATCGTTGCATGCCACTGCTGGCATTTATGCGTAATCCATTACCCTGATGAATATTAATTTGTTGTGTGTGCGCGCGCGCGTATCGTATTATAGTAAATGTTGATTTAACTTATTGTTTGATACAGTAACGAAAATTAATCACGATTTAAGAAATAGAAATTGCGATTACAAACATTTGCTATAAGGCTTTTTTTTTAGTACGTATTGACTAATAGAGATCGAAAAAAATATTCCACTTTATAAAAATGTATAATTCAGACAGTTGCAAGGGAAAAATATATTTCACGAAAAGACATGTCAAAATATGCAAAAGTATGGAACGTTTACATAAGCTACATTTAAGCTTTGTTCATATTTGGATAATATTAAATCAACGGCCCCTAAATCTGTTAAAAGAAAATGGAAAATTCGATCCAATTTTGAAGAAGAGTTTCACATCTCGTTTAACTATTTTATTTAAAATCGCTAATTTAAAAGAAAGTACAAGTACCGAAGAAGGAATTGAAATAAAAAGGGGAATGTAACATAAAAATGAGACACTTAAACGAAAGTATGTCGTGGAAAGTGGATTTAAAAAATTTATCTTGTTCTGAAACGAGATCATCACGAGTCAAGTGGGCTATTTGCCGTATTATTACGTCGACATCTGGCGAGATACTTGCAAGATACTTTAGATCGAGATACATGTCGTGGTATTATATCAGTTACTTCACAAGTGTTGTAACGTCGAAACCTTCTTAGCTCACTCACATTATTATATTTACGACAGAGCGTTAAGAAAGACAGAATGTCCATTCAATTTCATGTATCGCATATCGAAAATATTTATCAAGTTTTCATATAGCACGCAAAAATATTTAAAAGATCCAAAGTATAGTACTCGTTATAATATTTAACAGGTAAAACAATTCTCTACCTGCATTCTACTTTTTTAATTATATTTGTGAAAACACGAATTTGTATAAATATCCACGGTCTACTTGTCACGTAAGCGTAGGTATCGACACACAATACATCTCTCGAAACCCACTTGTCAGCAAGATTACGTTCTTCTGTTTAACGAAGATCTTCGTTCCTAGCAATGTGACGATAATTTCAGCGATCGATCGCGAACTTCTTTGTCACGAAATGAGAACGTCTCGATACACGTGGAAACGATGAATAGGCTTGTTGAGTGGCACGTCTATCTGGATAAATCGCGAGCAACACACTTATTCCGGATTTCATATGTTTACCCTCCGCCTACGCAAACACGTGGTGTCCACAAACACCCGGAGATTCATTCCACTCTCCGTTCGATATTACTTGTCTTCTACTCGATAACTTCTTCACGTTCCACGGTATTCAAAGAGAATCGCTCTCTTCACTCCAGCTATCGCAAATGCTTTCACAAAAATTTCTTTATACAAGATTATCTACTTGCATACTTGGATTGTTCAAATACTTGGTAAAAATTGTTTTTTAGAGTTTTATACTTTTCGTCTTGTTCTCTACTGTTTTATCAATGAAATGAATTGGAATTAATTATTTTGAAAAATCCAAAACGTAATATGAAAAGGGATATTTAAGCGAATGAACCCTGTTTGGTATTTTTATCGTAGAGAATGTGTGGTTCTATAAAGACACAAAAATAGATTTGTAGGTTTGTGACAGCGTGTCTCAAAAATTAGTCACTACCAAAATAGATAGCAGAAAAATCTTGAAAATGCCAACTTTGAAGAAAAGAATGTGGTATCTGAGAAAGGAGTTTCTTGTGACACATTTAGGTTTGTTAGAACTCCAAGTGTAATACACTTAAGATTGTTAAGGGCTAAGACATAAAACGAAGTAGAAGTAACTTACCGTGAGGCACACATTTTGGGATAGGATGATTCCAACCGTCGGCGGTGCAAGTCAGTATTTTATGGCCCTTCAATCTACGGCCTGGTTCACACGAGTACACGGTCTGTAAAGTGCCATCCTTAAGAACGCGCTCTCTCACTCTTCCCCACTGAGGTGCTTGCACCAGGGGACAATTTCCCAGAACTCCTGAAAGTCGAATTGCAGAGCTTTAATCGTGCAGGGGCGTGGGAAAATAAAAAGGTTCTATGCTTGAATAAATCTTTTAAAACTTTGTAACTAATAGATTTAATGCCTGTTGAGAAAACCTAGTAGAATTGGTCTCCTAAGTGGATCGAAATATATGAAAATGAAATATCGGAAAAGTAAAAAGATATAGGAGAAATTATACGTGAAATATTGTTTCTTCGTTTTATATACTTAGTAATAATAACAATGATTTCATTTCATTTGATTTAAAAACTTGTAACTAGCATCGGTGAAAGGTCGAATAATTTAATTCCTTTTGACTTAATTTTAATTTCAATTTTGAGATATTTATATAGAATATAGAACATAGAGTGTATACATATGTATACAAATTAGAATTAAATATGTTCAGATTAAGTAATCCAACTCAAATTTGATGCAGGCTATCGATCTATAACCTAACGGTTCAGGACAAAAGAAGATATACATCTATGCAGAATATAAAAACTTTTCTATTGTACTTTACAGTCACGAATAAAACTAAAATATTAATAAATCAATAGAAAAGATCAATAAATGTTGTATTAAACAGTTGTAACAAAAATATAAAATATGAAAGCTATATTTGAATTTCGAAATGTCATCCACTTTTATCAGAACAAGTCTGATATCGACAGAGTATTGAATTTATTGCACATCAAATTTCACCACGATTTCACTTCGTTGTATCGAATACAATATTGATTTTCTCAATTTTTATGCATTGTACATTTTTTCTTTCGTTAGAAAGGATTAAAAACCTAGAGAAATTCGAATGTTATTATACCCAACGAAATAATATTAATTTACAAATGTTATTAGTTGATAAATTATCGTACAAGAAAGCCCTTATATTACAAATTTACAAAATTTATTTACAAAATAAGATAATTAAGCTGTTTCGTTAACAATTCTTCTTATTTTATTATACTGTATATATATATTGTAACAATTAAAGGACTAGAAATTGAAAATTATCTTCGATTTGATTTATTATACAAAGATGTGATTCCAGTGTGTGCCCAAATTGTGATTGGTCTTGCTGAATCATTATTTAAATGACAAAAACCAGTTTTTGCGGTACTTTATGGGCTCGGAACATAGGATAGAGTACACTGAAAATTTAATTTCAAAGAGGTATTGGTCCAGCACCACAATTAACTCTGCGATTGGTTACTACCCAATTTCGCTTATAAGAGCAAAAAACTAGTACGTAGTTAATCAATATTTTTTCAACTCGGTAACAAAACTTTTATAATTTAATGTAGCTACGAACTTCTCTTTCTACGCATTGGGGTACGAGAATTGGTGCGCATATTTTTCAAAGAAATTTCGTTTATCGAGTATATTATGAAAGTTTCTTCAAAATTAACATCGTAGTTGTAAAAACGATTTTCAAAGATATTTGCGGGATATCTTTCTGCCATTATTTTTTTGATCGTACGGTTTCATGAAAATTGAAAAAATTGGGATATTTACGATACTATAATAAATTATTCGTTTTATTAAATAATAGAGAACTTACCCATGTTTCTGATTTCTATACTGGGGTTTTGTAAAGTTAATGTATAATATAATCTACTGTAAAATAAATGACGGTGATTACTAAATTTATTTTCTTAATATATTGTTTGTACCTTAACAAAATACGCAGTTACGAATTACATTAAGTTACTTAATAACATTGCGTTTATTCGACTTTCATGCATTATTTCGTTGCTTGATTTTTAATAAGCTAATGAACATCGCACGTTTCACTTTTAGAATATTACGTGTTATTTTATGATAAATTGTAATATATATCCATACCAGAGGAACTGGACCTGAGTGATAGTAACACGAAACGAAAACAAAGAAGAAAAGCACGAGTAACTCGGAGGTTGTAAAATCGCCAGTAGTTTCCGCAGTAGAAGGGTAAGCTCCTAATCGTTTCGCCACAAAAATCTCGAAAAGTTACGAGCCACAAGACCGGAGGTCATGTTCGCCACCGCCAACGATGACCAGAACGAAACGAGTCTCCGAGTCGTAAGTCGCCACGCGAAACGACTTTCGTTGTGTGCGCGGACAGTGATTTCTACGTGATAAGCGGACACTTCGATTTCTACCGCCTCCCTTGCAAACTTTTTGTTTACGCACTCTTCCGGCTATACGTTATTCGAATTCCATGGAAATTTGACTATTTGATCGATCAATAAGTTTGTTCGTTCGTGCTATAAATTTTATGGCATTGTTGACTAAGTAATATCTACCGTCCATTTTTTCAATGGTCGACAAGTATTTTCGATGTAGAAATATTTTGAACGATTAGTCGAGATGGAAAAAGAAATACACAATATAAGAATTTGTGTTTTATAATAAAAATCGGGAACTATGTGGTTGTAGTATTTTTTTTTTAAATTGAAAATTAATTTTACCAAAAGTAGTTACATATTCTTAATAATTATAAAAAATAACAAATCTAAATCTACTCGATAGTTCCGCAGTGAAAACGATAGAAACAACGCTTTACTCTGCAGTAACAGTACAACCGTAATTCCGTAACCAATTTCGAAACACTCTGCTCCAATATTCGCATGAACGTCCAACGAACAATAATCTACAAACATTACAACTCGGTAACACGACGAATTCCATGGTGAGCAATCCGATGTCTCGCATATAAAATGATAACGTTCCTGGCTCGAAGCGAGATGAAGGAAGTTTCCGTTTGAAGCCCAAAGCATCATCCACAGAAGGTCTGTCATTTAATTAATACCTGAACGTTTACGTTCCTTAATTAATATGAAGACGCCGTCTGAACAGTAAGCGCACGGTCAATTCTCTATTCATGTGCCTCGATATTCCTCAAAGGGCAAAGAGAGAAACGTAATCAAACGAAGGGGCGTTAATTAAACGAATAGAACGACACAATATGTATAAAGATACGGTAACTGATCAGCCCATTGAATGCTTCGATCGCTTTCTGTATAGTACTATATCATGCAGAAACGAATACAGGTGAATTGAGAAATCTAGATACAAACATTATTGAAATTCTAGAAAATTAATTTCCATATTTTAGGACATCTGTTGTTGTTTATTAGCATTCTGTTCTTTCTTGCTCTTTTTTCGTCTTTTTTTCTTTTAGTATATTAACACTAGATCTACACTATTACTGGAATTTCATGTAGGTACATTCTTTTTTCTTATCATAGAAATTCCTTTCTCCATGTATTTTCATCTACTTTATTATTGAAATTTTTCTCTGCTCTCATTGTTGAAATTCCTTTTTTAATACCCGTGATTATTTTTCCGCTGAAATTTTATTTCTGCGTGTCTTTGCATTTGTTCTTTGTATCATTGAAATTTTATTTCTTTCATAAGTTTACATAGTAATAGAAATTATTACGTAAAAGTCTCAGAAATATAGAAGAACGATTAGATCAAGTAATCGAAAATGTTATTTTATAACATCTTCTTGACAGTAACTCCGCAAATATAAGCAGCCGATCAAAGATATTGTCTCAATAAATTTATATCAATATGATCAAAATTGTTATAAATATTTCTCAAGTAGAGACTGGAATAAAAATTAAGAATTTTCATCAAGATAGATTCGTCACGCATGATACATGTATAATAGAGGAACGAAGATTTCAATCATTGGAAGTAACACTTTAATTGAAACACCTTAATTAGTGTCACGAACACTCGTCTAAAATGCCTCGATAAATTAATTCGTCGACGCGCAAGGGTGCAAGCAATTTTCGAGGCGCTGCCTCCAGACACGTATAGTCGAATCGAAATAATTAACCGATCGTACGGAGCGGTATTGTATCAAATGAGTGGTTGGGCGGACCCAAAA
This sequence comes from Bombus bifarius, assembly GCF_011952205.1. Classification (NCBI taxonomy): domain Eukaryota; kingdom Metazoa; phylum Arthropoda; class Insecta; order Hymenoptera; family Apidae; genus Bombus; species Bombus bifarius. Next base: position 1,050,719 of record NW_022885576.1, read on the forward strand.
GCCAGCCACGTTAGCGTTAACCGCGAAATTTATGCCTGTCGATAACGACTGGTTAGAATTTCAGCCAGACCACAGTGCGCCAGCGAAATTTGCAGCGCCTTTTGAATTTTTAACGAGCATTCGCCAGTGCACAATCAAATGATTTATTTTATAGAAATTTTCAAATATTCTCGTTTCCATTATTTCTAATTTTATGTCCATTAATGTTTTATTTCAACGTTATGCGATTCGTAGTTTTATATTTCACTGCGATTTTAATAATATTATGAAAATGTTTCAAGTGCACTTTACTTGTAAATAGTATCATCTAACCGTAAACGAAAGTTACCCATCTCGACGAGTAACAAAGGAAAATTAGGAACAAGCCACGTCAATGTTAATTAACAAAAAATACTAACGAGATAGTTCGAACGTTGAAAAAACGGGAGTAATTTCGTTAGTTTTTAAGGCGAATTGTAAGGAAAAACGTAGGAAGGATATTCTCTGTCCGGTATCTCGGTAGAACGTTAAATGCTGCAAACTGCTTATAAATTGTGGAGTTACGGTTCATTGTAAGCGTTCGAGGAGCTTTTTCTTGCAAGAGGGACTTTTTCGTAATAAGATAATACAATAGTGTAACGATTATCGGTCGTCTAATTATATCACGCGAAATTCTTCTTCAGAAAATATGAATGTGATTGATGGAAATATGATAAATTCGTTCGCGACCGAGTCGACATTCTCCATTCTGTGTTACAAGTTTAAAAACGTCCTCGTGATTTTTTTTAAATTTTGATCTCTGTATATGTAACGTTTACACTTATTTGATTTTGTTTAAAATATGAATTTTCTAATAATTAGTTAGCTTTTCAAATTTTATTTCCTTTTTCTTTTTCTTTTTTGCCTGAAATTTCATTGAAACGAAAGGATAATCGCTTTTATCTAATTATCGAACAATCATATACGTTACTGTCTACTTAACTATTCTATCGTACGTATTACCAACTCTGCAAAATTTAATCCTCTCACCACTGTTCCCATGTAATCGGAAATAGTACAAAGTTCAAAATTCCTTGTGTTATTTGCACATAATTAGAAATAGCAGAAGTTCAGGATTTCGCCGCTCCCTGTTATTCCATTATTCCCCAAATTGTTATAAAATGGTGATATCGAAGAAGTAGTGAAAAATATCGCAACTTCATCGATATTATGAGACACGATTATCACGATTATACTCGTATTGATAAAATATGAAATATTTATTAAGTGTATGTTTGCAGTAAGTCATCTTAAACCCATAATTACTGCTAAAAATGATCCTACTAAATATCGAGGCTTATTAATATGACAGATTATTGGTTGTTTAAATATGTTTGCAACCACTGCGAGGTATATATTTGAAATAGATAATTTTGTGACTTATACAGAGTGTGGTTGGTAACTGATGGTACAAGCGGTAAGGGGGTGATTCTACGCGAAAAAAGAAGTCGAAAATATAGAATAAAAATTTTTCGTTTGAGGCTTTGTTTTCGAGAAAATCGACTTTGAATTTTCGCTTGGTACGCGTACTGTACGTTATAACGGATCTCACTGTAGATCGTTGTTTCGATGGAAAAATTAAAAAAAAAGAATTAAAAAAAATTTTTATTCTATATTTTCGACTTCTTTTTTCGCGTAGAGTCACCCCCTTTCCGCTTCTACCACCAGTTACCAACCACCCTGTATATTTGATTTACTTTCAAACTCTGCTAATATAATCGAGTCAATTGCATCTCATTACAGAGCGAATGACATTTCAAAATATTTCGTATGAAACATAGGATATACTTTTAAAAAGTTTCTATAAATGATCAAATAGTCTCCTAAGACCACTGTCTTACACTTATGTCTAACACAATGACGCTTATTCTGTAGAAAAAAGTCTGCTTTTCAGAAAAGTTATGTCGTTCATTATACACGATTAAAAAAAGATAGAATAAACGTTGACAGTGATTCAGTAGCAGAAACTGCGAAGTTTTCCGCACTATTTGCGTAATCGGAAAAACAAAATCACTCATTCGTTCTTTGAATCACTCTTACAAAAGGCTGGCAACTCAAACGTAACGCGACCGCGGGCAAACCGATTCGATTCTTTGATCGTTTCCACGTGAATAGCAGCTCGGTTTTGTCGCGAGACCGCGGAAAAATTGCTTGTTCCCGTTCAAAAAATCAACATGGTTCGAAAGAAAAGGTTAACAGAGTGCCGTTGCATAGGAACAAAAAGAAACTCGTGCCCGTTGGGCGTTTAGCGTAATTTGTTCACCCCGCAAATTCTCGCGGCCAAACATCGTGCACAAGCTACCAACAGGGAAAACAAACGATCGCGAGTCTTTTATGGAAGCAATCTGCGCGAACCCGGACCCCATTTACTTAATGCAGCCTGCCCGTAGTGACTCTCTAATTAACGTCACCCGCGATCTCTCTTCCAAAAGGCGTGTTGCCCGACTTTATAGTCAGATTCCGCGGAATGCAACTTCTTCTGCCGTTGGAATGCAAATATTGCCGATAAGCATTATATTGTTAAAAAAATTCATTGTACTTATCGGAACAGTTTCTGCTTGAATGCTCTATCGCGTTTATGAAGCAACGTTCCCTTTTTGATTTTCTCTTCTACTTATATTCTCTTAATGCAATTGTTATTCTTCAAATTAAATTTTATTTATAAGCTCACAATATATTTATATTTAATTATATTTAAAACAATCGAATACGTTAGAAAGTGTTCACATAGAAATTTAATTACAAGAGCAGAAGTATGTGTTCGGCAGAATGGGCGACATTTTCAGCAATTTTTGTAATAATAAACTTTATAATTACTTCATATTTTCCGTTACGGCAAAAACAAACTTAAACTGCAATAATATCCATCGAGACAACGATCTACAGTGAGATCCGTTATAACGAGACGTGATAAAGTGCACGCGTACCGAGCGAAAATTCAAAGTCGATTTTCTCGAAAACAAAGCCTCAAACGAAAAATTTTTGTTCTATATTTTCGACTTCTTTTTTCGCCTAGAATCACCCCCTTTCCGCTTGTACCACTAGTTACCAACCACCCTGTATATATGTAGCGGCACACGAGTCAGAGGACAATTCAAATCCTGTTGTTGTTTTGTTTCGTAGTATCAAGACCGTTAGGTTACAAGTAATGTAAAAACAAATAAACTCCGAGCAAAACAATGTCGCCGCTACATACAACCGTCAAACGTAGACGAATTCGAATTTTCCGGTTCTCCCCCGACCAGTATAAATAAGCGGACGCGATCGCAAGGAAATAAGTCACAGTCAGTTGTCAATCAGTTTTCGACCAGTTATCAACGAATTATCAGCGATCTAATTAACGAGTCATTAACGATCCTATTTTACGACTTATACGCTGTCTTAGCGAATCGGTTAGTAAGAGCGTCTTTGCTAGCATTATCTGTATACTAATTTATCATTTTAAATATATTCGACAGTTTCAACAACAATGCAATCTCGTCATTAAACCTCACCGACCAACCGCTATGCTAAAGTTCCTTATAATAAGCTATATATCAGTCGAATTATTATAGATCTATACTAAAAAGTATCATCTGATTTACTCTCTAATACCCAAGTAAAAGTTTTACCATTTTTATTCTCCACATACTTTAGTTATGAGCACGGAATACACGATCTTAAACTTTATTTCAATAACCTATACGTTTCGCTGGATTTGCTATAGTATTATTTATACTAGAAACGTTACGAAACGTATTGTCACAATGACTTTTCATCTCGTTTGCTTTGCATTTTCATTTGAATATCGTATTAATCTTCTCGAGTCATCTGTTCTCTCTCGATCGATAGATGCGGCATCCACGTCGCTCTAAGTACTCGTTATTAAGCCTCGTCGCATCCACCTCCCTTTTAACGACAGCTAACCCGCTCCACTCGTATATTTCTCCCACTGGAATATTTTACGATCGAAGGGAGGAACCGGCGAGCCAAGCGTTGTCACAATCCCAAGATTTACGTATTGTTACACACAGCTAGTTTCGCAGTGCTGTTTCATCCGTAAGTTGGATCAAAACTCGCAGTGAAACCATCGAGCTTCATCCAGGAATGATCCTCGAAAACTGGCGAACTTGGCAGTCAGTGTTCTTTACGAAATTTTATTGCGTGAGTTTGAAATTTTATTTTTCGATACAGGGGATAAAATTTCACTGTCGCCGTGATAAGTAATTGTTATATTCTTGCTTTGTCAATTCAGAGTCTGACGTTTTCAGGTTTAGATCAATAACGATTTTTTCATACACCTAGCCAGCTCACGAAAGTATTAAAATATTTGTAAAAACTTTATATACAGATATTTTGATAGATATCTTGTATTATACAGCACATTTTGAAATCTCATTAGTACTATAACGAGACACGAGTGTCGCCATTATATTTATTAGCAAACTCTGAAACCGATCTGAAGATATATATGAAAATTACAAAATATTTATTGCAAACATAATTTTGCAAAAATCACCAAAATACAGTCAAAGTGAACAATCAATTATCAACTGTATATTTAATAAGCCGGAATATGTAATGAGACTATCTTTGGCACTGATTGCATGTTTAGAACCATTGTTGTTCATGATGTATGCTAATTTTTCATTAATTGTTTTGTACATTTTGGAATTGATCTGAAATCTTACCAATATAATCATGATAGCTATGTGTCGTTACGGTGCTACTTATATTAAACACGAAAAATGTTTATATTAAACACGAAAAATGTAAAGCGCCGACACATATTATAGCATGGCTACGTCGTACCGTTGCGTATCGGTACTTTTGCCTAAAACATCATTACAAAAATTCATCGTTTATTGTGAATACTAAAATGTATTTAATTGTATCTTGGGTTTAATGAACATCTTTAAATAAAAAAATAAAAAAATCGTTACGGTGCTAGATTTTAAAAAGTTTCGTATAATGTGTTGTTAACAATGAGAACACACAATCGTTTCTGAAATAGCCAAAAAACGTGCTACAGGATTATGAGTTTACAATTTTGAATTTCATATTTTAATGTTCAAATTGTCTCATTATGCAATGCATTATATTGTAACTGGTGCTATAGATACGATATTGTACGATATTGTGTGATATTGTGCAGAATAAATACTAGCTTTTAACTATTTGAAACAGTATAATAACATCGACAAAATATCTTTTTGCATTACTTTATCCATAATCCATAATCCATATCCATTATCCATAATCCAATTCCATAATCGCACGATCTAGCAGAACCGCCTCAAATAAAAGGTTGTTCACCATCTCTAGTACAAAATTGTAAAAACTCAATTTACGTTTACACTACGGCATCCTCGACGTAATCATCTAGAAAGTCATACCAATAAATATTCCGCTTGTTTAATGAAATTCCCTTTCATGAAAGTACCAAAGCAGCAACCAGTGAACCTAACTAAAGCCGACGATTTACGAGAACAAATTTTTCCAAGAGGGAGAGGGGGCGTTCACAGCGGAATCGACGCAACGAGCCAGACAATCCGCTGTTTGTATTAACGCAAATCGGATAAACGTCGACGGTTCGTGCAGATTCTAAAATAATGCAGCACTCCGTTAATATTGCCATGGCCCTCAAAGACGAAATCCACTTCTGACACTGTGGCTTTCATTCGACGCGATGGTTATGTTCCATCAGCGCCGCTTTGAACAATTTTTAAAAGATACGAACTGTCTAAAGAGAACCACGGAGGATTCGTTCGTTCGGAGTTTGTTCCGGTTTTGTAAGGTTGAGCGAACAGGAATATCCTGATGAGTTATATAATTTCGTTAGTTCCTTTTACATTGTTTTTCCTTAGTATATTTTTATCGGCTTTTTCACTGTACCAGAAATATCTCGCATGGAAAACACAATACGAGTAAAATGCATCGAATCGTGCTTATTAATATTGTATTTTATTCACATGTTAACTGGATTATTACTCGATGAGAAACTCTTGGCGAACATGGAGGTAAACGTTAATGGAATGAAATGACGTAATTTTGTTTAATTTTATGCAAATGTGGATATAATAATATATTGTTCATACGACACAACTGTAGATCTAACCAAAGTAGATCTGTAGACCAAAGTCAAAACTACAACTAGCAGAACATCTGTCATTAAATAATCTTTAAATAATCTTTAAAAACTTTATACATGAATCTATTCATAAGAGACGACCTATTTGAATAAACCAATAATTAAGTATAGCGGACGATATCTTCGTCTAAAAAAGTGCAACGTTAACAAATCTTGTAAGCTCAGAATACACATGAGCATCCTTAAAACTATGAAACCTGACGTACATTTTAATGAAACCATTAAATTAACACCGCAAATAAACAAGCCATTTTTTAAGAGAAAAATCTGTCATTTTAAATTAATTACCGCGGAAAAATTAGCATGCTAAGAGGATGGTACACAAATTTCATAGAAACTCCGCAGCTCTTATTCTGTTTGATCCTTCCTGTTTCTGTATCACATTCAACCAGTTAAAATAACCAGTTCCACATTTTTATCTTTACAATTTCTAAAATCGTAGGAATTTTCGACAAAATTAACGTTGTTAAGTGGCAGACGAAAAGAAGCTTAGATAGCTGTGTATATGAATATGAATCAAATTTGTGTCAAACACTTCTTCTCTGCTATTATAATTTATTTTCACAAAATTACTGCGCTTTTTCCCCTTTTTACTCTTTACCCTTACTTTTACTCGTCGCTGTATATATTTATTTATTTTTATCGCTTCTCCTTAATTATAATCTTCTATATATGATATACGTATACTCGTATTTAGGAACATGACATGTACGATATATTTAAAAACATTCATGACATCTTTATATTTAAGATATATTTCTGATATTATTTACAGATTCGAAATCGATAGTTCTAGTGTTAGCTCCATTTATCATATTGCTTTCAATGAACGAATGAAAATGGTCGATCGTATAGATGTATGTTGAGGAAACTTGTGCGATAACGAACATTTCTCTGAAACTTCTGCTACGTTCCACTTCTGACACGGTCGATTCCCACGAAGATGATACGATACAGCTTTTCGCGAGATTAGCGTTGAGATAAACCCCGTAGAAGCTTAGAATTCGCGAGAACACGTTAACACGGTCGCGTGAACTAATGCAAGCGAGAAGTGTGCATGCAAAACCGATTGGTGGTAAAGTGAGTCATCTCCCCGAAGGCATTCGGATGTGTGTTACATAAAGATTACATGGAAACCCTCGAGTTTACTGACACCGCCGCAATTTACATAGATCGATAATTCGAGATTACTTACCCCAGAAGTGACCGACCTATTGACTTACATGTTGTAGTGTGTTGCGGAGAATTCATGTTAACTTGGAAAACTAAATTACATATAGATATATGTGAAAATGATGGTTATTTCATACACGTATGTCGCAGTTCTCGAATTTTTGTTTTACGTATTTATATAATTTATTTAACGAATAAGAAAATGTTTAATATTTTGGCAACATTTATAGGAAAATATTGAAACAAGAAATTGTGTATATCAAGAATAATTACTTCATTTCTTCCTCAAATTTGCTGATACAAAAATACGATAGAGTATACACTTTTTCGGAAATATATTTATCTTTAAAATCTGTCCAGGTAGGCATTTGGTAAATTCATTTAGCATTGTTCTTTATTTATTGGGTTGACTAAGTGATTGACAACTAAGAGCTTTTGTCATTAGGTGGTAATGACAAAATCCGCAGTCACTTATTTGCTAACCCAACATATATCCTGCGGGTGATTCTCAGTGTTGTACAACGATACAGGTAAGTACATATCTTATAAAGTCAAATATTGTAAAAATTTTTGCAAAAGGATATTTTATTAGGGTATAAACTGAAATAGGACTATACTTTAGCTAGAACTATTTGATGGCGACAATAGCACTTTCATTACGAGGTATTTATTACCATTAACCTTTTATAATACACTAATGTTGCTATAGCAGCATTCATAATGTTAAAAGAACTATAAATAAATTTATAAATATCAATAAAATCCTCATTCATAGACAGTCTTAATTCTAAGTTTCAATTCCGTGGTTGTGGAAATTCCTGGTTAGGAAACAATCCACTTAACGTGTTAACATTACGACACTGATAGCAGCTGCACATATTCAGCGAGACAGTCTCATATTTTATCTCATCAATGTGAATTCTGTGCAACGTAAAATTTTAATAAACTCATGAAAACAATGCTCGAAAGAAAGCGATGCTCTGATCGATAATTATACCTCATTGCATCGTCAAAGATTAGGTGTACTAACTCTTATATCTTCGAAATTTCGCCTGTTAAAATTTTATCCTCTCACTCGACATCGGCAAAGATCGCGTTTCTCATCCCGTCATGCTAAAATCATTCTCCTCGCTCCAATTTCAGCTACTTTGCTATCCATGCAGTACGTTTTCCTGACACTACATCGTTGCTTCTTCAAAGATGTTCAAACGATATTTAACGATTTCATCGCACACAAGGAAATGGGATACACAAAATTGGGGAGAGAAAATGGGTAGCTAAAACGCTACTCCGATTTCGTTGTAACAAATCGTTGTATGTCGCTGAAGAATGGACCACACAGTATGTGTGGTATGTACCTGTTTCTTATACAGACGTAAGCTCGATATTATTTATTATCGATATTATATGTCGGAGATGTAGGGATAACGGGCCTTTCTTTTGGAATTTTGCGAAGATTCCCAATACTTTGGTCTAAACTGTTCGTTATAGCTGTTCATTATAGTATTAGGTTAAGTAAAAAGTTCTGAGCGTTTTTCGCTAGATGTCTTTAGTGAGCCATATCTCACGATGTGCACATCGCATCGAGTCATAGTATACACCGATTTCAAGGTGATATTACGCATCAAAAAGGTTCTTTGTCAGTTTTGTGTTCGGTGAAGCCAGTTGTGTGTTACAGCGTTCGAAAATGGAGATAAAAAAAGAGAAAATTCGATACATTCTTCAGTACCACTACGACCAAGGTGAAAAGGCGGAGCAGGCGGCCAAAAAAATTTGTGCTGTTTATGGACCCAGTACAGTATCGAATGCAACAGCAAAGCGGTGGTTCCAACGATTCCGTTCTGGTAATATGGACGTCGAAGATGAGGCACGCTCTGGTAGGCCAATCGTCGAAAATGTGGATAAAATCATGGAAATCGTCGAGTCGGACCGGCATGTGAGCACTTATTCCATTGCCCAGGAACTGAAGATTAGCCAGAAAACCGTTTGGAACCATTTGCATAAGGCTGGTCTCAAGAAGAAGCTCGACGTATGGGTGCCACATGAATTGACGCAAAAGAACCTTTTGGACCGAATTGATGCCTGCGATTCTTTGTTGAGACGTAACGAAATCGACCCATTTTTGAAGCGGATGGTGACTGGCGATGAAAAATGGGTCACATACGAGAACAACAGCCGAAAAAGATCGTGGTCCAATCGCGGTGGGCCGGCCCAAACGATCGCCAAGCGTGGATTAACGGCCAAGAAGGTTTTATTGTGTGTTTGGTGGGATTGGAAGGGAATCATCCATTATGAGCTGCTCCCATCGGGGCAAACACTTAATTCGGACCTCTATTGTCAACAACTGACCAGACTGAAGCAGGCGATCGACCAGAAGCGGCCAGAATTGGCCAATAGGAAAGGTGTTGTGTTCCATCAAGACAACGCCAGGCCGCACACATCTTTAACGACGCGTCAGAAGCTCCGAGAGCTTGGCTGGGAGGTTCTATCGCATCCGCCGTACAGTCCAGACCTGGCACCAAGCGATTATCACCTTTTTAAGTTTTTGCAAAATTTTCTTGATGGTACAAAACTGGCCTCAAGAGAGGCTTGTGAAAATGAGCTGGTCAAGTTTTTTACCAATAGGGACGAGGACTTCTTCAACCGCGGAATTATGAAATTGCCTTCAAAATGGACAAAAGTAATCGAACAAAACGGCGCATATTTAATCTAAATCGAATAATCTTGACTATGTTAATTTCATCGTCGAAATAAAGCGAAAAAGCGCTCAGAACTTTTTACTTCACCTAATATTATAACAGTAGGCTTGGGGTCGAGGTGACACAACTGGTCACCGAACGTAGCCACGGTCACGGGATGAACGTTTTACTTGACAGTAGTAGTACCAATATTGAGGAACACACGCTGTATTAACAAACAAGCCCCGGGGCAGGAGCAATGACGGCTCTACGCGAGTCTGCCTAGTAACGGCGCCTGGAATTTTGTTGATAACCCCGATCAATACGCAATTGATAAGTGTGATCGTGTCAGTCTTTTATTCTTATGACCACCTTGGAGAGTTTACACACAACGTCTGGTCAGTCAGTCTGACAGATACCGTACGTCACAGCTAACGTCACTTTGAGTTTCAAAACATATCCAATTGTACAAAGAGTTATCCCGTTGACCGTGGATTCGTTTGAACCTAAGAACATTGTCTTTACTTTAAGAGAGTCTAATAATCACGTTTAGTTGTTAAATCCTGTTAAATCAACACTTGTACATATCACTGTAAATATAAACCTCTTTAAGCAACTACAATGGCTAGTCCTAATGAAGAAACGCAACGCGCCCCTAAAACCAGCGCCAACCCGACAAACCCGACATATATGTATAAAACAATAATTATATTATAAAACTATAATTCAATCAATTCTATAATATGTATATATAAAGTATAAAGTAATTCCGGTTTTATATAGATTTTCTATTGGATGATATATGATTATGATATATAAAGGATATTTTATTTACTAATTTGTAGTCTGATTATTTCATAATATTATAGTAGGTAGATAGTATTTAGTATCAGGAATGGAATAGTGCAAAGTAAATAGGTTTCAGCTATTGTATTAGTTGTACGTAACACCAGGATCAAGGATAGACTACTCCAAATTCGGGAAACTTGTAGTAAAGCACGTCACAGACCAAAGAACCCGACCAAGAGAACATCCTAGGTCGAAGGATCCGAAAGGATCAAGCTATGATAGTCCATAGCATCTTGTACAGAATAGGATATCATCCATAGGATTTAGGACCATGTAATGTTAATATCAGCTATAAATAGACTACGGACTACAAATAGATTACAAAGAACATCTTACTTTGGATATTTTCTACATTTTTGTACATTATGCTTATCTCATACATTGTTACATTTTTCCCATAAGTGCATAAATATCTGCAATCTAATTGTATAATATATCAACCAAAGTTAAAAGAGCCACAAATCATTTTAAATTCGAGAGAGTAATTAATAAATGATATCTAAATAAATAATTACAACTGAAAAAAATTATCTTGCTTTTGTGAAGTGCATTGTTATTAAATTTATCTTCAGAGGTAACAGGCACACTTATTTTTTATTATTATTGTCTAAGAATTATCGCGGGAGATTTCTAAGCTAACATTAATGTGCATTCGTCTGTGAGTGATACTATGATCTTGAAATGAAATCTTGGACTAAAAGATTCTGGGATTAGCGTGAAATTTTTTATGAACTTCAATGATGAAAACAACCACTCATGCTTTCAATCTGACAATTTACGGATCATCGCAATGAAAGTTCGAATTTATTATAATTGTAAATTGTTTCTGCGCAAGTATTACTTAACCGACACAGATATATTGGAATAAGCAACAGTTAGAATGATATATGTTGGAACAAGATAAACCAGCTTGCTTTGGCAGAGTCAAAGAAATTTACGATGCAAGTCGACTACAGGATTAAGCATAGTGTCGCATCTCGTTTCAAGGTTACATGAGAAATATTGCCATTGTGCGATATTGCAGAAAATGTCCACGCCAGGAATGGCGCTTATTTTTTGTGCCACTATGAAAACGTCAGACCACATTCATGCAATCTGGTTGCTGAAACATACGACAGGGTGGAACTAGTCTGCCAGTAACCTGGTTACAACAGATGCTCGGAACGACAGCTATCAGCAAACTCTCGAGAAACCACGAAGAAAGCAACGTCCTTCGCGTAGACTTTCGAGCGCGAAATACCCTTGTAAGTGTTATTGGACAGCTGAATTACCACTATTCGACACACGTCTTCTCGATAAACGATCAAGTTTTCTATACTATTAACATTGTTGGGCGCGAATGTGAATAGTGACTGACATAATTTTCCAGGGAGGGACAGTGATCGGAAACTGAAATGTCATAGTAAGGGAAGAAAGACATTTTCAAAGGAGATTATCGGTACATGTACTGTACCGATATGTTAAATTCGAGTTCCTAAATTCGCGATCAGTTGAAGTTCTATGGCTCAAAGTAAGACGAAAATCGTGGCTTCATTTCCGACAGAATCAAATTTTGAAACTTGTCAAGTATACGTTAATTTGCATAATCCCAACTGGATAGGAGTAGACAATCGACAGGAGATTATTGCACATGCGAAAATAAGTCGAAAATGTAGAGTAGCTCCCTATCGATTGTCTAAATGATTGACATATATCCGATAAATTTTCCAACTCGATTTTCTCGAAAATGAAGTCTTCGACATGATTTTGTTATACTTGATTTTCACCTTATTTTGAGTAATACAATCTCTCTGACTCCAATTGTACTACGAATTTAGAGCAACGTGTATACTTGTAAGTAGTCATTGTAATATTGTTTAGTTTGTTCTATAGTATTTGTTAAATTATATGCAAATAATTTATTACGATAGATTCAATCTTCATATCTAATTATGGATGTATTAGTCTTTGCACAAAATAGCCGGCCAACATTGTGTTTAGTTCGTTAGGCGGTAACGAGGCTAAAAGCTCTATTAATGTAAAATACTTTATAAAATATCATATTGTATGAAGAGATCGCTTAATGAATATTAAGTACATTATTAAATGAAGTTGCTTCATTTTAGTTAAATACGATATAATCCTTTAGTAAATAGAGTATGAAACTTCTTATTCTCTTAAGAGAAGAAAATATGATTTATTACCTTAAATTAGTATATGAACAGTGAGATGTTTTGTTATTCCATGTATTAACTTAAAAATAGTATCAATAGTAAAACATAGTTCTATAAATTTTATATAAATGCAGTATAACTATAGAATATAAAACATTTGATAAATTTGGAAATTTATTATTTATACAAATATAAGGTACGGAGAAAATACGAAGATTTTATATTAAAAATATATTCGAAATAAATAATTTAAGGCATTATTTAATCGTTAAATTCATATTTCATCTAATATTACATAATATGCATACACAGATAAAATGTTATGAACTTTTAAAGTCAGGTAAAGAACGAGAGAAACGCGATTAATTTATTTGCGAAAGTAATATTTGAACGTTTTGTATTTATCAAAGTATCATCGGATCGCGCAATAACGAAATGTAAAATTTCAACTGTAAAATTAATCGTCTCACTGACTGATCAGAAGCCATCCGCCATTCGTACAATTCTCATTTTTAATAAATACCGATGTGGAAAAGTTCTTTGCAAAACAAAACAAACAGGCTCACCTGTTTATCACGAGAAATTATCATTAAAAATCGCATTTTGACCTCTTTTGATCAAAGCGTGAAAAATGAAATGTGATATCAAATGTACGCCAGGGCATTGCATAGAAATAATGAAATAAAACTATTTCTCCTGTAATAAAACCTTCGCATCACGAACCGAAGTTGTTAATCAGAGAATTTCGAATCGAGCTACCTTACAAAATATAACGATTAATCGACATCGTACACCAATATACGATACTTATAATTGTGCTTCGGTATATTTCCCGAATGCGTTTTTCGTTGATCTAATCAACAATTTGTGTTCGTACGAAACAAGCGTCGGGAATGTCACAGGCTCAGAAAACAGTAAAAGGATAGATAAAATATCCTGCATGCCACAACCATCGAAACAATAACCAGATGGGCACCCGACGATAACCCTTTCTGAGGGACCAAACCTTAGTATATAAACATTTCCAAATCAGCACTCAAGACACTTTTATTATAACATTCTAAACCGTTACTCTGTTGAATTCATATAATAAATTTTACTATCATATCTAAAGTCCGAATTTTTCACCTTACTTGCGAAACGTTCGAACTACGACGCGAAGAGACAACCGGTGATCTGTTAATTTCACGATTTCCTGTGTCTTCTACCTGACAAGAACATCGATGTACCGTGGAAAAACGTGAATGTATTGAAAAATATTTTCTAACACGTTGTTACATCTCGTGGAAACGATCCGCGTTCGAACCTTTCTACGGATGTTAGGTTTTGAACGAAACGTATAGTGATTCACTAAACTATTTTTTTGAATATTCAAATTAAACATTTCAAAATTTCATTGGCATTGTAGTGAGATACGACTGTCATGATCATATTGGTACTTAGAGCCGATCGGAAGATATAGGTAGAAGTTACAAGATGTTTACTGGAGATACACAGGGTGGTTGGTAACTAGTGGTACAAGCAGAAAGGGGGTGATTCTACGCGAAAAAAGAAGTCGAAAATATAGAATAAAAATTTTTTTAATTTTTTTTTTTAAATTTTCCATCGAGACAACGATCTACAGTGAGATCCGTTATAACGTACCGCCGGCGTACCGAGCGAAAATTCAAAGTCGATTTTCTCGAAAACAAAGCCTCAAACGAAAAATTTTTATTCTATATTTTCGACTTCTTTTTTCGCGTAGAATCACCCCCTTTCCGCTTGTACCACCAGTTACCAACCACACTGTATATGAAAGCATAAGTAGTCATCTTACGAAAATAAGTGTTAATTTTTCACATCCCGCTGGCTATTGAGATTTAGTAGCATAAGGAATGATCGATCGTTCACATACTTTTGTGCTCTCTGCGAAAAATATACCCGTATTTCGTATTTTGTAATCTCGATATATATTCCCATATTTGTTACAAAATTTATCAATATAGCCATAATAGTCGGGTTTCATCGCAGTGCTAATATAGTTTCAAAATGTTTACGAATACTACACTAAAATACTAGAATACTGCAAGCGCTCGAATACTTTTGTGAACCACTGTACAGGCTTTTCACGGCTTACCACGGTTGCGTATCCGTTTTCGAAATAGTATTTTTACCTTTTCTATGATTCACAATTCATCACTTGGTGGACTGCTGATTTAAACGATCATAACCGCTTCGTGGTATAAAATTATAATATTCGGCCTGTGATGTATCTACAACGAGCCACAATTTCCATACATTATTTACGATCTGTGCCAGCTAATCAGGAGTTGATTGGCTCGTGCAATTTGTCCTCTGCCATATTTCGAAACTCGATCTCCCCTTTCATCGTTCCTTCCACATTTTTATAGAACTGCTCGACTGCACGATTACTCGTCGACATAAAATCGGCAGAGATATTCACTGTGTATACAGGGTGTGTCGTTGTTGGAGAACGCTACTGATACTTAAACGTTAAGAGGAATTCGATGGTTGATCGAAATTGGTAACATTTTGATCAGTTAAATCAACGACGTAATAGAAGTTTATTGACTTTTTCCACTATTCCTAATTTTTTATTTAAATAACCGTAGTTCACGTTCCAGTAGCTAGATATAAACATGCATTTACGCAGTCCTTCGACTACTAATAAGAGTAAAATTGTGCTGCAATTGAAGTGATGTTCGACAATAGCCCAAATAATAGGAATTCACAGTAAATCGAGCATTGGATAGAATTTCGTTCCAATGAATAGAGTTTGTAGAAATGGAACTCTACTGTGTGGAGTATAATCTGTATTTAAAGTGGAGAATACTTAACTGTTGTTAGTCGTACACAATACCCATACATGATTTTAAATATTTATTAACATTAAATAAAATATAGGTATACACATAGTGACACACGAAATTGTTTGAATACTTATTATAACAAATTTTTATGAATATATTATATGTATTATATAACTATTTCTGAAACATTAACATTGTAACAAGACACGATCATCATCATTATAGAAGGTTATTGAAAGTGATTCGACTAAATATCGAAGCTTAATAATATAATAAATAGTTGACTATTTAATTAAATTTGCGAAATATATATCTATTTAAAATGTACAATTGCGATAAATAGGTATATTGTAACTTCCATGTATATTTTCATATTTGTTTCAAACTTTATCTATATTATCATAATATTCGTAATCCCGTATTATATAAAATCTCCTGCATCACATACATAGTATATTCAAAGTTGCAACGAGTGTTCAAATACTTTTGAGAACCACTGTATATATTGTGATGGATTTTGTATGAAACGTTAATAAAAATATAATTGACATATCCTCTAAAGAATTTGCAAAAGAATAAGTTGAAACATTTTTCCTGACTTTATACGCAAAGTTTATTTCTCCTATAAAACTTCATTTAATGAGTTATAGCCCATGAAATAAAAATCATTATGACTTATACCGTTAATCTATTTCTGTGCTATGCGCATGACTATACAATGTTTATGGGTAATGCTATTTAAATAACATAATTTGTCAATGAAGTAAAATGCAGGCTGGACAGAAATTCATGATTCATCCTAATAAATTCGAACGTTCCAAGCGTTCGAAGATTTACAGGCGGGAATATAATAATCGGCTACAGTGTGTATAGAAAGTCTGTTTTTCTAACAATAGATTTAGCAAGAAGTATTATACAGATAACCTGAATAGTTGAATTACTAGAGCAATCTCAAAGATCCGAGTTTCAATTCCGGTCTAGCAAGCCCGTTTATCAGTTCTATCTCTTCCTAGAATAGATTCTACACATCGTAGTTTCTGAACTGCGACAAATCAGAATGCAATCTCTGTGCGTTTGATTTCGGTTCCGCGAATATATCGAACATCAATCGTGAAAAATAATAAACGCTTAGAATTTCCTTTATTTTTTCTTTGACACTTATAAACGGTGATATTCATATTTTATACAGTGGAATTGATACATAACCGTTAATGTATCATTGATCAGATCTTGAACTTGAAGTTCTCATTTAATTCGCGAGTAATAGTTAAACAAAACACCAATTAGCGTCGTGTATACTAAAATCAAAGCAATGCTTCATGCGTTCAGAACACCTTATACATACAGGACGAGCAATCACGTTGCTCCTCCAACGTTCGTTATTCCTGTACGTAGATTGATTCGGCTTATCCAAGTTGTCGTATCAGGCCAGATATGGTAGTTGAAGTTTAAAAGCTTCGTTCGTTTCGTCTCTCGGACTGTCGTGTCGTTGATAAACCTGCGTGTAGTTTTGACGTTGGATACGCGAGTTTGAGTGCTTGTGCATACGTTTACACAAGAAGGGAAACGTGGAATAGCGTATATACGAATGGCCAGCGCCAGGACTTCCTCTTTCTTTTCCTTCTTCCGGACCCACGCCGCCTCCCACCAGCCATTTATATTACCTTTTATATTCTTCAGCGCGCTTTATACTTCTGTATCCTCCTTCACACTGCCTCCTTTTTTTCTTCCCGCTGTTCTTTCTTCTAAATAGTTTTGTTTCTCCCTTGCCTTGTCATAATAGCCTCTCATGCATTCTGCATCTTCTACCTCGACCATTTTACATTCTACCCGCACTGCCGTTTCTTGTTTCAGCTACGTACATTTAATAGACCTTCCTTTCTCTTTGTGGCTACGCCTTTCGAGGGCTCCTTGCGTTTTACTGCTTTTTTCGCTCGTTACGTTACGTACGGTATAATCTATGCGAGAAATTATTTTGCAATGATTTTATATCGTTGTAAGTTTGATTAGGAAGCTACCAAAGTTGAAAATAGCAAGTTGATGGTAGTTAACAAAATTGTTCTATAATGATTGACACTTATAGAAACTGACCTTTTTATTAGGTGTTAACTTTGGAAACAAATTTTATCGTGCTATAATCTGTAAAATAGCTTCAGTAAAAAAAAATTCGTCTTGGGGCTTTCTGTTTATAATCTTGTGTAATTAGTATAGTCAATTATTTCTATGGTTCTATCGCAGGAATGAAAAATTCCACGTGAATTCAACGCTTTTTGAAATAACAATGTTGAGACGTAGAAGGCGAGAAGTTGGAATCACTCTCTTTTTAAGTCACGAGCGAAATTTTGTATGTTTACGAGTGCATAGAAAATAATTGTAGACAAACTTTACTTAAGAACTTCATATTCCTCGATCATTTCTCCTCTTTATAACTCTTCCTTTCAAAGACCATAATACTAGAACTTTACTCTCCTCGGTATTTGCTTAACCACTCTACAATCCTCTTTAGATGTCTGTTCTCCCTTCTTTGGAATAACTTCGAGAATTTTTTCTTCGTTGTTCACTTCGTTTCCATTCATTGTTCGTTTAATTTGACCGCTGCTTTCTCTCGCGCAAATCACTTTTCACTACTTTGCATTCCATTTGTATTATTACTTTGAACTTCAATTCATTTTTCTTCTCTTCCATCCCTTTCTTTTCTAGTATACTCTCTCTTTCTGTTGCATGTTTACCTGATGTTTGAATATTTATCAAGCCAATATAGCGCATGATTGCATGATTCCTCGAGTTGCCAGCAGAACAGCGAAATTACACACTGATATTAGGCATTCGCCCATGGCATTCGATTTATTTCCTAGTATCAATAAATTAGGCTTCGACAGGAACAAAAACGTATGATTAAAAATGTAGCAACTTTTCTCAATTCTTATTTTTATTTTCAAATTCTTCTTATATCATACAGGAGATCCAGTACTATATTCTTTTAATGATTAAAATCAGATAAATTTGACGAACTAAAAAATTTTCAAGAATATGAGTGACAATGTAATATACTTTGCAAAAATTGAATGTTATATTTCAATCTATTACGGCTTCCAGTGCAAAGTATATAAAATTCGCGTGGCAGTCGATGTATTTTAACAAAAGACTTACAGCGATGGCCAAAAAGGAACTTAAAGTGTAAACTAAAAAAAATCGCAGTAATTAAAAAAAATGGATTATAATTGACAAGAGAAATAAATGTATAATATAATTATTATGTTAAATTATATTATACATTTATTTCGACGAGTGTTTAATACAGAAAAAATGTTTAACACAGGTATCTTCATACTCAAATACAGGGTGGTTGGTAACTGGTGATACAAGAGGAAAGGGGGTGATTCTACGCGAAAAAAGTCGAAAATATAGAATAAAAATTTTTCGTTCGAGGCTTTGTTTTCGAGAAAATCGACTTTGAATTTTCGCTCGGTACGCGTGCACTTTATCACGTCTTGTTATAACGGATCTCACTGTAGATCGTTGTCTCGATGGAAAAATTAAAAAAAAAAAAATTTTTTTTAATTTTATTCTATACTTTCAACTTCTTTTTTCCACCCTGTATAATAAATAATAATATAACAATATAACAAATGCACATATAACAATAAATGCACAAGTATCGAATGTAAACTTTCTTCTGGCTATCATTGTAGTCCGTTTCTATCGTCAGCCAACAAAATCCCAAGAATATCTTCTCAAACAAGAAAACTTCACGAAATCATTGACACGCACATAATGGCAAATCTGTCTCCTCCGAACGAATCCAATAAACAGAGTTCACGACAGAGAGAAAATAAAGAAAAATCGGACGTTGTCAGAGTCCATTGGAAATAATTCGACAATCGAGCCGAAAGGACACGGAAGTGCGGAAATAGTTTCCCGCGTAAGCTCGAAGGCAACGAGTCGTATCGAATAGAATAGTAGGAAGTGACGAATGAAAGCGGTCACCTTAACTGACCTACATGTACAGCATAGTCGAGGGGGCCGACAGTGTACGTTTCCAATTTCCAATTTCGAAACTTTAAACCGTTCCACGGCAACGTCTGAAATTCCTCGAGCTTCTTTCGAATTTTCCACCGTATGCAAATACTTCCGGGCGTTTTCGATTTGCTGCTACTTTCCTCGGGAGATTCCGTGCGAATTCCAATAGCTAGGTACCTACCCCTCCGGTATACCGGTGTACGTGTGCAATAGTATGCATACATGCGAATTTATGCTCTCCATGCCTCGCATGATGAGACTGTAAATAGCACGTCCGTCGTACGAATAGCTGTTTATTAAAAATCTAGCGGTCCATTTTTTCAAATATTTCTCTGATTAATTTTTTCTCTGTGCGCCATTTTCTATGACATGCGTCGATGTAGACGAAATTTTTACTATCAATACGACGAAGTGAATAGGTTTCCAAGCGCTTTATAAAAATTCTGATCAGAAAGAGTAAAAATTAACTCAGCTACTCTGAAAAACGACAAGGTCGCGGTTTTCTATGAAACAAAATGAAATAAAAATGAAATAAAATTCAAAACGGCCAAATTTTCGACAACTCTATTTTCCCTAAAACCGTAATATCACAACATATTATTCTTAGAATTGCTACGAATGCTCTACTCTAATGAAAACAGCGGATTCGAAGCCACCTTTTCTTCAAACCTTCCGAAACCGAACCACAACTACGCAGCTGCATAATCTCGAATCTCCGAGAAGTCTATTCGCGTTTAAAACTTGGACAGCTTTGATCCCGAATGAAAAGTAGCAACAGAACCGTACCGAAAGTCTTAATTCGCGAAACGACGAAGTCGAAACGTTCTCGACCAGTCTTCCACTAATGCAACATTAGAAGCGGCGTTCGTTCGTGGAGGATCGACGAATTACCGTGGCAGCTACATCGCGAAACGCTTTTCCGGTTCATTATCATGGAGATCTATTATTATGAAGCGGCGGCGGAGCGACGCCGCCGGCAGAACCATTGCACCCATGCCGATAACAATCGATTCGCGAGAAATATTAGAATTGATTCGGACGTCGATTTACCCGACAACAATGGCTAGAACGTGCGCCACTGCTGGCATGGCTCGTTAGCCTTCCTCTTTGCGCGCGGATGCCAATGCGCCAGCCTGTATACTCTACTATACTCTATGTATTGTACATGTAGGTACAGTCTTTTAGTATTGTTGCAAAACTTGTATAACGAAGCATCCAGGCTCTATTTCTCTTACCTCGTACCTTTTCCTTCCTTTCTTTTTCTCTCTTCTTCGTCTTCTTCTTCTTTTTCTCCTTCGAGGTACAGACCTTTTATTCTTTCTGATTTAATGCTACTGTTTCTTCATTGACTCTCTTGTTTGACTGATTGGCTAGTCTATTACGAGTAAATTGCAGCTTTTTATGTATTTATAGGAAATTTAAAGATGCATAGATAACGTAAAAGAAAATTGCAAAGATTTGTTTAATATTCTTCTTGTTTTTTTAACTAGATTCTACGATTGTATAACATTTGAAGAAATTGAAGTATTTCCAATATTATGATGAACCATAAGTATTGCTTGCTGCTTAATAAGTTAATCCATTAGCGAATATATGTATCTGTAAGGTAGACGAATATAGATCGAATATACGTGATTTTTATAACCAATCTATTTGAATTTATTATTCAAGTCATGATGTTAAGATATTAGAATATCTTATAGAAGATGTACATTTCTCTGCTTCTGTCATATTTGTTTTTCATTTTTAAAAAGATTGATTATTTTCAATGGCGAACATAAGAAAAATGTATGCATTATATTATTGTTTATAATTCGTGCTTTGATGTTATTTTGTAAATTTGTATGCATATACAAGTTGGTTAATAAATTTATAATAAGTTCATTTTGTATGTTTATTAAAAATACGTGATTCGTAGAAATTGTTTTATTATAGATAAAATATGCATGAAATAATGAACCTGGTATACATATATCAGAATAATTCTTAGATATGCAACCGAATGCAACGATATGACTCGACAACGTAAAATGAGTTTGGCTCCCAATTTCAACCCCGTGCACGCATCTTCCACCCAATATACATACACATACACTTGCACGTTCTCTCTTTCCCTATCCTACAATCTCTTTCATTCAGTTCAGAAATACCATGCAGATATTTTTAGAATTTTGGTCACGTCCAACTTAAACCTTGGATAACCATACTTTCTTCTTTCGCACCTTTATCTCAAATACTGATCGTTCCTCATAAGGAGCCTCTCGAAGGTCAAATCCATCAACTCCACTTTTTACGAATTTCTTAATTTCATTGCACCAATATACGATTAATGTTTGATTCTCAAAGAAAAATTAACACTTGAAGTAGGACATCTGTAAACCTATTTCTATTTAAGTATCTGCGTAAAATTAATCTCTAAGGCAATCTATAATTTAAATAATTTATTTGAAAAGACAAAACTTTTGGTATTTATAGTATTTTGGTTATTGACTTTACTTGATTGATATAATTCTACTTAGCTTGCCGCAATCAAAATTACGATTAATCACGAGTTCACTGAGAAAATGTCATTACCTGTACTATGGCATTAATATTAACCCTTTGTCCTGGTAACATCCACTCATACTCATAGTAGAAATTACTGTTTCGATTCAATAACAATACCTATGTCGTATTCGTAACAAAGTTTAGCTGGGACTCTGACTTCAATCTCAATTCTCTTTAGAGGGAACATAATTACATAGAAATTATGTATTGTAATATTTGCAAATTGTCTTCTGATATGACGCTACGCTAATGGATAACTTTGCGAATAATTAACATCATACTAAATCAATGGTATAATGTTAGGAATATACAGGAATATATAGGAATATGCAGAAAGGAACAGAATGAATATAAAATATTCAAAGTAGATTGCTGATAATAATTTTTAATAAATAGAAATTCTATTTCTTTAGTCGTGTCCATGAAGATATAAATTTACATATGACCGTCAATATTTTTGTAATTTCCAACAAAAGGGAGGAAGGTATAGATACATGTAATACATGGCAACATCAAATAAAAAGAAAGAAATTGGTTATATAAAATTAATTGATAATATATCGAATTTTAAAATTTTTCCTCTGTAAAGCACGGAAAGTGAATGAAGCATCATTTTGTGGGAAAAACTGGTGTATCCTGTATAATTAAGGCTCTGTAAATTGTTTGAAAGCCCTACACCAAGTACAGCATACAACGCCACTTGCTCTGACCAACCTGATGCTCCTTTGTAACATGCGTACGCAGCTATGGATTGCATATACGAGCACGGTCAATGGTCGTTCCGATTAATTAGCGCTCTAATTTACACGACGCGCGATATCGTGCGGTACATGGATCGAATTCGTATCCCGTGTATCGCGAATGTTGCGAGAGACTCGAATGAATTTAATTCAAAATTTAAAAAATTAAACGAATGTGGTTTGAAAAAACTTGTTTTTCTTCTTTTTATCTCCCTTTTTGTGCTTTTTCAATTCAAGACCAGTATGAAACAGTAACTCGTGCGTCGATTAAATTTTGAATAAAACTGGAAAATTATTTATGGTTTATTAACTAATTTTTGTAAAACTGGTTCATATATATTTTCAGAATGCGCAGCTACCAAAATTAATTAGCCAATTTTAAGGAAACAAATTTTATTTGCCTCTATGTATGGAAATTATAATTGTCCAATAATAAAATATTCGTTAGAATAGCGAAGAAGGAAGAAGCATCTGAAACGACATTGTTTCAAAAATATTTGTCATAAAGATTCCACGAAGAAACAGTCGTGCTAGTTTATATTTGAAAAATGTCACCCGGCTTGTTGACATAAATATTTCTACGCAAAATTCAAATGGAGCATTTAAAGTTGAAGCAGTGTATTGTTCGTTCCCATTTCAACCGTTTCTCGTGTAACAAATTAACGCGAGATTTTTAAAAAAGAAATATCTATGCAAGAACGGAACAACATATATGACGATATAAAAGAACAATCAAATAACAAAACCTTTTAAACTCCTTTCCCATGTTTCATTTTATTCAAATTTATTTAAATTAAAAACACAAGACCGCTGTTCACGGCTGAAAATCCAGACACAAAGTGAATTCGAAGTTTCGAAAATACGTT
This sequence comes from Bombus bifarius, assembly GCF_011952205.1. NCBI lineage: Eukaryota > Metazoa > Arthropoda > Insecta > Hymenoptera > Apidae > Bombus > Bombus bifarius. The sequence continues at coordinate 1,074,703 of NW_022885576.1, forward strand.
CATCAGGATCGAGAAAAACGTCGGAAACGAAACGGGCGTAAAGCAAATTCATGACATCTTGTCTTAAAAGTTCCAATCAGAAAACGTGCTAGTCAAACACTTTAGCACCGATAAAATCGACTCTTCGGTTCCCAAGAACATCGAGAACGTTCAGCATTGGCGGATGTTCCTCCGGTTCTTTCCCACCCATCGAATTTCCATATTTTCCAAGATCAGTTGGCAATATTCCCTTAACACGTCAGATTGTGCTTATCCCTGCTTATGTATTACGATTTGTATGTAAATTTCTCGGATTCCTTCAAAAATTCCGTTGACCCGCTTTCCATCTCGAAATAATTCGGGAGGAAAAAATAAAATAGGTGGCTCCGCATAAATGATGCAAAGGGGGAAATGCAAAATGGCGTGCAGTCCTAGAATAGAATAAGTTGATACGTATATACTACAGCACGACGTGGTGCGGTAGTTTTGTCAAATGTATAACTTAAAAATGATACATATTCTCTTGTATAATTTATAAAAAGCTAATTAATTTTAAAAAATGCGACGGTTTATATAACTTCAAAGTTACATATATATTCATTGTAAAATAATAATTATATGCATTTAACCCTGTAAACATTTAGAATGATTTTTTCATAGGATTATTCGTCCTATACCTTTTTATAATTATTAATCACATAATTACCTATATATATTGTGAGGAATTAACCTCATCATTAAATACATACAAGAATTATTATTTCATAATTATGTACATAATTATTTATTTATATTCTGAAAAAGTATTTGTATACTATTTATTATAGTATTATAACGAGAAAGGGGAGAATATACAATAGCAATAAGTGAACAAAATAAATTAAACAAAAAGTGAACATATAAATTACTTAACCTGCAAGTTAAACAACATTCCAGGGAGTCAATGGTACCGATACAGAGTCTTCGTTATAGCGTCGTATAAATACAAAAAACAACATGGAAGCAAACTCCAACAAGATAAAAAGAAAATTAAAACGGATAAAAGGGAATCATTATAATATATAATAATAAACTTTTCACTCCGAGAAACCTCGTAATTGCAAAAAGACGGAATGCCTATATGACTTCCTCTATCACAAACTTAAGTTATCTCAAATAAAACATTAACTATTTATCATATGAGATTCTTGTTACACTGAATGCATATTACGTGTTGAGAATTATGGATCGTAATTGCGGAAAAAATATGTAGGAATTCATTATAAATAAAAAGATTTGTTATTTATTTAGGCACGTGGTTTACAAGATTATTCTCTTCTAGTGTCACTTCTCTCCTCCTCTTGCCATGTTACATTTTCTCTTCTTTCGTTGAGGGATCCCTGCCACACACGTACTCACAAAAACTCATACCACACTCATACACTGTAATATGCGTATAACAACATATTTCAATGGAACATCACGAGTTTGCACAAGCATGTCACCCTTGCGCAGGGGCCACGCTAACACTTCTCTGTATCGTTCCACTTTTAGTATATGTACTACCGAAGGAAGCACGTAAGGTACGATTTGTTTCCTGTATATAAAGCAACACATTACTTTTGCGACAACTAGTGAGAAAGCAAATATCTTATAGGCCACCTATCAAACGCACCGATGTACTACACACGCAAGAGTACTTATTTTATTGCCTATGTAATATCTTTGAGCTGCGCTTGGCGCTGTAAATGTCGCTGCTGGGTACAGCCGCTCTTCTTCTCATTTCTTGTATCGCGGAAGAAAAATCGGACTCCGGTCGCCGGGATTCGAAAATCCGGGTTCCGAACGTTCGCAATCTAAGGCGCTAATCACTGGGCTACCGTCGTCTGACACTAGTTGGTGTCGAGTGGTGATATTTGCTATCGAGTGCCACCACAGGCTCTTCTTTCCACGATACTACATCTATTACATTAACCTCTTAGGTAAGGTTGAATTTTGCGCGAGGCTGTTTCTTTGTACGGCAGAGTTTAACGCGAATTACGCGTAAACGATACAAAACTGCAATTTGTGGCGGATAATGCTGTTCTCTACGCAAGCACATTGGAACGAAGTTTTTGATAATTAAATTATAATTTTTCTTAAAGATATGACGCATATACTTTGACTTTAATCGTCTAATTTAATAATTAATAATGCAATGTAGTGTGATATATTTTAAATTAAATTTCACACTCAGAGCACGATAGTGTTTTTCAAATTGCTCTTCGTTTTCTATTTTGTAGCGACATTTTGAGGTCGAAGATTCTAAAAAATTATAAGGATACGAACCGGCATGTTAAAAAGAGCATCTAATAATGATATATCCATTTCTAAGCAACAATTCATATCTGACACTGGCGTATCAAAAACAAAGACTATATATTCTGCCTGTGTATCGTTAACACTGTTATAAAACATTGCGAGGACAAAGAAAAGTGTGAAGCAAGACAAATGAAATACATCATCATTTAGTTTAAACGGTGAGTGAGTGAGTCGGTAGAATGAGCCAGTATAGTGGCGCGTCGTACCTAAAAGGTTAAGTCCCGAACGTGACGTTTATTTTGTTCGTGGAGAAATTAAAGGAGTTGTCTCTAAACAGTTCCTAGTACACCTGATAAATCTGTTTTATGAAGCAAGTGCTGAAACGTACAGCCTGGATATAAAACGATACGATATTTATTGGCTTTCAGAGACTCATGACAAAATACGAGACGTAATAAATCTCCTGCGGGCTGTTACTTATTATCCTTCGAGACGCGTTCTGTGGATTTACAGAACGACAACATAGAAACTACGGTGGCAGTTGTTTTAGAAAGGACGAAAAGGGCGTGCTCCATTCTGTTATGTTTCATTCTGTAGAAGTATGGCGATACCTTCTCCTTGACCATTTCTAAGCTTGAATTGGTGTTCCTGGTGCACTATCGTACGTTCTACACGATAATCCGATTTGACTTTCGTTTATGCGAGATATTTTTAAGAAAATACTTCATACGACAGAAAATTATGTTATCTCATTTGCATGATATAAAAAAAGCGCTTTTTTTTCGATGAGTTCGAACATTTTAATTTTGACCATCCTTTAACGGACTCTACCGTATGTCGTTTAATCTGTTAACTGTAGAAGACGAATTAATTCGACGATTGAATTCTCGTTCTGTTGGGTATAATAATTTTTTTATTTATGAGTCCTTTATAAGTCCCTTTTTAATCTATCTAAACTAAATCTATCTGGAAAAAACTAAAAATAGATGTCATATTCATATTTGCTAGAATTAAAATAATTTGTTTTTATTAATATCTAAAGTGCACAAATTGACACTACAATTTTTTAAATTCTCTATATAATATATTTTAAAATTAAAGAAGAGATCAACAGTAAGTTGATAATTTCATTTCAAACAGTTCCAAGCTCCTTACAAAAGTCAGCATTCGTAACGATATTAAATTTCCAAATATTACACATACATAATAGAAAAATATTAAAAAATGATCAGAGTGATACCAAAATTTCTCTAAAAATACTAAGAAACTATATTAAGAATATGATCTTTTCGTTACACAATTTACGTTAGTTTCGATTAAATAAATGCCGTAGTAGGAAGGGGAGGTCGTAACGTGGCAAACAAGATTTCCTACGAAAGTCGAGGAACGGAAAGGCAAATCCATCCCCCCTCCCCTCCCTGTTCGCGCATACACACATTTCGGCCGTGGATGGTACGGAACTCGAACTCTCCATCCGAATGAAACGAGATTGACTGTAAAAGTTGGCATTGTTGAGGGAAAGAAGAAGAACGCGAGCCCGAATTCCGGAAAAGGGTCACGGAGCAGCCATGTATGCACACAGCGCATATATACATACGTACAAGGTGTTTCATCTAGCTTACATAGTTTAGACTTTTCGACTTCCTTGATGGTAAAAATAAGTACTTCAAAAATAAATGAATGAGATTGAGAGAAAAAAATGGCATGACTAGCAAGATTTTTAATATGAGACGATCAAAGCGAATTAAATGACTCTTATACGTTAAAACACATTATTGTACGCGCTCGTGAACGTCTAGAAGTTAGTAACAAAATTTCTAGATCAACGATTCTCAACGGTTTCGTCTCGGTACCCGTATAAATTCCTTTCCGGCGTAACAAAGCGAAGTTCGTCTTCGAAACAAGCCAGTGAAACAATCTGTACTCCGATGTACGCGTGTATACGTACAAAGATACAATCGCTTGAAGAGACCTTATCGAGCGAAACAAGTCGAGTTGGCAAAATTGCTTTCGTAGCGCAGACGATTAACTCTCGAATGCTCATCGTCGAATCAGCGAACTATGGTTCATTAACGCTACGCCGGCCGCCGCTAGCGAGCCCGAACGAACCGAACTTTGCCAGTTAATCGCGTTTCACGAATTGCCCGTAAAGAAGAACGACGAATTTCTTCATCCTTGGTCCAGCGTTCGGCCTGCTTCCTATCAACAACGATCTTGATTAGGAGGGAACAGCCGATCATGATGACCCTTCGGAGAATTACAAACCGTGTCAAGGATGGGAGTCAGGGTTTGTTCCTCCCTTTAGTTCCACTTCTGATACAGTAGCTGACTTTGTAGTAGAAATATTCACTATCGCGAATCCACATGTGAGTCGTTGACGAGTTAAACGACGATCTCTCTGACGTTCAATCATATGGTCAATATTTCAGGATTCTCAATATTATTGTACGTATAAGGAAACCCTCAAATATTACATATTGTATGATTAATATATGTAAGTTGATCGTTTGTATACATACAACGTATAATAATATTGAGGATGCTGAAATATTGACAATATCTATATATTGATCGTATAATCAATAATAGTGGCCCTTTTAGGTCAAGCACATCACTTCTCAACCATTAATTTACCATTTGCGCATATTATCGCTACTTCCCGCTTGTTACAGCTCATTCCTGCTAAACGACGATAATTCCAGTTCCATACACTCTTTGATCCTTCTAAAAGACCTGAATTTTCCTTTGTACACGAGGCTATTCATGAACACTATAGAAAGATCGCAGTTTGTTAGGGGGTCAGCCGATCAATTTTATTCGTTCGTTTCGTGTCGCGTATTACGTTGTACTGTAATCGCTTCTCGAACTCTACAGTAGAGCAAAAGAACAAAAAGAATCATTTTGAAGCGAGCAACGGTTCGTTTCTTAATTTCTTCCTTTGCGGGGTAACAGTTTGGTAATTTGCAAGTTCAAAGTGGGCTGTATGGAATTTATGAGTATAAGATTATGATTCGACGTGTGTTAAGATAAAGTCAAAGTAGATAGAAATATAATTAATTGAAATAGGAGATAACATAAGAGAATAAGAGATAAAAGAAGTATTTGTTTGAAGCATAAAGGTTTGACTCAAAATCCTTCATTTATATTGAGTTTTGTGATATAACCAGAGTAAATATGTACGAAAGAAGATATTTCATTCTATTCACATTCAAGTAAACCCTTTAGTCAGATTCATAATACTGTCATGGAAGTCTATATGTTGCTTCGGAAAAATATTCTGTCTTTTGACTTCAATCTAAATCTGTCACGAACTTTATACCCACTCTTTTGCCCTCAATATGTTTCTTTCAAAGAGAAAAGTTGAAACCATATCGATTTTATGTATGTTGCAAGATGAAAATTGCATATAGCATGGAAAGTTCTCTTTGAGTGATTCCAAAGTTTTCCACAAATTTTCATCACGCTTCTTCTTTATCTTGATGAAACGTCAGCTCAATATTAAAGATCCATAAAAGAACAGAAGATACATAATATTTAATAAGTCATATTCTTTTTTCAATATACAAAAATTGTTTTATATGTCCGCCAATTAAATCTTGCGTCGTATCAAAAATTTCTTCAAAAGTATTTGAAAACTATTATTAAGAATAAATAAAAATAATAAACAACAATATTTAGAAGAGCGTCTTAAAAATAAATCCTTCAAAAAAGTGAATACTAAAGACACTCCAAAATTTCTACACTTTAATTATTTGCTCCTTTACTTACTCCAAACAGTTCCGTTATTCTATACAGTTACTCATTATTTCAATATATCATAACATAATTTCAAAATTTTAGTAGCTTGCGTATTTAGAAGAGCGTCTTACAAATAAATCCTTCAAAAAAGTGAATACTAAAGACACTCCAAAATTTCTACACTTTAATTATTTGCTCCTTTACTTACTCCAAACAGTTCCGTTATTCTATACAGTTACTCATTATTTCAATATATCATAACATAATTTCAAAATTTTAGTAGCTTGCGTATTTAGAAGAGCGTCTTACAAATAAATCCTTCAAAAAAGTGAATACTAAAGACACTCCAAAATTTCTACACTTTAATTATTTGCTCCTTTACTTACTCCAAACAGTTCCGTTATTCTATACAGTTACTCATTATTTCAATATATCATAACATAATTTCAAAATTTTAGTAGCTTGCGTATTTAGAAGAGCGTCTTACAAATAAATCCTTCAAAAAAGTGAATACTAAAGACACTCCAAAATTTCTACACTTTAATTATTTGCTCCTTTACTTACTCCAAACAGTTCCGTTATTCTATACAGTTACTCATTATTTCAATATATCATAACATAATTTCAAAATTATGGTAGCTTGCGTATCTATAAGTACATTATGAACTTTTATACAAATTTATATGTTTGGAGATATAATCGAAAGAATAGAAAATTGTTTTATCTACCAAATATTACATATCGCTATACTTCAAATATTGCTCGTATTATGTGCATTCTATGCATTTGCGCATGTTTACAATAACAGGTATTAGTACAATGTTGAAGAAATAAATCTGTATGTACTTATTAATGTTTCACATTATGTTTGCAATTGATCGCGCTAAAGAAGAAGAATAAATACAGTGTTTTCAGTATTTATTTGTCTCTCGAACAACTACATAAATTTGAAGACAGTCCTCGTCGATACGTTTCAGTAAGTACTCGTTGGTTCACTGAGAACGAACGAGATGCACATCCATCAGGATGGGAGGAAATGGCGGTAGCATAGGTATATGTTCTTTTAGAAGCAACAACCTCGTTGCTTGCAAGCTTCGAGTATTCCCGTTCGCGGTGAGTGCACATTTTCGTCGTGGCGACCCTTTCGTTTCCGAGACTAATGGTTTGCATTAACCCATGACCTGGCGTTCAGCTCGAATCGCAGATAATTCTCGGGTAGATTGAAGAGAGGCGTGGAAAAGAACGTACGGATTTCCGATTGCAGTTGCCGGACCATTTTTTTCGGACCTTTATTACGATGCCATGCTGATCTGGCAAACGCCATAAAATGAAAGTTATGCTTTTTTTCCCACTGATATTCAAGATTTTTATCTAAAGGGAGAAATTTCAATGAATGTAGCAGAATAATCGAAGAAAAATTGCTGTTATAGTTTGATTATTGGATATAGGGTTTATAGAAAATTGTGCTTTCCAGGGTTGGTATTGGATCTTTTTTTATATACAAAGAGATGTTTTGGTAGATTTAATTGATTAATTGAGAGAAAAATTGCGTCATGATTGCAAGGCAAACATGTTTACAGTCTACAGTGTATATGTTTACAGTATATGCACAGTGATGCTATTCTAGAATGATGCTGAATATTTTTATCTAAAGAGAAGGTTTAATAAATTTATTCAAGGAGCAATTTGTGCATTACGGAAGTAATTCTATGAATTATGTAGAATTATGTTTTGTTGGAGTCGTATTAGAGACTCTCATTTAGAGAGAGAAGTTTTAAAAAAATTTAATATTTAATCGATAAAATTTAGTGGAAAGCGGTAAAAACTCGTGAAGGTAATATTTTCGTGGTTTATAGAAATTTTGTTAATAATATAGAGCAAATAAATGCCAGATTTGAGGAACTACTGACTCAGACATGTTTGCCATCCTCTCGATATATTTGTCACAACATAATTACGAATTTCGTTCAAACTGTATCTTTTAAAAACTAATAAAAATATCGACAATAATTTTGGAATATGTTAAAGAAATGTTAATTATTACTCCTATATTATTTAACATTGTTTGTGTTACAAACTATTTGAGATATCTGGTTCTCATATCTATACGTTGCAATGTGTTTATTTCAAACAAAATCGGCATGGTTCAAATATTAATAATCCTTAAAATATTATTTGTTGTAATCAATACCAACGACTGAAATACTGTAAAATAGAATATAACAAAGGTTTTAGAAAGCTCAAAATACAATCGTCTCCCCAGACCAACACTTCCATTCATCAAAAATTTATACAAATCCTATTAGAACAGTGTATACTGATCAACATACTAAAAAGTGTTCGTAACATGTAGATTCAGCCGCATGAATTTTAATAATAACTCAAGCCCGCGAATACTCGAGACCCGATAACAATCTTGTTAAAAGTATTATTCTATGCATATTTTGCTGCTCGTATTTGAAATTTTAATTAAACGAAACAGGGAGGTAGATGGAACATCATTATACGTGGTGCGAAATTTCGTTCGATGAATTGTAGCTTCAAGTTATTCGTAATCATTATAACGATATTAAAAGTTTCGATTTTCTTACAGTTTCAATTTATTCGCGAGGAAATAAATCATAATATCAACCAAATTATTCAGGTTGATATGATGCTTGAACTTTATGATGTTGTTCTGAGTCAGTAAAACGGCTAAGGTGTCTGATTTCATGATTTAACACCCATTCGTATTAGGAGATATAACAAATTTGAATATTTTTTTTTTTTATTTATTTGTTTACATTCACAATTTGTCCGATTTGAACATTTGGTAGAATAAATTTGAATATTCTATAAAAAGCTTTAGTTTTAGCAAGAGATATCGAGTACAATTAATTAGACGAAAAAATTTAGGAAACAATATTGTTATGAAATTTGATATCAGTTTGATTTATCTTTTTGTTTAAACTTGTATTAAGATTTGTATTGAAATCATATAAATCACTTTTAGCTTATTTTCAAATAACGTGATAAATAGTTTGGATTTTAATATTTATTGGAATTCTAAAAATTGCATTTTGCATACATTTGAGTCATAGACAAAGTAGTCGAATTATTGTCCAACGTACCAGCATTTGGAAATGTATTAATTTTTATTACTCCTAAATAATAAATGTTTATACGCATCGGATATTATAAAATAATCTATACTTTTGACAAAATTGATAATATCGATATAGTAGAATCAGAACCTATTCCAGAGACTAATTTACACAGTACTTGATGAGTACCTAAAACAAAAGAATTATTTCATTTTCTAATTAATAATGAATAAGAAATAATAATAAAAATGAATAAGAAAGAAAATGAAGAAATAATTTAGAGAAAGAATCATTTGCTTATTCAGATAAATTAGTATATAATTACTTCAAAATAACATTCAAAATAACAAACACGAAATATTATGTAATTATATATAATTCTATATTAATAATATTATTATTTAAATAATACTTCTCCAAATATTTTACTTAAATAATGTGAGGTCTAAACCAAATATACCTTTGAATAAATAGCGCAACCGCAGGCAACTTAGCATAATGAATCTCTCCTCCCTTAGTAATAACGAACAACAAAGCTGTGGGCCATGCTGAACCACAGGCCACGCTAATTTGTCTTGAAGAAAAACGACTTGAATCGAATAACAGGAAGCGTCTTAAACTGAAAACATCGAATTAAACTGCGAACCATTTGGTTAGAACCTCGATACCAGACGTCGAAACAAGCTCCGGATAACTCGATTTTCGGCGTGCAAGCTGACCGTATCAGAGGCTTCCAATGTTGTACACTGGCTTCCGGCAAGCACAGAGAGCTGCTAGCCGGACCCGTTCGCCTGGATAACCTTTTCGTAGCAGAGGAGAAATTACGATCTCGACCCCGGATTCTCATGGTAGCCGAGCGATCGTGATTTAATTACGGACGCCTCGGATGGGCGTTAAAAGAGTTTCAGCCTTCTGGCCATCTCCTCTTTTTCCCTCGAGGATACGTAGCTTCGTCTACGTGAACTTGAAGATCGTCATCTCCGAAAAATCTCGTTTCACGTACACCGTTCGCTTTGCCTTCACAATGTTCAAGATCGCGTAAACTATAAACTATAGGCAGTATGGAATAAATAAAGTCGGGACGTGGTACAAGAAAATGGATTTTGTTAGTCTCGGCATTATTAGCCACTTGGATCGAATAGGAAATATAAAAAATGAACAGATAGGTTGGGTATGTTGTTAATGTATTTGCTGTGTACAGATACTACTAGATATAGGTACTCGCTTATTTTTAACAAGAAAAAGTCTTAAGACAGTTGTTTCAAAATTTGATAAAATTATGGATGAATTATGTTTTAATATGAAATTTGGAGCGATATAACGCTATATGTACAGGAAGGGGGATGTATGTTATAGGAAAAATGTATTTTATTTGCGAAATTACAGATAAATCGCCAAACCTATCTATAATAGAATATTACAATATGATGAGATTAAATTAATTTTTAAGAATCAATAGCAAAACCGGTGTTTACAAGGGATATATCCTGCAGCCTATTTTCGTTAGTGGACGAGCTTTTCATCTTCGGACTATTTCATTGCTGAGTTGTAAATTATTATAAAGTAAGGAAATTCTCTTAAACCGATGGGAAGGCTTTCAATATATTGAAAAATGATTTTTCGTTTTGGTTAATAAAATTCAATTTATGTTTAATCAATCCATTCGTTCAACAATCGACTTAAGTACGAAATTTTAGTTCCTTTATAAAGAGCTTGCAAAATCGACAAATCACCATTGTTTGAATTTCTCTTATGTGCTGCTGTAGCCTTGCATAGAACGTGAGCTAAGTATGTCAGAGCGGATGCTATCACCTCGTTTTGTTTTAACACTTTTGAAGAAATGAACAATTTACATTAATATTTCTCACATGTCAAGTATTTCCCCTATTCTATTTCTCGTTTTATTTCACATTGTAATATTAAAAGCTTAATTACTTGCTGAGCATTTTTCGCCGATGCATTATTTCACAATTCATTAGGTTCGGAATAATTGCAAATTATTCTGCAATATTGTAATTACTCTGATCTAATGTAACAATGTGCATCGTCTATGATTCTAAGGGATTTATAAATATTTCAAAGAATTAAATTAAGAAAAATAGCTTTGCTGAGTGAGACAGTAAGGAGCCGAATTCAAACCATTAATAATTTTGTTACAAACCCAGTACATCCTTTCAGTAGGAGAAGAGATCTGAAAAGAAGAATGCACTTTTGTCGGTCTTTATCATTTATTTGTAAGCAGAACGTAATGGCACATTTCTCTCGGTGTCGGGCAAGAGACAAAATTTTCTTCGGCTCGTATACTCTGACTCGTGAAACATCTCCCGGAATATGTTATGTGATCCTTAAATACGGGTAATTTATTTCTTCCGTCCTACTGCAAAATAAAGTATACCAATCGCGATGTATAAGATATAGGTACTACTTTTATAACGTCTCGCCAATGTAACATCATTAAGTGTAACGGGGTCTTTAGCACAGACAAAATTTAGGAGACTGTGACATTAACCAACGAATCGGTGCCAAAACTGATATTGGAAAAAATAGTCGGAAAAAATAGATTCTGAGTACATGTAAAAATGAATTATATTTGTGATTTTCATAAAAATAAATCGTGCAAAAATTTTGTGTATATATATTGTTTCACGAAAATATTTGAACACCCCATCATATAGGTAAAACTTTCGTGTATCTATTCTGTGTACTACGTGGAACACATTAAGATTTAATTGGCATCGTAATGAGACACGAGTGTAATATGCGGGTGCATAATAATATTGATCAAATCTAAAAGTAATCTGAAAGTGTATATAAAAGTTGAAAGATTTTTACCGCAAAAGTATATGTACCATAAAAAGTTATTGCTTATACAGTATAAATAGCGAATGAATGATTAGTAAAAATAGTGGTAACAATAATGAACAGTGTTTAAATATTTCTATGTTTTCTGCGAAGTGTATACTAATATTAAATATCTTCTCTATCTTCTGTATACATAGATCTTTTAGCCTGATTTCAGAATCAATCAGATTTCCTACAATTTGTAAAAGCCAAAGCATAAAGTACAATAACTCTGATACACACAGGTCTTTTCAGCAATCCCCAAAACCCTTGAAACGCTCCAACCCCTCGCATCTACCGGATCTAAGAGATCCATAACTCCAGAGATCTTCGAAACCCTTAAGACCGTCGTAGTTCCTGGAAGTCTAAAAACCACATTTTCCAGACTTCTCAGACCTCATACACCAAACATTCGCAAATCCTGGAGGCTCCGAAATCCCTAGAATGTTTGAGTTGCTTATAATCCTCAGGATCTCGATGTTTCGGTGTTTTCTGTTCCTATCGTATTCTGGTTGTTTTCGATAACTTCCATTAATCCTATGTACTGGAATTATGGGTAGGTCAAACATCTGGAAAATGTTCCTCGAATCAAACATAGATATTATTTATCTTCAAACTACGAATATTTACATATCGTCGCTCTAGTTCTTAATTAGTCTACCTCCACTAGTTTGAAAACTGAGAACACCGAGCTTAAAGTTCGCGAAGATTAATATAAGACAAATAAAGAACTGAATATATGTTGCTTTCTAAATAGAATTTTCATCCTATCGTCATTCATTTACATTCCAATAAGACATATGTAGATCGGTTAATTACATTTTTGTTTAAATAGAGTTAGAACAGCTAAGAATTACAACGATGATACACGAACATGCTACGTATATTTACGATATTTTTCAGAAGTATCCTAACACTTATGCACGGACGTGTACATTCCGTACATTCTATCATCTTTAAACATTCCATAAATCCATTAACACATCGGCAATCCGCTTATCATCGCTAAAATTTCCCTTTCATCGCAATATTCCCGAAACAACACATAACGAGACTCATAACGATTCCAAATATACATAAATCGATAAATTGAACAAAACGTATAAACTACACGCTAGACGCGTGAAACTGAACCGTGCCGTGAATGTTGATCCCAAAAAGCGATTCACAGGCGAACTCCGCTGGAGCCCAGCACGTATCCGCGTGCGATACATCTTGTTAACGTTCTATTCATACCACATAGCCGCGATAGCCACGTGCATCAGCCCTTTCGCGTACCGGAACACCGATAAAGGATTTTTTCCCCCCGGCGCCGACATCCTCGACGATTGTGTTCAAGGGGCATGACGAGCCGGACACTGGGTGGGATCCACGTATACCCCGTGTATATTGTTAAAGGGGGACAACACATCAAATCTGCGATTTCGATCGTGAAGCAGGCTTTAATGGACGCGCGTGACTAACCGTTTCGTAATGTGGCACGATGTCAAAGCGGTTAACGCGCACCAGGGTTCTTCGGGTTAAACCACCTGGATTTGCCACGTACGCAATGGATTACCTGCGGAGCTACGCCTCCACGTTGTTATATTTCCTCTTTTGTTACTTTAATCGTGTTACTAATCCTTGATCTGTTGAGAAAAGTTAAGTTGGTATGATCGCTAGTTACTACAAGCTAAGTTGGTACGACTTCTAACGACGCTCGTTTGTCTTAGAAGTCGACCACGTGTTAATTGACCAAGTGTATCCTGTGAGTTAAGACGTGTTGTACGAGGCGGAGAAATATATAGAGAAAATCGAATCTGTATGAATCGATTAATTATCAACCCTAAACCTACATCAATTAACATGATCATCTTTTGTCAACTACTCGGCAAACATAAAAACAGAGAGGGCTGAAATAATACATAAGCAGTGACCGAAGGCAGTATGCTATATTTAATGAGAAACTATTATAGGTACATTCCCACTCAGAAGTTTTAAGATGGTTACATTTGCTCTGAAATTATGGGTGTCAAGATTATGGATGAATTATGTTGTGATGATTCATTTGTATAATTTGATACTCTTATAGTAAGGAAGATGTAAGTGGATGCAATTTGAAATTTATATTTTGCCGCATGAATAAAAGTCTTAAATACGCAATTAGTACTAAAGGTGGTCTTTCTATGTAGTGAATAATTGTCTGCTTAAATACTCTCGTGAACAGTTTAAACATTTTCATTTTCAAACCATTTCAAAAGCAATATAATCGTGATAATTGCGTCCTGCTAACGAAATTCTAAAGTATTTTGTATAATATATATAGGATGTGTCATTTTTAGCCCGTCAAATGGTACAGACGGTATTGAAGATACTATGATTAAAAATAAGCAAAAGATGTTATATAAACATAGTGTCGTAAATGCTTTATTACAAAGTTATAACGAAGATACCAAAATTGTAAATGACTGAATTCTCGCTCGATCGATCGTGTTTATCAAAGTTCTTGTTCAGAATATCATTCTTCCGCATACAAAATTGACATCGTTTTCATACAGAATCAAACAGGAAACCAAACATTTATAATTTTAGTTCCTTTATTATAACTTTGTAATAAAGCATTTACGACCTTATGTCTATATAACATTTTTGCCTTATTCTTAATCATAAAATATGCTAATATCGTTTGACGGGATAAAAACAAACGAATGATATACATAAAAAGTTTTTAGAAATGTGTTGATACTTTCGTGTGCCACCATATGCTTTTACGATAAGTGTATACACTTCTCCAGTATAACATAGGATCATGCATAGCTACACTACAGCATCATTAACACTTAACCAACCTATATGCTGTCCACCATGCATTTTTCCAAGTATCGAGGACTAATATTCACTTCTTAAAAAACAAAGAAGTATAAAAATTACTTAAGTGGTTAATTATATTTTGTGGTAATGATTTTATTTAACGATTTCACATGTTGCTTATACAAAACATCGAATTAAAAGTATACAGTGTGGTTGGTAACTGGTGGTACAAGAAGAAAGGGGGTGATTCCACGCGAAAAAAGAAGTCGAAAATATAGAATAAAAATTTGTCGTTTGAGACTTTGTTTTCGAGAAATTCGACTTTGAATTTTCGCTCGGTACACGTGCACTTTATTACGTCTCGTTATAACGGATCTCACTGTAGATCGTTGTCTCGATGGAAAATTTAAAAAAAAATTTAAAAAAATTTTTATTCTATATTTTCGACTTCTTTTTTCGCGTAGAATCACCCCCTTTCCGCTTGTACCACCAGTTACCAACCACCTTGTATATTAAAAGTATAAAAAAGATATAGATAAAATTAAAAACATGAAAGATGTCTAAAGATAAATAATACGACTTGAAGGTGAAATTAAAAATTCATAATGCACTTTAACATTTTTGTACAGTGTGGTATCGTTCGATTATAATTTTATTTAGTCATAACTGATAGTGCAACTTTTTAATTAATTTTAACACCACTAAATTGCCGTATTTTATTATAATTGGAAACAATTCCAGGTAAACAACAACTGATAATAACGACAAAAAAAGAAAACGCAAAAGTTGCAAAAGTCAAAAAGGAAGATCTCCCCGTTCGGTCATGCAGCGATGTTCTTCACAGGGGGGAGATCTCCCTATTCGGTTGGCTAAGTGTTAACAGGAACCAAAATCCTCGGAACACGTCTACCAAGTGAAATATGTGTCGCCGGTTAAACTGGTGAAAATTTTCCCTACCCTCGCACATGATCCGTAATGAACCGATTGCTAGACGAAATGGAAGCTTTCCCTCTGAATGGTGGCAACCTAGTTTCTCTCCGTGTGTTATTCCGTATTGTCGAACGAAGTGGAGTAAGGGTGGTTTGAGTTCGTGATAAAAAAGACACTGTATTCGAAGTGCACAAAAATGAAATCGCGCGCCGCGACCTGCCGTGCTAATGAGTTCATTACAATCGGCGGTGATCGTCGACCGGTTCTACTCGCGATCTCGCGGAACGAGCAGCCGACTCGCTTTCGGCGATTTGCACGCGTGTGTACACACGTGGCCCCCTTCTTTGTGGCCCGTACGGCGAGGACGCACGGATCGATAACCAAGGCGCCAATCAAATGATAACGAGCGAGCAAAACGCCGCTACCATCCGTACCATCGACCGACATTTCCCTAAAAAAGCACGTAAACGCACCGATACGCGCCTTAATTGGGAGTGTGGAATTTCAGAAACGTTAAAGTGAGCCTGGGATGGTGGATCTCGATTGATGTCGGGGTTAACCCTCTGCGCTCGAGAACTTTTTCGGTCGGGCGTAGCAGCGACTCAAGAGTTTTAGCGTATATGTGACGCGTGTCTTATAGGTAATGTAAAATAATTTTATATACAAATTAACTTACATAAATATTATATTCTAATAATTTATCTATATTTACATCTTTGAAAATGTGATTTTGTAATATTAACTTCTGTTTTTTTTTTGTATGATAATTTATAAAGCATTCGCCAAGATGCATTCTAGAATATAATTGATCTCATTTCTCAACAGTTCAAAATCAAGTTCATCTTTATTTGAGCTAATTTCACTTCTTCCACACTACAGTACTTTTGCCATGATCGTCGAATCCAAACTGACGTCGGAGACATTGCCAGAACCATGGTTTTGAGCCATTTGGGATTAAATATTTTATCTCCATTTTAAAGTATAACACTTTACATTTCCTAACAAAGACATAAAGCGCTAAGGAACCTATTTACGAACCAATACTGCACTCTCATCAATTGGAGGTATCGAAATTTAGTATAAACAGAGACTGTCCCCTGTCACACGCCACTGGAGTTGCAGCACGCAACGCCGTGACGATTGAAAGTCGCCTCTTGAGCGCAAAGGATTAAATGTGGTTTGATCGTGTTGTCAGAGTGAATTTTGGATTTATCGTTACCATTTCCAGCGGTAAGCAATTTTTGACCAAAATCATAAATATGAAAATTTTCGCTTCTTCATTAAAGAAATAGGCTGACTGTCTTCTTCTTCTTCTTCTCAGCTATGTAAATTAAAAGACGCGTTATAAGTGTACGTATTATGTGGTTGTAGCAGTTTGTCACATTACGCGTATTACATTATAACGGTAGTTTGTTACATTAATGTAGTACGTATTAAGTGTAAATTTTATAACTAGACTCGAATATTTATGGAGATTCATATTTCTGTATAAATATAAATAATATATATTTATATATTTATATATATTTATATATAAATATATTATATATAAATATACAATTTATAATTTAAAAACTTAGAGATAAACTGAAACTTGGATAAAAAATATTTGTTATTATGTTTTATCTATTTAATATTATAAAGGGTATCGTATTTCAAATGTTTTATACATTTCTACATATTATCTTCGTTCTGTGAATTTTTATACCTTCAAGTTTTCCATAAATGCATAGAAATCCGCGGCTTAATTATAACAAGCATAGTATAATAATGTAATGATTATACCCTAAACTCATGTGATTCATTATCTTTGGAATTACGTATCTGATAATTTTACATTTGATTGCGAGTTCCTATAATGCATCGAATTGCACGATGCTAGTATAAGAGAAACGATAAAATTTTAGAAAAAGAATCTTAAACGAGAATTTTTGTAATATATATTCAGTCAAAATACTGTCCAAAAATGTTAAAATACCCCTGGAAGATTTTTATAAATAAACTGTGAGTATTTATGCAAATTTACATTTTCACGAATATAACGAAAAAAATGTAATTTCCGCAGAAATTTCTTTTGCCCACCGAATATCATAATCACGTTTTTGATATTTTATATAAATTATCCGTTGTGTTATTCCCTGTATTTTTATGCATAACGATGCATTATGTGTGTTGTACAAAACTTTGTGAAATTTTATAAGCTATGTAACGAGATATGACTATCAAACCATAATATTATTAAAAAAGACGAACTTCTTTAACACAAATTGTGGAAAAATTTGTAGATTCTAAAATTTCGTGATGATACGTGCTATATAGCGTAAAATAGGTCGAGGAAAAATTTGCTCAAAAAAATATTGCTCCTCATTAGGACAGTAAAGTGACGCAGCAGATAAGAATTCTGAATGACACATTAGATTCATTAAAATAGTTCGTCTAAAACAAAAAGCATTTATAGAATTAATATAATAGAATACATGATGCACTGTATATAATATCTATTAGTAGATAAATAAGTTATCTTTGTTGATCTTAGAATACATTTATTTATTTGCATTGACTACATTAATTTTACTTAATTCAACGTACACTATGTACTCTCTGATTATTGTCGTAATATATTTTTTAACTTGACATAAGCATTAAACTTCAAAAGAAAATAATTCATCTACAATTAATTTCCCCTTTAAATTCAAATAATTCGTACAGAACGTGATAATCGATCTAGCTCGTTACAGAAATACTTAACGAAATAATACTTTTGTAAGAAACCGGTATATACATATACCATTTGTATAAAGTAGATGCGCTTAATAAAATTAGATAATAAAATAGTATCTAATAAACTTAGACAGTCAGAGAGAGTTGAATGTAAACCTTGGATGTCACTGATTCATCATACGTTTGTTAACTGTTAACAGCTCAATTACGCGCAATTACGAAATCTGATTGGAAACGTAATGACTCAAAAGCGTCAATTAATGGTGATCGACTCTCGGACTAATACTAACATCGAATGAATGCTAATTTATAGGAAAACCTTGTTTAAAATTTCCAATACAATAAACATAAAGGAAATAAAATTTAATTTCCTCGTAAGTATTTAAACTGCATAATGTGTAAAATATAAACGACGAATTAATTACAGAGCAAATCAGTTCGGCTTATCGATTTTAACGAGTCGTTAATCATATCGGATAATTCCTTTTCGATACATCCGTAATAGGTTTGCTATAAGGAAATCATCTTGAACGTCGTATGAAGAAACTCGAGAATCTACACGCATCATTTGCACGCATGAATGTCAAGCTCGATTGGTTCGTAACTGTGAACAATCAAGGCGCCAATCGAATGATTGTAAGAAGGCAAAACGACCAGACGAATATCTACCGTGAAGTTTATTACGTGATTAAAAAAAACAGAGAACAAGGTAAATAAGAGTACAGCCAGCTTCTACTAACGAGTAGTTCATATTCAACAACCTTCTGAAACAAGAATTCGAAGATAAAAATTGGAAAAGATAGAGATAAAAAACGAGTCAGGTGAGACGAGTATTTCCTGTAGGATCTCGACCGACTTTCGTTCGTTCGAAGCTGTACCTAGTGTTTAATATTCGTTATATTAATATATTGTTTCCTACTGAAAAATTATTCAATTTATTTAATTTATTCTTCGTTTCCTTCCTTACTCTTAAATGAATACTTTCATAAATAGAATATTAGATGTTAATATAAATTCATATTTTTATTAACGCATTTAAGGAAGTGTAACCTATATAGTTGTAATATATGTTAAACAGGGTGGTTGGTAACTGGTGGTACAAGCTGAAAGGGGGTGATTCTACGCGAAAAAAGAAATCGAAAATATAGAATAAAATTTTTTTTTTTTTAATTTTTCCATCGAGACAACGATCTACAGTGAGATCCGTTATAACGTACCGCAGGCGTACCGAGCGAAAATTCAAAGTCGATTTTCTCGAAAACAAAGCCTCAAACGAAAAATTGTTATTCTATATTTTCGACTTCTTTTTTCGCGTAGAATCACCCCCTTTCCGCTTGTACCACCAGTTACCAACCACCCTGTATAAATTTCGCCCCTTCAGTATTATGATAAGCACATTGCCATGAATATTTTTATATTTTTGCTTATTGTGTGCATCCAATATGTTTTTACGCATTTCCATTTTCCACAAACGCTTAAAACACTTCAAAAATTAAAAGAAAAGACGACCCAACGAAATTAATATACCAACCCTTAATAGAAATCTTTTTCATCCTCTAAATATTATAACAAACACCTTGCCATCGATATTTTATATATTTCTGCGCATTATTCATATTTTTTACATCTTTACACATCAAATTAAAGCTTCAAGTATTTCAAATGTTTCGAAAGAAGAAAAGACCAATACACCTCTTAAAACACTCAAGAAATTAGAAAAGAAAGAGATCCAACGAAATTAATATATCAACCCCTAATATAATAGAAATTTCTTGCATCCCCTAAATATTATAACAAACACTTTGCTATCGACATTTTATATATTTCTGCCCATTATTCAAATCTTTTGTATTTTTACGCGTCAAATTAAAGATTCAAATATTTCAAACGTTTCAAAAGAAAAAAAGACCGATACACTAACTGCTAATACGTTCCTTAATTTTGAATAGCGAGTAACAACGAAACAAGATGTCAATCGAATGATAACGAAGAGGCAGGCCCGTCAACACGGGACGCCAATAAACGTCGACAACGAGGAGCTATTAGTTCGTACAGAAAAAAAACAGACGTGATGCAACGGGCAAATAAACAGTCCTAATTACGAGAAACTCTCCAAATTCCAACCGATAGCAATTAGCGAGCCAAGACTGACCATGCACAACCATACGGACTACTCGTTAACACACGGATCGATCCTTCGAATTAATCGCGACGAATAAACCCCGTCGTGGGTTTACAAATAAACTCCGCCCATTTTTAATTAACCACAGGATGATAAATTTAGGATGTATCAATGACTTGAGCAATTCGATATACGTATTTCTATAATAAAATAAAGTATTTTTATGATAATAATGACAGTTTATATTTCGGGAGAAATTATTAGACCGGCGATTTTTATTCAAATTCATACTTTTGAGAACATAATTAAGAAACTAGAACTTAGATAGAAAATTATTTTACGTATCGAGTATTATAAATAGAATGCACTATATATTCTGGATATTTTATATATTTTTTCACATTATACAGGGTGGTTGGTAACTGGTGGTACAAGCGGAAAGGGGGTGATTCTACGCGAAAAAAGAAGTCGAAAATATGGAATAAAAATTTTTCGTTTGAGGCTTTGTTTTCGAGAAAACCGACTTTGAATTTTCGCTCGGTACGCGTGCACTTTATCACGTCTCGTTATAAGGGATCTCACTGTAGATCGTTGTCTCGATGGAAAAATTAAAAAAAAAATTTTATTCTATATTTTCGACTTCTTTTTTCGCATAGAATCACCCCCTTTCCGCTTGTACCACCACCGTTGTGGGCGTCAAATGAATCTTCACGGGAATTAGCCATTGATGTGGTACAACACAGGTGTAGTTTATTACAATAATGGCGTTGTTACAGTCTTGACAATTAATCACGGCGATTAGGCACTCGCGACGCTAGTGGCAATGGCCTCAGATTCGATAACGAATTCGCGGTCAATAGGATGGTAGATGTACGTTCTCACAAAATCTAAGTCTGACTCTTTGTTAGCAAAACGTGAAATAATCACTGATCGTAAAGACGTTACTCTTTTAGTCGATGAGGTTGCAAGAGAGAATGACTTTCCGTCGCGATGATGCTCCAGAGGAAAAGTATGATGGGGTGTGTCTAAGGACACGAGATCATCGGATTCGTCGGGGATAGCCTTCGTTCAGAAAGTGAGGGAAATTGACGTTGCTGTTAATTGGTCAATTTCCACGTTAGTAACTAGAAAAGGATGCTAGCCGCCCTTGGGGGAAAGTTGCTAGCGGAAGCGTTGTTCGTGAGAAAAATAGATTTCTCCGATTTTCCCATAGTTGGAACAACGACTGTTTGTCCGTTTGAAGAACATTAATTAACAAAATCCTAAGGTTTATAACGTGTCCTCAGGTTAGCTGAACTTGTGCTGTGTAGGTGCATCGACATCTAGTAATCATTTTGCCCGAAGGAACCGTTGGATTGTTTACTGTCGAGTACCTCTACAGATATTTCTTTTAATGAGGGCTATATTATTACTCCATACCTTTGTTAGACAAAGGATTCGTCTCGTTGACCACGACTACGTTCGGCGATTGATTGTCGCCTTGAGCCCAAGCTGATTGTCACAAATCTCAAATAAATACAATTGTTTAATTACGGCTATAGACTATAATACATAATAATATAGACTTTAATTACAATTTTACGGATTTTCCCGAAGTTCCAAAGGGAAGGCTCCGGTGTCCTTTTATCTCCGATATATACATTCTGTGCAAATTTATACTTTGCCTATAAATGAATAAAAATTAGCGATAATACGGGATTGATTGACAGTGTATCGAGGTCTAAAACTGTAAAAAATGTCCTTGTAAGAAATAGAGAATTTGGCTTATCGTGTTCTTTCCTGTAATCTTCTAGCGGATTAATCCTAAATGCACACGAGTGACGTTGTACCGCGCGATTCAGCTACGACCATATGTCTTTCTTTGTTTTCCTATTGAAAACAACGCAACAGACATACGATCGCAACGTTACTTTGTTTATTTATCAAGGTACGATGCAGTATTCATTCCTCAAAATAGTCGCTTTGACATTTGTAACATTCTATTCTGTGAAAACCAGATTTTTTACACAGATTTAAAAATTTCTTTTATTTTCTGGTTGTTCTAACAAAAAAGACCGAATGCGCATCCATTTTTTATAAAAAGAATTCTGTTTTGACACGTTCAATTTTTTCCGTTTTCCACCTGTACTTCGTGTATCAATCTCGTATTGATACAATAACTATAGACAGTTTTTTCATATTTCTACGGATAAACTGCGAACAATAACCAACTAAAAATCTACGATTTACTTGATTTCATTAAATCAAATTTCTGAATTAAGCTACATCTTTAAAATCAAGAAAACTACACTCTTAGCATATAGGAAATCTCTTGTACCCACTAAAAGCCCCTTGTCATTAAAATATCGTCTGGATGAAATTACATTATCTTCAAAGAAGAAAAGTACATAACTTTATACAAAAATCCAACATTCCCAATTACTACCAATATTGAAAAAATTTCGGAGAATCGCGATAACCCTCTGTATCCACTAAGACGGGTTCGTCATAAATATGCTTTAAACGTATCCTGACAAGAGCTTTTCCTCTTGAAGGAATCGCATCCCGTTAAAGTTCGGCAGAATCTTTGAAGGGAGGAAATCGTTTTTCCTTTGCTCTCGGTATGAGACTTTTAGCTGGCAAAGGATCCAAAAGGATGATGATAAGTATCCTGAACTGTTTCATTATCCATCAGAGTAAGCGCGCGTGGCTTAATGAAACCGTAAAACGACACCTCTGGAAGATTAGTCACTGTGAGGCGGAGCGTGCGGTGCAACTAGTACAGTCCGTTTCCTGCCGCTATTTATTCACATGCCAGGCCGCACACGTATTCCACCATAGCAGGTAGTTGATGGCCGACTGAATCCTCCGCTACACGGACAACGGTTTCCCATTTGGCACCGTGAAACTGATCCAGCGTGGCTGCCGGTTCTCCCTGCTGAATTTTTCACCCAATAAATCCGCCGTTGGCGCCGCGTTTCGCGCAAGAACGACGAATAAGTAATGACGTTCGAGGCAAAAAGAAGATGCGAAGCAAGGAAAGGAAAAGGGACGAGAGAAGCCGTCCGTTGTACTCCTACCTATCGCTTTTTAGCAAATTGAAAGTTTAATCACATTAACGTTCAAAGGGTCAGGACTTCGTCAAATCGATCGAGGAAAGGCTTGAATTTTGTTCGAACGCATTTTGCGCGAAGAATCGAACGTACACAGGGTCACGAAGTTATTCGAACAATCGTAAACAGCTTTCAGAAATATATCGCGTGTGTTGTACGAAAGATTTTCACATTTCGTTGATGTTACGAGTGTTGATTATCATGATTGTGTTGGCAAAATTAGAATAGAAAATGTATATAGGGATTACAAGATATTTAGTACAAACATACACAGTTGGCGATGAGATCCAGTTCAACGTGTGTACTTATAAATCTGAATCAAATCCAACAGCCAGTCAGCACTTGATTGGATTGGAATACTACTCATAACATATAATGGTTCATTCATTGTACTTGCGAAGTATTCGATCTTCGCAAGCTGTTTTCGAGCCCTAGACCGAGTACTTGCAAGTTTCGAAAATCTACTTACAAGTACTTAGATAGTAGAACGAATCCGATAATCTTACGAGTATTAATGGAGTTTTGAGAGTCAGAAAAGCACTGTATATCCTATAAATCGCATTTTATTGCTTGCGCGTGCAATTATTTGGAAATAACGTTTGATTTACAATATTATATGGAGGTTTGCATAGAGATTTGAATATGGCTTGCATCTGGGTTGTTTCGATGATACTGAATTGGTCAAACTTACGCTATCGACGCGACGACATGTCGCCAGCATATATATATCGTATTGTTTCTCCCATTGTTTTCGGTTATGTTTTAACCATCTATCGAAGGTAAGTTATATACGTCATACATGCTGATATATGGTTTGAAAACTCTTTCTACGTTGGTCATTGTTGGTATTCCCATTGTTCGTTGCGTTTCAATAAATTATAGTTTGGAAAAAGTGTGATAGTTTTTGAGACATCCCAAAGATAATATTCGATTAAATATAAACACTAAAAGCAACAGTTAGATACAAAGAAATGAGACGAATTAAAGTCAAATCTCATTGTAGTTCCGATGAAATAAGTCAAATATTAGGTCATCCCATAAGTTCGTGCCGTTTTTCGAGCGGTTATATATGTTATTTTTTTTAAACACCTATGAATCGTTGTCTTAGGTATTTTCAGAACATTTGATATCTCTCGAACTGTCAAACTTCGTGATTTTTCAACAAGATCCCGAATTTTATCTTCGTCTGTCTGAGGAGGACGCCCGGAGCGTTCCTCGTCTTCTAAACAGAAATTTCCCAGTTCTAAAACGTTGGAACCACTTCCTACAGGTGCGAGATGAAAGCACATTTTCTCCATAAACAGCACATATGTTTTTCGTGGCAATTGTTATAGAACTTCCTTTCCGAAATTCATATAACATGAGATGTCGAAAATGGATACGCATTTCACTCACGATTTTTTACTGTTAGAAGTCACTGTGTTCACTATATTACGATCTTATACCCACGAAAATCTGCTCTAGCCTGTTCTCGATCAGCTAAGCTCAAGTACATTGGTCCCTTATCGTCGTATGTTTATAAATCGACACATGAAATGTATACACAAAAGTCGGCACAAACTTATGGGATGACCCAATACATAAATTATTCGTGAATTAATCGAGGGCATTCTAATAATTGGCTTGAATTATATACATATGTAGAATGTGAATGTTTTAATGGTGACGATGAGCGATAACTGGTATATATCGAACAGCTTATTGACATTAAAACAAAGCTTCTATTGATGGATAGAAACGAACGTGTTAATAATTTCATAAATGATGTAGTGGCGATAATACCTAGACCCATATTTGCTTAAATAGTTTTTCATTTTAACGTTTAGGAAGTAATAATTATTGTTGGATCATTTTATGTATTATTTGTATGACTACTTGTATTTGTATGACACCATACTTTGATACTAATTTTTTTTATGCGAAATAACTTAGAAAATTCTAATGAGACATTGACAGCTGCTAAATTTTTTAAAATAAACCAATCTTTTTCGAGAATTATAAAACTGAACGTATAATTTCAACAATCTATTCGAATGACTGATTAAACTACAAACTACAAACTACGAAACTACAAACAGACAATTAAAAAGAACTAACGGAGAGAAACTAATTAAAATTTATCTCGTAGAATTTCATACACCGTTCCATACTATGTCGAATTATGCTTTAGATAAATTCCAGATTGTCGCTAAATCCATGTATAGAACATTCTGCAGAAGGGGATTAAATTTGTGGAAAGAAATAGACGTTCAAGTAGGTCAAAATTTGGAAAATACCGTGCAAAGATGGAAATCTTCGTGTTCACGCGTTCGTAATTTTCTTTCATACCAGTTTGCAGAACGGTGTGTACTATACAAATACGTATACTGCTAGCGAAAGATCCTTAGGAAGCATGTTTGAATCAAGTCTGTCACCGAGAATTAAATCTGTTTAGACGGCACCGCGGATTCCAATTTCCAGTGAAATTAAACTCCCGGATGAAATTTTCCAAATGAAGTGGTCGTGCGCCACAACAACCTCAAATTCATCTAGTCAGCAAGAAAATTAGAAATACACACCTTCCTTTTTTCCAATAAAATTCTACTCTTTGATCCATTGCATCGTTTGAAAAAAGAAAAGCAAGAATAGTTTTCTGTTTTTGATAATATTTTACGGTCTAATTCGTTGCATCTCCGAAAGGGAAAAGAGAATGCTTTGAAATTCTAAGGTAAGATATTTTCTATAATATTTTTCTTTAATATTTTTCTTTAATATTTTTCTACAATTTCTATAATTTTTTAATATTTTTTATAATATTTATACTATATAATACTTTATTTCGTTGCATCGTCGAACGAAAAAGGCAAATATCTTGAAATTTTTTGATCCATTGTATCATTTAAAAAAAGATTTGCAAAAGTAGTTTTCTTTTTCAAATGATATTTTACCGCTTAATCCGTTGTATCGTCAAAAACAGAAGAAAAATGTCTTGAAATTGTAGGGTAAGGTATTCTATTTAAAAAATTCGATGTATTTTCTATGAAATTTGTGCAATTTCGACGTCAGCCAAATTGAAATGTTCCTGAGTCGCGAATACTGGCCAATGATGGTGAGAACCTCTAAGAGGATAAGCAACTCGAGCTGTTACTTTCTCGTTGTCTTTTTATGATAGAACGAAATGGACGGCTCGTAATACAAGACAAGCCGATTGATACACTCTTCTCTGTCCTGGTCGTTCGATGCACGCGAGAAACCATTTTGATCCGGCATCGGTTTTGATCGGTTAGTTGAAATTTTTTTCCCGTGAATTTCCTGTCCGACTCGTTCTCCTTGCTCGATCCTATCCTGCAATCGTTTCGACCTAATACTTTGGAAAACGTCGATGTATCAAAAATTGAGTATAAATCTGTCGTGGCATTTGAACTATTGATAATCAATATAGGTAACAAGCAATATAGTAGAAGAAGATAAATCCTGAAATGAAAAAAGGAAGCGAATAATGAAAGATGGAGATAAGCGGAAATGGTTCAGGAAGTAATATACAAATACAGAATATGACAGAATGAGTCGCAGAAACCTGACAGAAGAAAGTTGTTCTACATGCATAATTCAAAAGTGTCACAATTCAAAATATCGCTGTGCTGTGTTAGAAGAAGAATAAAACTGTCAAGAGCTAAGAGTGGAAAATTACAAAAATAATAAAAGAATAGTGATATTTCGCATTAACATATTGTTTCCAAGATGAAGAATTCTCTTGTAAGATTCCAAGTAGTTTTTCGCTTCTCCTGAAAAATTTGTTTGAGTGGTATAATTTTTTAAATGCATTTCCGATATCTTAAAAGATGAGTACACACTAAATACTATATTAATAAACTACAACTAAACCAATACTATACTAATAAAATATATCAATAAAACATTTTAATTATCGAGTGTCACTTTTGAAATATACGCGCGATATCTTTAAAAAATGTTAAACGAAACATTTTAATTAATGAGGATACAAACGAAGGCGAAGCGCGTACTTTTGGAGAGCGCGGGAAATTCAAATTAATCTCGATAAATAGTAGAACGCAGCGAAGCTGACATCTGCGCGACCGATTTTTCCCAGTTCGATTCGGTAATACGAATCCACGGATCGCGGCTGAAAGCGTCAACGGCACTCGTTCCAGTATTCGACGTGACGAAGGAAGGTTTTCCAAGCCGCACGAACTTTTGCCGTACAGTGCAGCCATTGGCATAGTTCTATCGTATTACCGCGACCACGAAAGAGCACTCAGGCCGCGTTGCTCGTTTGAACAGCGACGGGGATCGACCAGCTTAGAAAACCGACTACGTATTACGTTGCACCGCTTATTATAACGGATATCTGCGGCGAAGAATGATGTGTGTCCTCGGTCTTCGTCCTTTGTTTGCCCCTGCGAATCGATGCGAACGCCACCTTCCTCTTTACGACGACGACGATAACACGAGTTAGCTGCAGCTTTGCTAAACGTTTCGGCACAGTGAATTATGAAAGAACGCGGGTCTCGACGGCAAAGGGCAGTTAAAGTATTTAAAGCGAAAGGTCTATCGACATTCAAAGGACGTTACTTTCGAGTTACACTACGCCATGTACACTCCCGTTTATAAATATTAGGACACTTAAGAGAAATAAGATAAATCCAAAAAATCATTAACATCTCGTGTTTGTTACAAAGTTATACAGATAGTAGGAAGATTGTCCGTGCTGTCTAAGAAAATTTATATTAAATTCTCTATATAAAATTTGTATTACATTCATTGTTAACACTATAAAAACGTAGAGTTTTTAAATTAAATTATATAAATAGAAGTAAAGATATTCGCTGAGTAAATGAATATCCAGTCTGTAGAATTATTTCTTTTACGATATTAATACTTGTATAGGATACAAAAAAGGTTATTAATAGATTTTATGTAATCGTTAATTACAATTTACAATACGAGTTAATTCGTTAGGTTTCGTATAAAACTAGCAACGCAGGTATCTATGTATATATGTACGTTGCATAACGAGAATCAAGCTCAGGAAGTTAGAAAGGATTAAGTGTATACGTACTTTTCTGCGTTCGAGAGAAACGCTAACGGTTATGGTCGAAGGAGGTTCTTTTTTTAGATTGAAGATCGAAGAATGAAGCGGTGAGAAAAACAGAGGGCAGGAAAGTAGAATGAAGAAATAGGAGATGAAGTTATCGAGAAAATGGAGAAGCGAAGATTGGGAAATAATAAGTGGAAAGGGTGGTAGAATGGCAGGTGGAAATGGAAGAAATGAAAGTCCGAGGATGGAGAAAATTGGAAAGTGAATGGTTGGTGGACGTGAAAAATAGGAAATGGGCTAGAGAAAAATGAAAATTGAATATCACGACGATAAAGAAGAAACCGTTTTTGATATTAAAGGTCTTATGGTTTCCTTTACTTTCGTCATACGTTCAACATGACGTAATGGCAATTCTTTTTTACAGCTAACTGCAGAAGTTTCGATCGAATAACAAAGTTACCGAAACCATGCAATGCATCGATTTTTTTTCTTTTCCTTTTTTTTCTTTTTTGCTGTGTCGTGAATGAATAAAATAATCTCATTTACCGTTGATAACGAAGCGATTCTGTTGCTTTAAACGGCAGAAAGAACAGAAAGTTGGTTAAGTCTACGACGAGGAAAATACGTTTATTTGAAAGCAAAACGCGCACAATGCACTCTGTTGACAATGCAGTATAGCGATTCCATTCGGCATCTTTATGAAAAAAATCAATAGGTTTAAAAAAAATGGTTCCGTAAACACGATGGAGAAATGGGAAATATTATTTCCTTGGAACTCTGGAAAAGTCCGTACTTTGTTGCACTTTAATACAAATTAACGATCGACATTGAAGATCACATAAATACAAATTTTAGTAATACGAAGAGATGCTTTATTTGTGATCAACTGCCGCATACCGTTTCTATAAATCGTACAAAATATTTTATATCAAAAATATAATATTATTTTTAGGATTTCTAGAACGAACGAGTTCATAATAAAAGAATACTTTATTCCATAAAACATTGATCTCGATGCAATAAAACAAAATTGTAACGACAACTTACTAATCATAGGATTCTCCTCTATTTTCAATAAGTATAACTAATCTATTTTACATATTTATTTCTAACCAATTTTTATCATACCGTATCTTGAAGCTCGTTCTTGTATAGAAATCGACAAAGATAATTTTATATTCGCGTGACACACAGTACCAAACCCACGATAAAGTGTGCATGATAAAAACATTTACAAGAAATTTCTCCGAAACAAATAGCGTATGAATGTTTTCGCAAAAATCTGCACAATCAAAGGAAGAAAAAGAAAATGCAATAATCCAAAAACCAATCATCGTTGGTAGAGCAAAGTCGCAAGCGTAAAATTCCATTTACGAAAACGTCCCGCCCAGAAGCAGAAGAAAAACGACTTCAAAGAACGAGGCAAGAGATCTGTTGGTCCATGAGTGTGCTACGGTCGGCGATTCCTCTCGTTCCACGCGCACCACGGCCGACATTTTCGTTTATACTTAACTCCGAATTTTATATGGTGGCGAGCGTACGCTCCTCCTCGACCGTATGGACCCAGAAAAGGCTCGTCGTCGAGTTCAAAGCCGCGAAGGGGAAGTTCCTCGCGGCGCGGCACGGCGTGCTGTATAAAACTTTGCAGCAACCTGAAACGGTGCAGCTCTGCGTGACGTGGAACCGTTTGACACCCGCGACGAAACTGAGATAAAGTTGTAACCAGCCGCGAAACTCTCGAAACGCTTCTCCTCTCGCGCTTCAGCAACAACAGAACCATTTGAAATAGTCAAACTGCTCAAATTGAAAACATCTTTAGAATAGAAATTCTAATATGTGATCTCTTGGAACCCTGTTATTTTCAAACTAAATTAATTTTATCATTATTATTATTTGTTTATTATAGCGAGGCTTAAAGTCTGGTACAATTGCTGTTACACATTTAATATAATTTTGACTGCTTTTTATATTTACCTGTACTATGTCAAGTCATGAATTAGGTCATGAATTAGGTACTAAGTTACTGTATAGTATAATATAGTATAAGTTAATTCAATTAAACATTACTATTATTAAACTTTATTTAATTCTTCGGTCTTTCCATCAATGACATCTTGAACGTCTCTCTTTTTATCTTTGAATAATGCAAGTCATAATAGTAGAAAAGAGCCATTATAATGGTCAACAATACATTCGCTATTTCACATTGTTATAATCATGCTGTAAATTTTTGTGTACGTTTATAGGAAACACGATGCAAACATATATCAAATATCCAAGGTATAATAGCCATTACGGTATTTAATACGTAAGACAATTTTTACCTAGTTTCCATCCATCTAATTACCTCCATAAAAATATGCATTTGCATAAACATCCGTAAACTATGAACTAACAGTCACCAAACTACTTGTTACTCGTTACATTCAATTATTCTTCTACATACACAACCAAATGTCGCAAACCATGCAAATAGGTTCCCTTACAATTTTGCAACAACCTGAAACTGTACGTAACGTGAAAACCGTTTGACACCCGCAACTAAACCGAGATAAAGTTGTAATCCAGCACGCGAGCTTCTCTCTCGAAACGCTTCTTCAACGATAACGGGACGATTCGAGCGTTGCAATCGTATCCAGAGAGAGGGAGAGAGAGAAAGAGAGAGAGAGAGAGAGAGAAGAGGTCGTAACCCTAACGCGATTTACGACGAGACTTCCTCTAAACGTATGCTTCGAATTGTCGTCCCTTTTGAGCCGCTGCAGCTTCTTTTCATTGTTCCTAGTCAGAACCAAACCACGGTTAAATTGTCGAACATTAAAGAGCGATTGTTATTGCAGAGGTTAGTAATTGACGTTTGATTAAACTGCTCCGAGTAATTGAGGTTGTACACGTTAAATGAAAGATCGATCGGGGTTTTGGTTTTAGTTAGTTGGTATAGGCGAGACACGAGGCTGGGATTAAATGGTTTTTGCAGTATCGATGGGATGAGAATGATGAATTGCTCGTTTTCGAGTTTGGAATGTGTTTGTTTCTCCTGCATGGAGGAGATTTTATTTATGGCATTGTTACCTTGTATTTTGTGTTAATATAGCGATCGAGGTAAAAGAGAGTGGAGCGAATGGTGGAAAGTTTTTAATGTCGGTCAATTTTCGAAGAAATTATCGTGGACAGCGGAAGCTACGGAGGATAAAAGTTTCATCGAGTAAACAGACACGTTCTTCGAATATGAAAATGTGAGATTAACTATCGTTTTCTTGTATCGTAGTTTCTTTTGCATATAGTATGACATAGTTTTTAAAATACTGCCACTTTGTCGCAGCAACAATGAACAACTTGATATATAGTTTTAATGATAAATATCGATAACGTGTATAATAATGTAAGTCGTATGTAACGATTCGTTAGAAGAATAACAAAGGGGAAAACGAGTTTGAAGCAGAAAATTATTGACAATCAAAGAGTATAATTTTGATAGTAATCTTCGCGTCTTGGGAATCCCCAACGAAATATTATTTTTATATATTATTCAACGTTTAAAAAGGATAATTCCAAACTCTGCTAAAATGTTCCCAACAAAGGAATATTTACTCCGTCGTTCTCGTATGTAAAATGTACGTACTTACAGTTTTGCTATTTCTGAATTGAATTTCTTTAAGTGTCAGTTTTGAAAGACGAAACAGGTTCTTAAATTTCCAACTAATTTTCGCGTTATTTATGCCTTTTATTGAAGCGCATTACATCATAGTCGAGCCTCATAGTGAAGCGAAATAAATTTTAATGGTACGTAAACGTAGATCGTAAACTAGAATCTTGCTGAAAGCGGGCGTGTAACGACGTTCGATTATAATCGAATATCCTTTTAAAGTAAAAGTTAAGAGCCGCGAAATAGACAGGAAGCGGAGGAATCGCGGAAAGTTTCTTGCTGTCATAGTTATCGTGATATAGTTTTGCGAAGTTTTGTGTATCGAGGAATTTCAACCGCAGACGGCACTTATGAAAAATGAACCTCTGGTGAAACTGAAGCGTGTTCTCGCTCGTTATAACCGCGCTTGTTAGCGGCGACGAATCAAGCTATTGCGACGCATCTTTGACGAGTTTCGACGACGCAAACAGAGGCTCGAGTTCGATGAAAGTTTCAACGTGCTTTGTGCCGTTTCCTCCGATGACTTCACGGCGATTCGATTCCGGAAGTTGCGCAAAGGAATCCCTGGTAACGAGATAACGTGCTCAAAAACGCGTAAAACTCTTGCTGTCTTTGAATAGGAAGAAAATTCTATTTGTTCAAAGTACAGTTTGCAAAGAAAAAAATTTCTATGAGAATGCGAAAGATAATAAGTAAATTGAAAGTTTTATCGAAGTAGTTGATGAATGTATTGGGAAATATAAGGTTTATTTAACATATTTGTTGCAGTACATTAGAAATAATTGCATTGTTGATTAAACATATTATCTTAAATGTTCTACATTTATATGAATCAGATATTAATAATTGTAATTTATAATTACATAAAATTAAAATATCGTATAATACTTGATTTATGTATACCTTGATATTTCCCAGAAATATCGATAATCGTAAATTAATACCTGTATTTAGCGTTTTAATGGAATTTATATATACGTATACCTGTCATTATATAATCTGTATAATTATTATGGAAAGAAAATTATTAATTAAATCTCATTTAAAATATGAATTAGTAAACAAGAGAAATAAAGCTCATCGTGGAAAAAACCGAATTTAAATCGGAGTATTCTATATACGAGTAATGTTTATCATTCTATACTTTGAATTTCTAAGATAAAAGCAAGCAGTACCGAACTGTATGCTACCAAAACCAACAATTACAAACGTTGCAAATAGTCCTAATATAAAAGCAATTAATACTAATAAATCAGAAAGGAATTTTCTTTTAAATCTATCCAATATACATTAATAAATGTAATAAGCTTTTCACGTTAATATTTTTTAATTTCATATGTAATCACAATATTACTTATGAACGTGTAATTTTTATGCTGAAAGAGCTTCCTGCAAAAGAATATCACGGCGCTTACCTAAAATCCGCCATATTTTGATCACCGATAATCATCGATTCGAACGCGGATCATCTTTCATTAAACTCATAAAACGCGAACAGAAGCATAGAGAAAACGAGGAACAAAGAGTTGCAGAGGAGCTGTTCGACTTAATTTCGCCCGGTGCGGTGGCCCGGCACGAATTCCCTGAAGCCAGGCAAAGTTTATTATTCCCGGCGGCAAAGACCTTTAAGCCTTTTACATCGGTACTCGAGGAGTCGGCGTAACAAACGAGCACGAGAGGTCGTCGGACAGTGGCGTCCCGAAAAAAGAAAGCGTACATACGCGGCAGCAGCAGCTTTATTTTTGCCGGCTCATACATATATCGTTCGGACTCTTTTCACTCGTCCCGTGCGTCCACCCGGACAAATAGACCGGCATTAATTTCCACCAAATGAGAAAACTTCGCCGAATTAGTAACCGTACCGCGCCACTCACGGTCTTTGTATATTTACGCGACGTGTTTTTACGAACTGTGAGAAAAGACTTCTCACGCTTGTTTTTCAAACGTAACGGCCGTGTTTGGAATATGTACGAGTCGCTGTCACTTGAACGAAGAAACAAGTTTAAAGAAACTACTGCTAGAAAAAATTGACCTCTTATTTGTAAATTATGTAAGTCCATGAAGAATTGTGTGTAGAAAAGGACAAAAATTCCCAAACGCAGGGCAACGCATAGCATTCCAAGCAAGCTCAAGATGATCCTAAATAAGAAGGAAGGAATAAAACGGCTCTTACAGTTTCTAAGAAGCACAAACTTTTTCCAACTAATCTGGCCTCAGAAAAGACGCGACATTTACTATGTCATGTAAAATAACACAAAAGAACAACCAAAAAAAAAAAAAAAAAAAATAGAAAAAAGAAACTTTATTTTCTTCTAACACAATTCACAATTTTTACTTCCGAGCTCTAGGCGTAATTTTTTAAGACTGACTCTTACGACTCGACTTCCGATCGGATTCGGTTATTTGTCTTTTGTCACCCCTCAATATCCCCGCTATCTTTGAGTTTGTTAGGCATCCGCGATCGCCGCCACGCACGCCTTCTCCTCGAATATTCGGCGGAAGGATCGTTGGGATATCGATGGCTCATTAGGCACTTCGGCGATATACATCGTCGCCGAGTGTCGCCACATCTTTATCTCCGATTTTAAAGTGAGCCGGTCGTGACAGCGGCCTGGTCTCTGATGTGAATTGACGTTACAACTACGCTGACGTGTATTATCGATGGATAGGCAAGCCCCCTAATCAGTGTAAATATTGTACACATTTTTGATCAAACAACAACGTGTTGGCCTAATGTGATATTGTATAAGTCCACGAAATACTGTTGTATACAACTGTAGTCGCTAATAACACTCAGAGTTGGATCGCGATTCTAAATAATCGATTAAAAAGCAGACAGAACAAGAAGCTCAAACTCAGACGTTTGTAGTTAACGATGAAACTATTTATAACGTATATTGTAACGTATTATTATTTATTTACATTAATAACATACAATAATAAGGAATTTATTTACAACGTACCGTATAGAGAGGCTTAATTCAGAATACATGTTAATATTCTGGATATTTTCAGGGATCAACGATTTTCTTGCCTTCTTGCCGCGGTGCATGTAAGTTTTGACGTCCTACATTATCGAGCAAATATGTTTGCGTTGATACAATAAAGGGTCTTGAAAGGATGATTGCAGTGTCGGCGTAGTTCATTTGCGCGAATTACAGTGCGTATTAATCATCGTGACGCGTTAATCATCATTAATCATTGTTAATGTAATTTTAATGGCATCTAATTAAGCGGTGAACTGTTAAAAAGGCTGTGTAAACTGCTTCACTCAGCTACACGCGACAAAAAAATCGCTTGTCACAAGCCAGTATGAAGACGCGCATCTAAACTTCGTATCGTCTAATAATACTCTCTTTACGAGACTACAAAAAATGAATACTATGAAAATTAAACGTATAGAACCTGATAATAAAAAAACGCTATATTGGACGATAAGTGTACGTACTGATATTTCTTGTAGCCGCTACATGTATATCGATCGAACTTAATCTGCTCGCGAAATTAAATTCTGTCCACAGATATCCTCCATCAAACACCGGACGCGTTAAAAGCACACCTAACTCCAAAATCCAAACTGCAGATTCAGTCAACTGCAGAGTCACAGCGTTACTCGCGTGCATCGTAAAGTCGATCAAGCGTCGATCACGGCTAAGGTAATTAATATCCATCCTTGATGACAGTGAAAGAGCAACAAGAAGCAAGATAGCTGTGTCAAAGCCAGCAATTACCAAATTCTGATGCTTGGTAACCGATCGATGGTCCACGAACCATCGTAACGTCCAAGATCCTTTATCATCCGGTGAGACGAGGATAATTAAGAAGCAGGATCGCAGGCTGTACGAATTACCGATTCAATTAATGTACGATCCCGTGTCGAAGACCACCACTTCCACGCGTCTATCATTCCCTCGGCTCTTTTCCTTCCATTCTGACCGTTTTTGTAACAGGATCGACTGCCGTTTAATTTTGGCCACTTCGATAAACGCCAGAGGAAGAATTACGAGCTATCCCGGTACCGTTTGACCCCGTCTTCATCGATCTTCAGATAAACTGGCTGATTGATCTGTTGCCTTCGTCGATCGGAACTGCGGAATGAAATAATAGCGGAACGGTTGCCTGGCCGGCGTTATCTCCTGTTAGTCTCCAACAGCTTTTTGGTGAATCGGCGGTTTTTGTAGAAGTATTTCTTTTACGGATGTTTCGTTTCCTCTGTTTGTTATGAAAGAGTTAAAAATTAAAATTCGAGCTTATTAAAAGTTATTAATACGCGGCATTGAGAAAAATGAGCGATGTTTATACGACGTATGTAATTATAAACATTGAGACAATGTGAGAAAGTTTCGCGTACAGAAACGTTGTTTAACGATTATTTTTCATGTTATAAACAATTTGGTTTCACGCTAAAAGTACGGTATTAATTTTTTTAAATAACCTGTATATTAAAAGGTTAAAGTTAATGTTTTACATTGTAATAAAATGAATGTTTTATATATTATAAGTAAAAAATAAAGAACGGGTTTTTCGGATAGGCAAGAGAGAACTGAATAGTTTTGTGAATGAAATTAGATCGAACTAGAAATTGCTATGGCTAACGCGAATACCAGTTATTTCGTATCAAATGTACCATACGTATTTAACGATTAAATGTTAAGAATATTAATCGTAGAAATTTTTATCAAAGCACGACGAAATAAATAAATTTAATTATCGGATTATCGAATGATATTTAATTTAAAGTACTTTTTAACAGTAAAGCGATATTCGTTACGTTTTATCTTCTTTGAAGAATTCAATTTTAAATCAGGATCTTATTGAAAAGGATATCTGTATTATTAATTTTCTCTGGAAATCGTTGGTTTCCGTATCTAACCTCGATTTATGCCAGCTATTCAATTATAATATCATCAGCGTGTGTTCAAAGGTTATTGAATGCGCCGAAACGTGATTATGCCACCAACTCCGGTGAGCATTAATCCATTCGAAGGTTATTGAATAATATATAAATCGAAACATCCTATTCAATCAAACTATGTATCTGATAATCTTTATTCATCCTGCTTTCACTGTTCGTATATCAACTCTTTCAATCGATAATTTATTTATATTATTTACATAATATTATTATAGGTACTGTTTATCATAAGGGTAAGCCAATACTGGGCAAAAACTAGCTTTATGTAGGACAGTATTGTCATGTATCTTAAAATAAGCATTGTTTTCAAATTTACGACCTATTTGCCCGGCTATTTATTGTACTTGGTAAAATCGCTATTACGTGAAGATTCATCCAAGGAAATCTTTTTTTTTTTTTTATTTTATTTAAAGATGTTTATTAAACCCAAGATACAAATTTTTAAATACCTTTTGGTGTTCACAATAAACGGTGAATTTTTGTAGTGATGTTTTAGGCAAAAGTACCGATACGCAACGGTACGACGTAGCCATGCTATAATATGTGTCGGCGCTTTACATTTTTCGTGTTTAGTATGATTTTTAGGTTTAAGCCGCTGGGGGAGCGGAGCTTCTACGTGATTTTGTTTTTGTTTGTTTTTTCTGTCCTGAAAACTTGGTTGCAAAACAGGACGCTTCGGTAGCTTGCTTTTTGGGTGCTGTGTAACTTGGGGGGGGGTGAGAGGGGGGGTGAGGCGGGGGGTGAGGCGGGGGGTGGGGGGTGACAAATAGGATTATTTACAAGTGTTTACAATATTTACAATATTTACATTTTACACCTTATGCGGTGTCAGAGGCATCCAAGGAAATCTATTGCGCAAAATCTGATCAAAGCGAGGCACGAATCATCGTGTATTTCCTATTTTAAAAATAACTATGAATTCTTGATTAATAATCGAAACCTGAAATCGATTTATTTATGACATTTTTCTTTATCTTTAATTACTAACTAATTTTATTAATCTATACTTACTATATAATTCTTCATTTTTCTGGATCTTCAAATCCCTTACATTCAAACTTAAGTATCTACAAAATTAACTTGCATTCGTATTTTTTTTTTAATTTTTTTTTAATGATGTTTATTTAACCCAATATATAATTTTAAATACATTTCGGTATTCACAATAAACTGTGAATTTTGGCAATGATGTGTTAGCCGTACGCCATGATATAGCCATACTATATTATGTGTCGGCGCTTTACAGTTTTTGTGTTTAATACAATTTTTGGGTTTAAGCCGCTGGGGAGCGGTGCTTTTATATGATTTTGTTTTTTTTTTTTTTATTTTTTCTGTCCTGGAAACTTGGTCGCAAAACGAGACGCTTCTGCGGGACGTAGTCTGCTTTTTGGGTGCTGTGAAACTTTGGGGAGGGGTGGGATGAGAAGGAGGGGGCGGGGAAGAGGGATGTCAAATAGGTTTATTTACAAAATTTACAAATATTTACAGTTTACACCTGTGTTCTTGCATTCGTATTAAGAAGTGCACGTTGACCTGTATGCGAATAATTCTATCCAAAACAAAACAACTTCGTTTTAACTCTTGCAACATAGTTATTGGCAACACACCATCGTTTTAATCCACAGCAAAAGGGTTAATTGTAGATATATTATTTATTTCATATGTAACTACACACAGATTCTATATTATACCGTGTTATTTACATCATAATTTTTCCCAACTCCATACGACTGCGGTGATCGAATTTTTCCGAAATTACGAGAATGATGCCATTGTCAGATGCAGAAATCTAATCTCCGGGCCAGAGTGGATTCCATTGTGCCGGCACGTCAACGAGCAAGCACCGTGGGACGAGGTAGAGGGAGGAAAACGGCAAGGTTGGTTTAATCGCCGAGTTAAAAGCTCGATCGCATTGAATTAGTCAGCCGAATTTAATTGATCGAATGACTCGCTCCCTATCCCACTCTGCTGTACCATTTTTCGCTCTCTGTCTTCCTTTCTCCTGCGGCCACAACGACCTCGATTTATCGCCGCGTCCAATTGCTAACGTTTTAATACTTTTTCGCCGTACACGGCCAGAAAAGTTGGATCGACTCGGCCGATAAAAATTGCCGATGCATTTAAATCGATCACGAGTGTCCTTCCATCGTAAATTGAAAGGAGTATCGTTTGCTTCAACCTGTCCTTTATCAAG
The DNA here is from genome assembly GCF_011952205.1 of Bombus bifarius. Taxonomy (NCBI): domain Eukaryota; kingdom Metazoa; phylum Arthropoda; class Insecta; order Hymenoptera; family Apidae; genus Bombus; species Bombus bifarius. Next base: position 1,114,069 of record NW_022885576.1, read on the forward strand.
AATCTTGCGTTCCGTTTAACGTTTCGTTAAGCCCGCATCTCCTTCGGTCGAGATTATAGTTGGAAACAAATTAAATTCACAGAATGCATTTAAACGTTGCCCTGAAGGGAATTTATTAGATATAATTTATATTTATTTGACTTTTTAGCTAAAGGATTCTCTTAAAACGTCAAATCATTTATTTATTTTTTGTATATGTATCTTTCAAATATTTTTAAAATTTTATAGCATCTGTAGTTCCTTAATTCTAAATATTTGCAGATATAAAACATTTGTTAATATGTCCAGAGTTATGTGATTTTAATACGAAATAAATTATATTGATCTCAATTTAATAAACACATACAAAATGATTTAAAAATGGGTCAAATTTGAATGTATATAGCATCCCTTAGTAATGAATAAAAATAAGTAAAAAGTATTCTATTAATCATAAATCAAAATAGAACCGACCATTTCAACTCAAACTCGTATTATATCGTATGTCCTTCTTAAAAAAATGTTCTTAATGGAATAAATATTCAAACTACTCTTGAAATTGTCTGACCAAGCGGTTGATTTAACGATTACTACGTGTTCATAAATTATCCATTCACTCGAATCACCCTGTATAATTTCTGTAGGTAAGCAACGATTTCCTAAGATTATAAGATATTTCCTAATTTTCCACGAACTTGCAATCGCTCGTTATACACGAGATTTTACAGGATCGAAGGGTGTAAGATGCCGGAAGGCCATTCTTACATCTCTCATCCGATTTCATTAAATTTCTTTTGAATCACCCTCAAGGGGCCAATGCATTCCCCCTCTTTCTAGAATTAGTTTTCTTCGATTCTTGAAATATTTCTCGAAACCAGCTATCCTGAAACCAGGTCTCTCCGCCCCGGCTTCACATACCGACCAGCGACTGAATAACGCGGAGCGCGCTCGAAAGTGACGTTGAAATCGCAAAGGAAAGTAAAATAAGTCCGCGCGCTCGCTAATTATCTAATAAATTCCGTGCAACTTAACGGAATAACCTTTGTGCCTCGGCCTGCAACAGTTCGCGCCGTTACCATGCATCCCTGTAATAACTGGGCGCAATATTTTCACGTACATTTCGCGATATTTTTCCTTTGATCTAAATGTCACAGCCAGGATGAAACAGTTCACTTCTGCCGTGTAAATTTTAATTCGTAATAACTCCGAGGTGATTACTTTGCGAAATATTTAAGTCTTTGTGTGAGATTGTAGGGGCTATTATGGACTATGAGGGTGCATTGTGAAGTATTTAGCAGATAAATGAAGTAGAAGGTAACGGGGTAGTTGGGTAAAGTGAAAAAATTGGATAATTTAGTTGTACAATGGATGTAAAAAGTATTTGTGCAGCACCCTGTCTATTGTGATATCTACGTATTAATTATATTTATCGTCGATACTACAAGTATGTCTATCATGTCGTTTAGTAGTACTTTGATATTCGCCACAAAAATTTGATGCCATGAAGATGAAATGCGGAGCCTAGGAACAATGCTTCTCTACGTGTGTTATTGTTCAAAGGCACCCGCTAGCTTGCTTCTGGAATGCTGTAATTTTATTACAAAATTATCGATCACTCGAAGTGCAGTTGAATTTGTTCTTCGTAATGGTCGTAGTTACGTGACCCTCGAAAGTAGATACATATTTCAATGCTTTGGTCAAATTCAAGTGGTAAGTTCATTTTGTAATCGATAAGAAGAATCCTGCCTTGAAGATGCTGAACAATCTTTCGATATACAATTCTATCGAAGTTAGTGGCATTCGATGTGGCATTTTCCAATAATTGAATACTTTAAATATCAAAATAGTTCAGTATGTACAAAAATCAAGGAACGCTTTCCTCGATTGAAAAATAAAATTCTTCGTTAATCAACAAAATAATAATAATAAATCATCCCTGTAGGAGCTAATGGAAAATATATAAAAGATAAGGTAGAATTACTACGTTATAACAGAATGAGATAGAACAGAGAAATATTATACAAACTAATAAATCATTTCAGATGAAGTAAATCTCACCTTCCCTTATTTCCACAAATAAACTAAAAATATAGCGGAGTATTACTCGAAGCGATCGATATAAAATTTCCAACCCAAGCTATCTTAGTATTATTATTGTTTATTTTATTGAAGATCGCATCTACTACCAAGACCATTAGCGACTATTTTTGTATAATTTATTAAATTCTGTTTTCAGTATCTTCATTTCTTTACAAAAGTTAATAAGCTTTAACCATTAAAAACTTAATTATCATTTAAAATTTAAGATTACTGTTGACATTATGTCTTACTTCGTTGTGCATAGGGCGCTCTATGATTATGTGACTGATTGACAATCTCACATGGCAGATGTCACGTTTAACAGGAGACCTATTTTCCAATATGTACGTATGTACCAGTCGAATGTGTCCTGATCTTATTCTAATTATCGTAATATGTCTTTTACGGTTGAACTTCTATGTCTTCAAACCATGGAAGCTAGGAATTAATTTTGTAGAGAAAGCTTATATTTTATAAGCTTTATTACAACATATTAAGCTTATATTAAAGCGTAATTTTGCCATAACACGTTCCACAACGTGTTTCACGATGCCAAATGTATGTGTTGCGTATCGGAAGTTGAATTGGATGCAAATTTTTGCCGTTAGATCAGCAAAAATATTGTACCTTATCTTCCCCTTTCCACAAGAGAGAATAACGCTACCGATAACAAAATTCGTTTAATAAAAATACCTTTAAAAATGCATAGGCGCGTTCTGACGTTATTCACGGCAACAAATTGTATTCAAAATAGGAAGGAAATTGTTTAAACGACATAATGCTCGTTGATTAGATGAATAGCCGGAAAACGAGTAGCGTGGTCGCGTACTCGCGCAATTTATCTCCAGCGAAGGAGGAATTTCCGAAAATTCCATTAACCGTTTAATTCCATGCAAAGTGAACATTAAAACCGTAACGCGGACTAAATTCCTTTCGGCAAACAGACGAGCAACCTCTTTTCCCGGCTAAAACCGTAATCACGTTTATACGGCCGTGATCGTTCGCCTCGTAACGCTCACATCTAAAACGAATTCCCTTGCCAAGTTTTCCTTTTTTTTTTTTATGTATGTATGTGTATGTGTTTCCTCCCTTCATCTCGTCGTCCCTTCTATTTCACTCCTCTTCTTCTTTTTTTTTTTTTCTACGCTCGTACACATGCGAATTAATTGCATTATCGATGAATCGAACGAACGAGCGCACGGTGTTTCTCTCTGTTTGCCAGAAATATTGAGAAATTGAAAATTCTGGTGAACGAATCTTCACGCTATAGGTAACAAAAGCGGGTTATAAACGCGATCGAGTAATTTATGGAAAAGGTATTCTGTAAAAGTTGTAGCGGGCTAATAGCGTCGAGAGGTGAATTTAATGTATCTGGTATGGTTATTACATTTACGATATAATGCTATAAATCCGTTTAATATATCATAAAATTGAACGTACTGAAGTTGGACGAGTTTAGCTTGTTATTAAAGTACCTAGTAAAAGATTTATTAACTTTTTAATTGACAATGAATTGTCTCTTACAACGAACGCTATTCAATTCATGATGTAGTCACATAGATTTTTTGATATGCATCGAGAAGATACAAAGCTCGTAGAAATACTATAGAAAACGACACAATCAGTTTAGAAGCCAAGTTCATTTTTCACTTTTATCTGGGTCAACAATTTTCTAAATATTCTATAAATAGAAACTGTTGGTATATACTTCTCTGCGTAGCATATCAACTAATTACGAAAACACCGCTTTGATAATTAATATTCAACGATATTTTCGTACGATGAAAAATAATCGCCAAATGACAGCCGGTTTCTTTGAATTATTATGGAAATAAGCGAGGTACGCGGTTTTATCCTCGTGTGCGGTTCTGTACTGTTTTCTGAACGAAAACTTTCAAAATACGATAAACACTACTATACCAGGACAGAATATTTCTGAACTAATTGCAATTCCTTAACAAGAGTCAATTATTAAAATACAAGTCCTCTCTGAGATTTCTTAGCGAGCGAAATATCAAAGAGGGTGGAGAAAATCTGTTAAATCGCCGGATATTCGATAATTCAACGTCCGCGAACGTGTACCCGAGGCAACAGCAGAGGGAAAGCTTCTGCGATTCGAAAAGTTGCCGCTTCTAGCCTGGCCCTCTTTGCCTTCTAACAATCGTCCTTTCCATTCTCTTCCCCCTTTCTCCAGCCCCGCCGTGAGATTTAATTTCGCCCGGACGTCGCGTTGCTCTTTCTTTCCGTTTTTAACGACCAGACGATACTCGTTAGGAAACTTTTCGGTTTTTACCTCGGCGAGTACAACAACTTCTCTAGCTCTTCTACTGTTAATATTAGTCTCTCCTTTTTTCTTTTTCCTTCACACTGTTTCTCTATTCTTCTTTTTCTTCGAAATCTCCCGAAAGAAACCAGCTTCCCTGACGGTCCTCGAACGAAACACAACAGAGTACGAAACATCGAAAATATCTCGGGGGAGAAAAGAGCACGGCAGGACGACGAATGGTTTCCAAGTGGCGACAAAACGGGGGAACAAACTTGAAATCACAACTTGAACGTCGAAAAAGAGGGACAAAAATCTGTATGGACCTTTTAACGTATCGTCCTGTGATCCTGTTCATGGCGAAATGCGTTCGCGTCACCGTTTTTTTCGCGCTTTCCTTTTTCGACTCTATTTAACCGCCCTTCCACTCCTTCCACTTCCTTCGACCGCTGGCCGCTTTTGTTTCCAGCGTTAATTCCGCTCTTCGCTCGGTTTTCTGTTTTTCGTCGATCGTTTATTTTTACTTAACGCCTTTCGAATTATCTACGGTACCTATCAGCCATCATTGGCAGAGAAAAGGTATAAGCATTTTCGCAAAAGATCTCATTGACCAAACAAACTTGCTTTAATATACATAAATGAAGATGCACAAATTATTTACGTATATAATATTTAATATTTTTAATATTCAAAACATTTATTTCGAAAGTAATGTAAAGGTAAAGTAAATGAAATTACATAGTCATTTGAAAACGATAAAAGTCCCATTTCCTGCAATTTGTAGCCTGTCCGAACAGTTAAAGCATCAGTAATCAAAAACAAGTGATAATGAAATTAAACCACAGTATTCTGTTTTTCCTGCTCTTATTTGTAAACAAAAATATACATTTTAAATAATTAAAATTTAATGAATCGTACAACTCACTAACTTTGAAAGTGATGTAGGTCCGTTCATGATCCTTGAAAAGGATATTAGTCTAGTTAATTTTCAAAAAAGCTATTTGTATAATGAATTTGCATCTATTTAAATACGCAGAGACGTGGACAGGCGAAGTAGACTTTATCAATATTTTTCAATCGATGGAGTTCCGAACATTTTAATGTGTCAAAATAAAGGACAATAGGCGCCACGTTACACCATTTTCAAAATAAACGGTCCGTTTGTTCCTTATTAAATATTAAATATTATACGATTATTATAAAAATATTATATATCATATAAAGAGCCATTTTAAGTTTTGCAACACAGTCATTTTAATCTACGCTGAAAAGATTAAACATTCTGATCTAATCACTTCGTTTGAATCTAAATTCTGACCAAAGCGTGTTAATTACCCAGCGTTTAATGCCTGCACCAGTTGCAAACGTGATAACGGGTTGTTTCACGTGGTTCGAAACTTAAGAAAAATTGACACTCGACCAACGTGTGAGCATTTAGATTCGACTTTCTCGCAGGACACGGAGGCGTTTCCACCGATCGGCCTGTTTTCGCGGAGACGATAAGGATCTTTGATCGTTTGGCCTATTACCGATACACCTTGTGAAAGAGTAACTCGACAGGAAAAGGGAACTGGCCGAGTCGCCATCGCGTGGGTGAGCGATCCTTGCGCCGTGTAGGCCGATTCCAATGCGACTGCAATTTTCTTCTAAACGGAATCGCTCGTCGATTCATATTTTTTAATCTTCTTCTAATTCTCCTAACATGTATCTTTGTTTCTAAAAATGTTATTAGAGTCTATTGTGTATTTATTACGTTGTGGGACGAAAGTAATTGCGTTGGAAATGACGTTTGAGAAACGTAATTAAGGCTTGGTAGTAATTTGCACAGATAACGTTGTAAGAGGTTCGTCATTTTACTTAATCGCTGCTTCTATTATTATAACGTGATATCCTCGGAAAATAATATTGACGATATAATAACATAATACAATCGTGTTCCAAAATGTTTATTGCATTTTTGAAAAACATTTTTCATTTCTTTCGTTTCCAATTTCTTAAATCTGATTTCTTCTTAAATGATCTTATATCGCATATACGATACAACGATTCGTTAGAATTCTATTCAAACAACATACTTAATCATTCACGGAATACCAAAATCGCTAACATGTTACACTTAACTGTGTATTAGCTACGTATCGATATTATTTTACGTTTCCCCTACAATATACAACAACATCACACAATTTTATAATATAACGTCATTAACGAGTTGAAATAATTCATTACCACTCGATGGACCAGCGACTCTCCGATAATATCTTGCGACAAACATTCGCGTGAATTAGCGTGAAAAATGTTTCAGCTACGTCTCGCATTAATCGACCGAAGTGCACGCATTATGCAAATTGATACTCGCGCAAAACGTCAGCTCGTAGAAACGTCACCGTGCAACGTTTCATAAATTCATCGAGATACGAGTATACAGTGGCTCGCGAAAGTATTTGAACACGAGAGAATTTTTTTACGAATATACATATTGTACACATTAACCAAAACTTTCGAAACTTAATTAGCGTCATTAGCGAACACGACTATCGTGATCGTAGCAGTAAAATTTGAAATCGATCCGGAAGAGTGTATATAGGGATTACAAGGCACTTATTGCAAACATACACTTAATGAAAAATTAGTATACACAGTGAATAATGGTGTTAAACGTACAACAGAACTAAAAATAGTTTCTCCATATATCGTGACTCATTGATACAGCGAATAATTGATTGTTCAAACACTTTGGTGATCTTCGCGAAACGTATGCTTTTAACGAACATCTTGTATCTTCTATGTACATTTTCAAATCTGTTTCAAATTTTCTCGCTATAATCATGACAGTTGTGTCTCGTTACAGTGCTGATGAAATTTCAAAATATTTTGTATATTAGAAATGTACATAGGAAATTTCTAAAAGTGTTCGAATACTTTCATGAGCCACTGTACCTACCCTTCTAATCTCTCTCTCTGGTAAGCTGTACCTACTAGAGGCTGCTTTATTTCTTCGTTCCACATATCCATTTTATTTCTTGTTTCCTTGCGTTTCTCCGTTCCTCCGCATAACTTGTCGATACGGCGGCCTCGTTGTTTCGCGCTGTCTGTGCAGCGATATGCAAATAATACGAGCGGCCACCGCAAAATCCGATTGGAGGCGATGCGCGTGCGATTTTGCGGTCGCTGATAGCCCTCTACACGCGAAAGAAAAGTGTTCGTTTGTCGACAGCCACGGGATTACCTGAATTCATTGGTACGCCTCAGAAATTGATTATTGACCAAGGCGCGGAATTTGTTTAAACGTTATTACGCCCGTTAATCAGCCAATCCGTTGTTTCCAGATTTCTATTAAAATTGTCGTTTCCTATTAAATCGCGATGAAGACATGGTATTTGCAAGCCGGTGCTTCCCAACCCCTCGTTTCTCCCCTCACAATTAATCGGAATCATACGCATTGTTGAAAACTTGTTAGTCCATAAAATCTGGATCGTTTTAACGGCAGTAAAAAATTGTTGTAATCAGCGATGACCATCGTGGCAGTTGGCGTGTTAAGAACTAATGAAAATATTTTATTCCTATGTCTCCTCCAAGTTATACAAGCGCAGCTTACGTCGATGATTATAAATGTAACATTATATCCACTATAACACCGATAACTTGTTTGATTATATAAATGAAGGGGCGGACAGAATTTATGTAGCATAAGAAAATTTATTGCCGCTATTAACTTGTAACTCGTGATTTGCAAAATTCGACCAGTGACATCGACTTAATTATGCAAAGGAGTCTAACAACGATTCCGTCTTCTTTATTCTATAATTCCTTCATTCATCCTAAAAGACGCAACTATTATACTTCTATATACGGACACAACTATATACAGTATGTCCGTTATGTGTGTACGTGCAATTATTTCTGTAACTGCCAAAGATACGAACAAATATTTCATTGAGAGAAGATTGAAAACAGAGAACATTGAAACAGCCTGTGAAAATCACTCGAAATATCGAATAGATCTTTATATTTCTTATTGGGTATTCTTGTCTAAAGGTCTAAGACCTTTCCAAAACACTAACTATACGTGCGATTCACATACGTCGTTTTACAAATATGACCTCTGAAAGTTGTGCCTATGACATTAACGTTACCCAATGTACACCACGAGGATGTTTCTCGGTCGAACTTTGTGCACCATGATGGCTCTAGAAAAAACCGATTTTTTACGTATGTGTGTGTGGATGTGTTTGAAGAAAATGTAACATCTGGTTTTAGTCGATTAGGAACACGCTTATGAAATTGTTTGCACACTTTGCGATAAGATAAATATCCATCGCCTCGAAGTAATACAAATTCAACTAATCCTTATTTCTTATGTGAAATCAACGTATTAGAACGAACTTCTTCATTTTATTCCAATTGCAAGATTGCAACAATACGTAGGCGCTAATGGTGTTGTGCAATCGCACGGCGACGAATAAACAGAATCGAATCCACGTGGTTCGATTGTTTTTATCCTACAAAAGCAACGCGGATTATCGGATAGCCTTTTAAGGTGCACATCGAGTGACGCAAATATCGGCGGCACGTCAACTTTCAGAGGTCGTATCTCTAAACCGGTGTATGTAAATTACGTGTGTTTTGGAAAGATCTCGATGATCAGCTGCAAGATTGTACGATAAAAAATTTAGGGTCGCGTTCAAAAATTCAAGAGCGATGTTCGCATGTGGCGCCAATTTTATTTAAAGATGAAACAATTATCATCGTAATATACTGCCCCCGATAACATACAACTTTCGTATAAAAAATAGTAGGCACTTGAAACAAACATATGGTATACCAACTTCTTTTTTCATTCTCTTCTGCAGAGATATAATGCTACATTTATTAAAAACAGAGCGCAGATTTTTATGCAAATTCATATTTTTATGAACACAACTAAGAGAGTATTATCTAACCAGGGACTTGTTTTGCTTACCAAATATTCTAACTATAACTACTACACTTTGGTGGTTGTACATATTTTAGCATATTACGCGCATGCCGTGAATCTTTGCACCGTTGAATTTTACATAAACGAATAAAAATCGCAATGTAATTATAACATTGATAACTTGCTTATATAAAGGCGGACAGAGTTTATGCGGCAACCAACTATAAGAAAATTTATTACCGCTATTAACTTGTAACTTGTAACTTACGAAATTTCGCTAATAGTATCAACTCAATTATGCAGGAGGGTCCAGCATCGATTCTTTCGTCCTTAATTCTACAATTCCTTCGTTCACCCTGCAAGGTGTAATTACTTCCACATACGTTCGTTTCTTTCCCCTCGTTCTCCACTGCCGGAACGGTCAAAGAAAACGCAGTCGACTTTCAAAACTTCGCAATACGCGTGTACAGTCGTCGGGTATTAGCCGATTTTCGCAACAAATCGCCGCTACGCTAACAAATTACAACGTCGTTATTCAAAATGAAATTACATCTGTATCACGGCTAGATACGATAACGATAGAGAAAACCAATCGTCCGCTTGATTACAGGCGATCGAAGACAGAACACACGTTCGAGAACTAGTGGTAATTTTCCTTTCACGTTAGCCGGTATGTTTAAGTTATGACGCGCCGATAGTCTATGAAACGACGCCTCGTCACGACAGGAAGAAGTCACTTTGCTGTTCGCGACTTTTCGCTCCGTATTTAATAGACCGGTTCGCTGTATATGTACTTTCGCAAAGCAATCGGCGTGGTATCGCGTGAAAGTCGCTGGGGCTACCAATGGCAACGTATAGTCTAGCGTTTGATTAATGAACGCGCCGTAAATTGATATCCCGACACGTACGAGCGGCGATTTTCGCATTAACCATTTGACATTGTTATCGATCACCGATGTAATTCCATCGTGATTACGATCGGTTTCTTAATCATTCAATGACTGGTTTTGGCTCTTTTAACCTGAATGTGTGGTTAATACATTAGATAATAATCGCTTCAGTGATATTTTATTTTCTTTTATAAATGCTAGTGACATGTATAGCTTGTAATAAAATGAAAAATGATATTTTAGATTAGACGTCAAATTTTAAATAAATCAGCAAATAAATCGAATAAATCGGAGAATTATTTTTAGCGGAACTTGCTTTAACCCTTGCACTCGATATTTTATCACTGTTATATCATTATAAGCGCAGTGACGGATACAACTTGTAATAGAACGAAAAATAATATTTCGAATTATGTTTCTGTAGTTGTTTTAAATTTTTGTCGAATAAATCAGAAAATTAGTTCTAGTTGAACTTGTTTTCACCCTCTGATTGCTAGCCACTGTGACCAGCTATTTGTGTTTGTAAAAGAATTAAAAATAGCGACTCTCAAGAAAATATAATTGTGTCGAAAAGTCTGCAGGGAACAAATTTCATGAAAAATCAACATGCGAAACTTTGAAAAATCTAATGACGTGATTATAAAGCTGAATAAATTTGAAAAAATAAAGTACCTCAAAGCGTTTCACGATGTTTGTCGAGCAATTATTCCAATCCATCGAGAACGATGAACGTCAGTTGTATCGAAATATTAACCCGCATGGCAAGTATGTATAAAATGCCTAATGTACACTCGCACGGTATATACGCAAATATCGTTCCGCTTAAACTAACTTCCCAATGGATCGGAATTTCCATTAAATATTCATGGAATTTTATACGTGACCCAGTAATTGAAACTTTACGCTACTGGAGAATATCACAGTGCTCTCACCGTGGCCAAACAAATTTGGCAACCAATCAGATAACGAAATGAAGAAGAAATCTAGTATCTTATACTTGATAAACGATGGAATATTTTATTAGTTCCAAGAGAATTATGATACCTACTCCTATACCTATATCCTATGTAGAGTTTGTTCTAAAGTACAATGTTCGCCTTTCGAATTTTATTTTCTACCTATTTTACAATTTGAAATTTGGTAAATGCATTCGAAATATTTCATTTTTTACGAAAAGAAAAATCCAAAACGCTCTTCGACAATTGATGATTTTTTCAATTGAGTTCAAGTCTTTTTAAGAATTTACAAACTAGAGGAAGTGCAGCATATTTGGAATACCAGTTTGTTTAAGACGAATAATAATTATGGCGGAGAATACAAATAAAACTACATAATATCATAGGGAAACTAATAAACTTTTACATCTCAAACTATCGGTAACCGTGACAAAAGAAAAGTATGTGAAGCTTCGAACTAATTGAAAAATGAAATAAGATATATTCCAATTATCTTCTTTATGAATTTATAAAATTAAAGAAACAAGTAGATAATAAAATTGTTTTCTCTTATGATCTAGTCAAGCACAAAAATATACAGTATACGAACGATCATCTCATGTAAATATCGATTCTAAGTCTTAAACTTTACACACATAATCAACACATTCACGGTATAACCATATTTCGCGCACGAAACACTGCAGCCACTCGTCTCTTTTGTCTTCGCTGTAATTCACATTGCAGAAGAGGTACGCAGCATCCTTCTTAGTAGATTTTCCCTTGGTATTTCGAATTAGCAGCATCGCGTTAAAACTTAAAATTCCACGTCAAATTTCGTATTTTCGAAATATTTGCAAGATCATCACGAAATCATAGAATTCATAGATAAATGAGTAAATTCAATAATTTACTCTGAAGTTTTGGCATATTTTAACCATAATTACAATGAATACTTGCATACTTGCTGAAAGTCTTTTACAAACCAACGTCTTCTCTCTCTCTCCCTCTCCCTCTCCCTCTCTCTCTCTCTCTCTCTCTCTCTCTCTCCATGTCACTAGTTAACAAACCACTGGACCCTGTTATTTGTTACAAATTAGACAAAATTATTAACAAATAGATACTCCGGTATCCCAAACATGGAGCACTTTCTCCACCAATATCAGATAATAAATATCTTTGCACGTCACAATGGCAAGTTTCGTAATAAAAATCAAACGTTAAGAGTAAGTATTACGAATATTATTAGTGAAATTAAAATGTTAAATTACCGTATAACACGTTTACTTATTTTAATGTCATTAGACTCGCCAGACTTGAAATATGGGCATGTATTTATAAGTCACCCTGTATTAAAACAAAGCCAAGAAAAAAGCTAAGAATCCTTCATACTCTATATACGCATCATCTTCCAAAACACAAACAACCATCTTCCCCTCTATAACTCAATCCAAGATACAAACAAACTTTCACAGAGAGTCTCCCTCGTCGGCGCGCGTACTTACATACACCAGGCACCAGGAGCCATCTAAAATACTCGTCTCCCCTTATAGATCACGTGCATCTCCACGGAGACACTTTATTCTGCTCGTCAGCTACTACGAGCGTGCGTGCTTTGACGTGAGAATAAAAGTGAAATCAGAGTGAATCCGGCAGATCGTGCGACCACGCAGTCGATAATCAGCCGGCAATAAAGTTGTAAAGCGTCGCACGCCGCACAGGAATGTCGTTTCCGTGGGCCGTGACCCGTGGCTTTCGTAGACTACTCCGGTTTATCGGTACGTGCATCTGGTATTTCCGTCTGCAGTTTCGTCTACTCTTTTCGGCGGAAAAGAACCACTAAAAAACCGCGAGATCACTTTTGACGAATTGCTCGCGCAAAATTCAATACGATGCCGTGCTGTTTCGACGCGATCATCCGACGTCCACCGGTAGAGAGCTGTTTGCACGAAGATACGAACAGTGGTGGACGTTTGAATCCGAATTTCAATGTTCTTCGATATTGCGACAAATTTGAAAAATTCCGACATTTCAAAATATCAAAAGTCTTAATAAATCTCGGGATTTGTACGTTTCTGTGATTATTGGAAATCACGAGGAATACGAATTAAGGAGGTCGTTTGGATCGAAATTTCCATGATTTTCAATGGCGTAAAAAATTCTAGTCACTGATGGTTCGATATCTGAAAATATCGAAAGTCTTAGTAGATCTTGAACTTTTTCGATTCCTATAAATACTGGAAGTCTTAAAAGCTATTAAAAGTACTAGAAGTCTTGAAAATTTCGAAAGTTTGATAAATATCCAACGCTTTATGGAAAATACAGGGTGGTTGGTAACTGGTGGTACAATCGGAAAGAGGGTGATTCTACGCGAAAAAAGAAGTCGAAAATATAGAATAAAAATTTTGTTTGATTTTTCCATCGAGACAACGATCTACAGTGAGATCCGTTATAACGTACCGCAGGCGTACCGGGCGAAAATTTAAAGTCGATTTTCTTGAAAACAAAGCCTCAAACGAAAAATTTTTATTCTATATTTTCTATTCTATATATTCTATATTTTCTATTATTCTATATTTTAAGGTTTAGGTGACCATCTTGGGTCATCAGCTGTAAAACACGTGTTCGTTGTAGCAACACTGAAGACCAGAGTTTTCTTATACCAGAGTATAAGGACAACTTGATGAACATAATGCGTCAACAACTAGTAAATACTCGGCGGGTTCGCTAGCTACGCTCGTAAAGGGCGTATGCGGTAGTAGTAAGATGTCGCGAGTTCGAGACCACTCCTGGACAAGCCAAGGTGGAAAACCAAATATCATCTTAGAACGTATATACAACGGGCAAGTGGGGCCCCCCCCTTGCCTATAATGTTGTAATGCTTTCTATGAGTGTTTGGGAAGTACCCCCGGAGATACGGTCACTCGTACACCTAGGCCCGCCCGTGGGGTTTTAGCCGATAAAAATCCGCCGGCACCTTTGTCCCGTCCCGTGCGATGAGATAAGGTGTCGGTGAAGATTTCCCCATGTAAAAAAAGAGGTTTTTTTCTTTTTTTTTTTAATTTTTCCATCAAGACAACGATCTACAGTGAGATCCGTTATAACGTACCGCCGGCGTACCGAGCGAAAATTCAAAGTCGATTTTCTCGAAAACAAAGCCTCAAACGAAAAATTTTTATTCTATATTTTCGACTTCTTTTTTCGCGTAGAATCACCCCCTTTCCGCTTGTACCACCAGTTACCAACCACCCTGTATATTGAAGATACTATTTTGTAATATGTCAAAGCTAAAATGGATATAACACATGTAAGAAGTTCCAAACATGAATTATTAGAAATATTGAATATCCATCCAAACCTTGAAGGCTTTTAAGATTTCCAAGATTCGTCGAACCTTTAAAGACGTAAGACGATGTGAGATTTAAAACTCAAGATTTGAAAATTATCTAATATAGCTACTGGGCGTCAATTTTATTTGACAATTCCTTTTCTTTTTAATTCTATAGTACAATAAATTTCATGCCTGAACTATTTTGTGGCTGCATTTTACAAAAGTAACGCCAAACTGACGATATAGGCGTCATTCTTTATGCTCCTCGTATCAGGGCGAAGATTAACATAAAAATATAACTTGTTCGTTGTCTGCTCGACAGTTGAAAAACTATGTGCATTAAATAAACAAAATTTATATTTCTACTAACTAGAATAAGTATTTTAATATAGTATACTAAAAAACGACCAATTGGTTGTACAAATGAATAATCTTAAAGAATAAACTTTTTGTGAGTGAGATTCAAAGTTTACTTAAAAAAAGGTACAACAAGTTGTTCAATCAAAACATTCTTCGTTGCTTTCTATAATTTTAAACCGCCCATCGAGTGATGAATTCCGCCACGGAAAAATGCTGTGTCTTCGGACAGGAACCAGTCATCAAGTCATTTTGGTACCTGATTCGTTAATTGGAAACGCATATCGGATAAACCATGTCGCATCGATCGGAACTGGTAGTAATCCAAAGGAGTAATGTCTAGTGAATAAGCTGGCTTGCTCGCAGCAATTTCACAAAAAGTTCTACTTTGTCCGTCAAAGCTACAGAACGCAACGACAAATACTTCGATCGAACAACTTGCGGTATCTTTCTTTATATAAACCTTGAATTTGACTGAAACATTTGGATTATTCGTTTGTACGCGTAATGCAAAGAGCGATAATCTCTCGACCACCATGATGTTCAAATATCAATACGAGCCGCTGTATGTATTAATTAAAATCTTGTGCCAACATCAATTAACGATGGAAAAGAACAAACAGAAGCTGGAGATAGAAAGAGAGTAAATTGTCGAAAAAGAAAATAACGATGGAACATTGTGTAAAGTCGCATGGATTCTCATAATACAGCGTTTTATAGAGGCAGGATCTATGGTATATTGTATATCTATATCGTACACATACAGTGCGCGTGCAAAGTATTGCCAGATGTGAGATCTACCAGGCATGGAACCAGCGATAAAGTTGCTGGTACGTTGATACTAAAATCTTTCGTTGATGATAATTGATTATATTTGTACGAGCTACCGAACCGTGCAATTTACAGTTAATACAGCAATGATAAGCTGCGGACTGGAGTAAAATTGTTAATTTCATACACGAATGAAAATGCATGTTTACTAACTAACTGCGTTATTTGTAGAGAAAAGTTAATTGATATACCGTACATCCAATTTAAAATAATTGATTCTTGAAATATCGCGAAAGTAATAACTATTTGTATAAAAGCTTGATAATGGAGAGGAGAGTGAAATGTTACATTTGAACTTTTACATTTGAACGAAACGGCTCTTAATTGCTTCCGAACAATTCGTATTGTAATAACGTATGTTCCTTATTTATATTTAGCTTTCGTACATTTTGAATCTGTTAACTCGGAAGAACGAGCCAATTTATCATTTGAATTTTTAATATCTATGATATCATAACTTCCTTATTTATGGACGCCTTATATCTTAACTTGACTTTTCACTGTTGTTGAAGATATATTACATTCTTGTTCGGAAGAATAAAAATCGACCCACTTCAGATGGATTTGTTTCTATCGACTTTTGATTTCGTGATTATTGGACTGTTTGATTAAAGGATGAATCTAAAGCTAAACTGCTATTAACCGCCATTAAGGGGGGGGGGGGGGTAAGGTTAATTCGTACAAAATAAGGCATGTTTTTGTGAATTATTTGTGACGACACAGTTAAAATCTCCTTATTAAAACCAATAGTACATTAAAGTATGACATTCGAAGAATATTGTATAAAATTTTCACGGAGAAATATTAAAAAATACGGCAATGGCAGCAATTATTCGGACGTGTCTCGGAAAAAAGGTAGAATTGCGGTGCCCCTGATAACTTGGTGCTGGATTATCTGAAATAAAAAAATCAAAGTTCATTCGTTAGGTAACAGTTTTCCCCAGGTAACGCTGGGAGGGTTTTTCGAAATTTCAATTTTTCACTTTTTTGGAAGACTTTGAAGAGATAAATTAGCTGATTTTGCGAAAATTTGCGGCTAAGTTTCCCTTCAAAGTGTTCCAAAAACGTGAAAAATTGAAATTTCGAAAAACTCTCCCAGCGTTACCTAGGGAAAACTGTTACCTAACGAATGAACTTTGATTTTTTTATTTCAGATAATCCAGCACCAAGTTATGAGCAATTCTACTTTTTTCCGAGACACGTCCAAATAATTGCTGCCATTGCCGTATTTTTTAATATTTCTCCGTGAAAATTTTATACAATATTCTTCGAATGTCATACTTTAATGTACTATTGGTTTTAATAAAGAGATTTTAACTGTGTCGTCACAAATAATTCACAAAAACATACCTTATTTTTGTACGAATTAACCTTACCCTCCCCCCCCCTCCCTCCTTAATAAGAGAGATCACTGAAATTTGACATTTATTTACAAACTGTTGTTTCTTCTCAACTTTCTTTAAACTCTCCGTCGTACGTATTCGCACATTTTATTCAAATGCCATCACATTTTTGCACCTTCGTCTTTCTTGTAGATGCACAGAAACCCGCAGCCTAATAGTTACGCTTCGATTCTAAACTACGTATTATTAATATCCAAAAGAAAATGAAAAGTTTCCTGTTCGCCTGTCCCATTAAACAACTTTATGGAAAAAGATCAGCAAAACTTAAATAGTAAACTGTTTAATAACGCGTGCACATTACCTTTGCCCGGCTCCATTAAGCGTCTACGTGTCCGACTAACTTCTAATTATAGACATAAGGATTAAATTAAGCAAGTTCCTACAACCGGCTGTACGCGTCTGATATTACCGATGCTTAACATACTGCCACGAAACGATGATCAAAATATAATCGCCGTCGCGCCTAACGATACGGCTCGAGCTTAACACTTTTACCAGCAGCATAAATTAGTCGTGTTATTGGTGTCATTAAGTTGCTTCGCGTCCCTGCAGTGGCTGTACCCCCTCTATGGTGCACCCTGTTACCATTTCTCTTCGGCTACGGTGCCGTAAATAAAGGTGCTCGTCAGAAAAAGGGCCGGTTCCTACCGCCCAAACTGAGGTGACAAGAAAAGTGAGAAAGAAAGGTCGAACAAAGGAACTTGACTCTGCTACAGTTCCCGAGCTTTCATATCTCCGTCTCGCTCTTGTCTTAACAAGCAAAAAGATCTTTAACCCATTAAAAATCAACGTTGCCTTAACGCAACATTCCCTTTGTTATCTCTCTCAATCACTTTATTCAACTCTATCGAACTTTGATACATATTAGCTTTTCTATTGTAGTATGTCCAGGTACGTATGACGCAATCGTTAATTATTTTGAATAATTATAAAAATTAATATAACTCTCTTCTACCGAGCTTTACTGGTTTTATTTATTTAATTTTGTTGTATAATTTTCAGAACGCGTGAATAAATTAGCGATTAGATTTGTGAAAGAGATAGGCAATGATAATTATTGTACAATTACGGTTTTTGCGAATACGATAGAAAAGTTAAATAAAATTCGTCGTTGCTAAGCATTGAACGGAGATGATAGGTTCTTCTTTCATCTCCAAATTTCCCATAAATGAACAGAGATTCACAGTCTGCTAATCAAAGATGATTACCAACATCCTCCGTGCCAAAACATATTCGCGATATAATTGCAGAATCTCATCCATGTCTCGTTCTTTTCGTTCGTCCAGGAAGGTTACATGGCGACGTTATGTTATAAATGTATGTGAATTCTGCTTTAACGAACGTTTATGCGAGGGCATAGCACGCGTCTCTGTCAACCACTCAAGAAGCTCGCAAAGGTTCGCGAACCACTTGCGCACCCACGGATGCGTGTCTGTACAGAAGGAAAAAGAGAGAAGAAAAAGAAAGAAAATTGAAGTAGAGAGATTCGCGACGGCTCAAAGGAAACCGTTTCTCAGCCTTATTCTCCTCTTTTTTCCTTCTTTTCTCTTCCTTTTCTTTTCTTTTCACACCTCGATTCGTGACAAGGGATAAGTAAAAGAAGGAAAGAAACCGTGGAATAAGAAGGTTCGATCGACGGGAAATCTTTGAACGTGTTGAAAACGGTAAAACAGACGGCGAAGCGGGCGAAACGTTGGGACGGAATCGAATAGTAAAAGGGAATCCATAAAATGGAGTCCGATTGACGGCGACCATGGAGGGAGAAATGTACCACGAAGACGTTACGTCTGATCGTAAAAAGAGAAGGAAAGGAACGGTGAAAGAGAAACGATATTTCGAATCATCGTTGAGGCTTGACGGGCTGGAAGCCGCATAACGCGTCTCTCTTCTATTCAACGATTTATCCGCTGGCCTCTGGACGGAGAAAGAAAAAAATTCCAGGATCGAGGACCGCTTTAATTCCTTCCGATCGTAAGCAGAGATCTTTAGCGTTCGGGAAAATAAGAAAAATGATCGAGTGCGAGGATACGCAGTGCTACGTAAGTATCGAAGATTAAATGACAAAGTAATTAATAATTCGTTTTCATTTCTTACTTGATACTGAAAACGTGTTAATATGAATTATAGAATAATAGCTAATAAAATGTCCTTCAAATTTCCCTACGTTTCACTACTTATTCTGTAATTAATATTAACGTGTCTATTCCTTTCAACACAATTATACGTGGTATATTTTATCCATGATATACGCGTTCGTCTTTAGATAATTATCAAAGAACAAGTGGTATAAATGACAAAGTCTCTAATTGGAGAAAATTTTAGGCAAAATTAAATCCTGGTAGAAAAATTTATATATATTTCATTTCTGTATGTATAATCATTTTCTAAATCGAACATTCCAGATTCCTGAAACCCTAACAGATGATTAACGTATGTACTATATGTATCAAGGTCTACGTTGTTGTCTTCCTCCCACCATCAACTTACTACAAATTCGTCAGCCGAGAAAGATTCCTTGAAAAGAAGAACCAGAACTGAGAAAGATGATAAAGAAGAAACAGTAGCCACGCCGTGTTATTTGTTGCTCGCTGGACGAGCGTCGTTAAAAATGACTCTATTAATTCGAAGGATGATTTAACGAAGTGACAGCAGTTGCGTCGCATGACCGGTGTGCACCCCCTCTTTCTTCGTCCATTGGTGCCTCTTATTTCGTGACGTTTGGATAACTTAAGGTTGCCTCTGGCGAGCTCCTCCTGCGCTTTCGACCCTCGTCCGCTAATAGCAACAAGTTACTTCTGACCCGTCAGCGGGACAGACCCTTGCGACGCCTCTATATTTAGCCCGGGTCGAACCACTAGAGAACGGCGAGAAAACACAAAAGAAAGCTGGCGAGCGGAGGAGAGCGCCGGCGAAACGAGTGCAAAGGGGACATCGTGATATCTCGCCGCGAAGATTCTGCCGGCCTGCGGCTTCTGGCTCGCAGCTGCTACCATGTCGCGGTAAAAACAATGTACATAGATACGCCAGACAAGCCGAAAGGATGGCAGCCTCGCCCTGCTGACACGGTCAGTCCGAGGATGTCCACCAGATCTGGATAAATTCCTCCGAATTTCTTCCTGTCGCGTACGCAATTCACATAGTGATTTCGGCAACGTACACAGGCACGCGAAAATGTTCCAACACTCGTGGCAACTTGTCCTTACAGCGAAGATGTTTATGCAAATTCGTATTTTTATGAATATAATTTAGAAAACGCAGTACGTAGGTGGAAGAGTGTTTTATTACTAAATATCGTAAAAGGTACTATACTATGGACGTTTTATATATTTTCGCATACTATAAGCTTACGATATCGACATTTTCAAATTTCCTATGAACGCACAAAAATGCGTAGCGTAGTTGTTCTGGAGAAAAGTTGAACGAAATGTTTGTTCGAATAACGGGAAAGGAAATTTTTTGGACAAGTTTATCGGATCTGAAACGACGCAATGGAACGAAATGATGGCACGGGGATCGATTAATGCAAAAAAAGTCGTAGGGTTTTGTTTGAAAAATAAAGTGGACTTTGCAACTGCGCCGATGCACTTTTGAAAACAATCGCACCACACGATACGTAGAACTTGACAAAGGATGCAAAATTTCCCTCCGTATTTTTTTTCTATCTGCAGTAGAAACGGAGTTGTAATCTGGCTCGGTTATTAGATTCATCCTGTCTAAACACGATAAATGTCTTATTAGAGGAACTAAAGTAATCTATCTCGTATAACAGATTAAATAGGACTCGTGAGAAGGTTTTCGTAAGTATGAAGGTAAAGTTTTAATAATATTGTGTCGAGAATAATTTTAAGGCCGTAAAAATAGCTCCAAGAACGGCTCTCATATCGTTCATGTTACAACGTATTACTTGCAATTTGATGTCGATCTACAGCAGAACTGCCTAAGCCAAGCCCCGGAGCTTACTATATACATATTACCATAATATAGCAGTGATGACTGATGCGACGTTATATGGCAGAAATGTGTATTAACGAGCACGATTTTCCTGTACCTACATGGTTACGGTAAATACAAGGTATTTCTTCCATAAATAATATCGATTTGAATATTATTTGATATAATATCGGGTAACCGAGAAAGTTCTTGCCCTTTTTAGGCTTATCTCTGTTGATTAAAACGTCAAGAACTTTCTCGATTGCCTGATATTTAATGGATGAAATAAGTGTCTGCTTATGTTCCATTCTTTTAATCGTCTTCGTCGAGATACGAATTTGCATGGATATTCGCAATGTATTCGTTAGAATGCTAATGACATTGAAAAATGTTTCATGTATCGGTCATAATATGTTGGGTAAAAAGTTTCTATGAAGCCACTGTATGAAAAACGAAATGCGCTCTCATTAATCCTTCGAAGAAGAAAAGTAAAAAGCAAACACGCTTCCGACGTAATAACACTCGACTCGAGGAAGTACCGCACGTTTCGTAGTCGGCGTCGAAACTAGGACTTCACGGAAACGCGAATGAAAAAGAAGGAATTTTACGAAATGACGAGAAGAAGGGATGCTTCTTGCGCAAGTGTGGAGAGACAGGTCTCTCGTTGTGCTGCCTCGAAGCTCGTAACATCGGTGAGACCGGAAACGAGACAATGACAGATCGTAGCTTAGTCAGAAACGATACTATGATCTACTTTTCGAAAAGATTGAAAAAATGATAGACAGAGAAATGGATACGTGGCGATTTGAATTCCCTAAATGCTTTAAAAAATATTATTTCTATGTTCCAGCTCATTTATCGCTTTCGTACTGAGACGATCTTTTGTACGATAAAAATTAATAGATTTTATCTAATATCTACGTTCACGACACTTTTAAGCGATTATGAGTTAAATAGAGTACCTGATATCTGTCTTGCAACAAAATAACAAAGAAATAACGAAGAAGAAAATAACGAACAATTTAGAAAATAACTATAATAGTAATACGATTAAATATAAAACATATGCACTTTCAATTTTTTTTATAGGAAGTAAATATCGACAGTTGTGTTACGTATGATAAAATTTATAGTACACTATGTTTGTTGCCTTGCCCGATACTTCCTTTTTAATCTACTAATTCTTAATCATTAACGTAATAATATAAATTTATGCAATTGTCTTGCAGGTGTTATCGACGATCAGTAAACTCGACAAAGTGATTCACCGCAATGGTATTGCACAGAAGCGTGAAAGAGGAAGAAAGTTGGCCACGTTGTTGAACGCAATTCGGCTATCAAACGGAGAAGTTGGCATGAGAAAGCGCAAAGCCGCGCCACCACAACCTGGTAATGAAGTTGGCAAGTAGAGATACCAAGTCGACGTTTCCAATACCGCTGAACACCGCCTTTTCTACGTTTTAAATCGACGATGGTAAAAGCATAGGAAAATTGTTTTAGGAACGATGGAAATTTCGCGCAGAACGACACTACGATCGTAGTGTTCGATGAATTTTTCCTACAGACGCGTTAACTCTAAGTCTACGCTTCAAGCCGTATCCGCACTTAAAAGAAACGAGTCTTTTACTATGGCTCACGAAATTGTTTGAATACTTACCATAGACAACTTTTATACAGGGTGGTTTTTATAAAAGAAGTCGAAAATATAGAATAAAAATTTTTTTTTAATTTTTTTAAAAATCTACAGTGAGATCCGTTATAACGAGATGTGATGAAGTGCGCGCGTACCGAGCGAAAATTCAAAGTCGATTTTCTCGAAAACAAAGCCTCAAACGAAAAATTTTTATTCTATATTTTCTATTCTATATATTCTATATTTTCTATTATTCTATATTTTATTATCTTATCAGCTGTAAAACACGTGTTCGTTGTAGCAACACTGAAGACCAGAGTTTTCTTATACCAGAGTATAAGGACAACTTGATGAACATAATGCGTCAACAACTAGTAAATACTCGGCGGGTTCGCTAGCTACGCTCGTAAAGGGCGTATGCGGTAGTAAGATGTCGCGAGTTCGAGACCACTCCTGGACAAGCCAAGGTGGAAAACCAAATATCATCTTAGAACGTATATACAACGGGCAAGTGGGGCCCCCCCCTTGCCTATAATGTTGTAGTGCTTTCTATGAGTGTTTGGGAAGTACCCCCGGAGATACGGTCACTCGTACACCTTAGGCCCGCCCGTGGGGTTTTAGCCGATAAAAATCCGCCGGCACCTTTATCCCGTCCCGTGCGATGAGATAAGGTGTCGGTGAAGATTTCCCCACGTAAAAAAAGAGGTTTTTTTTCTTTTTTTTTTTAATTTTTCCATCAAGACAACGATCTACAGTGAGATCCGTTATAACGTACCGCCGGCGTACCGAGCGAAAATTCAAAGTCGATTTTCTCGAAAACAAAGCCTCAAACGAAAAATTGTTATTCTATATTTTCGACTTCTTTTTTCGCGTAGAATCACCCCCTTTCCGCTTGTACCACCAGTTACCAACCACCCTGTATATTAAGTTGTCCGAAAAGTGCCTTTCTTTTACAGACAGGTCTTTTACAACGATGTATCTTTATATAATACAAACATGAAACTTAATCTGTCGAACGTTGTGATCTTTATTTCGATAGAACAAAATCGATCATACGTAACTCGATAAAATAATATAAAACGGAAAATGCTGTGCGTCCATTATTTCCTTATAAAAACGAAAGAAACTTTTTGGACGACCTAATATAAAAAAAATTACAAGATATTCGTGGCAAACATATATATGTATTTAATAAACAATTAGTATACGATATATAGTATTAGTATACATAGCCATCTTAAGCTTATAATAAGTATTAAATATGGTTCCACTTAATTCTTAGGCTTGGATAGTTAGTTATTTAAATAATCTAAATAATGCGATCTCTGTGAAATATATATTTGCACGGGATATCTTGTAATTTCTACGTATATGTTCTTAGATTTGTTTCAAACTTTACCAATATAATCAAGTTAGTTGCGTCTCATTATGAAGCTAGTGAAACTTTATAATGTACCGCGTAACACACGTAACATATTCACAGAAGGAGTTTACAAGTATTCATTGTACCATGAGATTATTGTATTATTATCGATAATATGAATATTGTGTTATTAAAGTAGTTTTGAAATCCAGATTACTTGAGCCGTATTTTCATTTACTTTTTCATATTTTCTTAAATATTTCGAATACTGTACTTATAAGCCAGATGACATAGATGCATAATTCATGATCTTGTTAATTTACGTTCGTTCATCCAGCGTAAATCGGACGTAAGATGTATTCCACGACGCTGGAAATCGAACCGAATTTCCCACAATTTCCCCGATAGATAATAATTTGCATATCGAGGGTTTCTCATCGCAGAAAATCGTTCGCTACAGGCCATTCTCTTTCCGTTTTCCGTAGCGTAGACGATAACAGTTTTAGAAGAAAGCACAGTCACCGTGAAACCAGAACGAATTCCGTGTCGACGAAATTTCCGCGAACCAAGAGAAGATGGCGTGAATAGGGACGAGGGAAACAGGGAAACCTCGATAGAGAAGTTGGAGGCAGTCGCGTGTTCTCCCTCGTCGCGTAATAAAGCTCGCACGAACGTTGTTGACAGAAAAATAAAAGCTGGCTGTGCTCGTGGCAGCTGTGTCTGCCGAGGGGGAAATATCGCGTATCCTTTTCCGATTATGCGTTTGCACGAAAATACGGGCCAGCAAATATTTCAGGCGTGCACAACGAAAATTCCCAAAATTGCTAGAGGCCCGATGCGTTTGCGCCGTTTTGTGAAATATTCACCGGCGATGCCTCTGTGTCTTCGTTGGATAGGTGCAAACTCCCTGTAATCGGATACGTTCGATTTACGAGAAAGGAAGCGGCTAAAAAGTCGATAGATGAGAAATGCAAACCGACATTGTTGCCACAGATGGAGACTTACAAGGAAAGAATACGTTAAGTCACATTTCCAATTACTGTATTTCAAATGTACGTGTGTCTAATTACCGAATCAGCATTTTATATGGTGTATCGGTAATACATACGAATTAAGTGATGGCAGGACGATGCATTGTACGGTGCAATGCAACGAATGAAGTAGAATGTGCCAGCTAAGGTTCGACACATTGCAGCCTAAAATCGTTTTCTTGCAAGGCGACATGTTTTCTATCGACAATTTCTCAATCCGAAATTAATTAATAGTTCTATTATTTGACGACGATTTATAATCTGCGTTATTTGTATTTACGACATCTATATCGTGTCTTTCTGTTATTATTCACGAAAGTTTGTTTAAGATTGATTTTCTATGGCAATTTCTATGATATAAAGATATGTACTTTATTACTCTCTTCTTTTATTTATTTAAGTAAATAATCATTTCTTAAGGTAATAGCAAATTGGCACGAATACTATACAACTGAATGATGTTTTGATTATTAGCACTGATGGAATTATCGCACCTCGATAATTCAGGCCACGGTATTTCATCGAAAACAGCGTGTTCCGGAGTTTTGCAAAGCGAAAAATTCCGCATCATTCGTTTCGATCGAACAAAACCCGATCCGAATAATGTATCGGGATATTATCGATGCTTCTCGACGGTACGAGCGATAAATGTTTGAATGCTTCCAAGGTTAATCAGCCAGGATTGGTAACAATTAAACAATTAAATTCATCGACAGATTAGTGTAAATAAAGAGCGACTATTGCGTCCCATTTTTATTTCTCACAGTGAAACGAAAGTTAATAATTCGTTAAGAAATTCGGAAGTCGAGAATTTTAAATAACTTAAATATTTTAAATAAATAATAGAAAGTAAGTTTAAGGAGATAATAATTTTAAGAGGATGTTCTACTGCGAGGAACGTGTTTCTTTCTTTTTATAAAGAAATAATAAATATACAACATTTTTCGTTTTATATTATTTTATTGATTTATTTTATTGAATTGTTATCGTTCCAATAAAACAATCCAATGTTTTTAACTGCTGTTAACTATAATTATTCATACATATACGATAATATATTTCAAAGTACACATTGGAAGTGATTCTAATATTTAAAAAGTACAATCAACAGATTTTTTCAAAGATTTATAATAGAATGTCTTGAATAGGTCGCACACATGTGAATAAATTATTCACTACGGGACAAGGAATATTCTACGAAATCCGAGGTGTACCGGTATATATTTCCAGAACAGCTTTATCTTTCGTACTGTTTAAAATTTAAGTTTAAATATTTGTTTCCTTCTACACATTTCGATATCCCATTCTGTTACATCGCATCGTTGCTTTGCCAAGTATTATGCCTTCGATCGATATTCATAATCCGACGTGAACCAGTCAGCGAACGAAACTTTCCGGTAGAGATATACAAATTTCTTACCTGATATCAGGGAAAGCAATCCGATCAACAGAAGAAGGTCCATCGTGCTGTCGCGAAAATCTCGCTTCTCTATTCTGCATCCGCTACTAGGTCGTCGCTACTTCTGTGTCATCCTCCGTGTCATAGACTCGTTTCTGGTAAATCCACTTGTCGATATCGCACAGTCTTTGCTTCAGTCGTTGTTCTTCACCGAATCACAGACAAACCCAAACTTCCCCCTTCCTATCGATCTCGTTTCAAATAATAATTTCTTTCGGCCGGATTGGAAGATTGTGTCCCATGAAAAGGCTGAGAAATTTGCGAAAGATCTACGAAAGTTTCACGAGAACTTGACAAAAGTTTCACGAAAGTTTTGTAGGAATTTGACAAGAATTTCACTAGAGTTTCGAGAGGTTCGAGAATTAAACAAGATTCAATAGAAATTTCACCAGAGTTCAACGAAGATTCAATGGATTCACAAGAGTTGTGAAAGTTTGAAGGATTGAACGAGAGTTAAATGGGGATTTCACGATAGTTCCACGCGAATTCAATCGGGATTTTAACAGAGTTCCACGCGAATTCAACAGGAATTTGCGAGAGTTCCGAAAGGGAAAACTCCGAGAATTGAATGAGAATTTATTGAAAAGTGCACAAGAGTTTAACGATTATCCAATGATAATTTTACGCGAGTCCAATAGGAATTGCACGCGAATCCAATAGGAATTCCACGCGAATCCAATAGGAATTCCACGCGAATCCGATAGGAATTCCACGCGAATCCGATAGGAATTCCACGCGAATTCCAAGCAATACGTTAGAGCTAGGTCGGCGAATAAATGTCGCGGAGGAGAGTCGTGCACGACACACTGGTGAAGGTAGCCGGTAGACGAGGAGGAAGATTTAGCAAGCGACAGAGACGACGGAGTCGACGATGCGGAGCGGCACACGGTGTTGTTAACTAAGCTGCCGCTGTTCGCGGGGCTGTGTGACACGCTGCATAGAGCGCGGTACGAGACCAGTTCGAAGACTGAGTACGAGTCCATATCCCGGAGGCTGACTTCTCTCAGCCCTACCAGGGTACGCCGTACAGTAATGTCCGTCCATTGCCCGCCTCTGGATAACGTTTCCTTCCACCATTAGGCAACACACGCGATACACGCTTCGCCGTGAGACACGCCGTGCTCCCCGTGTCCTCACGCGGGGGACCATCGCAGGATTATCACGGATCTTTCGGAGGACCCTCTCTCCTTCTCTTCCTTGTCCTTTCTTTCTTCCGAGACAGTAGACCTACTAGCAACGAAACGATAAGCTTCTATGTAAATTGAAATAAATCAGTTGTTCAAATAAATTTTAAGTATATTCAAATAAATAAGAATGTTATTTAAGAAGCCACACTGAACAACTGCATAAATAGGAAAGTACAAATAAATGTTATTGTTACAGACACTGTTTCTCGAATTTACAGCGACTCGAAAAAGTGTTCGAACACTTGCTACATAATTTCTATGAATATATTGGTACTATGTGCATTAAAAGAAACTTTTTAATATTTCGAAAATGAGATACAACTATCGTGATTGTAAGAGCAAAAGTTGGAATCAGTTCGAGAATGTACATGGAAGTTACAAGACGTTTGTTGCAAACATAAACATAAGAAAAATTAATATTCAGTTGTCTTACACATACCATTAGTGCTGAAGGTGATCCCATTGCAAATTGTGGCTTATTAATATAGCGAATGATCGACTGTTGAAACACGTTGACGATCTTTACGAAATGTATGCTTTCAGCGAATACCTTATATGTGTTCAGATCCGTTTCAAATTTGACCAATATAATCGTGTCTACTTACAGTGCTAATGAAATTTTTTTATGTTTTCTATAATATATACATGAAAAGTTTCTAGAAGTGTTGGTATACTTTTGTGAGCCACTGTACTTTGTTCATTGTCATCATCTTGCGATGAATGAAATTATGTAAGTTGATAATTTGTTCTTTTATAATTGCACATTAAATGTGCATTTAATGAGAAGAAGGAATTGATAAAAAGTAGCGTTGAGCAATTTGCCTTTTGAGAGGCTCGTTTAATTTAAGTAAATTACAAATAATGTGCATTAGAGTAATATTAGAAAGATTAAAAGTTATTTTTACATTACAAGTTAGAAAGATTAGAGTTATTTTTGGAAATAATCCAGAGTCCAGTTCAGACTCCAATTTCTCTCTCTCTCTCTCTCTCTCTCTCTCTCTCTCTCTCTCTCTCAGATATATTTGATTTAAATGTATCATAAATTAAATATTTAGCTAAATTGCTAATTAACATTTTCGCTAAAACTAATTTTCATTTTGATTTACCAAGCAAAATGATTCGTATTTACAGATGAACTTATCTAATCGTGTTTGCTAGCAAAATGCGAGTTACATTCGCGTTAATTACGCGGACGATACGATTTAATCAAAATTTTAATCCGACCACGCGAAAGTTAATTGCACGTTTTATCGCGATATAAATTATGCTGAAACCGCGAGGCATTTTTTTCTCCACACTTACGGCTACGTATCAGGAAATGCAGTAATATTAGCAGAAAATTTTTGAAACAACCACAAAACGAAGAAAACGATAGAAGAGGATAAGAAAGAATAAGGAATTAACACGTTAATAAACTTGAAAATTTTGTCTATAATTTCTTCGATGGTTATCCTGCAATGTATATACGTCATGGCCAGAAAGAGAAAACGCATCTTTTGTAACGAAAATTATAGTTACTTAGACCCACCGAAAGCGTTATTCCCGTGGTTGGACTCGAAACGAGGAAAATTAATTAGAACGGAGAGCTGAGAAACGACTTAACACGATTAAGCGGTGAAAGGCGGTGTTTCGAATGATAATTAGTGCCAGGAGAGTACGAAAAATTCATTTCGTTTTGCCGCTTATCCGAAATTGAGTTACGGTTAAGTTTTAATTGAACATTGTACCGCACCTGTATGTTACCTGTATACTGTATACTAATCATCATCTTCACGTTTCAGTTTGACAATAAAAATAATAAGATATATGTATCTGTAATGTATATATATATACGTGTTTATAAATATATATATACATATTTATTTACATACACATTATACATTACATATATCTTATGTATATAATGAATAACAAAAATGTACTATATTATATTTAATATAGATAACGCAGAAGAAAAATAAAAGATACAAGTTTTTCATGCCACTTATACAAGGTAAAAGGAATTATAGCTTTATTAATTGAAAAACATACATGATCTTTGAATTACATAAAAACAATAACGACGACTATATAAATATAATTTTCTGAATTTACTAATAAGTAATAACATTGTAATAATATACTTAAAAAACTTTGTTCAAAATATGATGATTATACAAAAAAAAAAGGTGTCTAAAGTCCACTCCAATTTTGTGTCACCTAATTAAAAATAAAAATGTATAGAAAATAATTTAAAAATAAATAATACATGTAATTATTACAGTATTTAGATTACAGTTGCATTATTTATTTATTGTTAATAATCATAATTAATTAATTTATTTATTGTATAGATACATTTCAGTAAGTTAAAATGGTAAAACTTAAATTACAGAATTTAAGTCGCTTTAAACGTCAGAAAATATTCCAACTTTCTGAAAGGGAAGATTCGTTGAAACAGAGCTACTGTAAAGCTCTTGAAACAACATGATAATAACAGACATATACCGTACAGTCTTAAAGTACCATAGTGTATTTCTGTGTATGAAGATTTCAAGTACAACAGAATTGAACGGTAATTTTCGTAATTTCGACGATGGTATTAAACTACTGGGCGGAGCTGGAACACTCGAAAATTCGTTCATGTTTCGTCAGCGCGTGAAAATTTTAATCGAATTGCCGCCCACGTGCATCTGACCAGCTGAAGTATAAATAATTGTAGGCTGACCGTCCGTCGCCAGTGTCGCTGACCATTACGCATCGCCTAGTTCAATTTCTTCCAATTTATATAAAATACGAGACGTACAAATAATATGCTTATTCTCATTAGTATTATCACAATTAACGTTGCAAATTAATACGCTCGAAAAGAACAAATACATTGAACAACTATATATATTGTTTAGATTAGAACGAATATGATGTATAATCATTATAAATTTTCGTATGGCTCTAATCGATTTAAGGTCAAAGTACAACGAGAAAATATTTCTTGTAGAGAGCTAATTTTGTATTACTATTACGTATTCTACTACAAGATTTCTTTGTTAGATAAACAATATCGTAATTTATTTTAAAAATTAGTGTAATACGTTATATTGTACGATACTGTAATGCAAATTAAAGAATATAATATAAAATCTATATAAAAAAAATGTAATATTCCAATGTATTTAATTCGTATTGTAGATAATAGCTTACAGTTCACTGGAAAATAAATCCTTAGGGAAGATTATTATTCTCTCTTATTTATTCAAGCTTTAGTCCATGGGCGTACCTACCCCTTTTGAATACAAATACATAACAATTACATTATAACTAATAAATATTCATTTCAAAATCCTACTGACGCGACATCTGAACGAAACGATCAGAAATTACTGACATCCAAATACCTTTCATTTCACTTTTATACTTGCACCAATACATCAAATTTTCAATTATAAAACTAAATTAAGTCTTAAGCAAGATTATTATATACAACACAGATTATATACAATAAATTTTAAACGAGAATATCATAACATGAATAATTTTTAATTTAAATTAAATAAATCTATGCTGTAAATTTATTATCCTTAGGAAGGAATAATATAAATGAGAAAAAAGCTATTTATAATCCATTTATTTCAAGTAAATACTTAATAAGATTATATATCACGCAATCAATAGCTATGATGGCTAAAAGTAAAAAAATTAGTTTCTATTTACTTAATATAATTTTTTAAATTAAGGTGCGATCAATATATTAAATCATCGGCCACCACGAAGGCGAAGAACAAGATGAAGAGTTGACTCCTTTTGAATATTATAGTCGGACAGCGTGCGTCCATCCTCCAATTGTTTACCAGCAAAGATCAATCTCTGTTGATCGGGTGGAATACCTTCTTTATCCTGAATCTTGGCCTTGACATTTTCGATAGTGTCTGAAGCCTCAACTTCTAGAGTTATCGTTTTCCCAGTAAGGGTTTTTACAAAAATTTGCATCCCTCCTCTGAGACGAAGAACAAGGTGAAGAGTTGATTCCTTCTGAATATTGTAATCTGATAGTGTGCGTCCATCTTCCAGTTGTTTACCCGCAAAAATCAATCTCTGTTGATCTGGCGGAATTCCTTCCTTGTCTTGAATTTTTGCTTTCACGTTCTCAATAGTATCAGAAGCTTCAACTTCTAAGGTGATAGTTTTCCCAGTAAGGGTTTTTACAAAAATTTGCATTCCTCCTCTCAGACGAAGTACAAGATGCAGGGTTGATTCCTTTTGTATATTGTAATCAGAGAGTGTGCGTCCATCTTCAAGTTGCTTTCCAGCAAAGATCAATCTTTGTTGGTCTGGAGGAATTCCTTCTTTATCTTGAATTTTTGCTTTTACATTTTCTATCGTATCGGAAGCTTCAACTTCAAGTGTGATAGTTTTTCCTGTAAGGGTCTTGACGAAAATTTGCATACCACCACGAAGGCGAAGAACAAGGTGAAGAGTCGATTCTTTCTGAATATTATAGTCTGACAGCGTGCGTCCGTCTTCCAATTGTTTACCAGCGAAGATCAATCTCTGTTGATCTGGCGGAATACCTTCTTTATCCTGAATCTTGGCCTTGACATTTTCAATAGTGTCTGAAGCCTCAACTTCTAGAGTTATCGTTTTCCCAGTAAGTGTTTTTACAAAAATTTGCATTCCTCCTCTGAGACGAAGAACAAGATGAAGAGTCGATTCCTTTTGTATATTGTAATCAGAGAGTGTGCGTCCATCTTCAAGTTGCTTTCCAGCAAAGATCAATCTTTGTTGGTCTGGAGGAATTCCTTCTTTATCTTGAATTTTTGCTTTTACATTTTCTATTGTGTCGGAAGCTTCAACTTCAAGTGTGATAGTTTTTCCTGTAAGGGTTTTGACGAAAATTTGCATACCACCACGAAGGCGAAGAACAAGGTGAAGAGTCGATTCTTTCTGAATATTATAGTCTGACAGCGTGCGTCCGTCTTCCAATTGTTTACCAGCAAAAATCAATCTTTGTTGATCCGGCGGAATTCCTTCCTTGTCTTGAATTTTTGCTTTCACGTTCTCAATAGTATCAGAAGCTTCAACTTCTAAGGTGATAGTTTTCCCAGTAAGGGTTTTTACAAAAATTTGCATTCCTCCTCTCAGACGAAGTACAAGATGCAGGGTTGATTCCTTTTGTATATTGTAATCAGAGAGTGTGCGTCCATCTTCAAGTTGCTTTCCAGCAAAGATCAATCTTTGTTGGTCTGGAGGAATTCCTTCTTTATCTTGAATTTTTGCTTTTACATTTTCTATCGTATCGGAAGCTTCAACTTCAAGTGTGATAGTTTTTCCTGTAAGGGTCTTGACGAAAATTTGCATACCACCACGAAGGCGAAGAACAAGGTGAAGAGTCGATTCTTTCTGAATATTATAGTCTGACAGCGTGCGTCCGTCTTCCAATTGTTTACCAGCGAAGATCAATCTCTGTTGATCTGGCGGAATACCTTCTTTATCCTGAATCTTGGCCTTGACATTTTCAATAGTGTCTGAAGCCTCAACTTCCAGAGTTATCGTTTTTCCTGTAAGGGTTTTTACAAAAATTTGCATTCCTCCTCTGAGACGAAGAACAAGATGAAGAGTCGATTCCTTTTGAATATTATAGTCGGACAGCGTGCGTCCGTCTTCCAATTGTTTACCAGCGAAGATCAATCTCTGTTGATCGGGTGGAATACCTTCTTTATCCTGAATCTTGGCTTTGACATTTTCAATAGTGTCTGAAGCCTCAACTTCTAGAGTTATCGTTTTTCCTGTAAGGGTCTTGACGAAAATTTGCATACCACCACGAAGACGAAGAACAAGGTGGAGAGTTGATTCCTTCTGAATGTTGTAATCTGATAGTGTGCGTCCATCTTCCAGTTGTTTACCCGCAAAAATCAATCTCTGTTGATCTGGCGGAATTCCTTCCTTGTCTTGAATTTTTGCTTTTACATTTTCTATCGTGTCGGAAGCTTCAACTTCAAGTGTGATAGTTTTTCCTGTAAGGGTCTTGACGAAAATTTGCATACCACCACGAAGGCGAAGGACAAGGTGAAGAGTCGATTCTTTCTGAATATTATAGTCGGACAACGTACGTCCGTCTTCCAATTGTTTACCAGCGAAGATCAATCTCTGTTGGTCGGGTGGAATACCTTCTTTATCCTGAATCTTGGCCTTGACATTTTCGATAGTGTCTGAAGCCTCAACTTCTAGAGTTATCGTTTTTCCTGTAAGGGTCTTGACGAAAATTTGCATTCCTCCTCTCAGACGAAGTACAAGATGCAGGGTTGATTCCTTTTGTATATTGTAATCAGAAAGTGTGCGCCCATCTTCCAATTGTTTACCAGCAAAGATCAACCTCTGTTGGTCTGGAGGAATACCTTCTTTATCTTGAATCTTTGCTTTCACGTTCTCAATTGTATCGGAAGCTTCAACTTCAAGGGTGATAGTTTTTCCTGTCAGTGTCTTGACGAAGATCTGCATGATTATCTGTTACAAAATAAAATAAATTTTGTACTCAATTAGTGGATACTAACATGTATTCATATTAACGAAAAGAAATGTTCTCTTTGAAATTTGAGTACGTTATTTATGTATTCTACTAGCATATTATAAGCTTTTTGTTTCCTGCATTTAGTACCATTTTTATATTACTTTTTACATAACTGTCTATCATATCTGATACTTCAGACAGCTTTCATCAGATATATTCCTAGTATCATAAATCACTTCACGTATCGTTTTGAAACAAAATAATCTTTGTCTTTCATTTCAACAGAATAAAAATGGTAGTATTTTGTGCACAATTATATTAAAAAGAATTATATAAATTAAAAATTTTCCATATTATTCCACAAATATAGTTATTCTCGAGGTATAATTCGCTGTAGCTTAAAGTCAACGGCTTTTATTTGTGCACTTTTTTAGAATAATCGTATGAAAGGCTTCAATCTGAATAATGCTAAGTGACACAGAGGTAATGGCGTCATACTGGAGAATCAATAATCGCCATTTTGTTTTCTGTTACTACGCAGCAGAAACGTAACGAATGATATGGAAAATTCTAGAGTTTTCTCAACAATTAATTATTAAAGATTCTTCGATTATATTAATATATGTATTTTAAATATATAGAAAATACATCCTTCGAAATTTTGTTAAAAATAGATCTTAAACTTTGCATTTGTGGTTGACGTCTTCAAGATCACTACTGTTACATTAAATTATGTTGCATTATTATTTTATTATTATCTCTAAACAGTGCATTGGAGAATTTAAATACTGATAATTAACTCTTTCACTGCTGAAACTGTAATAATACGTTCTCTGAAATGCATGTCCGTCATACTGAACCCATTAAATTCGTAGATTTCACATAGCGTATAACCAATCGATTACAAAATTTGTTCAGCACTGGTCGTCTTGTTGCAGGAAATATATTCAGCAGTAAGAATAAAATAATTTAGGACAAAAAGGAAGTAAAAATCGGAAAAAATAAGAAAATCTACAATTATCGAAAATTAAAATACAACAAATTCATAATGTATATAATAAACAAACGAAAGTTTTACCTTCTTTGTAGTAGCTCGTTGCAGCAAAAATTTCAATAAAATTTAAGGAGTCTCACGTTCTGCCTCTGAAAACACCCAACGTCCTATACTGAACTGAATCGAAACCACAGAGAACGTCCCTTTTATATCAGGAATAATAAGTCTTACTGATCATGCGCAAGCATGTCAGAAGATTCCTAGAAAGATGCCTATTGGTTTATATTTTTATCGTCATCGAATCTCTGACGTCGCTACGTTTGGTTGGTTTTGAGACAAAGGCTATTCTTTGTGGAATAAATTTTATTAAATTGATACCGTTTATAAAATCATTTATGGCACATTATTAGTTTTGAAATGATACGTCTCCACCAACCGAAATTTTTATTTATATGTAAATACATATGTTTCTATGAGCTGTCACATGTTGATGATAATATTATACAGCTAGAGGGCGCATAGGAAAACTGTTAAACAAAGAAAACTAATGATTCATTGTTTTTCAGAATATATTTTCTAGTAAATTCGCTATACATATAACCAACATTTATACACAATATACTAATTTTATCATTTTCCAGAAATCTCAATATTTAAGAAGTTACGTATGTGTACGTGCGTGTTTGTATATAGAGCATACGTTGGTTATGTTTAGAATATTTTTTATTTGGATGAATTTTACAATCAATTGAACACATTAATCAATTTAAGTCGATTTTAATCTTCTAAGCAATTTGATCGATTTGATATTAAATTATCCTAAAAATTCAAATAATAAAAATTGTCGCACAAAAACAATTCACTATTCATACGTGTCACATCAATATTGAAGTCATGCTACATCGCAATACGATACTAGGCTGATGTAATAATCTTGGAATTGATGAAAACTTATTAATTTGATAATAAGAATTTATTTTACAAAAAAATATTAGGATATTGAAGTAATATTTCAAATTAGGCACTGCAATCAAGGTTATACATATATTTTAATGTAATTAAAGCGATGTAATTGTTTTTTTTAAAATAACATTTCGTTGATATTATTTACCAAATATTTTTGGCAAAGCGTAATGAAAATAGCATTTTTTTTTTGTATATTTCAACAAAAATAAACAAAAATGCAATTAGACAAATCATGACTATGAAAATAGATTAAAATTCTGTTTATATGATTGTTTTACATGAAATACATGACAATTTCAAAAAACAGGCGTTTACTTACGATACTATGTACAATTTTAACATGTTGAATGCCATTCTATTTTTACAGAGATTGCCCGTGGCACCTAGTTGCACCAAACAGAATGAATGTTATATAAAATTATGTTCGTAATTTACAAAAATTATTTTCTTAAATTAAAGATGATGAATTTTGTATTATGCGATACATATTATTTTGAAATATTACTTACAAGAGATAAGTTATGATGTATAATTATGTTTAATGAATTTATCTCACAGAGGTCACCGGCGACCCCCATGGCACTAAAGTGCGACTTCACGCGAATCACTTTTTTTTGCGATTATCAATTATCTCATATTATTTCTTCGCGTTGTTAAATAATTGTTCCACATCTTTATTCTTGTCGAGAGCGTTTAACAATCAGGTAGGAGCGTTTATTATACTTTTATATGCTATAAAAATTTTTGCACTTCATGTATTCTATTTAATTTTTTATAAGTCGTAAAATATTGTGAAGACTGTGCTGATTCACCCTTACTTTGTTTAGAGTATTTCAACACGACACATCGCAATATGCATCGCATCGTAATATATAGGTTTATATTTCATGTATAAATAAAACTATTTCTACATGTTTTATGCTTCATTAATTTCGTCATACCATTGTACTAACAATGGTAATAATGAAAAATTTATAACTATTGACATTTGTTTAAATCATGTATTTCTACTAATCTTGTCGCTCCGGTTACCGGTGACCCCGTGGCATTCAACGTGTTAATTTAATATTTCATCATTAACATCGAAGTAACCAGCTTTAAGTACCTAGACAATTATGTAATTGATCAATAATTACAACAAATCATTAGTATAAGGAAAAAAAACGAAAAATCTCGCAGATAATATAGCTGAACTCTAAGAACAATATATTTACCTTCTACTATCGAAGTACGTTTATAATAAAACATGTAATAGCTTTTCTCACATGAAATAAATCACATATTGTTCTTAAAAGTAAAGTATAATTAGAATGGCACAGCGAACGTTTGATATGATTTTTCTGTATGAAAAAAATATAACGTAATTCCCACCTTAATTTCAGTACATCATCCAGTTCTCAATACTGAAAAGATAATATGCATTATTTAGATTTGAAACTTTATAAAGGCTCTACACACACGTTTTTGTAGATTTGAGGTACTGAATGAAAAAAATTTGTGAATTTCCTTCGTAATATATCTGCAGATATGTAGCGCATTACATTACATTAATATTTGGTTTAACAAATAATAATAAATTAAAGATATTACACATGTCTCTCATATATTTAAATATATACAAACATACTTTAATTAATACTGTAAAACAGAAAAAACGAAAATGGCTTAATACTCTGTCTTATAATGATTCAAAACCTGTATCAGTCCAACCTAATTAAAGGACGAAGATAAGAAGCAGAAAAATCGAAATTATGAAATTTGAATATCATTAATACACTTATTTGAAAGGACTAGTTGCACCAAACAGAATGAATGTTACATGAAATTATGTTCGTAATTTATATAAATTATCTTCTTAAATTAAACGTAAATTATATTTCCTTTGCTTTTATATCCTATCTTCTACATGTTTCATTAAAAAATTAATACAATATCAGTCTCAGTTCTACTCGGTGCCATCCAAAAATAAATTAACTTTCTTTTTATCTCAAGTGTTCTTTTTTTCTGTAAAAGATTAGCTAATTATAATCTTACAATCGAAGTGCTATTGTGTGTGTGGCCTTCTTGTTAAAGAGGATGCTTATTATCAACTCATCTTATTTGTAAAAGCTCTTACACGATATTGTAATATGCAAAGGAATATGGAAGTGAAGAAAACCTTATTCTTATCTCATGCATGTTCGATTTATTCAATCATTGCATGTGTACAACAGAAGATTCATACACTAGGTCAAAAAAATTTATTAAATGTGAACATTTTGAAATAGTATTCGATTTCCGGTGAAATTTGTAAACAAACTACAGGAAAATATTAAGAATTCTTGACACGTGCACTTAACCCTCATTAGACAGCAAAGCGTTTATTTTAATGATTGATTTTTCAACTCTGCTTTCTTGGAATCTTCTGCGTGAATCAGTACACGCGGTGTGAACATACGTTGTTAGGAGTTGTTTATGCAGGGAAACATTCTGCACTTCTTTACGACTACACACACAACATACACACGAATTCTCAATACAAACTAACCTACTTTTAACTTTTCAAAACTTATAAATGTTCAGTTTTTACACCACCCTTTCTATTAAACTTTTGTCATACATTGTGACTTTGAAATATAGCTAAATAAGTAATTCAAAACTAATTAACGCATTCATCATTTCCTTTGACAAAATCCTAGTGCTGGAACTAATCGTACCAATTGCCTGTTTGGGAAAGATCTTTAGTCTTTTTAGAAGTATCCAGTGAAATATTTGCAAAAGTGTAACTATTTTAAAAGTAACATCATGCTTATTTTTATAATAATTGTAAAAACTAGAATTTACGTAAAATAAATTTAATAAATGAAATCCGAAATATTGTATTATTTTAAAGATGTTTGGAACTTGCTAAAAAATTAAGTTGCTCATAACAGACAAAGCAATACATAATGTTTTGTCATTAAAATATTAAACTTAGTACTAATAGAAACGTGATAACTCTATGATATTATTATACATTCAAAAACAAAGTCAAGGTGCAATGATATAATCCGACCTAATAATTTCTTTCGCCATTAAAATCACGATTGCGAATTAAAACGATGCGCTATTGGTTGTCCAAAGGGAGATACATTCCAAATAATTACAATACTGTATTAATAGATCATTAGTCTTGTTTTAAACTTTGATATCTTTCCAATATAGAAACAACCTCATTGAACAAGCAATTGACACGAGAAAATTTTATTTCTTATACTATATAAGTTATGAGTAAATCGATAAAGCGAATATTTTGGTAGATCTACTTGGAGTCAGTCTCCATTTTGATCTCCTCTGCTTTTTTATCCTTTTTTGAAGCTTCACTATCTGTTCCTTCTCCATTACTGTTGTCACGTCTTCGTTTTCTAGCATATCGGCCCTTATATTTAGGTGGCGGAAGTTGTTCCATGCCCAAAACTTTATGAATTTGACGAAATGCAACTAATCGCAAAGCATGTTGCGCTGAAGCAGTTATATCTTCCCTTTGTTGGGCTGTCATATTGCCTATTGCATCAACTGGCTCTTTTTCGCACGGATCAGATAATCCTATGAAGAAATACATTATTCATAACCTGTGTAATTCAATACAAAACTATATAAAATTTTATATAAGTATATAAAAATCAGATTGCCAATCATCTATGCAATACTGCAAAATTTCCATTGAGATAAAAAGATCGAAATACTCGATCTTGGAACCTACAATGGATTTCACAATACACTCAGTCTCGTCATCAAAATCATCATTTGGTTTTACGATTTTAAAAAATTTGAATTTTTGTACTGATTATATTAATTAGCGGGAAGATATTACGATATACCTGGGCTTCCTGGAAGCAATATTCCGCCAGCAACGCATTCTAGAAGTCTTCTTAATGCTTCACCTGGACTAAGAGGTCCTCCAGCAGTACTAATCACTTTCTCAGTTAACAATTCTAGTGCCTGAAAGAAGATTGAACACCTGTTTGTTTCTATCTAATCCTTATATTCTGACCGGGACTGAATCCAGCCAAAATATAAAGAAGAGTCTATATCAGAAATTCTACATTAACGTGAAATAGACAGAATCCTCGGCCACTATGCAAGACAGTACTGTATTCAGTTTTGAATTTTTTGAATTATCATTGAATAGTTACAAATCACTTTGTTCTACTTCTAATAAAATCAGATATCATATATGCATCATAAAAGTCGTTTCATACTAACCCATGGGTTTAATGGTCCCCACGTGGGTACACGGTTACAAAGATCACGCATTATGCGAATGACCATAACACAGCTCTGCAGTGAAGTTGCTCTAGCCTGTTAAATACGATCAGTATTTTAGTACATACAATTTGATACACACTTTAAAGTCTCTGAGTCTTCTGGAGATGCGACACCCTAAACTACTTTTAATTTGCTTTGTGTGGGCTTTAGCTATCCTCCCAGCCTCGTGCCTATAGCTCCTAAATATTAGCCCATATCAAAATTATCGGGTGTTTATTAAGTATTTCCTGAACAATTAATGCCTAACATAATATTTAAAAAAAAGTGCAACGTATCAGAAAAACTGTACACTTGTCGAACTGCCAAATACAACTATTGAACTTATAACTGAAAAACACCCGATATACTTATGACACCACTGTGTGTTTGTGCTTGTCTGTCTTTCAATATTTAACAGTGCTTTCAATGCACATTATGTAGAAAGTATGAAATAAAGTACATATGTATAAAGAGAAATACACTAACTTCAAGGATTTCTAAGACAGACCTAGAACAGACTCAGTCTAGGCTACAATGCATTAAGATTAATCCAGAATAATGAATAAGCTTGATCATAAGCATCGTAAAGCAATTTAGTGCATTATAAACAAAACAAACAAAACTACATCTTTTGAAGAAAAATTACGTACTTTTAACACGACTTTCTGCAAACAGTTTCCTATTATTCTGGATGTTGATGATTTGAAGTAAAGCAAATGTAAATGCTTTTGATGTGCATTAATATTTTAAATGCTACAATTCACGTTTACATTATGCTTATACTTCTTGCCTGAGACTATCTGATTGCACGTTCGATGTATTCTGTTTCTGAAATTATGCTATACATACACTTCTTTCTCTTCCTTTTTCCCTTTTTAATCAAATTCTGCCAATAATAAAATATTGCCACTACCATCCACTTATAATAACTAACACATTGATTATAAATTACAAATAGTACATGACAAAGATTTTCGGATTAACTACCATAAAATGTAATATTAGTGGATAAAGTGGACTGGCAAACCTACAAAACTGAAACATCAAACGTGATCAAATAAACATTTCAGACAAAATCATATCAACAAGAAGATAGATAGTAATAAAAATAAAATTGTCACAAGGCTGGAAGTTCTAAGACTGCTCTTTTTGGCGGACAGAGAGAGAGGACAACTTGCACGCGTTTCACGTATTAGGAAAAAATAACAGAAAACAGTCACTAGTGCCAACAAAATGGCACTGACAATTCGAGATCTTGAACTGAGAGTTGATTGATTCAAACCTGAAACCACTTGGCATGCCTGAGTGCAGCTAAAGCCTCCAAACACTTAGCCTTGGGAAGTACATCCGGTGGATCCGGTTTCGTCACAGCGGGCGCCGCGGGCGTTGTTTGCGGTTGAGCAGCTCCCTGTTGCTGCTGTCCAGCATTATCTGAGATTCCAACAAAGAAAGCACAACACGCTTAGACAACACTTAGAGTGTTTGATCATGCCCAACTTGGGTTTTCCCTCTATGTATAATTATATTTTAACTCAAGTACATCAAACTTGAGGGCATAGTCTAAAACATTCTCATTGAAATAAAAATAAACCTAATCGAATGTAGTACATAACAATGATGCATTACTCCTATTCCTGGACGTCCTTTCTTCGCGTTACAAAAGAACGACCGACGTTTCTTACTAAAATTGACAGCGTTACTTAAAATTGAATATTAAAATAACGCTATCAAAAGAATCGTCGGTTAAGAATAAGGAGTTAACTGCGCATTGTGTATTATGCGTACAGCATTCGATGATAGAGGGTTTTCATTAAAATTATTAATGCATGATCAAAAAGTCCATAGTTTTAAGATTGCCTCAGCGTTGTTTCCTCATACCAAAAGCGTGTCCACGTTCATAATAACATATTATCTTCCTTAATGGAGACTCCAGCTTAACTATTATCGACATAACTTATAAAGTATACTACTACAAATTAACTTAAAACGAAGAAAAGCGACATCTAATCGTACCAAGTTTACGCTCTCTCTATTCCGTTAAAAAATGGCTGTTAATATATTTCTATCTACGCTCTTACATATTTTTAAATAGTAATGCCTTTCAAAAATATAAATTATACTCAGTCGTGGACACACTAAAATGCGGCTGTATCAAAAAGAAAAAGGAATTTTTCATGTTAGAGCGTATATACACTGGCAACCGTTGAAGTCCTTGGCTGCCCCTGCATCATCCTGGTGCTTAGAAAAATTTACAAAGAAGCTTTTGGGCCATGAAAAGAACAAACAAAATTCATAAACCACGTTTTCAAGATAGTAGCATGAAAATAAAAAATGCTTTCTGTAAAATCTCTAAAATTATCAGTTATCCTTTTCTTGGCCACTATGAAAATATAAAACGATCAAATCACCTGCAGCAGCAGCTGGTTTGGGAGTTTCGCGCATTAAAGGACTGGTAAGTGTTACGCTAACAGTCACGCTGCCCCCTGAAACAGTTAATGCTGCTGACTCTGGGTGTTTCCCAACATTGTAAGTATCCTCGGGAGCTACGATCTTCAACTGTGCCGGAAGTATCTCAGCAACTTTATTTAATAATGATCTGTAAATAAGAAAATATTTATATATGAATTTGTGTACAAAATTATATATTTATATACAAATACATAAATTTTTCCAACTAACCGTGTTGGTTTTTCTGCACACAGGACTACAAGACAAACGTGATTGTCACCAGATAATAGAAGTCCCTTCGCTAAATTGCCAACACGCATTACCCCTCTTAATATCCTGGAATCTTCTTTTTCCTTTTGGAATGAAAACAAATTGCCGTCGCTGCCATCTTCTTTCTGCGGCGTTATTGTTTTCTTTTTGTCAGAATCTTCTTTAATTTTGACTATATCTGCATTTTGTTGCTGTTGTTGTGACTGCTGTTGTTGAGGTTGCTGCGGTGTAGTCGTAGTTGGAGCCGTTGAAGTAGCATTAGTAATAGATGGAGCTGTTTTCTTGCCTGCAATTATAAAAATATTTTAACTATGCTACAGATATAAAATATAAAATAAGAAAAAGATAAAAGAAGAAATAATTACCTGCTTCTGCCAATGTATCAGATACAAATTTCAATGCCTTTTCAGTATGTGAAACGATCTTCTGAACTGCCAGCAGTTCCTGTTCTTTAGGATATATGGTGGTATGATGAGCTAATACATGTTTGTCATCTGATGAATCTGGCCTTCTTTGAGGACCAGGGAACATCATCATCGGTGGTGGTCCTGGGAAAGGACGTGGCATTGGTGGAGCTCCAGGTCCACGTCCATAGCGTCGATACCACTCATAGTACTCACATTCTTCTTCATAGCGTCGTCTCTCTTCCCAATACATCATTTCCTCATCCATCATTGGACCCATAGGTCCCAATTGATTAATTTCTTCTCTACGTCGTAAATAGTCGTCTCGCATTTGTTGTCTACGAAATTTTTCTTCTAACATCTTTCTTTGCTTCAAACTTGGTTTCATATCAACAACTAAGTCGGGATTAACTTTTTTCTTATAAGCAAATCTGTGTCGTCTTCCTTTCATATGCATATCTTTGGCATTGGGGTCATTAAATCTGCATTCACAAAGCTTACAATTAAAACTTATGATTTTTCCATCTTCGGATTTGTTTTCTTCTATGTACTCTTGACCAACTGGTTGAATATCTTTTTCATCAACAGCTGCTTCTTCGACAGTTTCCTCTGTTGCAGTTTCTTCTGTCTTAATTTCCGGGGCTTGATTTTGATTTACAGTCCCCAAATTTCCAGCTGCAAATATTACACATGATATTAATATGTATTCCGTAGCTATCAAATTTGTATATTCAATTTAACATAGAATGTGTATCTGTAAAAAAAAAAGGATTACTTACAAGCAACAAAGTTAATTTTAGGAGTAGCTGTTACAGTAGGC
Source organism: Bombus bifarius (assembly GCF_011952205.1). Taxonomy (NCBI): domain Eukaryota; kingdom Metazoa; phylum Arthropoda; class Insecta; order Hymenoptera; family Apidae; genus Bombus; species Bombus bifarius. Next base: position 1,158,310 of record NW_022885576.1, read on the forward strand.
TTCTTAACCCCTGTAGTTTTAGCTGCGGCTGCTGGTTTTGGGTTCAAAACTGTTGGATCTGCGCTTGGTATCGGTTTACCAAGTTTAGTGTGTAACTTAACAACTTTTTGATGTTTAGCCCCCCTAATATGAGCAGCATAAGCATCATTTCCAGTACAAGTTACATCACAAAGTTCGCAACGTAGACTGTTGCCTGCGCCACGTGCCGGTGGTTGTTGCGGTACTTTCAGAGAAGCTTCTTTCTTCTTATGTTTTTGGCCCTCCAGATGCTCACGGTACGTTTGAGGTCCAGCACAGCTGATCTTACAGACATCGCAATAGTGTAGTTGTTGTGGCTTAGGGGGCTGCTTGGGCCGCATTGCCTTCATTCCTCCCCCTCCAGTGCCAAATCCCTTTCGTCCGTAGCCCTGCCAACCTCCAGTCTTCTGGTTAGTTGAATTGCTGTTTGCACTCTGTTGGGCTACATACATAGTCGCAGCGCTATATAGCGCTGCGTCGTAGCCGGAATACGTTGTACTCGCCGTTTCTAAGGGAAATGAAATTGAAACCTCAAACTTTGGAGGAGTCAATCCTTTATATTCATGGAACCATTCTACTAACTTGTACCCATCAAAATGAATACTTTATTCTTTTGATGAAACATTTATCACGTATAATGTATAGTAATCACAAATCTTTATATAAAGTCAATTTTATAACTTCAGAAAGATTCAATTCAGCTAAATTTTTAAGCCATGTCATGGTTTAAAATATTAGCAGAATTTTATTGTATCATTCATATGTATCAATTCCAATACCCAGAGGATCAATTTCATGTTATTAGTGCCTACATCACGGTTAGCAGGACATTTACATAGGATTTTTAATCTTGGCGAAAAATATTAACATATATACATATATATATATATATATAATTTAATGAAAACTTACTATTTGTAGCTGTCGATGGTGTAGCCGCGGGTGTTGCAGGAGCTGTATATCCTGAAGAATAGGTAGCACTTTGAGTAGGATTAGATTGCTGATAAGCTGTACTTGATGCTTGGTATGTTTTAGCTTGTCCAGTAGTAGTAGCTTGTCTGGCTGTGCCTGTATAAGCACTAGTGGTGCTATATGCAGGTTTCGCAGCTTGATAATGTGTTTCTGTAGTAGTGTAAGTCGCTGCAGCTGCAGCAGGTTGCTGATAATAAGTTTTAGCAGCGTCGTATGTAGCTGCAGGTGCAGCACGCCCGTAACCGTAATCGTATGTCTGAGCCACAGTACCAGGATTAGCAGCTATAAAGAAAAAGGACCTTATGAAACTGGAATGTAAGCACGAAAATACTGGATACTGGACTCTATTTATGAAAGAAAAGAAAGATGAAAAATATGAAATTGATTAAAATAAACTTACCAGCGTACGTGGTCCCAGTAGCGGCTGCAGCGGCGGCCGCTTGATACGTTTCGTAACCTGTAGCCGCAGCAGCAGCGGGTCGTTGAGTGTACGTGGCGGCAGTTGCCGCTGGAGTTACTGCGTATCCCGCTTGACCAGTCTGATAAGCGGCTGCGCTGGTCGCTCTGTTCGAAAGAATAAATAGGTTTTCTTACAGACAAGGAATACAATGAAAAATGGAAACGCAAAACGAAAAAGACCTCTATCGGATCCGTGCCCGGGAGAGACGCTCGATGGACGCTCTACTCTCAGCAAGAAATGGCGGCCAAGCCGGCTGGGCTCTCGCGTGCACCGATTTTAACGAACAATTATTACTCCCGCCAACGTAGTTACCGTCACGAATTTTCGAAAAACTTAACACTAGCTACTTAATAATTATGGTATGCAATCGATTTCGTACCCATATTGCGTTCCGCCGTGAGTAAACCCAAAATAATTGTTCTGAGCCATCCTTCCTCGCAGAGAATCCCGGAAAGAAGGACAATGGAGGAAGTTGTAGGGCGTGCCACGAACTCGATAGAATGGCGGCGCTGCCGCGGCTCCTATTGGTTATTCTGTTGGAGCCGGGCGCAACAATTGCAAGAATGCCGCGCCCTCAGTGGCCGCTTCCACGAGAACCCTTCGTCGTCCTCCGACAAACTACCTCCGCGCAAATCAACGCGCTACCGTACTAGCCAGAGAAACTACCGCGAGAAAGTATTCACGAAGCGGACAGATGTATACGGTTAATTGAAACTTAACTTACTGCGTGTTTTCTCGTTATCTCCGTTATCCGGGGTAGTATGTAGTTTGTGTAATTTTCGCGGCTGGTGCGTGTTGCAGTGAACGTCCGGCGTGCGCAAGAAAGGGCTAGTTTGCCGGTGACGCGTGCGTTCAGCGAATTATTTTTCACGCCCCCTATTAGTAACTGCATCTATCGTTTAGAATTGAAGCGCTCTCTAGTAGGTCTTATCATAATTCTAATGAAATCTTTTTCCACTCGCACAACCAATTTGAAAGTAATACTTACGTTCGATACGTAACCGTAAATATTTTAAATATTATTTTTTTTTTAATCATACAAACTCGCGATACATCATGCCACCGCAGTTAGCGAAGAAAAAGCATGCTAAATATTTCCAGAGGTTATTGCAAATTATGCCCAATTCATGTTCAGCAGAATTTGACTGCTCTAGACTTGCTGTGGCGTTTTTTGCTATATCAGGATTAGACATATTGAATTGCTTGAATGATCTTAGCGAACAAACTAAATTAGAAGCAATAGACTGGATCTATGGGCTTCAAGTAACCGGAGCTGGACCACGCTCCGGCTTTCAGCCTTCGACAACAATACCAAAGGATGCTCCAAAGTATCAATGTGGTCATTTAGCAATGACATATATTGGATTAGTTACTCTCTTAATTCTTGGAGATGATTTAAGTCGAGTTGACAGAGAATCTATTATTGAAGGAATGCGAGCATGTCAAAATCCAGATGGATCATTTACAGCTATTATAACAGGATGTGAAAGTGATATGAGGTTCCTTTACTGTGCTTGTTGTATATCTATAATTTTAAATGATTGGTCAGGCATTGACAAGACAAAAGCAATTGACTACATTTTAAAGAGCATTGTAAGTTTTTATCCTTTCCTCTTTTTATTTTACTTATAAAGAGTATTAACAAAAATTGGCTCTGTCTACTTAATTTTATCATAGCACAATATCTCAACAATGATTATAGTCATATGATGGAGCAATGGGCCAAGGACCTGGTCTTGAATCACATGGAGGATCTACATTTTGTGCTGTAGCTAGCCTATTTCTCATGAACGAACTTCATAATGTATTGACAAATGATCAATTAAACAGACTAAAAAGATGGTGTCTTATGAGGCAAGATAGTGGCTTTCATGGGCGACCTGGAAAACCTTCTGATACTTGTTATAGTTTTTGGGTGGGAGCAACTCTACAAATGCTTGATATTAACAAATTATCAGATCCTGATGAAAATAGGGCATTCCTGCTTGAAACTCAAGATAATATCGTGGGAGGATTTGGAAAATTTGCTGACTGTCTCCCAGATCCTCTTCATACTTATCTAGGTATGTAGCAGATAGGATATCCATAAAAATAATGTACAATAAAGATAATATACAATATGAATACCTAATTTTTTAGGTTTATGTGGTTTAAGCCTCTTAGGAGAAACTGGTTTATGCGTAATGAACGCTGCGCTTAACATCTCTGATCGAGCGTATAAACATTTACTAAAAATTCATGAAGTATGGTAATGCAGTTAACAGTCGTATAAAGTATTTGCAACAACTGAATATCATATCCAACGCACAGAGCTTAAAGTACGAAGGAAAAGTAACATTTTTGCATTTCCATGGATCCTATTTGTACAGTTTCCACAGATCCTCTGTGCCTAGAATTGTTATTCCAAAAGCGTCAATTAACAAAAATATTATGATTTTGAGGTATGTTATCAATTATTCTGTTTCAATTAAGACATTTGTTGAACATGTATCCAAAGCACATATTGAAAATAAGAGGAAAAACAATAGTATAATTTAAATACATCTTAAAGTGTCATTAAGTATATACAAATTTTAAAAATTCTAATAAAAACAACAAAAAAATATGTACAAAGTATTTCTAATTGATACCCTACATCATAATAAAAATTTATAAAATTATTATTCAACTAGTATCTTTCACTTTTTTTGAGAAATTATTAACACAATGCTTCATCCAAAAAAGCAATGTATTATATTGTATCGTTAAATGAAGAAGTTTCGTGGTCAGATCCCGTTCTTTCATATTCACAATGACACCGTCCATGAATGAGCGCGTACTGCAAAGGAGAAAACTCCTTAACACTGCGAAGTTGCCCGAGCGTAGATGCCACATGCGCCCCACCTCGCGGAGCGATGATTCCATGGTAACCGGGGTGGGTTCGCAGACCACAACAGACGACGTTCGTTCGTTCAGTCGAATAGACTGTGAGACTTGAGAAGAGAGTGTTCTATCTTTGCCGGTGTGATTTCTCGTTTTTTTTTTCGCATACATGTGTATTGTGTTCAATTACGTCTAGTTCGATAAAATATTTTTAAAGGTTCATCATACCGGTGGAATCTCTAACGCGCACGAAAACAAAGTGGAACGCAAACAAAACAATAGAACAATATCTATCCTACGGTTGTTGGAAAAGAGAAACTTCATTGTCAAGTGTTGGGGTCGCATTCGCGGCCCAGGCATCAGCAGAGGTTAGTGCGCGTCTAAAATTTAAATTAATTTGGTATGAACAAGACTGCTTCTTTACAGTCAAGAATGGAATCGCTAAACGATCGTTCAAACATACATAATTCAGGACAAACGTATTTACCGTCGGGTAATGCGCGTGATCGAAGAGAGTTTGTTCGATATAAAATTCATTTTTAAATTCTATACTTAATTTTAATAGTATTTCTTTTTAAGTTATTTATTTACATTTAAATTACTTTTTATTCTGTGAGGTCGTTAAAATTTGATATTTCACATCGTCATTTCGTGATGATATCATGTTGGAAGTTAACTTCCATCAAAATAAAAAGAGCGGAAAAAGTTCACAGTATAATAATACATATATGTACTTAAAGATAAATAGAAACTTGGGAACTTACGAAACCACAGTTGGCGTATAACTCGCGGAAACGGAAAAGAGAATAGTTCTCGTACCATCACTCTTATCATGACATTGAGTCACGTGAAAAGGAAAGTATATACAACACGATGGAAACTGAATTTCGCAAAACCGACGAGTCCGTTTAATTGCGTCAGTTAGTCGTGGCTGAATAGATGTATGTAACTTAATTCCGTATGTGCATTTATCACCGTGTAAGTGACGGGTACCAAGAGGAGTAACAGAGTAATACAAAAACATTGTGTATATTTAGAAAATAACGTCCAAAGCTTGTCCAAGGTATCGCGAATTAATCGATTATCAGTATAGCGTGAAATTTTCCACAGTATACGATTTTCATCCACGCAATCGTGCATATCCGAAGGCAAACAGAAAAGGGGGATAGAAATATGGGGTAAACATCTTTTTCGGCTCAATGTAAATCGCGCTATAACGTAAATGAACCGTCTAGTCTACGGAATGTGAGCCTGTAAAGGCAACCTTAACAAGTAACCGTGCAATGAATGAGACTGTTGTACAACGGGCGTTCACCGTTCTGTTTCTAATTAATACCAGCACAATAGTATGGTTTTTCGCCAGTTATTTTTATCTCCGCAAATCCGTCTGATATGTGCGCTCTCGATGACTGCGACAACTTCATTTGCGGTACTTAACCAGCTGATTCGCGTTTCATCAATCAATCAATTTGCCTGAATTATGGGTTAGGTGCATATACAGTACTGTGCAAAAGTCTTAGACCATTTTATGTAGAAATACCAGACTAGAATATTTGATGTTATTTGCATTTTATTATCATTTTTTAGAGAATCCAAGAATCTAAGTAATTTATGAAATACTTATTAAATTGAGGTAATTAATATTTTATGACGTCTCTTTTTACTATCTCATAATTTTTTAATTCTGCAATCCTCTGTTCAGTTTTTCTTAAGATTGAATCCCACTTTTTAATTTCGTTGACGTTATGTACCCCATACGTATTTTATAATGCGTTCTAATGCGTTATATGTTCCGTACACTTTTATTCGGTTAAAATTTGAACTATGTTTTATATTGAAGAATAATTAAGGTAACTATTTATGTTAAGAATGATGGATTTATTCACGATGTGCGACAGGTTGTAATTTGAAATTTCAATGCTATACGTATAGGATCAACTGTATCTTCAACCTTGAATAAGCTATCTGCTTAAAACAGAGGCAGCGATGAAAATATGTCCCTCCTAGAGCTCTGAAGGACACAACATTAATTTTGTTCTTCCTTTTTCATTATATGCATCTTGTACATTCTTCCAAGAGAGATCATAAAATTTCATATCCTATTTGTTTTATCACGTAATAAAATATTTTCTAACATTGAATATTTTTATAGATTTCATAATATATATCTTTTTCGATTGCAAATATATGCAAATATATAAACGGATACGATGAATGAAATTGAGAATGAAACGATTTTTTTAGATTTTTGATAATCCAGTTCATTATCTAATTCTATTTCAAATTGCTTGAAAGCAGTCGCACAGTTTAAAGGAGCTAAAATAAAAAACTTATATATTTCAAAAATAGATATAATATAATATCTAAAATAATCACTGCACAAAAATTACTTACCAATTCTACATATAAAAATATCCTTCTCGCATATTTGTACATTATGAATCGTATATTTAATTCTATTTAAAATTATTTCAAAATACGCATATGATCTAAAGATCAGATAAAATACTCTTCTCACATACCTACACGTCGAATCAAATACGTTTGAATATCGAGAAAAGTCGATATCGCGAGGACATAGTCCCGCGCTCGTTAAGATCGTCGAAGGATTACAATTGAGATTCGCTCGGCAGATAGGATAAAAAGTTGAAATTGGATACGATTCCGTGAGAGAATCTTGCGTGTGCAATCGGCGGGATCGATATCCAAAAACGACCGCTACAGGCTACAAGTTAGCCAGGCAGGAACGTGGACCTCTCGAAAGTCGTATTTAACAGACGAACGCGTGACCTTTGTGGATAGAGTATAATCCTTCTCGTAACTTTGTCCATGTGAGCACGTGCGCACCGCGTTGTATACGACATGTGCGTTCGTGCACACACATGAAGCTGAACACATCGATCGAAGGGCAGGTGGTGGGTATATTCTCAGACAAGATGCTCAGTTTAACAAGGAGGTTCGTGCCAGTTGCACAGCTGTCGATGTGACAGCTGCATCTTTCGAAATAAAAAGAAAAACGTTAAGGAAATTGAGGGTTGGGAAGAAGACGAACGTTGCCACTCGATTTGAAATCGTTTGATGATTCGTTATTTTCAATTGTTGAAAAAAATAAATTGCAGTATTACTTGATTTGATTGATCTCTTTACGTGATGCTTCGCCTGATGAAATATACTTTTTAGTTTAATCGAATTAGCTACATATACACATATATTAGAATATCATTTACATGAATTTATCGGAGCGTAAACAGTTTATATAATTGAAGTTTATATAATAAGAATCCGCTGATTCCGCTTATTTTCTATGATACGATAGTTCACGTTCAGACATGTGGATTCAATCGACTAAAATTTCGTTTAAATAAATGCAGTGTATACGTACTATATAAAAAAGTAACGTTAAAGAAATCGAGGGTTAGGAAATTGCCACTTGACTTGAAATCGTTCGACCATTCGTTACTTTCAATTATGAAAAAACAAAAACAAAAAATAAATAAATTGGAGTAACGCTTGATTTGATACCTCTACATAATGTTTTGCGATGAAATACACTTTTCAATCTCATCAAATTAGTTATATACATATGTATATGTAGTAGAATTGCGCTTACATAAATTTATCGGAAGTCAAATAGTTTATATAATTGGAGTTCGTGTAATAGAATGATTCTCGTTCATATAACAGTTCACGTTCAGATAAATGGATTTAACCGACAGAAATTCATATAATCGGATAATTGAACTAACGTTCAAATAAATGGGCTTGGTATAAGTGGCGTTATATAAACGTATGGAAATATCATATAAACGTAAAGGAAATAACGAAGTGGAAAGAAAATGAAGATTGACTTTCCATTCGAAATTATATTGCGACTATTCATTACTTCCAACTATTGAAAAAACTAAATTGGAATCAAATTAATGATAATGGAATACATTTTTTAATTCCATCAAACTAAGTACGTTATTGTCTCGCTTGTAAGGGAAATGATGGTTCGATGATGATAACGACGGTTTAATAACTCGAATCGTTGAAGATATAAGTCAACATAGGAGACTCATTGGATTATTATTCTTATTTGGAAAATCCCTCCGTTTCGTAAACTTAATTGCATGTGACGCTGTTATCAAAACTGTCATGAAGAAAGAGTGACAGATCATTTGCGCTCCAAAATCGTTTGACGAGGGTACCGACAATTCCATTACCCGAATTGCTGAACAAACAAATTAAAACGAATTAACTATTTCCACGTGGACTGTTCTAATTTAGAAGGTTCCTAAACTTCACAAATCTAAGAAACACATAATGCGATATATGAATTTCAACGATTCGTTGCTTCAAGCATTTAAAAATATAAGTTTACCATAATTAAGTATAGGGTAAATATCGATATAATCGCATGTGAAAATTGTTAAGGAAATTGAAGATGGAGAAGAAATTGCAGATCATTATTACTTAATAAAGACAACAGCGATAAGCTTAACAAAATAATAATCATTCGTCAAGAATATAAAAGTCCATCCTTTTGAAAGAAATAATGAAACGTTTTCAATTGAGTTTTTTCGCACCGTCATAATTCTTTAATTTTATAGATTCGATCACGTGTGAAATTGCCTCTCTAGATTCAGATACAGTTATTCAATACGACGCAATGCGAACAAAATTGCCTGCAAAGTTCAATTTGCAAGCAGGCAAGAAACGAGAGTGTCGCGTGCACACACGACGTGTACATGTTCTTGACGTTAAAAATAATGTTCGTGCATACGTTAGAAAATTGTGGGCTGTTAGGTCCTATCCTTCGACACATCGCGATAGAACGAAGCAGATAACTAATTATAGAAATGACGAACCTCCAGTCTACTCGGAAATATACCTGCAGTTCACCTGTTTATCTACACTTTTTAACTTCTTTACGAAATTATTGTCTCTATTTCGCATTAGCTTAAAACATGAAACCACGAAGAATTCACTTCTGTCATCTAAATATTTTAAATAAATAATTTAAATAATCGTATAACTTTTCGAAAGAAGACTATACTATAAAATAGTTATTTCAATATCTTCTGTTAAATTTCATTTTAGCAATAATTTTTGTGTATTTATATACAGTTTTATTCATTATTCAAGTAATCATGATTATTAGTTGTATCAGTAAGATAACACAGTTCAGAAATGCATTAGTCAGCAATGATTCATCGCGGAAACCAGATTTATTGTATAGATATTTAATGTTCGAGCGAAGCAAGAAAACGAAATTACAGAAAATTTCATGGAGCCACCGATCTGACACGGATGAAGATCAGAATAGAATCTTTGACCTGTTTTTAAAGCGCTACCGGAAACTATAAACTCCGTATCGTATCTCTTGTCTCATTTTATGCGAGTTATGGCACAACACTGTACAAATATATGCTACCGTTAAAAAATATCCCCAGACACTTGCTCACCTTTGACAAGGTGTATTTTAATTTAACTTGTAGATAAATTATGGATAAATCGAATTTCAAGGACTTTAATATTTATAATCGTCGTAACTACATACAATATAATATCGTTGTTTTAATTAAATTGTTTTTCAGAAGCCAAAGTACAATAATAAAGCCGGAGTTTGTTATCATCACGCGTTTACAGAATTACAAATAAAAATGATGTATTGATAGATAAGGACTATGTTCTGTATTATTATTTTGTTATTACGACGTGATATAATTGGTTTTAGATAACTACTAGACATACAATTAGATGTTGATCTCTGCAAGTGTGAAACAAGTTACGGAAAAGTTATTTATCCCCATATTATATACATAGTTTCTAAATTGCACATTGATAAGAAAAACTATATTCTAAACCTATATCGTAATTAATTATCGAATTTAACAGATTGAAAATTGTTTCGAGGAAAATGTAGTTTCTTTTTTTTCCGGGTCGTTGTTCCAATAAAAGAAAGTGGATCACTTTAGAAAATGTATTCCAATTATAGAGATCTTCTGATCAAAACAAAATACGTAGCTAGTTCGTACTGATGAAAGAATTTGTGGACCGTGCACCTTGAAATTTGACGATGTCAATAGCGAATAATGCGCTTAATATGGATACTCGACAACCGCCTAATGGCGCGCTAGTAACTCGATCTATTGTAGTTAGGAAACGACCAAGCAAAGAGAGCGAAAGTTCTGCGAGCGATCGATCATTTGCTTTAGTCGTACGACTTTACGGTGTTTCCCAGCAGGACAATACATCAATTAAATCCTTTCAACTGGAATTTAATTTCCTGCTTTAGAATTGTATTGAATAGATTAGATATTGTCTGATACACATTAGTTGGGTAGTTTTATCTATACTATACATATATGTATGTACCTAGAAAATCATTTAAGAGTTATCTAAAAATTATTTAAAAAATAACTATAAGAATTTATCTATAAATTATCTAAAATTACTTACATAGTATTTTAGATAGGAAAACTAGTTTATGATTAAATCATTTCTTTTAGATAGAAACAATATTGTTGAAGTCGGTCTTGAAGGGATTAAATATCATTTCAAATCTGTTATTTGCGTGTAATGCTTTTACTTTTATAAAATATTTCATTTTGTTTTACTTCAAACTACCGTGTACTAATTCTTGCATATCGCAAATATCGTTCGATAGTGTTTAAGCGGTACGAACAATTTAGGATACGACTGGAATAGGACTCTCGTTTCAGTATGATCTACTACCTCATAAATCAAGTATATTCACCAAAAGAGTTACAAATTTTATTGGTTTATTTCGAAATTCAATAATTTCATTGGTTAAATGCTTCTAATAGAATTTGCGCACAATACTAGCTGCTAAACATACGATAATGAATTATTCTTATTAGAATTAATCAGGATTAGTTGGATGAATCAGTCACGATAAATTTAGATATGTTACCTTTGACGTTTTAAAGTAATTGAGTACCATCCCTAAAGTGAAACCTCAATTTATTTATTACACTTCCGTGTAATTAATGTTCCCACTTTAAGAGCCACTCTATTATCCAGACCTTTTTCTTTTTTGCCTTAATTGCTTACTTTTATGTAACACTGTTCATATAATTATATAATATTACATTACTTTTGTAAAATTGTAATTGCAGTATTTATCTAATAGTTTGTGCTTTATCGCTGCCGTCTAAGTAATTGAAAAATTTAATAAAGGTTGGATTTGTTATGAATCCACAATTTTCGATCGATACAAAAAATATCTACCTGGGTTCTCATGCATAATTGAACTTTATCGATGAAATTACAAGTTATCAATAGATTATCAATTTTAAATTATTAATCTTCATAATAAAATAATAAAGAAATTTCATAAATTACGAATTATTTGATTGCCCTATTTGACATAAAACTATAAAATTATAGAAAAGAAGCTTATAACTTACAACGTACATAATTTAACGATTCACTAATATTTTTAATTAATAAATCATTTTGTGAAAAGATGTTGACACAATGTGGTTTCTTAGATTTTTTTATCATATATGAACTTAGTAGATGACAACACATTTAATCTGAACGATCATCCTGACGATCATAGATCGAATCACGTGCGTGAGTATTTCCAGCGTTTCGATAATTCGAGTGCGTTTAAAAACGTTTCGGACGTTCTCGAATATCTTAAGATCAGTCGAATGCTCGAAAATCTTGAAAATTCGCATTCGGGTAAAATGATAGGGAATTTTGAGGTACTCTAATACTCGATCGATATCGATATTTGTCATGTTCTCGAAATACATATCGATCTAACCGTATCGAGACTAGGTAATATCCCGTAGCGCGCATCCATTTGCCCCTATTACGTCGATAAACGAGAATGAGAGTCTCTGGCTTGCCTTGACGCTCCTTACAAATCGATCCAACTTCCATACAACTATACCTCTTCGATATAAACGTCTATATGTGTGTATATATACATATATGATTATACCTCGCGACGACAAACCACACGCACATTACGTTCCATTTCCAGTGTATCGGGTTTGACCTCAGTTATTGACATAAATTACACGAATGAGGGAGCATGTATGCTGCAACCTATTTAATTCTTTGCCCTCCACCAACTTGCACCGATCGTTTGTTTTCTTTTCTTTCTATTCTTCTGTTCCATTCTTAACTATTTTGTAATGGTAATTTAATTCTATAATGATAATTTGATCCTGAAATAAAGAATTGGAGCCTAACGGTGAAATTTTATGGAGATAATTGGAAAACAGGGATAACTTTTTTTTCACGAAATCCTTATAATTACTGAATTGTATCGGTTTATCTGCAATATTGAATACACTATAGGTACTTGAATTAATTCAATGTTTATTTCATTGCAGTTTCAATTAAAATTTTTATAGATTGGAAAGTACGTGAGTTTTAAGAATTTTTGTGAAACTTTGAAATACCAAATAACAGTTATAAGTTTCTGACTGAATTTAAAATAACATCTTCGTTTAGCTAGACAGTTTCGCTTCTATTGCAAGTATGTACATACATGTGGGTGGTTGATGACACGCGTGGCACGGAATGCGTGTTGATGTTACTTTAAAGACAGAGCATGTATATTGAATAATAAATAATAATAATGTTCCTATTTCTCAATCTGCTAACGTCTGTTAACAATCTGTCTCAATCTGTTAACGTCTGTTAGGCACCTCTTATTTTCAAATGAAAGCAATGCTTATAAAGATTAAATGACAAACAAATATAAATATATATAATAGAATGCAATATAAATATTATAATAGAAATATATTGTTATTCTAAACATAAAAAAAATATATTACAATTTCAAAAAACCCATAACTCGCTTTACGTATGAAGCTATTTCTCACCAACTCACATGTTCTTTACGAACATAAAAATGTGTTTTTTCAGGTGGCGTGGGGGACGGCAGTGATGGAATTGCAGAGCTGGCTGCTCTATCATCTTGTAGCTGTAACCGACTGCAATCAAGGTATACAAATGTTAACTGTACGATGCTCTGATTCGTTCCCATGAATAAGAACACACGCATTTGCACAACGCGCGCAACATCATTTTATTATGTGTTGCCATATTTAATTTATTTGACATAATATCGTTTTATGTATATGTTTTGCTAAATATTGATTCATTTTACATCCTTGCTTATTTTAGTTACTTTTGCCTGAGTTTCGACCGTGCTCACAGAACACTTCTTTATTTCATTCACAATCCCGTTATCGCCTAGAGGAAACAGCGGTCTACCAATGTTTGATGGTAAGTTCTGATCATACACACATTATAATGCAAACTATCATTTTTACTATTTTCGTCTGGATAAATCAATAAGATATCACATTTTATGTTATTTTAACTAGTATATATATATATACTAGTGTAGTAGTGTACTAGTATATAAATGTATATATATACATACATACATACATACATACATATATATACATTGGTACAGAGTATATTGAAGTAGTTGAAAAATTTCTAACATAAATTCTATGAGACAAAAGAAGGAAAAAGATTGCATAGACATGATTTGAAAACGATATAGGTTTCACTTTTTTAATATACATTTGGATGTAATTTGTTGAATATTATTGTAAATTTTTTGTCATATTATTTTTTATTGCATTATTTATTATGAATGTCTTATTATTATATTTCACCCTAAGAAAATATGGTTCCCAACATTACATGTATATACATGATGTTTATTAAGCCATATCAATCTGAACTGATCTGATCAAACTGAAATTAATAATATATTAATAATATTTATTGTATAATTGGGTATAATTTGTAAACAAAATACTTTATCTTTGTGTTATGAAAATGTGTACATTTTGTGCATAACAGTGCCTCATAATTGTCTTAGATAAGTTTCATAAGCTGTTACAAGTACATACATGTATTAAATCTCGTAAGAAACTTTTTTAGTATTTAATATAAATTCGTACTTTCATACCGCTTCAATACATAGAACAGTTAACTTATAGACTAACTTTCCTAATGCACCCTTTGTACTATTTTCACAAGTCGATCTTTTCATGCAACAAAAGGATCATTATTCAACCCCATATCTCTCCGAGCAGATGGTACAGCGTTTGCAATTTTTTCCCCAGTGATGCAGTCGGCGACTACATTGAACGGCGGATCTTATCCCGCCGGGGGCACCGGAAGCCGCGCTCGTGATTTAGGTCTTCGTGCACAAAAAAAACTCCTCGGCAGAGTCGTATCTACAGGGGCCGGAAGATCATTGCTGATAGATGACGCCACTACTTCACTTTTGGACAATCTGTATAAGCTTATGGAAAGAGCCGCGAAAACCAATTCTAATTTAGACAAGAAACAGCCTGAAAAGGTTTTAAAGAATATCGTTAAATTATCCATTAAGGTACTTGTCTCTCTCTCGATGATTGCTGTGACATAGATATGCAAAGTAATCGCGATTTTATTTCTCATATTCGTTAAATACTTTCATTTTAGGTGGGTCTCCTACAACGTAATCAACAATTAAACGCCACCGACGACGCGAAACTCGTGGAAATAAGAACTGCCCTTAGAGCTGTAGCAATGTCTGTGGTCTCGTTTTACGAATTGGAGTTCAGTTTCGATCGGGCGTACTTAATCAAATCGTTAGAACGATGCAGAACCGCGATACAGGCACTCATAAAGCCACATCTCACAGACAAGTCTCAAGATCGGTGTGATCAAGTGTTCGATTTCTTAACGCATTCCGACTTCTTGGACTCCGTTTTTAGACAGGATTCGGAACACAGATCTATCCTCGGAATGCTAGTTAGTGATATAAATAAGGCCTTAGATGCTGGGCATCTTTGATTCCTTTTTAAACATGACTGCGCTTTCGTGACTAACGGGGAGCATGAACGAAAATTACCAAGATAATTAAGGGAGGATAATAACTCTTCTCCCTGATTATTTTTTAGAAAGAAGAAAGCAAAGGAAAAGAAAGAAGTGTACGTGTGATACCAGTTATTTGCGATCGCCTGTGTAAGAAAAGATAATGATAAATATGTTTTTGACGCGAGAAAGGCTTTTGAAATATAATGTTTGTCGTGAGAATCGATCGATTTCACACAGTAGTGCTCACCAATTTATGCAATAATTGTGAAATACTCTATTTATTTTCAGAATGTATATTGTTACGATCAGTGTATATTTATTTACGAGACTTGTGCGTTAGGATATCAATTGTCAATCTATACCAAAAAAAAAAAAAAAGAAATGAGCTTATTTATGCCCCAAGATGGGTTTATAGTAATTACGGTAGAAACTACTTTGTTAATCCCGACAAAATAGCACGTAAAAGAAGCAATCTGTCATCGCTAAGGACGCACTGACAGAGATACGTGCTCCAAAGATATCCTTTTGAAGGTATAATCTTTCACTCGTCAAAGAGCTATATTCTGATACTCTGACATATCGACGAGTGTATCTATAAAGACGGATTGACCTCCGTTTTTACTCACATAATGCGCATCTATACATTTTCGGCACACAAAATAAATACAACATATCTAATATAGTCATGACAAAGCCTCGATAATTAAATTGAACATTTACATTACATGTACTACAAGTATGTTGCAGTGTCGCGTGTTTTGTATACATTATACACTCTTTACACGTTGTTTGTGATGATTCTAAGCGAAATAAAAATCTTGTATTGATATATATATAGTATATATATATATATAGTATATATATATATATATATATATATATATATATATATATATATATAACATTAATAAATTATTTGTAATGAGACAAGTCTCTCTCTTTCTCTTAATATTCACTTTAGTGCGACTAAAGAAGAAAAAACTGATAAACGCAATTGTGATTAATGATTTGACATATTTATTTACATAGATTATTTAATGCACACACGCGCACGCACACATATAAAATTAGTGCAATTTGTTCACCAATCAAGTAGCACTGCCTGTACGAAATATTTAGTATTTAATATATTAAATAAAAGTACGGAGAAAAAGTAACGTAGCTTGATAATATAATTTATTCTAGGAAAATGTATATATTTACTTATAATTGTTACAATATTTTAATTAGCAACAAAAAACAAGGATAATCTAGTTGTAGTTTATGAAAAATTTTTATACATATATTAATTGCACTGGATATTTTTTTAACAATAAAGAACGCAAGTTTTTTTTTAACAAAATTTTGAATGAGCTTATAAGCAATTTATATATTGTCCGCATATACTTAACGTAAGTCATAAATAATTTTTGAAAGGACGTTTTGCTACAGATCTAACAAAAACACAACCATACAGAATAGTATATGATAAACTTATGATCTTATAATACAAAAAAAGAATACATTATACACGTGATACATTTTACAGAAAAAAAGATCGATGAAAATTGGAAAAAATTATTAAGAAATATAAGAACAGTTGTAGAGGTTACTATAATATATAATATTTTCTCAAATCTTTTTCGTGATATTCATTTAATAAATATGATATACGAAAAAATGTTTTCTGATACAGTGATGCAGTGATTGTACCTGTACAAAACTTTTTTGTAACTTATACATATAGTTTAAGTATAAAAATTATTTATTTATACTGTTTCTATTGCATTATTTTAGTTAAAATACACGATACTTAGATTTGTTTCGTTTAAGTGACGTTAGTATGAAAATTAGGACGTTTTAACATGGACAATAGCTGCTCAATGTTACTTAAAAATTTTATATGAAAAACAGTGAACTTTATGAATCACATTTAATAATCACTGCTAAAACGTATATCCCGAAATACACGAAATTATTACAGAAACAAAATTATTAGTAGTTTGTAGCATTGTTTCATAATATTTTGTTTGTAGTATTTGTAGTAAAAGTACATATTGATAATCGTGTTAAAATGTATTCAATGTATTCGTTCATTATGCATAATCATATACATGTCGTACAGTCTAATCATGAATGTATAAATACAACACACATTTTTATTTATTATGTAATGCAATGACTTTATGAATGACTATATGCCAGCAATTTATAATTTGTTAATGTAAAAACACACAGAATATAGTTTGGTGACATATATTCATTGTGATATATTAATAATTCAATTACTTATTGTTTACATGTCAACAATTTCTTGATCTGTTAGTTCTATCCTAAGTATTGAAAATGCACTTGCATCGTTTTATACCATCAACAAATTTAAAATATATCTGAAAGTGACAAACATAATGGTGAACTTACTTCATCACTTAAGAATTAAGTACACCAAAATTCGACCAAAAATCAAATATAAGTTTGTTTACAAACAAATGTGTAATGTAGTTATGCACAATTAACATCATTATAATAATACTTCATTCAATAAAACTACAGTCTGTCTTACAAGAGTATATAGACTTAGACGATATTTATGAAAATTAATATCTGATGAAGAATAAGTTTTAATAAACTCAATACAATCATTTTCTCCATTACATGTTAATTTAAAGTTTCTCAGATTCGTTCGTGTTGCTGAAAAGAACAGAGCTTTTCGAGATGAAGTGTTTTATATGTAAAACAATTTGATACGATCATCCTGTGTTTTCATCCAAAGGAACAGAAAATGAATTTTGTAAGTACAACTAAATACTTGCATAACTCTTCATAGTTCGTTAAAAAATGGATACAATATTATAAAAACACAAGAAAGACAATGATTTATCAATTTTTTCTAAAAATTCAACACTGTTAATGCATAAGTGACAAGCTTCTTATGTAAACAAAAAGTCTATTATGAAGTATAAACTCCAAGGAAATTGTCTTTTAACATTCACAGCTTTAGTTCATCGCTTTTGAAAAATATACACTTTTGTCTCACATGCCAAGATGATGTCAAAGAGAATAATCACTAGGGGAATAGAACCTATTATATATGAAATAAATGCGTATTAACATTTTAGATGGATTTTTGACAAATATCTTTGCAGAGGTATTGTTAACTCTTATAGAACAGACTGTAGTTTGTTCAAATACATTTTTTGAATTGTATACAAGAAACACATTAATCGTAGGTTGTGTACCATTATTTGTAACTGCAAATATGCACTGCTGATGTTTTTTAATACCTTTGTATCATAAAATGTACAATATATGAATAATCAATTTGATTGAATTTGAGCAATTACAATTTAAAATATTTCCACTGTATCTTTGCATATGTAAAATACAAATTGTTACAATTAATAGATTTTAAATTTTATATTTATAATATTATTAACAAAAAATGATATAAAGAAATCAATATTTCAATATTTAAATAAATCAATATTTGGAAGATAATAAACTAAATATATATTTTTTAATTTTATTTAACAAAACGATTGATTCTTTTCATTTAACAATTGCCATGCACACTTAAAAGATATTGCTTTCTAATCCATGCATTGATTAAAATTATATATGTTTCACATTCTATTATGTAATACAGAAATACATTATAAAGGCTTTAATAGATATTGTTTTTCTAAAATAAGTTTTTTTATAACAAATATTCATTGTATATTGTTCTACTAAGGCCAGTATTAAAATTTCAACTTGATAGATTGCATCTGAGAAACTTAATGTTCATTGCAGTGTTATTCGTTGATTATTTTTTAAATTTTCATTTCTATTGTACTGATGTAGAAATGTACAACACAGATTAAAGTGCTTTTAAAAATCACACTGTATGCAGACGATATAAAGATTTAAATTAGTGATCACAATTTTTAAAGTACTTCAATATTCACTGGTATGATTTTTTTCTGAAAGATTTTCATGCAATAATTTGTTCCATATCATATATAGTAAACAATACTAGAGCATAATTTCATACTAAAAGACGACATTAGCTTAACAACTTTACAATAAGATGGTAATAAACTCGTAAAATAAGTCACCCATGAAATAAATCAATCGTAGGATTATTGTTTACCATGTGTTAATTTTAAATTACACAACAATGATATTTTACATAGTACATTGAATTTGGCTCTTTCCACATTGCATACAAACATGCTGATATAGTTGATTAATAAGAGACAATTCAATCAAATTCACTTTCAGGATTAAATATATGATTGAAATGATAAAAAATTGGATATCTTTATTTTTATCACTTATTTCTTCAGGCAGTCGAGATATATACACCTTTAATTATAAAATGCTCTTATTATCTTTTCCTACTTTCTCATTTGTTCATAAAGTATCAAAATTTTTGAGAAGTGTATATTGGTATCTTAAAATTTTAATACATAAATAAAATTTTTTGTTTAGTTCATTAGATAATAAAATCAAAAAGGAGTAAAATTATACAAACATAAAAATAAAAGATGATAATGACCAGAAAAGGTTTCTTAAGTCTAGGTTGGGTGTATATACCTCCTGAGGTAAAATTTTAATAATGTTTAGTTAAATGTACAACTTATTACTTACGTAAAAGTCAATGCAGTTCTTTAATTAATTAAAATTAACTTTATTGCCATAATCCTGCGTAGTTACCATATAGATTTACGGGAAGAGGTCCACCAGCTGTGAATAATCGAGTTCCTGATCCATCATAGCAATGAGTATATATAGCAGGTGTATATTTCACATTTTGAAATCCATCTATGTACTCTTCATCAGGAAACTAAAATTATCATGAAAATAAATATTATATTTACACAAAAATGATCAACTTCAATATACATACACACAAAATAGATGTCCTAGCGAGAATCTAAAATCTCTAATACCCGACGTTTCAGTCATATAGTCACCCATAAGTATACTCGAAATATGTTTCAAGATAAATGTTACTCGATACAACCATAGACCAAAAATGTTTGTATTAGACTATTGTCTAAAAGTAAAAGTTGTAGACTTTTGATTAAGATTTAATAATATGTAAAATTCTAAAACATTATAAAATTCGAAAACTCCAGTTTGCGATTATATTAAACAATATTTATTTCAAAACGTGCTTCGGCTATTTAAAATTTGGGAAATTTCTTGATGTTCTTATGTCACGAGATACTCTCGGGATTCCTGATCCTGTAAAAGAATTCCTAACCCGATATTTTCGAGTTTTCTGTATATTCCTAAACAGAACATACCACGTATCCCTTTGATGCTTTTAATACAACAATTCTGTTAGAATTAATTGAAGACTCGAGATACTTTTGAGCTCTCACATCATAAAAGAACATCATTCCTAAGCCTGTTCCAATTGTTAAAACGGAACCTTGAAAACTAACTGATCGGATTCCACAACCGCTATACCTATAGAAAAGATATTATGATTTAGTATAGTTTGTGGAGATCATATACATTTTAACAAATTTGAAGAAATTAGAATTAATTCATGTACCGTGAAGGTATTCTTTTTATAGGTTGCACAGTTCTTGCATCTAAAAGTAAAGTATAAGAACGGCATCCTACGGCATAAACACCATCATCTTGTACAGCAAGGCAAACATTTTCTTGACAAACCGGTAATTTTCTAGATATTTTTTGTCTAAAAGTCTCAGCAGACCAGATGTGTATGAAATTATTCAGAGTGATAGCAGCAATTTCTTTGTAAGTTCTATTAAAGACAAGCGCACGTACTTTTTGCGCAGATCTACATTCTTTAACACATACAGGTTGAATCAACCTAATAACAATAAAACAATGTAACATGTTCACACAACATATACTTGTTACTTGTATTTTATGTAATGCAACCTGTGTGTTGGCACATCCGCTTTGTCAGGAGCTTCAGCAAGATCATTATCTATACGCCATAAAGCCATTTTGGTATCTCTAGAACCAGAAACTAAAAATTCATCATCTAGCCAACACATGTCAAAAATCCAATCTCTATGACCACCTTCTCCTACACAAACTGGATCTAATGTTGGTAGCCTATATATAGCTATTTCATTACTATTTCTTGCCCCAGTTGATAGGAGAGTTCTGTAAGTTACAATTACAAACTACAAAGTTAGTATAAATAAAAGTTATACTAACATAACTATAAATTTTAAATTTGAATACAAAATGTTTTATTCATATACCTAGAAGGATTGATTTGAACAGAATGTATACCGCATTGCTGCTCGGGAACAGCACCACCTCCTGAATTAATTTGCCTTCCATGTAGAGATGGTATTTGGTCTAATTTCTGAGTGGCTACGTCATAAACCATCAATTTGTTGCATTTTGTACCAAATACTACTTGCCTATCACTTAACCATTGAGAACAAAAGACTTTATTCATATTATTTAAGCTAACCGAATATTCTTTAAATAAATCATGAGTCAATATGTGTCGAAATCCATACTCTTGATTAATTTTTCTCACTTCTCTAGTGTTTGTCTCTCTTGCACGTACATAATCCACAAAATTAAAGGAAGTTCTTAAAAACTGTTTTCCTTCACTTACAGTCTCTGCTTCGTCATCACTTGATTCATAACATATAAAATCATCTGGTTTATCTGATTTTCGATTTCTTTCCAACCTTAAGGCTAATCTAAATTTAAAAAGTTAATTTACATTATAGATTGTTCAGAATAATAATTTACGATATAAATTAGAATAGAAATTTTATAACTAATTTGTACTGTAATATTCTTTTACCTTCTGGTACGACGTTCTTCTAAACGAGTTCCACTCGCACAAGGAGGATGTCTACCATAAACAGTCATTCGCTGTGTTTCAGCCATTATGTCACAATCTTATAATTTATTTATTAATGTATACTAGAATATTTAAATGTTCTTGCATACAAAATTTATTTACTTAGCTGGTATACAGTGAAATAATAAGAAATTATCTTGGCAGCAATTCTTCCTTGACTGAAACAGAAGTAGAGTTCCAAATTCTTTTCTTATTTTATAAAATACTATAAGTTTCCCGACCCCGAGGATTGTCGGATACGTTTATAAATATCTACACTTTTGTGATTATTTATGAGATATAACAAACCTTAATAGGACAGCAAATTGCCGAATCTATCGTGCTGTCTAAGCAAAACTTTTCGGATGAAATCGTTTCTTTTTATCAGATGCATAGATTCATAATTATATAAGTTGCCCGTACTTATAGTTAATAATATGAACATCAAGGTTTCGTATTCAAATAACAGAAGGGAATAGAAAGAAAAGCCACGAAATTCATTATAAGCAAAGGGACCGTTGAAGCACTAAGCAACTAACCATCGCCATATTGAAACGAACAGCAAAACCATAGTAAATTTAACAAAGCACACTGAAATCTTCTAAACATTATCGTTCGAAATATTTCTGAAATGATTATTAGAAGTTTCTGTATTTAATGATTGTAACAGGGAAATAGATTCTTGAACAGTCAGGAAAATCGAACGGAGCACCTTCCATCAATTGTCAACAGGAGAAGTTTACCCCCTCTACTGAATTTTATTACAGCTGACATTTTGAAAGAAATGGCGTCCTTCAAGAAAATAAATACTAAAGTATTCGCAAGACCAAACTCCGAATTTACTCCGGATAATATATATTGGAAAAAGTATAGTGTAAGTATATTGTAACAACAAAGGCAACAAAAGAAATTAAGTTTTCTATAATCATATAGTATTGTTTATTCATGATGCTCTCACGTATACAAAACTTAACCTAGAAGTAACTAGTATTTATGATTATTTATATATTATGTAAACTATTTAAGGGTATTGTGAAATTGAAATTTATAAAAATGTGATTGTGTCATTTGTTCTACAGGCTCCTGTTTTAGTTAAAGAATTTGGGCCAATCGATTATATCGATTTTTCTCCAGTAGAACCACATTATTTTGCTGTCACTTGTTCAGTTAGAGTGCAGGTATACAACCCAATTACGAAGTTAGTTACAAAAAATCTCAGTAGATTCAAAGAAGCTGCCTATGGTGGATCCTTTCGTAATGATGGCAAGCTAATCTGTGCTGGTGGTGAAGAAGCAGTAATTAGGCTCTTTGATGTCAACACAAAAAGTCTTCTTCGACTTTTTTCTGGGCACAAAGCTGCTATACATAGAACTTTCTTCACTGCAGATAATCTTCATATTGCTTCATTTTCTGATGATAAGACTGTAGCTGTTTGGGATATACCAAGTGAAAAGCAAATAATATCCTTTAATGAACATTCAGATTATATCAGAGCTGGTGCCGTTAGTCCTATTTCTACAGACATATTATTGTCTGGTGGTTATGACAAACATATATATATGTATGATACAAGAACAAGCAAACAAATTCTTAGTGTAAACCATGAAGCTCCTGTTGAAAGTTTATTATTCTTACCCTCTGGTGGAATATTTTTATCTGCAGGTATGTTATTTTGATTTTGATAAAATATAATATTTCTTTAAAATAAAAAGGTGTTTCACATATAGATCTAATTATATTTTTCTGATTGTGAACAGGTGGGACAGAAATTCGAGTTTGGGATGCACTTGCTGGTGGCAGATTACTTGCCAAAATTACCCAACATCATAAAACTGTAACGTGTTTAAAAATAGCTTCAAATGGACACAGGATTTTGTCTGGCTCATTGGATCGACATGTAAAAATTTATGACTCTGGAACATATAAAACTGTTCATTCCTTGGATTATCCAAATTCAGTTCTTAGTATAGGAATTAGTGTAAGAAAAAAATTACATTTTATATTTTTAATCATAGTATAAAACAGCATTATACTTTATATTCTTAATCACAAATCAAAAGTCTGCATGCAATTTATGATTGCAGCCAAATGATGAAACAATAGTAGCTGGTATGATTGATGGTTTAATTTCTGTGAGAAGAAGAGAGGAAGAAGTAAAAAGTGAAAAACTGCAATGTAAAAAGGTTTCATACAGACGCTCTGGAAGAAATTTACATACACCTCAAGTAGATGTTGTGGTGCATGAAGAAACGAAAGAAATTATGTCCAAACATGATACCTGTTTAAGAAAGTTCGAATATTCAAAAGCTTTAGATTGTGTCATGTCCAGTTATGTGGTAAATAAAGTACCACATGTTACGGTTGCACTTATGCAGGAACTTATTAGAAGGCAGGGCTTAAAACAAGCTCTTAGCGGTAGAGATGGCAAATCTCTTGTAAATATTCTTAAATTTCTGAATAGACATATAGGAAATATTCGATTTGGAAGAGTTTTATTATATGTAGCTAATGTATTAATGGGTATGTTGTAAATTTTTCCTTTTTATATCTACTGTTTAAAAAGCACTTGTTTCGAAAAGTATATATTTTATTCAAATCGACTTCTTAATAGATGTTTATGAAGATCATTTGGACGAACTTGCTGCAGAACCGCGAAAAATGTTTAGTATCTTAGCGGCGAAGTTAGAAGAAGAAGAGAATTTAATACTAGCATTATCAGAATTACAAGGAAAATTGCATATGATATTGTCTGCTGCGGAAAATATACTTCCTGCACCAGCGAAAGATGTCCAGGCCTTGGAACCTTCAAGTGCAGCTCAAAAAAATTTAATTTTAAGTATAACATGAATATAATTTAATACAATATGATTTATGTACCATAATAAAAGTCTATACATACTTTTAATACGTATTTTAATAAAATTGAAACATTACACGCTTTCAGTTCTAAAAGAATATTCAAATCATGATATATTTAATTAACTGTGGGTATAAATATTTAAAATACAGTAGACCAGAGAAGCGTTTATTTTTCTTAAATCATATCATATTTAAATGCGTATAATGTGTACTGTTTATATTTGTATAGTATAAATTATTAGACGATATCAAATTTTACTTATTTTCACAATCTAGAATCTATAATTGCATACTATGAGTTTATTTCATGAAACTTCTTTTTTTAAGCATTTTTGCCAGGCAGCAGAGGATGGCTCATCAGGCATTACCCACCCAATTGGTATTGCTGATGCATTGCTGTCTGTACTTATATACTTATCCCAAGCAGTTCTAGAAATAAAGCAGTTGTAGTAATGAAAATAGTAATAATATATAATTATGATAATAGTTACGTTTACCTTATAATAATTAGTTTGGTTAAATCTATATTATATTGATCAGATGCTATTTTTTTTCCAAATAATACTTTTTCCCATTCATCAAACAGACTCCTTTTTTGTTTTTCAATTCTTTCTTCATTATCATTTTTCAACATTAATCTTAAACCCTGTTCCTCTATAGAATACTCACGATCAAGCATCGACCATTGCTCTGTTAGTTTGGCTAAAAATATATATATATATATATATATATATATATATATATATATATATATATATATATGATGTAATTGTCAGATACAGTTATCAAAATAATTATTACAAATAAATACCAATAATATTATTAAATGCTTTATCTGCTGCTGAAGATAAATGTTCCCCTCTAGCTCTGGCAATATTGGCCTTAACATTTCGCAAATTTCGCAATTCTTGTAACAATCCAAGATATTTCCTAGCATCAGTTCTTTTCCCCCTAACATCAAATAAAATCATATCAGCATCTTTACGTAAATTTTCTTCTTGCTTTTCTTTCTCTATTACAGCTTGTTCCTTCCTAATCCATGAGTCAATTTGTGCATGCATTTTTGCTCTCCTTTCCATTCTCATTAATTTCTCATTTTTCCATTTTTCCCTTTTCATTTTTTCTCTCAACCTCTTTTTCTTTCGTCTTTCTAAATCTTTTTTTAATTGATTACAAAAATTCTGATCCCTAATAGGCTCTAATAATTTAACAATTTCTTCTTTTGCTGCATTACAGATACTTATCTTCTGTTGCCATTCTTCTTCTGTTAAATGCTGGCTATTTTTAAGCTCTGCACAAATTACTTTTAACTTCTCATTTAATTTGTATGCCGATGTTATAGCATTTTTAGTTATTGCAATCTTAGATTTTTTGTAGGTATTTCTCTGGTCATTTATATTATTAGATTGATCAATTTCTAGAAGAAAATTTTCAATATCTCTTTCGTCAGCTTGTCGTCTTCCTAAGTTAATTATTGATGTAGCATTCTCATTATCAGATATAGCAGCTGAATAAACAATATTTTGATATACATTCATATTATAATTGGCATTATAAATGGACTGATCTATTGGATAAGACATATTGTAGCATGAATCCCTACAACTTTGTGTAGCATCCTCTAAACGACTTTGATTATTAAACATAATTGTTCAAAGTTACTTAATTTCTTAATTTCAAGTTATTTAATTTCAAAAAATATAATATACCTTAATACTATCACTTCCTTTACGTATGAAATGATTATTTTAACTCGTTTACAAATCTTATATTATCTTACATGAAAATATAGTTCTTTCAATTTTCGACAATATCTTAAAGAACTCAATAGGCTTTGTTTTTTTAACACATCTCCATAATTTCTCCTTCTTTGGGAAGTTGAGCTTCTGCACCTTGCAATACCTTTTCTGCTTCTATATAATCTTCAACCTCTTTTAAATCTTGTTCTGTGTCTAAAATTTTTTTAAGTTCTTCGAAAGCTTTAACAAGACGTCGTTGACAATCTGGTATCATCATGAGAGATTCTTGAAGTACTTCTTCTTGCTTTTTTATATCATAACCATCTTTATCTGTAATAAAATTAAAGCGAGATAACTATTACCCTTCAAAGAAATAGAAATAAAGTGAACTTTTTATTGCATCATCTCATGTACTGAATACATTTACAGGCATAATAATGAGTAATATATCAGTTGTTTAATCAAGTAAATATTTCAGCGTATTAAATGAAAAATAAAAAAGGATATGAAAATGTTTGAATAAATAACACAGCTATTGAAAGGATCGAAATAACAAAAAAATACAACAAACTTTCGACTGCATTTTTCAAGTGTTCTCACCCTGTTCCTTTAATTTTTGTATCCTTTCACGTTGCTGTGCTGCTTCTTTCTCGTAAGTGACTTTTTCTTTCGCGAGACGTTTCACAACTCCAGTCTTAATTTTTAGAGTTCTTATACGAGGATCAGACATTGTTTTAATTTAAATATTTTACCTCAGATGCAGGGAACGAAGCGTTTACAGATTAAACGAGTTTTTCCTTATAAGGTAAGATGAATAGCTATAAATGAAATGAAGAGGAACTTTGTAACGTATAGGTTATACCGATTGATAGCCGGAGACTCCTCGTCGTATTCCATTAAGTTATGTTCTTATGACATGAACTTATCGAGAATGTCGATTATTTCAATCGATTATCTAATTCACGTTTAATGTCTTTCGAATTTTGAAAAATAAAAATATTACGTTAAAATCAATTAGCGTAAAACTTACATGAAAAAAAGTGTGTTCTTCATGTTTTAAAACAAATATCTTTTGTGAGTATTAATGTATCTACTTATTGTTTTAAAAGGGGAAAGTTTTTATTTCGATTAAATTATTATTTTAACAGTTATTGTTATATTGCATGACAGAGCATTCTGCCGTTAATATTTCTATAGATATCAATAGTAGTATAAGTCATTGTTCTATAAATATATATATAACAAGATATTAATTAGCCTGATGTTTTAAAAATAAAATAATAAGCTACATGTTTATATTATTACATCTATTTAATTTGTTTTCTTAGAAAGAGAAATATATGTAGATTTAATATTTTCTTAGCACAATTCAGAGGTAATAATTTCGCGCCATTTGATTTCGAACATTCGAGACTTGCAGTAAACTTCAAACAGTATCGCAGTATATCCCCCACACTTCCGCAGAAAAACGCTACATCGTGCCTGCATTGAAAGGTGCAGTGAGAGAAACAGAAGGGTTAATTGTGTATCGGTTTATACCTGATTTCCCGAGACATGTAACGAATAATAGTGACAAGGTTACAATGCAAGACGATATTTTCCCAGCTGCAGAGAAAATCCTTTCCGACATCGAAAATGTGGTGAAGAAGAATCCGTCACTGTGAGTGTTTTCTTAGATACATTACGAGGGCGGAGTCTTTAAAAATATCTATGAAATGTACCACTAAATCCTTAGATTTTGGTCTCTTAACGTGTTTATCGTATAGACGGTGCGACGTTTCACATAGCGTGTTTTAATTTTGATAAAATTATATCGTAACATCATCGTTGTACATTTTAATCGGACATAAGCATATACGACGCTTTGTAAAAGGTTTGCATAGTAAATACAGTATTAGCAATGTTGGTATCTGGTATTTACGATAGGAAACTGGCGCCATCGCGATTATTAAATCTTAATACTTACTATTGAACATGCTTTCTCTCTCTCTCTCTCTCTTTCTACTGTATAAAAGTGCATTATATATATATTATAACATGTATGTATATTGCAAGTATTATAACTGCATGTATCACGTATACCATATACCAATAACCAATAATGATAATATATATCAAACTAAATTCAGATATGTTAAAAATATAATTTTATAACAGTATGTACACATATGTACATCTAAAAAGTGGTACTATTCCTACATTATACTATAAATATTCTTTATGTTGTTATGTAATTCATAACATTCCTTCTGAGATATAATTTAAACATTTTTTAAATGTATTGCCATATCCGTATTTATTTATATTGAATAATATTTAACCCTGATAAGCTCTGTGAATTTTTATGTTCTAACATATCTTTTATTTTAATAAGCATATAGTGCTGTAATGCTTGAAGAAAAATTGTAGTATAAAAGTTAAACTAGAAAAAAACCTACTCTTCGTATAATTTGCTCAAACTTAAGAAATTCTTTAACAATAGAGAAACGCAGTTGAGTCGAAAATGATCTGAAGGATATAAAAGGGTTAATAACAATTTTTCAGTTCAGTTATATAAATTGGACATATTTGTTGTACATTGAAAATCGTTATTCATTACTTAAGTTACTTTTTACAGCAGCAGTTGATAGAATGCGAGAATTCGCGTGAGTAAAGCCTTGACTCGTTTGCAATTTCAGGAAGAGTTTCGAAATAATTCCCGCGGAAGACAATGAGAACAAATCGCCTGTATTCCATCAGGAGGACTGTCTCGGGTTGGCGTCGTGGTGCGTGCAACCACTGTACTGCTACGCTTATCGTCGTCTCTTCGAACTTCGGCAAAATAAACACAGACGGGAGGAACCAAGCACAATAGCAAGATGGTTACTGGGCGCGTTGTTATTGAATCCAGACGTCACGACGTTTTGGAATATGCGTCGGGAGTTAGTAAGGAGCCACAAGTTGGAAGCACCCGAGGAATTCTTTTTCTCGCGATTGGTGCTATATCATAAGCCGAAATGTTTCGAGGCGTTTGCCTATCGGCGGTGGTTATTGTCGTACATATTGAACAGTAAGGATGGACATTACGATCCGGAATCGGTGGAATCGCCCTTCTGTAGGGAACTGGATATAGCGACTACGTGCGCGGACAGATACGCGAGCAACTATCATGCCTGGAGTCACAGGCGTCATGTGATGACTCTTCGTGAATCGTGTGGATTCGCTTATCCGACTCTAGAGACAGAATGGAAGAATTCGCTGGCATGGTGTCAACGACACGTATCGGATTATAGCGGGCTTTCCTATCGACAGTTCCTGTTGAATAAGTACATGTTCGAATTGAAGGAACTGCCGAGGGAACCGTTTATAAAGTGCCCGGATGTCGGGGAGCAATGGAAAGAGGAACTGTTCGCTTACGTTAAATCGAACATCAGTGATACAGAGGACATGCATCAATTGCAGAGGTTATTCGGTAGAACGAACGCGGAATTCAGAGCGACTACTCCTTCGTCGAGAACGAAACAACATCAAACAGCGTATTTCCGTTCTTTGTCATATTGGCTGGAAGAATGTCGCGCGAATGACAGTGCTATTTGCATGTATAACGATCACGAGGCTCTCTGGTGTCATCGTAGATTCCTCGCGTATCTTCTCCTGCGTTTTATGGCGACGAATCGTTTCTGTCGCGAAGATGAACACAATGTCGACGGTCAATCCGATGACAGATCGGTTGAAAGAAAAAATGTTCAAAAATTATTAGCGGACAACGATGTGATGTTGTGCCACAATTTTCTCGTGCAAGCATTCCGCGCGTACACCAACAAGATCGCTGATCTCGCCACCAAACGGGATCAACACGAGAAGATGTTGGTCGAGAGGTTCTTTAAATTTCTTCAGAGTATCGGGTTCGAAATCAGATCGTGATTTCGTTGAGTCGAGGTTGTACTTTGGCATGGCGGATAACATATGCGCAATAATCGATATGCATTGATATGCCATTGTAAAAATAACGCAATAACTCTCTTATTCCGTATTCCACGCAGACGTAATTCCTAGCCGTATACTTTATTCATGAATTGTATCTCAATAATGCTCTCTCGTGTGATCTGTTTGCGCGGCGAATTCTGTGCGCGTAAATCAGTGCTGTCCACGAGAGGGGCCCCTTATGTGACTTTGTCCCCCTTTGCGTGTCATCATATTATAAGAGGAAAAGAAAAAGGGGAAGAGATCAAATATTATTTCTTTCTCTTTCTAACTCTCTCTAAAAACGAACGGATATAGGCGAGAAACTCATATTGGTAGCGTGTATGCGTAGCATATGCGACAGAGTGGCAGAATTCTTCTCTACACTCTGGAGTTGAAATTGAACAGCACTGTCACATAAATAAATGATATAGAATCGTTTACGGTAACGCAAGATCTAATGTACAATGTAGATGAAAATGGAATGAGTATCGATACTTATTTTTGAGACATTTACCGCGTATTATTTAAGGATATTTTCAATAACCGAGCACGATATGTCGTGTCGTGATGAATTAACGGAGAAAAAGAAGAAACCAGAAGTTGGGCGATGTTTGATTTTCTAAACGTTGTCCGACATTTGAGAGAATATGTACCCTATGGTTGTGTGGTAAATAAGAAAAAAAGTGTCTTTTGAGGCTATAGGGAAGTATTATCACGGGATAAATGTGTATAGTCGAACGTTGATGAAGTATGATATGAAAAAAGAAGAAAAATGTTAGTTTTGTAATCATGTGTTTTTAGTCACCTTGTAGAATAACAGAGGCCCGGTAACGCAGGCCGTTTACGTCGTCAGGCCAATTGTTTTGACGCCACTAGTACATATGCGACATTGGCCACGTTGTCCTCCTTTGGCACGACAACCTAACCAAAAATAAACCTTTCGACTTTTGACTGAATTTCCGTCAGTCTACCGGGAACGGTCGTTAAACGCGTGCGATCGCCAGATTTCTTGTCCACCAAGTCCTATAACTTCCGTTTCATTGTTACATGTTAATAAAGTTCAGTGAACCCTGTCGACAACAATTCTTATCTTTTCATGCACCGTCCACCGATGCAGCTCCGCCTTTGGTACATGTACATATGTATCTCGTATAGGTTTTCTCATAAAACGGACTTGGCCCTAATGCGACGTTCCATTTGTCTTGACCTTAATCTTTCAATACCCTTCAACTCTCGCAATTAACGTTCACACGTGCAAGAAAGAACAGAGAACGCAAAATTCGCGGGAAATTGCACGTCTCCAATAGTATGATTACAAACGTTATTTTCGTCGATGCACGTGAAGTCGATCCAAGAAGATACCATGCATTTATTCTTTTATGTAATTGTACTGCATTTATGAAAACATGCTACAATTAATGATTAAGAACATCACTATTAAATGCTGTGGGATATAGTAAGAATACCTATAAATATCGCTGTTTTAGTTCTTTCGAGACAGTTTCGTGTCTTCCAATGTACAATAATGCCATCCTACATATTTATATACGATATTAACCGACATATGATGATTCTAGTTAGTAAGCAATCAACGACACATTCGTCACTCAAACGATTAGTCGGTAAGTTTTGATGAGTTGTATGCAATACATTGATATACGTTCAAGGAATCAAAAGAAATTCGTATATTACATTACACATATCATTGTCAATGGATTACCCTTAATATATTGTCGAAACTTGCACGTGACTATTGTCTATTACGTCCATTGGTCGATGAGTTCGATTGTGCCACGAGGTACGACGAGTCGGTCGATAGGTATCCTCAGAAATTCCACTCGAGGAAGCAACGTGACAAGGTGTGCAGTGGCGGGTCGGACGAGTTGTTTTCTCTTTGCTTGTTTATCCAAAATCGAATACATATATCGGAAGGCGAATCGATGACGTCTGATGACGGATCCACGTTTCAAAATAACCTCAATGATTTCTCCAAACAGAACCAGATGGAAATCGCTCAAAACAAAGGTAAGCCGAACTTTTTTTCGTTGCTTATTACATTAGCTACGATAACCTTATAATAATCAACGATCGTTTAGTCAATAATTAATTTTTGGAAATTTTTTTATAAAATAATTCATTTTAATACTTTTATTGTTAAGACGTCATAGGTTATAAACGTCGTAGTATTTTCTTGGTTTGTTGGTATTCATGGATAAGTAATTACTATTTTATATCGATGTTCTATACCGCGCGAGTATTTATAGCTTGCGTTACAAGCGTACCTAGTTGGAAGATTTGAACGTTGGCGGAAAGCTCGATTTTTCAATTAGGTGAATTTAATTATTTTTTAGATGTTTAAGTATAACATGTTTGATTATTTTTATTGGAACTATTGTTCTTTGCATTTTGAAATCTTAGATATATTCGCGAGGACATTGTCGCAATACACCATACGAAATCTCTTACGTAAAAGGCTTGCAATGCTGTGAAAGTAGGCAGTAAGTGTTGTTTGTTACAATAAAAGTGGGCGAATCTTATCTTTCTGTTGATTACGCACAATCTTTAGCTATTAAATTATCACAACGTTTAACGTATGTTGTATACATCTTAGTGCAATATAACATATTTATTAATTAAAATACTAAGCTGCTTTTTGTTAAATTATACTTTTTATTATTACAAAGTGCACTTCATCCTTAATGAAGTATTCGCACGAAATCAATTTTTATTAATAAAGTACTATCATAGTTAGAATTTGATACATTCGTATGAAAAACTAGGATTAAATTAATGATATTGAAACTAACAAAATAATTTTTTACACGACATAGAAATTTGTTAATAAAATAATATCATAATTGGAATCTGATATATTCATAACTTTATTCACCAGAAATCAATAATAAAATTTAACGAAAAATGATTATGTGAAGATAGAGACTAATAACATAGTCACATAAAACTGAAACTCACTCAAAAATAATATTGGAATTCGATGTATTCGTTGTAGAAATCAGCAATAAAGACAGAGAATTATTAAACTTTGACCTATTGTTGAATTAACCACATACAAGTTCGCTCCTTCCCGCTTGATCCTTTATTCGTAGACTCGGCATATGTAAGAGAGTTCAGAACTGCTCCACTTTGCGTGTAATAGTAGTTAGGATGTAAATTTTATTAAACAGCAATTCACGCGAGGAAGAAGTTCGCCGCGTTTTGATAAACCGACGAAAATCCTTTAAGGGAATTAATGCATTATTAGGCAAGAGACCCGCGTAGTGTTACTAATAAAAAATATTCTATTTAAAACGTGTACGTAAAACAATAAAGCAGCTTTTCAACGGATTTCTATAATTTTTTCTGGGATTATAAATCCCTATTTTTAATCTAGGAGTTAGAACCACGAATGAAGACGATGAGTCTCACGTCTTCATTCATGTACATTCTTTTAAGCGAAGACAACGACTTAGGTAATTAAAAGAAATTTTTCCTCTTGATAAAAAATTCAATGGTTTTAGACATTTGTTCGTTTATTGAAAAAAATAATTGTAATTATTGTGTGGATGCTTACACTTTTGTAGACATCCAATAATATCTCATGTATTTTTGCATTTTCTAATTTCATTCTACATTCCATAAATGCATAAATACCCATAGTTCAGTTGGTTCATCTTTCCTTTTAATATCATAATTAATATAAAATAGAAAGAAATGGAAGAGTTGAAGAAACAGATTGTAAAATTAAAATAGAAAAATATGATAAAATATGATAGAATTTATACGAAACTATTAATATTTTGCATTAATAGTATTAATACTATTAGAAGTTCTAATTGCATTTGTAGCAACTCAATTAATCCCATAAGACGATCTTCTTTTTAATGTTCCCGTTAGAAAATTAAAATTCTATTATCTACAGACATTACACACCGTAAATCATAACGGTTTAAAAATAATTTCCTAACTATTGTATACGATCGTAACATTATCTTGTTATCGTTTTACAAACATGTTACAATCAGAAACATTGTCTCGAAGATATCGTTGACATCGTGCATATATGCATATATAATAATATGACCAGAGGATAGATGTTCGACATATAGTATCTACCATTATTGTCAGACGAACTTTAACTCCACAGTGACTACCATCCATGTAACTAGCACATTGCAAACAGGAACTATTCGTTTACCTTACGTATTAAAATACCTATGTAGATACCTTTAATTACGTTTAATATAATTTTTTTTTAAGTTATAGTTACTTATAATAACACGAAATCGATAAACATACAGCGATATGTATTTAAATTTTTCTCAGATACTAAACATTTTTTCTAGTAAACACAATTTAAATATCAAGTATTTAAAATTAGAAAGATATGAAAGTGTACAATATAATTTACTAGATTTATATTTAACGTCAGCTTTGTAGCTGGAAATATAATAATTACGTTTGTTTTTTATATTTGGGGAGGATCCTTTTCCCACAAATATATATATATATATATATATATATATATATATATATATATATATATTTATAGATAAATATTATGATATTGTATGTGACTTATCACACTTGCCCTCTGTAGTATTCAAAACCAAATATTTATAAGAGACCCCGTTATATTTTGACTCTGACGGTAGTAGCATTCACGTGTCGTCGCATAAATCTATTTCAACGTTTCGTTCCCCAACAGAGCGACTGATTCCATATAAATGTGACAATTTTCAATGCAATGCAGACTGACCTTCTATTTTAAGATCGGTTTAATCTGTCGTTGGCATGCTCGCCGTAAACAGAGTGCACATTTCTTCGTGCAATGCGTTTCATTACAAGTGTCGCGACGTACATATATATGTATGTATGTATTATGCTCTGTCGCTTAAATAAACACATACTTCATTTGCGTAGTTTAGAAAAGCGTGTTATGTCAATTATTATGAAACGCACGATGAAGTCTGTATATAGATTTATCTTGTCAGTCATAAGTACTAGAATATTGTATTATGTCTATTCATTAGGCACTTGAAATACACATACATAGCTCATAAGCATCCAAACATTTTAGTTAATTTGTAGCGACAATAACTTTACGTAACAGTTAAAGAACATAAAGAAACTCAAATACTTCCACAATTATAATAGAAAGCGAAAAAAATGCTAGATAGGTTTTTTCGAAGGAGAGCTGTGCTATTTGATACAAATTTGCTGTTTGCCATTACTT
Source organism: Bombus bifarius (assembly GCF_011952205.1). Classification (NCBI taxonomy): domain Eukaryota; kingdom Metazoa; phylum Arthropoda; class Insecta; order Hymenoptera; family Apidae; genus Bombus; species Bombus bifarius. Next base: position 1,194,078 of record NW_022885576.1, read on the forward strand.
TTATTTCCTAGTTGTTTTATTAAAAATATGTTATTTTAGTTATACAGGGTGGTTGGTAACTGGTGGTACAAGCTGAAAGGGGGTGATTCTACGCGAAAAAAGAAGTCGAAAATATAGAATAAAAATTTTTTTTTAATTTTTTCCATCGAGACAACGATCTACAGTGAGATCCGTTATAACGTACCGCAGGCGTACCGAGCGAAAATTTAAAGTCGATTTTCTCGAAAACAAAGCCGCAAACGAAAAATTTTTATTCTATATTTTCTATTCTATATATTCTATATTTTCTATTATTCTATATTTTGAGGTTTAGGTGACCATCTTGGGTCATCAGCTGTAAAACACGTGTTCGTTGTAGCAACACTGAAGACCAGAGTTTTCTTATACCAGAGTATAAGGACAACTTGATGAACATAATGCGTCAACAACTAGTAAATACTCGGCGGGTTCGCTAGCTACGCTCGTAAAGGGCGTATGGGGTAGTAAGATGTCGCGAGTTCGAGACCACTCCTGGGCAAGCCAAGGTTGGGAAAACCAAATATCATCTTAGAAGTATATACAACGGGCAAGTGGGGGGCCCCCTCCCCTTGCCTATAATGTTGTAGTGCTTTCTATGAGTGTTTGGGAAGTACCCCCGGAGATACGGTTTCCCTCGTTGATGACTACTACACCTAGGCCCGCCCGTGGGGTTTTAGCCGATAAAAATCCGCCGGCACCTTTGTCCCGTCCCGTGCGATGAGATAAGGTGTCGGTGAAGATTTCCCCACGTAAAAAAAGAGGTTTTTTTTTCTTTTTTTTTTTAATTTTTCCATCGAGACAACGATCTACAGTGAGATCCGTTATAACGTACCGCAGGCGTACCGAGCGAAAATTCAAAGTCGATTTTCTCGAAAACAAAGCCTCAAACGAAAAATTGTTATTCTATATTTTCGACTTCTTTTTTCGCGTAGAATCACCCCCTTTCCGCTTGTACCACCAGTTACCAACCACCCTGTATATTAGATATCGATACGTGTTTTATAGAACCCGAAGCTTCCTCGATTCGGTATATTTCTACCTCCTTTTGTCAAAATATACTAATGTGAAAATATATGTAATATTTTTTCACTTTACAAAATATGTTGAGATATTTGAAAGTTTCTATGTTTTTTTACATGTTAAGTAAAGATATATAGTGTATAAAAATGTACAGTCTATTAGGAAATATGCGATGACTGAATATTTTAAATTGAATGAAGAAAAACAAAGATGGCACAAAAATTGCGTATATAATAAAACTTCAATTTTCTCTAATTTAAAATATTATAATTATATTTATATTATATCATATTAATATTATAATTTTAATTCTCTAATTAAAAGGAACAGAACAAACGCCGTAGTCCTTATGGCTGGCATCGTCTATCTCTGTTTCGATTCGATTAAAAATAATTTCGCATAGAATCTGTTCTGCTTGTCGTGAAATATGCAGCTCTGAACTCGCGACTTTCTCTGTGAGGAACGGACGTGCATATATGTGCTCACTTAATACTAATTGAGACCGAATTAACGAGCACACGAATAAAATGGAACTTGAACGTGCTATCGGTCGAGCACCGACGATATTATATTGTAGTTATCATGGTACTCTTCGATCCGTCAACTCTTGTTTTCTTTATCGTACGTACTTCTTCATTATCGGACTACGTCAACTCGTGGTCTGTTGTGTTCTAAACCTTGCTGCGTTCTTTTGATCATTTTCCAGCCAATCGTATTTTCTAACTTGAAGAGGTTTTCAGTATAAATAAGAAATATATTAGCTTAAAGTTGACAGTCACTATATTCTAGCATTACTTTATGTTGGCTCTAATAGCTAAATCGGCTAACTTGGCTCTAAAAATAAATTCTTATTTGCAATATCCAATACTGTATTCAATTTTCTATTAAGAAAATTATTTGTTATTTTTTTTTTACGATTACATCGTTTGTTATTTGAATTCTTTAATCAGATATATAAATGGCTTGAAATTTTCCTAAAGTGCTAGATACGAATAGAACAAATTTTACAGGTTATTTATATCTTTGTAATTTCGAAAAGAACAATTCCCTTAAAACTATTTCTCTATGATTATCACGTAGTTTCTTAAAATCTTCTAGGTAAGCGAGAAGAAAGTTTCCGCTCGAACGATTACTAATCTATTCCAAATCGTGGAAGTTTAATGTGATTACATTACTATGGAATTCCCAGATGTGTGCAATTCCGGAAATAATTGTGAATCAAGGAAGATACACGAACGCATACGTGTCGCAAATATGTTCAGGGAAATGCGGCAATCCCGGGAAGGACGCGCGGCTTATTGCCAAAAAGCGTGATTGTCCTTGTACCTAAGTGAGGCATTCGAGTTTTTAGTTGTTAGTCAGAGGCTTACAGAATCGTTTTTCATACTTTGTTATATAATTCCAGTATTTTCGATGAGCAAAAGATTGGTGATTTTTAATACGACTCATGCTATATTTATGATATAAGTAAAATCGGTATAAAATTAGCAACAAAAGGATTCTTATCTTTTTCGATTTAGGGAGATGTACATCTGTCTGGAGATCCGTAAAATAATTTCGAACTCTTAAAAAATAATATGTACTTTCTAAATTTTGTATATGTCTATCCTATTTCTTTAATGATCTTCTTTTGTTTTTAATGTATTTTGTCACACGTTGTGACTCGTGATTTTATCCTCCAAAGTCATTTTTTTCATCTTCGAGTCCATCGATTTTCTCTTAAATAAGGCTGTATATTTTTTTTATAAACTAATCGATGCACTTTTTATTGTTTATGGGAAGATATTGAAATACTTGTATCTGGAAACGATTAGATTTGAAGATATTTTATCTTTTTATATGATAAAGATTTTATAGATATAAAGGTTTCTTATTTTATTTTGTAAAATTAATTGTATGAAAGACAATGAAAATATAAATATAGGTTTTAGGTCTTTCTTTGTTTTTCATATGATAAGTTTCATAAAATTAGAGTTGATAACTTTTGTGTAATACTTCTTTGCAAATAATATATGATATTAACATAAATATTAAGATAAAAGGCGAATCTATTTATTATAAAGAAATATACAATTATATCCTAAAAAATGTCAAAATAATCGTATATGTTTATTTATACATATTTTTATTAAAAAAAATTTTTATTTTATTTTATTTCATTTCTCAAAGTTTCTTTAACATAAGCTTTTTCCTTTAGATGCTTCTTCCAAAATACTTCGGCCACGAAAGATGTTAATACAGACGAGCGTTAATCTTCTCATTTCGTCGTATTCGACTTCTGGGCGAATTCTTTACGAAATTCGTGCAGCGTCTTTGTATATTATATTTCGTGTTTCACTGCATCGACCATCAAGGTTATTTTTTAACGCTCTGGGAATTGATCAGATACGAGGTAAGCCTGAATATGCACGAACGGATGGATGGCGTTGATTTGATTACAGAAGCATGTCTGTAATACGCTCACGTAACTTATGAGAAACCGAAGATATAGTACACTAATGCTAAGGTTGACGTGATGCAATAGGGTTTTAAACGAATTAAAGCAGTGTCGCCAAGAATAGGCAAGAAATTTGCTAATATCAGCACACCTGTTTCTTAAACATCATTTGCTTCTCAGCTCATTCGGTGGACCTTTCGTTTCGCATAACTCAATTGCGATTTTACACTTTGTCGTTCATCGATATATTCAGTTGATTTTATCGTCTATCGGTCTTTCGATGAAAAGGAACGTATGTACCTGATAACAATGTCAACACGAGGATTCTCAGGTGAAAAACGTTACTGTTCATGAAAGGAATGAAAGTAAGAGTGTTGTGATGTGTCATCTGTATTTATAAATGTCCATCACATGTAGTTGAATGTCGCTTGGAGCTTGGACTATGGACTACATTTTGCATCTTTATCGTTTCCACTTTCGACGGTAGTTGAATTTGTTTTTAACATTGAAGTTGGGCAATTCCGAGTCTTCCGTTGTTCGAGCAGTAAATAATTATTTTTGAAGAGTGTTTCTGTGTATTTTTCGCATAATATCGATTATTTTAACAAGTGTTTCCGATAACTGTAATTTCGATAATAAGATTTTGGTTAGATAGTACTAACGAAATAACTTTTAATAAAATGAAAATGTGTTTCAAAAGTAAATTCTGTTTTTCAAGTATAAAAATATTATGACTATAGAAATTTTCTTTCCCAAGTAATCCTTTATATGTTAATGTTTTTATCGAACACATGTTTTGTTTTCAAATAAGGTTATGGTATGTATAAAATGTCTTATCTTTAATCGTAAAAATATATATTCGACAGGAACATAAGAATTCATAGAAGAATATATAATTATTATAGCATTCATAGTATTATATATAGTATAGTATAGTATAGTATAGTATATATTATATGTTATTCACAGTATTTATTCCTTTGTATGAAACAACTCGTTCAAATTAACCATCTTTAAATTACTTTATACACATCATGTGCATTCAATTTCACATACTTCATAGAAATCGAAATGAATATCATCCATAGTTATGTCGAGAATTGTGAAATTAACATAAAACTAACCTAGTAACCTAAACACTTCTACTCAGTTTGTTATTCGCCTTATTAAATCGATGAACATATGGAACAGCATATCTTTAGCTTTTTATTTATTTACTTTTTAATTTATTTATATACATATATCCATTTTATTTATATTTTTGTGTTTTGCTTTATATTTTTAATTTGCTTTATACACTTGCATTTATCTTTCATTTGTTTATTTACATTTTCACATTTATTTCACACTTAACATAATCGCGATACTTGATTTAAGACAAACTCTTAGAATATAAGAAGATATAATTTAAATCTTTTATGAATGCAATTTCCTTTTTAGTGTTTAAATAAATATCTCAAGGAACTTTTTTCAGACAGCGAACTAGGAACGTTTCGGCGAACTACATCCCTCAGATTGGCAAAATCATCGAACTCAAGTACCGTCAATAGCAATCAATCGTACGTGTCGTCGAACGATGGAAAATCATCGGTGTCCATGACATGGACCCCAGATAAAGGAGATACCATACCAGTTCGGCCCGCCAGGCACTCCGCACCTGCGATCGACGCACCTGCGCCGGAATACCTCGCCAGAAATCTTCTGCAGCTTGGCTGTCCCGCCGTGTCAATGCCCACGTAAGTCTCTCTGATCTATCGTGTGTGGACTAGTAACGGTTCAGTGGATCCCTCCGGATACATTCGTGGCAGAGATAGCGATTTCCGTAAACGCAATCGTCTCCGCGTTCTCTATCTCTCGTCTGGGATAGGAATACTGCGCATTTTGTTGCGAGAGGCTGACCATTGAGTGGTGCATAGGGTGTGTTACTTTAGATATAGGAGGATATAGGACCTCCCGTCCAGTGAATTTTGTGGAGATAAAATTATTTTGAGAATCGAATATTGTGATTAAAAACATAGAGTCGGATATGGTTAGGATAGCGGTATAATAAGTGGAAATAACATAGTGAGATCATAAATTAAAGCATTAAACAGAGACAGTCGTCGATGTGTCAATATTTAGGGCTGTATGTATCGCGTAGAGGTCCTCTGAATTTTAGGCTACCAAAGTATTTCATTAAATCTGGATTGGTTACAGTGTTTGATTAAGATTATGATATTATAACGTTGTTGCTTCTTGTTCAGTAACAATCGTTATGCAAATAAAACTTAATATAAGATATTAAAGATTAGGACAAATATTTTTTGCACAAGGAATCTGAGTTGACGTCGTACGGACCTGAACCAGGCTCAATGTCCTTGCATTTTCCAAAATGTCTCAAATTACTTGTTTTGACACCCAAAACGTGTTAACTAATTGCTGATTAATTTTAAAATTACATATCCTTTT